>NW_027040681.1:1447500-2647500 GCF_037179485.1 Ochlerotatus camptorhynchus | reverse complement strand
CAAGTTTCTGGACGACGAGGGATTTAGCCAATTTGTGCGCAATATGGAGGAGCAGTACCGGTTCGAATATAGCGATGGACAATGCATCTACGTCAAGCTGGAAGTGGCAAGCAGACTATTCAGGTACGTGAGAATCTTTAATCTGCCACCGGAAACAGAGGACAAGGACATAGCTGCAGTACTGGGACAGTTCGGCGCAATCCGACAACATGTTCGTGAGCGTTACCCTGCTGACTATGGATATAGCGTTTACAGTGGTATTCGTGGTGTCCATATGGAGATAGCGAAGGATATACCAGCCAACCTGTACATTGCGCATTTCAAAGTTCGGATCTATTTCGATGGCCTGAAAAATAAGTGTTTTTTTCTGCAAAGCGGAAGGACATATCAAGGCTGACTGCTCCAAGCTGGCGGCCATGAAACCAGCGGATAACAATGTATCGTACAGCGGGATTGTGTCCGGTGCAAAAGCGAACAATGCTCGAACGGATGCCGAGCTAACTGCAACACTAGAGATGACCTCGTTGCCCTTGAAAACCAAGGAAATTTCTTCGAAACCGGATGGGAAGGAGGTACGATTCGTA
Organism: Ochlerotatus camptorhynchus; assembly: GCF_037179485.1. Classification (NCBI taxonomy): domain Eukaryota; kingdom Metazoa; phylum Arthropoda; class Insecta; order Diptera; family Culicidae; genus Ochlerotatus; species Ochlerotatus camptorhynchus. The sequence continues at coordinate 2,646,916 of NW_027040681.1, read as the reverse complement.
ACACGACCGAATGAGTCAATCGATGCAAACCAACAACACGGTGAAGCGGGTGCGAGTAAGATGGATGGTATCCAAAGCTCGACGAAACGGTCAACGCAGATATCCACAGACAACGAGAGCTCGGGATGTGATGAAACAGCGAAGAGAGGCCGATCGAGAACCAAGCAGGGAAGGGTGGAGGAGAAGCAATTGCCGGTGCTTGACGCATTGGAGACTCGATCGAGATCACGAAGTGAAATGAAGGGCGGAGGTAAGAAAGGTGGAGAACGGAAGTAGTCTGGTGACTGGATGAAAATAGTGTGAGCGATGATTTGTTAGTGTGCTTGAGAGTTCGGATGAGATTTTCCTATTCGCTCCCTCCTTAAACGACTAGTCATCGATGTCATTTATTCGAAACATTGCCACGGTTAATTTGAACGCTATTAACTCAGACGTTAAAAAAGCATTGTTAAGGGATTTCATATGGAATAATGATTTAGACATTGTTTTTGTTCAGGAGCTATCTTTTGAGAACTTTTGTTTTTTAAAAAGCCATATGGCTATCGTCAATATCAGTGAAGATGGTAAGGGTACGGGAATTCTAGTGAGGAACAGCGTCGAATACTCGGATATCATACTTAATTGTAATGGTCGTTTGACGTCAATATGTATTGATTCAATTAACTACATCAACATCTACGCACACTCAGGGAGCAATTTCAGAAAAGAGAGGGATAAGCTGTTCAAAGAAGAAATTTAGGTTCATTTGGCTCATGGGAAAGAAAATGTTCTAGTTGGTGACTTCAACAGTGTGCTCGAGGCATCTGATACAAAAGGTTCAAGCAACATTTGTCATGGTCTTAGACAACTCACAAGTAGTCTTGATTTAAAAGGTGTTGAAATATGTCTTTTAAACAATCGAATTAATTTCACTTTTTATAGAGGCTCTTCGAAATCACGTTAAGATCGGTTTTATGGTTCCGAAAACTTTATAAAACTAGTTAAAAATATCAGAACACTACCATTGTCCTTCTCGGACCATCATGGAGTGATGATTAAACTGAATGTCCCAGATGTGAGCCATGTCAGTTATATTGGCAGAGGATACTGGAAATTGAACTCTTACTATTTAAAAAATGACGACATGAAAACTCGTTTTACATCAATGTACGATTCTCTCAAAAGAAGGAATTCTTTTCTGAACTTGAGTTTTTGGTGGAATAATGATTTCAAATCGAGCACCAAACGGTTTTTCAACGCTGAAAGTTTCACTATAAACCAGCAAATTGGTAGAGAAAAAAGTTTCTACTATCCATGTATGAATGAGTTGTTTCAAAAGCAAAAAGAAGGAGAAACCGTTTTGGATGAAATGAAAATCGTTAAGTCTAAACTCATGACGATAGAACAAAATAAATTATCTTTTTATTCTCATACGATCAAAGAGTGTAACATTCTCGAAAATGAAAAAATGGGCTTATGCCAAACAACATCTAGTCTTTTAAAGTCAACTCCATCAAAAATATTAAGTCTGCGAGTTGATGGTAGGGTAACTTCTCATGCACCTACACTAAAGAAAACTATCTTCGATCATTTCTCGCAGATCTTCTGAAAACAACCTAACACCGATACTAACTACCACAATGTATTAAGGTTCATAACCAAAACGCTCACAGATGAAGAAAGAGAAAGACTTATTCGTCCGATTGATTCTTCTGAATTAGAATACGTCTTAAGAAATGTTTCCAAGAAGTCCTCACCAGGACCGGATGGATTAGGATATGAGTTTTATGAGACCTATCTCGATACTATCAAAAATGATATGTTAGCAGTATTCAATGCATACCTGTGCGAAGGTGAATATCCTCCTGGTTTGTTTTCATCTGGAATTATAACTTTGTTACCTAAGAAAGGTGACAAGCATGACTTGAATAACCGGCGTCCAATCAGCATGCTCAACACGGACTGCAAACTGTTCACAAAGATTTTGTGGGTGAGATTACAGACTTTGTTGAAAGGGCTTATCGGTCCGGGTCAGTCTGCCTGCCTTGAAAATCAATCCTGTATCAACAATCTTAGAATTCTCCGTAACACCTTGTTGAAATCAAAACAATCGCGTAATTTCAAAGGAATCCTTTTAAGCATAGATCTTGAGAAAGCTTTCGATCGCGTCGATCACGATACCAGTATTTATTGACTGCTTGAAAAGATTATATAAAAATGCAACTTCAAAGGTTCTGTTTAACGGATTTCTCACGAACGCGTTTGCGATCAATACTTCAGTTCGTCAAGGTTGTCCTCTGAGTATGGCATTATTTTGTTTATATATTGAACCGTTCATTCGAATGATTAACTCGAATGTCGATGGTTGTTTGATTGGTAATTATTTCGTAAGGATAATTGCGTATGCAGATGATATCAACATTCTCATCCGTAACAATCACGAGTTTGATCGAGTGCTGGAACTAGTCAACTATTTTAGCATTTATGCTAAGATTAGAATGAATTTCGTTAAATCTCAATTTTTGCGGCTTAACAACTGTCGTTCTGGACCTCATCTGATCCAAGAAGTCAATTATCTGACAATTTTGGGAGTCGATTTATTTAAGAATTTCGATCAAACTGTAGAACAGAACTACAAGCAATTGATCAGAAAGTTAAATTATACGATATCTCTTCACTCGCGTAGAAGACTCAATCTCCTACAAAAAGTGTTTATTCTGAACGTTTACATCTTTTCGAAGCTGTGGTACGTTGCACAAATTTTTCCACCAGCAAATAAACATATCGCGGAAATAAAACAATTAAGCAACAGATTTCTGTGGAAAGGTTACTTCTATTCTTCAGCAAAAAATGAAACTGTTCTTCCTACGTTCAAAGGTGGTTTGGCACTCGAGGATGTAGAGATCAAAGCCAAAAGTCTTTTTATAAAAAAAACATACTTTATGCGCAAAACGATTCTGATCAGCAAATCGATGGATTTTGCGTGACATAATAAATGAACGTTCCCGTGACCAACAATCATTAACCATAATGGTTTTTTAATTATTATTAAGAAGCAATGTAAAATGTACATTGGAGTCGCTTTTTACGCGGGTGATACGTCCCGCGTAAAAAAAACCGCGTAAATTCTGGAATCCGCGTAAAAAAAAACCGCGTGAAAAAAGACCGTGTAAAAAAACCGCGTAAAAAGCGATATACCGCGTCAATTTTGAAATCCGCGTGAAAAAAACCGCGTAAAAAAAACCGTGTAAAAAAAACGCGTTAAAAGCGACTCCAGTGTACTTCAGTAAGTCAGCTTGCAAGGACATAGTTTTTAATTACTGTGGTTTTCGTTTTTGTTTGATTGAATTGTAACGCCTTCTATTCACCACAAATTTCTAAAGGTTGTAGTATTTTAAAGACATTTGTCTTACCCTGCTTGCGTGTATTTCATTAGTTGGGTCAACAGTGGTGCATTATTTTCTATGTATGGATCAATGTTAAAAATTTAGTGTCCAAAACATGAAGAATATGTGTCTAATGTATGGATCATACTTATATTCTTATTGCGCAATCATGATTCTCATGTTTGAGAAATTTTCATTCACACTTTTAAAAGGTTTTCACCGGGGTCTTATGGGTCATTTGGATGATATGTTATAAGTATGTACAAGGGATGGACAAAATGATCAGGACAGGCAACATTTTGTCAAAATTCAAATGGCATTAACTTCACGAGAAATAAACCAATTTGGATGCAACCAGATGCATTTGATGGGAAATTTATAGCCTCAGTTTAAGTAAATAATGGGACCTCCCTTAGCTCAGTCGGTAAAGGCGCAGCTACAAAGCAAGACCATGCTGGAGGTGGCTGGGTTCGATTCCCGGTCCGGTCTAGGAATTTTTCGGGTTGGAAAATTTCTCGACTTCCCTGGGCATAGAGTATGATTGTACCTGCCACACAATTATACTAATGCAAAAATGGTACAGGTATCGAAAGCTCTCAATTAATAACTGTGGAAGTGCATCTAGAACACTAAGTTGAGAGCACGCAATAAGCTAATAATGCCATACGCAATAAGCTTGAAATGCGAAGAAGAAGAAGAAGTTAAGTAAATAATCTGAAAAGATGATCCGGATTTTTGCATTTTTTTTCAGGTATGAAAATTTATTTGAATTCATCTTTTTCCTGATACTAGAATCATTTCTGAATTCAATGCTGACCACAGATTCAAGATCTGTTGGAAAAATAACCGAGATCTAGCCATTTCCTTGAAATCGGTTCAGGTAAAGTCTCCATAATAATTTTCAGCAACACAAATTGCAATGGCCTTCCTGGAGCAGGTTCTGAGTCCCCCGTAGAAAGTGGCCAATTTGGGACGTGACCGAAACCATTAATGTTAAACTTAAAAATTTTGCAAGTCAATGCCAACGGTAGCTTTTTCAGGTCCACAGATTGCCCGGTTTCCTTGGAGCAGGTTCTGGATGAAGAAAATGGCCACTTCCCCCGGGGTACGCAAAAACTTCCCAGACTAACTGGAACAAGCTGTAGACATGAAAAATCTACCATTAGTTTGCAAAATCTTGAAGTTTTATACCTATATTCGTCACTTTCCCTGGATCATCCAGAACCTGATTCAGGGTTACCATGGCAAGCTGTGGACATGCCAATACTTCCATTTGCATCGGCTTGGAAAATCTTCAAGTTTGACGCCCATATTTATATAGTTCCGGTCATGTCCCAAATTGCTCACTTCCTTCGGGGCACCTAGAACCTGTTCCAAGGAAACCAGGGCAAGCTGTGGATTTGAAAAAGCTTCCATTGACATTGGCTTGCAAAATCTTGAAGTTTAACACCCATATTGATATGGTTCTGGTCATGTTCCAAAATGGCCACTACCCCGAGGCATCCAGAACCTACTACTGAGCAGCAATGGCAAGTTGTTTGCCTGATAAAACTGCCACTGGTGTTGGCTTGTAAAATCTTAAAGTTTGACACCCATATTAACATGGTTCCGGTCATGTCTCAAAATGGTCACTTACCCGGGGCATCTAGAACCTGCTCCAGGGTAACCATGGCAAGCTGAAGACATGAAAAAACTTCCATTGGCATTGGCTTGCAAAATGTTGAAGTTTGACACCCATGTTGATATGGATCCGGTCATGTCCCAAATTTGCCACTCCCCCCGGTGAACCCAAAGGCTGCTCCAGGATGGCTATCGTAGCTTTTGACGCTGAAAACTATTCTGGAGAAATCGCGCTGAAAAATCATGAGGATTGATACCCATGATTCAGAAGATTAACATTACTTGGCCACTTTTCCACTTTACCTGAACCGATTTCAAAGAAATTGCCAGATCTCAGTTGTTTCTCAAAAGATCTTGGATCAGTAGCCAGCATTGTTTTTAGTATTGCTTCTTGTATCAGGGAAAAATTTGATTGCAAATAAATTTTCATACCAGAAAAAAAAAGCCTTGGAAAAATCAGTTTTTAACACACTCCTCAAAAGTCCGTATCTTCTCCGGTGGCCACTGCCAAGCACAAATTTTCAAATGGTTTATCAAAATTGTTATAATTGTCCCCTCAAATGTATCCCGCTACATCAAAATTGGTTTATTTTTTGAAAAGTAAATGCTATTTGAATTTTGATAAAATGGCCAAAGTTTAGCTCAAATTTGAATGATTGCTCATTGCTTCATGCAAATTGGAGAAGGTCGAGCCGACATTTTTTTTTATTATTTGGCCTGGAACTGCTTCTATCCGCATTAATATGTATTCGATAAAAATGGCACACACAAAAACAGCTGCACCCAGGGCCCTGTGTTTAATTCCAGTCGCCGCTGTCGGGATTTTATGAGGTATAAAATCTCTGATCACGCCTTCCTTCGGTAGGGAAGTAAAGGCGTTGGTCCCCGGTCCATGAGTTGAAGGGTCGATAGTTAGGGAGCTGGCTCCCTGGTGTCGGTAGCAGATTGGGGTGTTCAAAGTGATTTTTTTATGGCAATAATATTGTTCATTATTTTCGGAGGATTATCAACAAAAAAATCAAACCTTTCTCATCAATCTTTTTTTTTTTTTGTAAATGGATACGTACCTGGAAAGAGATAAAACAAGACAATCGATTAGTACGTAAGCCATGAGCATCCGTCTTTGAATAAAATACATAATTTCAAATGATGTTTTTTCAACAAGAAAAGTTCACAACACAACCTTAGCGATTCAAGAAAGTAATTACATACTAAGCTTAATCTGACCCACCACCAGTGTTCAACAAATCATTCTCAAATTTCATTTATTGATTACTCCTGTGACAAGTAACTCGCTTACGAATCTACAATCCAAAAGTAATGCTACACACTAAGAAATAACAATATTTTTCCTTGATTTGTTTTCCGTCGATTTTTTTTTCCAATAAGGCAGCTCCCACACCTGGACTCACCTATCGACCCATCAACTCATGGACCGGGGACCAATGGCTTTACTTCCTTTCCTAAGGAATGGATGGAAGGGAATCCATCTCTTACATAATTAATGAGACGTAAACAATGTAAAATTAAGTGTTCCGACACTTAAAATTACGTTTGATTGCGTTTCATTTCGTGTCTATAATGGCTCAATTTTATCAAAATCATTAAGCATTTAAAAGTAATGTTGCTTTAAGGATTACACCATTTTTTCGATGTATGTACAGTGAAAAAGAGAAGCTTTTCTTTAAATTATGAGGTATTACAGAAGATGTGACAGCTTGGCTTGTATTGGAGAGTAAGCCACTTTTTGATGGGATGTGTTATTCCACAAGGATGGAACTGAATGCAGTGAACAGCAATGTTTCGTTTCTGAAATACATCAGGCTTTTTCGAAAACATTATTATTATTATTTAGCTTTATTTAGGAGGCTTTCAGCCTTAGGCTGGTTCGCCTCCAATTTTCGAAAACATGTGCAGATTTATTACCAGAATGAATTCAAATCACCGGATGATCCGGAATATCCGGTAAAGGGGTCAATTCATGAAACTAGGTTCTGGCTGTTTACGAAGCTTTTAGCAAAAAATAAAATGACTTGACCTTTTCCGATTTTCATGAAATTTTGCATAAAAGTTTGTTTTGGACAATTATTTACATTTAAGCTAAAATTGATCTTGTATTTATTTCATGATTTTTTTTTTATCAAAATAGCATATTTTACATTACATCTTAGCATGAAAACATCTAAATGACGTATGAGACAAAGTTGTAGAGAAAATCTATTGACTGATTCGTGATTTGGCGTGTAACTGCTCTCATTTCCCAAGTAACATTTTAAGTTTTATGAAATACTACAAAGCAACTATAAACCAACATTCATAAAACCCTGGTCAAAACTATTTTGTCATTAATGCATCCGCTAAAACCTCATTAAGACACGAATATGTCTAGTTGGCCCACCCTGGATTTGGTTCTGAAGGGTGAAGGGTGAAGCTCTACAAAATGGATTTACTGCAAAAGGTTATATAAGAACGATTTGAAAGCTACAATAAAAGCTATTTAGCAACAATAAAAACCCTTTCCGAGTCATTTTCCCTAGCCACTTGCTAAATCCACTAGGAAAGCATCAATCAAGAGAGAAAATAATTTATGAATCCGAGCTTATCAAAATTTTTAGAATACAAACTTATGGTATAAAAATCTTGTTGAATATCCAAATTTATTACAATAGTTTTCATTAAGTGGCCTAGTTTTAAGTGCCTTATCAAATTTGTGAAACGTACGTGAAAACATCGAAAAAAATAAGTCCGCCCTCGTAAATCGTCGATTTGACTAATTATTTTACATACAAAAAAAAAATTCTTCAGATCGAGCTGGGCCAAGATTTTTTTCTATGATTTTCGCATTTAAATGTTTGCTCATTGCTAAATTTACCAAAATATAGTTATATCCAAAGAAATATAGATTGAGAATCGAAGATTGTAAAAAACAAACAAACTAATCGTAACATGGCGGTGGCATAAAAAAATGATGGATTGTGAGCAGTTACTCAGATAGTTTGCGATACTGTTTTACACCATTTCGCATTTAAAACAGCTGGAAGCGCAATCGTTCCCGAAAAAGATCCCCGGCTTACAGAAGTCCACCATCCAACGATGCAAGGCCATGTAGGCAGTTTCTGTTATCGGAAAACTTGTTCACAATTTTCTCACTTTCACAATGTGAACTTTTAGTAGAGGAAATGGATGTAGTGTCGGCCTAAATGCCTCTAATTTAGGCCAATTCATAAGTTCAGCAATCGGCTAAATTTTCAATAGCGACCAAAATATCCATTAGTACCGTCCCAATTACGCGTTCATCTAGATAAAATTGATAAATAGCAAATTTTTAGCGATGAGCCCAATCTACGATCCATAGGCCAACATTAGAGCCATTTCCCTTATATGCTATATCTTGAATGTCTGACCATCTACAGTGGTGGCCTTTAAATTAGCACAATAGGCCGATTTTCATACAAACTAGGCAACTTTGGCATGTTGCAACAATGATTTGGTACAATTAAAAAAAAAATATTCGAAAAACAGATCAAATCAGCGCCAGCGTAAACAAAACCAACCGTTCGTGGCAGAGCCTACTGCGTTATTTTCTTGCATTCTTGCTCGTGAGATTGTATCTTAAAAATAATTTAATTACTCAAATAAGGGTATTATCCAAGTAGCAGCTGTCATCCACAACTGAAATTTTACATTCCTTGCTAATCTATCTGATTTCATCATGCTTCTAAAGCACAACGTTTTGGCTGTATCCCATTGGAACGTATTTTCACTTTTAGAACCACAAGTAAATTATGGACGGAAGTATATTTATGAGCTTGGTATGATTTCATTTCATGAGAATCCTGCCCAGAACGTGTAAAAATAACATAACAATATTATTGTTCCATCGGGAAGGAATTCATGCAAAAAAAAAAAAAATATTAAATAGCATTGATTTTCCACCAGAAAAGCTCACAACGACCAGTCACTCATCTGGTCATATCTCAAAAAATATTTTTCCAAATAATTCAACCTTGTAAACACATAAATTAAAAGAGCTTCCCAAAGTGAGGTGAAAATTTGAGCCCAAAATATAAAGAAATTTAAAAAAATCCCGCCCATGATGAAAATAGGCCATTTTTTGACCATTTGGATACCTGCCGGTAATCAGCCTGTTTGCTGTAGTTACTATAACAAAAATAAAATGTAAATACACTCATAAGAATCTTTATTAAAACACCATCAAATTGACGTTCTAAGATCACGAATAGCTTATATGGTTGTGGAGTAATCGCTTCTGAGAGATGAAATTTTTAAAAAAATCTCGAAAATCCAGGGGAGAGGAATCCAGGCAGTTCAGAGCAAAATCAAAAAAGACATTTGTTCAGAATTTCAAAATAAGCGTTTTGGCCAAGACCACAGGTGGTGTACCCACTTGAGCTGGAATAACCCACATTTCATTAAATATTCCAAATATTGTATGAAATCGGCCTTCTTTGCAAGCAACTTTTCGAACAATTAGCTAGTTTACGTGAAAGGACGTTTACATGCATGAATTTTTGCATGCATGGATCTTTACACCACCAGTAGAATTCATATTTTTTTCGGTGTGGTTGTATCTATATTCGATGAACACACACTACAAAAAAAGTCGATAAAATTTTGGTTCCTTGAGACCGACACATGTAAGCGACCTTTTTGACATAATAATCACACTATCAAAAAGTCATGTAAATGTCCGTGCCCTGAGACTGACACATGTAAGCGGCCCAAATGACATAAGAATCAGTTGAAAGAAACGAGAAAATTTATTCAATCAAACGTTCTCTTCGTCGAGTTGCTTATGTTACGGTTTGAGAACACTTAATTTTACATGCAATGTTGGTTTACGTTCCATGATTTACGTCCAATATGAATTACGTCTCGTGTAAATGTAGTTATTTCTAAGTGTGCAGGCCACACGTTGGTCAGCGCTGATCTACACACTTAGAACAATTTATGTAAATTTAGGTGCTCTGGGAGTGACATAAACGAGCGTCAATTCTGACATAAAATTGAGTAATAATAGACGCGAAATTCAGCTCAATCGAGCGTACTTTTCGTCGAGTAACAAACTTTTCAGTCTCGGAGCACTTAATTTTACATGACATGTTTGTTTACGTCTCATCCTTTATGTCAAAGATGGATTCCTTCACTTGTAAAATTAGGTATTTTTAATTGTGTAGCTCAATCAAACGTCGATTGATAGTTGCTGTTTTCGGCAAAGTTGGTCGATGACTAAGGCTTTCCTGATGATAGACATACAAAATTGTGAACAAATCTGTCTGCCATCCAGAAGGTTTCAATCACCTGTACAAATTGTTCAAAGACAACAACATCTTAGATCACTATGCACAGCAAAAAAATAATTTTGATATCACATCAAAGTGGATGCACTACAATCATGTCGAAAATTTCATGTAATTTTTATGACCCCATAAATAAACAAATGCAGTAAAAGCAGCGTAATGTCAGTTCATGCACTGTATTTTATTTATATTATTTTTGTATAATTTTGTCCTTTTTAGCAAGTAATATTACACCATATTTTCGACATGATTGTAGTGCATCCACTTTGACGTGATATCAAAATTATTTTTTTGCTGTGTGGTATTAAAGAGATGTTCAGCCTCGGGAAGCTTTTAAGATTATCAGGACATAACCGTGTGATATTCCTTGTGACAGTCTTACTCCTAGGGGTGACCAACCTTACTCCGCATGATTGTTTTCTTGCAAAATTTAGACATGTGTTTCGTTCGTGATAAAACATCTTTAAATGGAAAGGAAATTTTATGAAAATTAATATTTGGCTAAGAGATCAATATTCACTAAATTTATCGCGGAAATTTCATATAGTTTTTAATAAATTTTACTTTAAGTCTCTGGTCACGTCTTCCTTCGGAAGGTTGGTCCCGGTCCGATATGCTACGCAGGTGTGGAAACTGCCTTCCTGCACATTCGATTGCCGTCAATGGGCACTAGACTGCGGAACAGAAACCGACGTTAAATAAAGGAAAAAAGACACCACTGGATCAACAAAAAAGCATACATGGCGTTTGAATCAAATTTGGCCTTGATAATCTATTTTTAAAAGTGTTCGAATTTCGATTCATAACGTGAAAAAAAAAATCGTGACTTAGTGATGGCTTAAAATGGAAAACTAATCCACTTGATTTATAATAGGTACACAAACACAAAAACGCACGCATACACACGCACACACACGCACTCGTGAGTATAAACAGAATGGAAAAGCTATCCACTTGAACATGCTAAAAACACGCAAACTACGCTGAAAGCATTAAGCTGGGTTTAGATTAGGCAAGTCAAATGATCAACTCAGTTGAATTCAATTGACTTGAAAAGTTGAGCCTGGTTCAACTTTTTTCAATTGGTTTACACATTCAATTTGCGTTCAAGTCAGTTGAATTCAACTGACTTGATCAATTGACTTGCCCTATCTAAGCCCAGCTTTACAGCTATACCCTGAGCTCAATAACCACAAACGCTGCCCATTTTGGTTCAAATTGATATTGCTCTGCACTTCCCAGCCCCTCTCGTTTTGCAGCACATCCTGTTCGAGTGGAGTCGAATCGGAGTGGCTGAAAGAGTTTCAGGCCCGTATCATCCGCACCGGAGAGGCGATGCGCGAAAAACTTGATGGATTCCCATTAAAGTCATTGCGTGAAGGAAGTAAATTGGACAATAAAATTTATACGATGTTTCCTTTCTGCCTTTCAGCGCTGCAGCTCGTAGCTACAACAGTTGCCTCTTAATAACCTTTTCCTCTCGCTTTTTTTTTTTGCTTTTTTCCCGACTTGGTCCTTTCTTTATTTGCCTTTGAAAGCGAAAACTGCCACGCTATCACTGTGTCCCGTGGAAGGAAACTGCTGACGTTACAAATTTCCCCATATATTTTACGAATTTTTAAGTACCGCTCCTTTCTGCCAAAAATGTATAAGAAAAAAAAAATCGCTAATGTCTTCCGCTGGCTGTCGGTTTGAGCGAGAATTTCTCAAGTGTCTGCACTTCACTGACTAGGAGGCGAATTCCGAGAGAAGAATGAAATTCCCCGTTGAGTTGTGGGGGTCCTCACCGAAGGATAGCAACATCACGAGATTTGATCCTGCCTATTTCTTTCGGCACTTTTGTGTCTATGTGTGTGTGTAAACATTTATTCTCCATTTCGCGAGTTGGAGTTCAGTTACTTGCCCAGCAGTATGAGGAGAGAGGGCGCAAGATTTACCGATGTTTTTCGATGCCGGTGCTTTTGCTCCAAGAGGGATGATTTAAAATCGCTTGTAATCCGCTACTGCCGGCGCTGCTGAGGGAAAATACGGATTCCATCTCTCCCAAGGGGTTTGTGCTAGAGACCTTATCCGAGATACGGAGAGCTGGTTCATACCCGGGCACTTGTGCGGTAAGTACTTTCCAATTCCACCATTATCCCTATAGCTACGGATGGGAATTATCGGACAAAGAGCATCGATGACGACGTGGGTGGAGGTAAAAAAAAAATCAAAATATTAGCCATCTATCTGTTGAACTAATCCTACTAATACAAGATTGCTGATGGCGTGCCGGTTGCTGTATTGTCGATGTCACTGTCATCGGCAGCTGTCGGTCGTCGTCGTCGCCGGCGTCGTCCTCGTCAAGTGGATCCGATTAGGATCTTGTAGCCGTCGTCGACGTTCGGGTATATGAGCTTATGTTCGAAACGAACGTATGGCACGTGGACGTACTTATTTAGAGAAAGGTAATGAAAACGGATCCATGATCCTTGTACCATGTCGTTCCTATTGCTGGTAGAATGCTAGAAAGGAGTGCAACCCTTTAAATGCGTGGCGAAAACGGCAAATCCGGAGCAAACATTAAATTATCTGGAGCCTTGATGTATGAAGATTTACTTGACATGTAAACTAACATAGTGTTGCCAATTGAGTAGTTCCAGGCCAAATAGCGAAAAAATAAACAATTTTTAGATTTTCCTGTCAGAATTCCATGAAACATCGTATAACTGTTCGCTAGAGACTAAAAGCTATCCACGTAGTTTTTACACCACTGACATTTGCCCATAACTCATCCTGCATACGATGGAAATGACCAAATATTGTTGAAATATACTTTAACGTGTATTGTATACATGTTTAAAACTTGATAAGATTATGTTGTGTAGATTTCAAAATGTGTGTGTGTGTGTGTGTGTGTGTGTGTGTGTGTGTGTGTGTGTGTGTGTGTGTGTGTGTGTGTGTGTGTGTGTGTGTGTGTGTGTGTGTGTGTATATATGTGTGTGTGTGTGTGTGCGTGTGTGTGTGTGTGTGTGTGTGTGTGTGTGTGTGTGTGTGCGTGTGTGTGCGTGTGTGTGTGTGTGTGTGTGCGTGTGTGTGTGTGTGTGTGTGTGTGTGTGTGTGAGTGTGTGTGTGTCTGTCTGTGTGTGTGTGTGTGTGTGTGTGTGTGTGTGTGTGTGTGTGTGTGTGTGTGTGTGTGTGTGTGTGTGTGTGTATGTGTGTGTGTGTGTGTGTGTGTGTATGTGTGTGTGTGTGTGTGTGTGTGTGTGTGTGTGTGTGTGTGTGTGTGTGTGTGCGTGTATTCCATCAAACCTCCACTGGCCGGTAGTGTTATTATGGAAGAAATCTCTCTAGTATGTCGCATTTATGGTCATTGTAAACAGCATTAGTCCGGGAGTTAGAAGGTGATAGCTCTATTGCAGATCCAGCAACTCATTTCAGAATGTCTAGAGAGTCACGCCCATTCAGAGGTTCCTTTCACTTTCAATAAGCCCCGCATTAGTATAACACACACACACTTCCACACTTCACTCAAACAGTTTTTTTGAATCCTGGTACGTATTAAGTTTTTTTTTTGACGTTGGACTCCGTCTGTGATTTCTATATGAGGGTACATTTTTGTGAAAACCAAAAATGGAACTTGTAACAAAATCATGAAAGATTTTGAACGTTAATAACTCACCTGCTCCTGTACCAATTTCAATCATTTTATCACCAATCGATCAGAAATATTTCAACGCATCTGCTTAATTTAAAACTTTATCATTTTTCAAAACTTTACTATTGAAAATTGCACGAAAGTGCAACTTTTACTATAATAATTAAAATTATCACCGATTGCCTGCTAAAAAAGATTTCCCTAACACAGATTTCAAAGTTGAATTTCATGCGGTCTCACCAAACGGTGTTCATTCAATCACCGCGTGGTGAGTGGTGATGTTTTCCAGTACACAACCAAAGGCTCCCCACAAGCAGCTAGCTATCAAGACTGCCCGCAACCGCTGATCGGATTCAGTTCCAATCACCGTGTGTGGTGGTGTCCGGTTATCAACAGTGCTTTCTACGCGTGGCGTTCAACATTGTTCTCCAGTACACAACGAAAGGCTGCCTGCAAGCAACGAGCTGCAACCCACATGAGCATCCATAGAAGAAGGAATAATCCGCAACGCTATTGATCGGAATCAGTAGCTCTTCGTGAGTCGCTGTGGACCATCTATGCCGAGTGCGTCACCCTCATTCCAAACACCATTCAGCCCACCAGCCTCATATGTGTTTAACACTCTAATAGCTCAGCATTACTCACCCATCACGACAAAACGGTCTTTTTCAGGGCCACCATAAATTTATTTGTTGAACATTTGTCAAGGTCATCAATCGGATGTCAGTTCCCATATCAAGATAGAGCTGGAATTAGTGCGTAGCACCTTTTGTAAACAATTACTTCTTTCGATGATGTCTTGCAAGTCGAGACTCACTCACAACGGCGCCGGTGGTGTAGTGGTAAGCGTGATTACCTCTCACCCCAGCAGGCCTGGGTTCAATCCCAGTCGGCGCCGCCGGCATGTGCTGAGGCATAACATCTCTGATCACGCCTTCCTTCGGATGGGAAGTAAAGCCGTTGGTCCCCGGTTCATGAGTTGATGGGTCGATAGGTAGGGTCCAGGTGTAGGAGCTGCCTTCCTGGCACGTCGGTAGCATTGGTGCTCAGCACGGAAAACAAGATCGACGGAAAAAACAAACCAAAGGAAAAAACAAAATAAAAAAGAATACTCACTCACGGAAATGGTACCACCATCAGGTAGGGTAAGACTTCCTCTACCCGACGGTAATGTTGGTTTGCGTGTGCATGCCGTAAAATCCTACAAATTATCGAGAGAAGTCATTGTTTACAAAAGCTGTTACGCCTAATGCCAGCTCTATCTAGATATGATTAAATCTAACATACTATGTTCTTGAAGGCAACATTGGGGGTGCAATTTCAAAAACCAAAGTCGGTTGCGCGGTATGAAAGTGGTCTGATTTTGATCCAGAGATGATGGATTTTAATTCATAATACGGAATATTTTCTACGAATCTGTTAAAATTAAGACTTTATCATTTTTCAAAACGTCACTATTGAAAATTGCACGAATGTGCAACTGTTGCTATGATAGTTAAAATTATCACCGATTGCCTGCTAAAAGTGATTTGCCTATCACAGATTTCGAATCAGTAGTTCTTCGTGAGTCGCTGTGGGTCATCTATGTCAAGTGCGTATTACTAAAGAGTAAAAACAGAGAGAGAACCCCGCTCAACTTCCTATTCCTACACAAAACACAAGCTCCTGCTGCAGTTAACAAATAAGATTTATTATATAAGACCACGCAGTCCTACGTTACCATTGCGTACAACCCCATAGGACTGTCCCTTGTATTCTTTAATTGTAAAAAGTAGAAGGGTCTGTGCCTAGGAGCACGAACGGAAGCTTGACGTAGGACCGCTAGTGGACGAAATAAATGTGAAGAGCATTTAGTTCTTTTAATTGATCAATTCTCTATTATCTCAACTCTTTCCGTTTTAAAATTGTAGGCGTACCAAATTTGTTGTAATTTTTTTTTTTTTTTTAAAGAGAAAGTTGAGAGAATTAATCAAAATCACTTGCACCCCTGCTTCAAAGTTTGGTTACAAGATTACAACTCTGGAGAGCATTTTGTGTGGTCGTTGGGGGCTTGTGGTTCTGAATATGGACAAACAGGCACAGATAAATTCTATTCCAACCCTTTACTGATGTAAGCTTGATGGCCCTGAAAAGGGCCGTTTTATTGAAGAGAACATCCATGGCCACTTACACTTGGCGTGTTTATTGTAGGTGACAGCATCACGGTCCTCATTTTCCAGGAACACCTTCAGCACACCTCGTAGATCAGACCGGAGATACGTTTGACACCACCACGGCGAGCCAGACGACCGATGGCGGTTATCTCGAAGAACTTTGCGATGACGCTTGGCGCCTCCTTGACCAGACCTTTTCCTCCTTTGCCACGACCAGTCAATTGTTGCTTGTTAGGTGTGAAGGAGTGGACTAGCCACCACCTTCCTACTGCTGCTATTGTTGTTCTCCACGCCATCCGAAGCGAAAATGAGCTAATGCCATACAGCAGCGCTCTTTTATATCTTTTCAGGTTAAAGCAGAATGATGCGCAACCAAGTGGTATAAAAGCTACAAAGACTCCTCCCATTATGAGTAGTTTGCTATCAAGTAGCGACACTGGCTCTTTTCCTTTTGCGTACACGGCGAATGAGAACGACCCAAATTTGAGTTTAGTTCACTCATAATCGCCAAAAGTGCAGGAACTCAGCGATGAGTAAATTTGTCTCATGGTTTCCTGTGGAAAACCTACAAAATCTGCCAGAAAATGAGGAAATTGACGAAAATTTTATTCAGTCTCGGAGTAGTACCAATAGACTGAGTGAATCCAATCTTTACTTCTCAAATTCGGGATTTTTTCCCTGGAAAATCCTGGGAAAACATGAGGCAAATTTACTCATCGCTGAGTTCCTGCACTTTATTTCTTATTTCTGAGATAACTAAGCTCAAATTTGGGACGATCTCATTCGCCGTGATATCACCTTGAAAGATATCGGCGCCGGTGGTTAGCGTGATTACCTCTCACCCCAGCAGACCTGGGTCCAATTTCAGTCGGCGCCACCGGCATGTTCTAAGGCATAACATCTCTGATCACGCCTTCCTTCGGGAAGTAAAGCCGTTGCTCCCCGGTTGAGTTGATGGGTCGATTGGTAGGGTCCAGGTGTGGGAGCTGCCTCCCTGGCGTCGGTAGCATTGGAGCTCAGTACGGAAAACAAATTTCGCGTCACTTTTCAATAGGTCCTATCTACATTGATCGATTCTCTTTATCGACACTCTCTTTCGTAAATAACTCGGCTTCACAAATGTTTCCTGCCGTCTTCGTCGAATTAGATGCTAGATTGTTGCTTCTTCCATCGAAAATATGCGGCCGTGGCGATTCAAAGTTGATCAAAATCATTTTTACCCTGCTTCCAGTTTGATTACATGAGCATTTTGTGTGATCGTTGGTTCTGAATATGGACAAACAGGCAGATGAATTCTATTCCTACTCTTTACTGTAATAAGCTTGGTGGCCCTGAAAAGAGCCGTTTTGTTGCCAAATTTGGTGATGATTTAACCTCCGAAACCAAACAGAGTGCGTTTCTGTTACTTCAAAACGTAGATGACATCCATGGCCGCTTACGCTTGGCGTGTTTAGTGTAGGTGACAGCATCACGGAACTCATTTTTCAGGAACACCTTCAGCACACCTCGTAAATCAGACCGGAGATACGTCAGACACCGCCACGGCGAGCCAGACGACGGATGGTGGTTATCTCGAAGAATTTGCGTTTGGTTGCGATGAGTGTGCAAAATATTACGCAATTCCATCCTCTCTATTCGCACGCGCCCGAGGATCGAAGGCGAATGCCACTTCGACTTTTATCGTCTAATTACTACTCTCTGACGACTGTGCTGGGGAAGCAGCATATGCATGTAGGTGATTGGTGGATTTGTTAGTTAATTCGACGCTTTTGGACAATGCTGGACATTTACCATTTTTTCAATAGTTTCTTGTTAAAAAATTAACATTCAGAAGGATTGTTATCGATGCGTAGCCATATTTCTGGTCGATTGGTGATAACATTATTGAAATTGGACCAGGGGAAGTTGAGTTATTAACATTTAAAATCTTTCTTAATTTGTTACATGTTCCATTTTCGGTTTTCACAAAGTGTACCCTCGTATAGAAATCAAAGACGTAGTCCTACGTCAAAAGCATTTGGACTGGTCTCGCCATGTTAATTTGATCCTCCAATCCATGGGTTCCGTAGTTTTGTTTTTCTCAACGATTTACATCTCATTTCGTGATTCACATTTGTCGTAATCCTTCCTTCAACGAACACAAAATTTCTTGCATTGCCATGGTCATCTGGGAGGAGGATCGCGTCTAGTGCTTTCTCCTGGAACCACTCGTCCAGTCTTGGGTGTATCCAGCAAGGCATCTTTCAGACTGCTCGCAATCTCCGACACCAGCGAGAGACCAGCAGCCGAGCACTTTTGCATGCGGAAAACTTACTGATTCACGGCAACGTTGGCCACCGAATCACTACCAAAATTAACGACGGACACATTATCAGCACGCTCCCGGGCTAATTCACCAACCGGACCGTATTCAAACTCGCGCACGGTGACGAATCTCTCAATAGAACTACACGCCGAAAGTGTGGTATCCGAACTCGGAGAACCGGGCGCCCGGGAGGCAATGAAAACCGACACCGAACAATGGAACTGCATCCTAGATTTTGGAGGTTAGATTCAAGATCAACCAAGTAACTCAAAGCAAACACAGGCAAAACACGATATATCACTAAATGATAACAAATTTAAAGCAAAAAATGTTTTTTGCAATGTTTAATTCGGTGACGAAAAATACACAGCGAAAGAAAAACACGCTAGCTTTCGAGCGCGGCCTACTGTGATCTTTATGGTTTTTGAGATTTCTCAATGGATCCGAAACAGCAAAGCAACCGTGCAAAGATTTTGCTCTCGGAAAACGACTCGGGATAGTGCAGACTTCTGTTGCAAGAGTGCTAAAACGATTTGATGAACATTTGACCATCGAACACAACCCGTAAAAAAAGAACCATAGAGGTATGGTAAATGAAGAAATATACAATAGAACAAGGGGGTCCCATGTGTCTTAACTATACGAAAAATAACTTTTTCCCGAACAAACTTGAGCCATTGACCATTAATTGTATTGTTGTTCTATTGTTGAAAACTCTTACTGTACTGTACTGTACTGTACATCTTTTGTTATAACAATATGTTAAAATTTCTTGTACAATATACGCACAATAAGATCGATTGTTGGCAATAGATTTAGACGTAATTGTATTTCATTTTATGGTAATTGTATGGTTATTTTTTTTTCCGGGAAGCGCAGGTCGAAAACCAGGTGCGGTGAGCAAAAACTTCCGACAGAAGGTGGTGCGTGCATTCAAAAGTAATCCGAATGCTTCGGTAAGAGATGTGACTAAAAAGTTGGATGTTTCATAAAATTTATGTTAATAAAGTGAAAGGTCGGTCTGAATTACAAATGTACAAGGTCCAAAAGTTCCCCAATCGCGATGAACGGCAAAATTTGGTGGCAAAAAGTATGTATCTGGAAATTCTAACAAAATTTGATTCCGGTGTAATGGATGACGAAACAAACGTCAAGGACGACTTGCAACTGCCCGTGATAAATTTGATGTGGCAGATAAATTTAAGCAGAAAATAATTCCGAAGTTTGCCAATAAAAATTTAGATTTGGAAAGCAATGCATATTTGCTTTAAACTAAAAGAGATTTTTTTTTCAACCGGAACTGTGAATCAAACAATTTATCTAAATGAGTGCCTCCAAAAATGCCGACTTCCATCTTTGAAGCAACACGGTGGTTCAACAGTGTTGTGGAGAGATTTAGCCTCGTGCCACTATGCAAAATCGGTAGTGGAATGGTATCGGATGAACAATGTCAATATTTTGCCCAAAGAGAACAATCCGCCAAATTGCCCAGAACTACAATCGATCGAAAAATACTAAGCAATTATGAGGCAGCAGCTGAGAAACAACCCTGGTATTGCAAAAAAAAAAAGAAGTGGATATGAATAAAAGTGGAAAAAAGCTGAGAAAGAAGTGGCAGATGCCACTGTTCAAAAGTTAATTAAGGTATTAAGAGTTCATGTATTTGCTAATGGTAAATAAATGAGACCCAAGTAAACGTTAAAAAATTTCTAAGCATTTCCAGCCCAAAACGCAAACCGGTTGGTCATGAGTGTTTCCGATTTGAATGAAACATTTCTCACGTGTTCGCTGCTACTAATGGTTGCATTTTTCATTTAAATATGATTTTTTCCTCCAGAGTAACTTTTGAAAAGGGCGTATAAAAAAATGGATTATTTTTTTTTCAAAAAATCATAACTTGAAAACTATTGATCTGATCAAAATGGCATATGAGAAGAAGTTTTAGGTAGTTAAATTATCTTTGCGGAAAAAAATACACTAAAAGAAAAACTTAGTAAATTAGTATCTAAAAAACGTAAAACGATGATTATCTCAAAACACCCCCCCTTCGATCTTTATAATTTTTTTTTTCAAGAAAACTGAAAAAATGCCCTAATATTTGGTGAAGATTGTATACTGGTAACTTTCTTTAAAAAAAATTTATAATTTTTGAAATTTTTGTTGGTTTTTACAAGTTGGTGAAATTGCATATTTTTTAGTAAAATAGTAATTTATTTGGATTCTACGCATAATTTTCAAAAACATTGCACATAGAAACTTTTTTTCTAAATCCAGCCGTTCTCAAGTTAGTGCAATTAAAAAAAATAATTATAATAATTTTCTACATTTTGGGCCATTTTCAAATGTTAGTCGTGATGTCCAGCAACGAGATGTTTTTCCATGAATATATATTAAAAAACAGACAATTCATTCTCAAATATGGTAGCTGTCAGACTTACCCGTTTCTATTTAGACGCAGCGGAAAAGAAACAAGTTTATAAGTAAATACTCTCAAATATACCCAAATAATCAACAAACCCACTCATGTGCCTTTTTTCTGTCCTCTATTAGTTGTATACCTGGATAGAATTGTGTATGTCATAACAGAGGCTCAAAACATAAACAGGTAAACAAATATGTTATTAAACCTGTAATTGAGATAAATTCTCTAGGTACTTCTCTGACGTATACCATATTGTGCCTTAAGAGCTCATCCCGCGATATCACAACTACATAAAAAGGCACTCCGTGGAGGCTTCTTACACTCACACTTAAAAAAGTTTGCTATAATCAATTGTACCTAATGAAGATAGGTATAATGTCAACATTGTAATTATTCTGCTACATATATATATATATTGGGACGATCTTCACCTGTTCCATTCAGTTCATCTCTCTTAGCGTTTCAAGTTAAAAAGCAAGTAGTTTTTTACGATGGATAACAATTTCAAGTGTTGTAAACCTCCACCTAAATCAATTTCAAAGCATGACACAGTAGCAGTTCAGTTGTTTATCTCAAAATTATTAGAATTTTTAAAGTTGCAAATAACAGTCCAAAAGTGTATTTTTATGTCAGATGGAGCAGCATCACAATACAAAAACATAAAAATTTTTGCTAGCATTTGTGGATTTAAAGATAAGCATAATGTAGAAATTGAATGGCATTTTTTTGCAACTTCACACGGCAAAGGTCATTGTTATGTGATTGGCGGTACCCTTAAGAGAATGGCAACCAGAGCAAGTTTAGCTAAGCAACACGAGCACCCTATAACGAACCATTAACAACTGTACGACTGGGCAAATAGTCGTAAAGAAGATCTTCAAACAAAAATGTCATTTTGTTATGTTTCTACGGAAGAATACAAAAAGGCTGACACGGAATTTGATCCAATTTTTAAGAAAGTGAAACCAATTCCTGGAACTCGAAAATATCATTGCTATATTCCAGTTTCAAACAACCAAATTTCAGTAAAAATATTCTCTAATTCAAACGATACACCCAAATTATTCAATGTATTCAAATAATATGAGTTGTAAAATAAAATAATAAATATATACTGTTTTTTATCTCAACAAATCTTTCATTTGACCATATCAACGTGCTTCTCTTCCGCTGCCTCTAGATAGAAACGGGTAAGTCTGACAGCTACCATATCTGAGAATGAATTGTTTGTTTTTTAATATACAATCAAGAAATAAAATCTCGTTGCTGGACATCTCGACAAACATTTGAAAATGGCCAATAATGTTGAAAATTGTTATAATTATATTTTTTTTAATTTGCATTAACTTGAGAACGGCTGGACTAAGGAAAAAAATTTCTATATGCAAAGTTATCGAAAATTATGCGTAGAATCCAAATAAATTGTTATTTTTCAAAAAAATATGCATTTTCATCAACTTGTAAAAATCAACAAAAATTTAAAAAATTATAGATTTCTTTTTAAGGAAGTTACCAGCATACACTTTTCACGAAATTCAAGGGTATTCCATCAATTTTCTTGAAAAAAAATTTTATAAAGATCGAAGGGGGGGTGTTTTGAGATAATCATCGTTTTACGTTTTTAAATACTAATTTACGAAGTTTTTTCTTTCAGTGTATTTTTTCCGCAAAAATAATTTAACTACCTAAAACTTCTTCTCATATGCCGTTTTGATCAGATCAATAGTTTTCAAGTTATGATTTTTTGAATAAAAAATAATCCATTTTTTTATACGCCCTTTTCAAAAGTTACTCTGGAGGAAAAAATGATATTTAAATGAAAAATGCAACCATTAGTAGCAGCGAACACGTGAGCAATGTTTCATTCAAATCAGAAGGGGTCGAGACAAAATTGACATTTTTTTTAACGATTTGAGCTAGAAATGCTCTAATATCAAAGATCACACTCTGAAATGTTTTCTAAATTCTGATAAATGGCTTTTGTTTGACGTACACAGCAAGAAATTAATTTCAATATCACATCAAAGTGGATGCACTTCAATCGTGTCGAAAATATGGTGTAATATTACTCGCTAAAAAGGACAAAATTATCATTAATACAGTGCATGAACTGACATTACGCTGCTTTTACTGCATTTGTTTATTGTTATGGCCATGAAAATTACATGTGATTTTCGACATGATTGAAGTGCACCCTCTTGGATGTAATATTAAAATTTATTTTTTGCTCTGTAGGATTACGTCTTTCGGCACATAATTGGGGGTGCAATTTCAAAAAACCAAAATCGACCTTGTTACGAAAAGTGGTCAGGTTTTGACCACTTATAACTGTCAATAGCGGATGGAATTTAATTCTAAGCAAGCCAATCGATTGGAAATTTTTTCTATAAAACTGCTAATACGAATACCTTATCAGTTTTCAATAGGTCAGTATTTAAAAGTACACAAATGTCCATCTGTTGCAATGGTGATCAAAATTAACACAGATTTCAAAATCGAACTCCATCCAGTCTCACCGAACGGTACTTATTCAATCACCGTATGTGATGGTGTCCGGTCGGTCGCCATCAGCAGTAGCAGCAGCCGTGCTTTCGGCGCGTGGCGTTGAACAATGTTCTCCAGTACACAGCAGCAGCAATCCACATGAGTGTCCATTTATCGAAGAAGGAGGAAGAAACCACACCGCTACTGATAGGATTCAGTAGCTCTTCGTGAGTCGCTGTGGGCCAACATACATCAATACAACATACAGCTCGACAGCCTCATCTGTGTTGAGCAACCTTATATCTCAGCATTACTCAACCATCACGACTAAACGGTCCTTTTCAGGACCACCAGACATTTATTGAAGAGTATTTTTTGGCCATTTGTCAAGGTCATCAATCGGATGTCAGTTCCCATAAGTTTGAGTCTAACATATCATGCATTTGGCGCCGCCGGGATGTTCGGAAGGGAAGTAAAGCCGTTGGTCCCCGGTTCATGAGTTTGATGGGTCGATAGGTAGGTCCAGGTGTGGGAGCTGCCTTCCTGGCGACGCGGTAGCATTGGTGCTCAGCACGGAAAACAAGATCGACGGAAAACAAACCAAAGGAAAAAAATAGAAAAATATCTTGTATTTTTAAGGCAACATGTGGGGTGCAATTTCGAAAACCAAATTCGGTTGCGGAATGAAAGTGGTCTTTGATCCAGATATGATGGATTTTAATTCTTAATACGCCAATCGATAGGAAATTTTTCTACGAATCTGTTAAAATTATGACTTTATCAATTTTCAAAGGTCACTAGAGATAGATAGGTAGATAGAGACAGTACGAACACAAGTAAAGTAATAGAGTAAAGAGGAGTAGAATATACAAGGAAACACAAATTTGTAAAAGCATGCTTTAATTCGAATACACCTTAACTTACCGTTTTTTCATTGCTACAATTAATTTCTGATTTGATTTCGTAAAATAATAATGTTGATCAGTACTATTATTGAGAGGAAGATAGTGTTTTCACGTTGTTCCGGGTCCGTTTCGTAATTCTGTTGTTGCCTTCCGCGTGTTCTGAATTTGACTTTTATCTTGCGTATCTCTTTTGCTGTAGCTGCGCCTCTGATGGAAAACAGGTGGAACTGCCGATGAGGAGAACTTGACGTGTAGCGTCGATTTAGGATTGTATGCTCTCTTAAGGGAACCCACACGTATCAATATATTGACGGGTATTATTGACAATAATATTCGAGATGTGAATACAGAAATATTGTCAATATCGATGTTTTGACGTCAATCTAGAATGATTATTATCAATAAAAGCAATCGTGTAGGGTCCACTTTACCCTGAGCTTTGGATAAATATTTCGTTGATGTGATAGATTATGCTGCTTTGCAATAGGGGTTTCTACCCGATCAATTTCGGTGGTGGACCAGCTGGCTCGATCTCTTCACTTTAGGAAGATTTATACTTGGACTCGCCCTGAGGCAGTCTCATCCGAGCAAACTTAACTTGGCATCGGGTCTCCTTTACCGGAGTGGCGCTTAAACTGCATGTTTACACGAGATCGGCCAGTGTTGATTACACAATCTCGAATTTATATGATTGATCGCGAATATCTCTCGATTGGAAAATTTTAGCAAGAAATTCCTCCAATCAATTATTACTTTTTTTTATTATCTACTGAAACAACCAACAATTCGGTGCGTTTTGTGCACGAAAATGCGTAGTTTTGTCTCCGTGATGAAAAAATGGTTTACCCAATACAGTAGCCGATTATTGATACCGAGCACGTCAAATCTACGGATGGGTCTAGGATACAAACTCTTACTTTTTCGTGTGGTACAATAATTTCGACAGCCTTTATGATGAACCAAGTGCGTGCTGGAGTTCGGTCAGGTTGGCTTTTACCTGATTTTTCAAAATAGCTCATTCGATATTTATAAAAAACAAATTGCATGAAAACGTTTCTCCTAATAGAAATGACGTCTGACGCAAAGTTATACGAAACTGGTTGCCTTTTAACACAAAAAATAAGTGCGTCAAATTTATGTTTTGAAATATTAAAAATGTGCTTTTTTATATTAAAGTTTTACACAAGTTTTTTTTTTAATTTTCTGCAAAATTTTGTGCTTTGTTTCAGTGCAAGCTTCTCAATAAAGGAGGAGTGATCTATGGCCGCGGTATTGCCGAATAACCGGAAGTTCCAGAAATCATGTTTTTACACAACCCAAAACTTTAAACGCGTTTTTCTCGAAACGGTGTTTTCCAAATTGGCGGGAAAGATAACTCATCCAAATTACTTGAAACCTGGCGCATCTTAAAGGAAATAGATTTTTACTCTATGTGAACCGCTGGTATCATGAAAAAATTAACAATAAATAATTTTCAGGTCTGCCTAAAGTGGGAAAAAACAGTGGAAAATCAGCTTTTTCTTCAGATATTTTTTTCTAAATTTTTAAATCGTTTTTTTTTTGGGCTCTAGCGGTTCACATAGAACAAAAATCTTTTCTGAATAAGGTCCAATTGATAATAGTAAGTTTTGTCCATTTTCAGGTCTCTAGAACGCCTGCCAATTACCGATCCCCAAACAGTTAAAGTTATTTTGTAATTTTACACGAATTTCCATGCACATAAAACGAGCATGCATATTCATGTATAATTAAATTGGTTTTTAAATTTACACGACTTGAAATGTACATGCATGTAAAATTAAACGTCTCTTGAATTTTACATGGATAGCTTTAGATGGGCTCAGTTTGTAATTCTACAGGACTTTAGAATAACACGCATTTGGCTTTTTGAACGAATTTGCATAAAATCGAACTGATTGTCAAGTACGTGGAATTATCACCCACGTGAAATAACCCGCCTTTACGGCGCAGTACATACCCTACACTTCCACCGCTGCATCAAAACGATCAGTCAGGAGAAAAAGGAACCACGAGCGCATTTTTGAATGTTTTTCTATTTTTCCATATCCATATTTTTTATATTCTGTAAAAGTGCTCTCTGTATAAAACCGCTGTAATCACAATTTTGTCTGTCATCCATTTTCTATTTGTGGACGCGCGTAAGCACGATAAATCGTTCCACATAACCAAAACAGAGCGCACAAAACAAAACAAACCGAGCGGAGAAAAAAACTGATGGAATAATCGGTCCGTCCGCCACACACTAAGAAATTCCCAATTTTACACGTGACGGAATCTGTCTTTGACATAAAGAAAGAGACGTAAACAAACATGTCATGTAAAATTAAGTGCTCCGAGACTGAAAAGTTTAAAGTTACGTTTGATTGAGCTGAATTTTGCGTCTATTATGACTCAATTTTATGTCAAAATTGACGCTCGTATATGTCAGTCTCAGAGCACCTAAATTTACATGAATTTTTCTAAGTGTGCATATTAGCTTTCTCAATGTTTGTTGATTTAAATTTACACGAGCATGTAAATTTATAGGTTTTATCCTTGAAAATCCGATGTTCTTCGATAAGCTTTTACATCACGTGGTTATATTACACTGCAAGAGAAAATTAATCGAATAAACGTGTAATTTTATGAGTTTCATCATGTTAAAAACATGCATGATTGTGTGTGCATGATTTTTAATGTAAAAATAAATTAAAACATAGTTTAAAGCTATGTAATTTTAAAATGGTTTTGGTTTACACGTCATGTAATATTCATTATTTTTTGCTGTGCACCGGAGAAAAAATTCTCAACTGTAGAGGAAGATTTAAACAATTTTATGCAAAAAACCCCAAACTTGTTACTTGTTTTTTCCCCCTTAAACTAACGAACGAAAAAGTACGTAAGAGAAACCAAGGCGATAAATCATCAAAGCACACTTTTAATTTTTTGTATGAATGATAATTTTGTCCTTTTTGGCAAGTAATATTACACCATATTTTTGACACGATTGATGTGCATCCACTTTGATGTGATATCAAAATAGAATATTGGAATGCACTTTTGCTGCATATTCAGGTCGAAAAAAGTTGACTACAACCTAAAGAAACCATTCATGGACTTTGACGAACGATATTTTCAAGAAATTAGTGTTGAACAATCTAAAATTAAATAAAAAAAAAAGGATTTACCAATACATTTTAAATAATGTTTCAGTATCAGTCCCCAGAGAGCCAAAAAAAAAATTAAATTTGTGAGCGAATATTTTCTCTTACAAGCTCAATCTCAGCCCGAGCTCAGGGGTCAGGGGTGGGGCTTAGAAAGTATTTTTTGTGCAAAATATGTAAAAATGGAGGGACTTTGGATGTTAATCTTAAAGGCAAAAATAGAGGTACCAGACGTATTTTGCACTGCACTGTGCTCTGTGAACAATTAACGGAAATCAGATTATGAGTAGTTTCCGATAGATGTCACCGGAAACAACAGCAGTGACATCTAATGGTAAATGAATTCAGAAGTTTGACAAAATGGTTAATTAAAAGAAGATTTTAATGAAAACTCTTGTGAATTTCTGAGGAATACAACACCAGTGAACTTCAGAGGAAAATTCAAACGACATTCTGAGGATGGTTTCATAAAGTTTGTTGGAGAAAACAAATCCGGAGCATAAATCCTTTGAATTTTTTTGAAAATACTAAAAGGAGAAATACAATCAAATTTCAATTGGAACGTACAAATCGGGTCGAGCATCCTCTTTACCAAACTCATCTGTTGATGAGGGGTGGTGAGAGGTATAAAGGTATAAAGAGGCATAGTGAAAAAAAAAATTCAAGACCCAAAATGGCCGAATTTGAGCAAAAATGTGAATGATAAGCACTTATGCAAAGTTTCATGCAAATCGGAGAAGGCCGAGTCAAAAATTCAATGTTCTTATGCTATTTGGCCTGTAACTGCCCAAAACTCTCAGGAACCACCTAATTCAGTAGCGAAGTAGCTATTTACTTGTGATTTTTGCCATGCTGATGTTGAGGACGAGTAATCGTTATTAGTTTACATGCAAAGGAGCTTAATTCTGCTCTTCCATTTCAAGTAAGCACAAATGACCCGGTCCCAGGCCGGTGACATCTTACTCGAATTAAGACTCTTCATAAAAACTACCGGGTCTTTGGGTCCGTCTACGGTAGTCGGAAGCATTCTGTCACCGAGCCACATCCAGAGCTAAACTGCCGTGCACTTTCTCCAATTTGCACCTAGTACACAGAAAAACACTCTAAAAGCTCTCGAGTTGCCCTTCTGATATCTCCGGCGTCGTTGACAGCGAATAAGGATCCATTTGCTCCTCTCACACTCTACAGCTGTCAGCAAGAGGCAAACCATGCTTGCAGTGAACTTTCGACCCGGTCGGTGACGGTGACGATCCCGTTGGACCCTGCCAAGAACTTTCCAAACTGAAAATGGCGCAACCACTAAGAGATGGGTCAGAAAGATGCCGCTCCTCACACTTACTGCAGCCGACCTAAATGATTTATAATGGGTAATGGTTTTAGAGCCCATTAGGAGAAGGAAAAATGTTTTTAATGTTCACTCCACACTCTGCACGTTCTCCGGAAGAAGATGCACGGACACTTGTGCTTTCTGCTGATGTCACTTTCGTTCTGTTGGCACATGGCACCGCTAGATGCCGTCGTCGTTAGCTCGGTCGCTGCTGGTTGCTGCTCTCTCCCCGGTGTGCCTGGTCCGATGATTGCATCCTCATCCTTCCGTGTGCCATTTTTTCACTCATGAAAAAAATCTAAGCCCAGGCAAGTATTTAACGATCATTCTGTGCCGTCAGCAGTAGTTTGTACGTTTCCAGCGAAATCTATCGATCCTGATAAAAACCACTTACGTCATCCATTTCGGCGCCAACCCACATCAAACGGGTTCCTTTTTCTATGTGTACCGCTGGTTGACAAACAAAAAAAAAAAAGGTAGAGTAGGATGCATAACGAACCCATATTGGCCCGGCGGGGATGTGCGCTGCAGAAAAACGTTCGAAAAGTGCATACCACCACACCGGTAGGGCAACAGCAGCAGAAGCATCAGTAGCAGCCACACTTTGTCATCTCGTGCATACGACGACGCCCTTCGGAAGATTGCTTCGGCAGTTTGTTTTACAGTTTTGCCCAGCTAAGCGACAAATGGTGCAAAATTCATTTGGCAGAACTTAGAATTCTAGAAGATAGCTTCCTTCGCATTGCTAGGTGGATTCATTATTCGATTTTACACTTTCCCATCTTCCGGTTGACCCTTTTTCTTTCTCCCGTCGAGGCTAACTAAATTAAAAATGCCTTCCTCGGTTGCTTCTTCCTTCCGGCTACAGCTGCTGCTCTGACACCAAAGGGGACACCCACGTTCTGCTTCCGGTGACCTGTCAAAGCGGTGAAAAATGCATAGCTGGGCAAAGACGCTTCCCTCCGGGGTATTCAACATAAAAGAATGCGCTTCCTCCTTGGGCTCCATTCCCATCAGAAGATGGCACCGACGATCTCATCAATCCCGAGCAGAATGTCGCCAGTCAGCACCCAAGAAGGGAGAAAAACGGCTGATAAAATGCTTCGTCAAATTGAATTCAATTCACCCCCGACAAACCCCTCTCGAAATCACCTCCCACGTTGTTAGATAGATCCGTTTTTCACGCCCGGCTAATGAAACGGTTCTTGATGACAAACGGCAGCCTTCAGTCAGCAGTCAACAGGCAATGGCAGTCGATCCCGATTTCCGCGGGTAGGGTGCCATTTCGTCCTTCCAAACATCTCGGTCCTCACAAGAGGCAATCAGTGCGATAAAATCAAGCTAGCTTTCAATGGATCGGCTGCAGACGACACGGGCAGAGCTAAAATCGGGTCCGGGCCGAAGGACTGTTTACTGTTCTAATTTACATCAATCAAATTACATCAATCACCTTCGTGTCTTTTTCGCGGTGCCGGCTACGGCTGCGGGAATGAGAATCGATTCGAGTGGAATGGATCGAATTTGGTGGGATGCGGCACCGTTTCTACTTTTCTGTTTAGATTGAATGTGACCATGAAGTCGGAGACACCACAGAGGATGATTTATTTAAGATTTTGAGCAAATTTCAAGGAAAACGAAACTGAGAGCAGTTTAATGATGTTGAAGTAGGCCTTGAAAAATCAGAATCTGAACCAGTGTCAGTGTTGGCATCTACAGAAGATCAAGTTTCGAAGGTTTCACACAGTTATGACTCTGACTGCAGTACGACCATATTCTTCACCGAAAAATGACTAAATTAGAAATTGCGTTTTTACAGAAAATTACCAATCAAATGTTGATTAATTTGAACATCTTAATTTTTTTCAGATTATAATCGCATGACCACATTGTTTTTTAATATAATTTGCAAAGGATGTCCTAAAAATTATAAGCACAGTATATTATTGGAATAACACAACGTTATGTTAATGAACTCAGATATTTATTTCATATATTCTACTGTATTCTCTTTCAATTGAATGAAAATAATCCACAGTTCCTTGATTCGTATGCCAAGAAACAAACTTATGATCTGATGCTGCCCATTATCTTCAGCACCGATTCTTTGGTAATAATTTCGGCCAATTTTGTCCAGTCTTTTTCAAATTATTTGATTGAACTCGCTGTCTTAAAGTGATTCCGTGGATATCCCAAAACAGTTTCGATTGACCGGGCTTCCAGACAATTCGGAGGATTCATCTCTTTTGGCACGTATTGCACATTGTTTGCTTTGTACCAAGCTACCGTGTCTTTCGAGTTTCTTTCACTTATTGATGCCAAATCGTGCCAAAATAGTACTGGGCCATCATGTTGACGGATCATGGACCATAGTGCTCATTAGTGCTCATCATCTCCTGATCGTCACAAATGGCTTTGACAACTTGCCGCACATATCGCCTGCCAAACCATGACCTTCCTACGTAGCTCCAGTGTTGGCAGTTCAATGTGTAAGCAAGTATCAGGGAGTATGATGTTTTCTGCTCAATTTCAAGGCAAAGAACACTTTTTTTGTTTTAAATGATGCATCATATTAGATTACACTGTTTATTTTTTTTTATTTATTTGTGGTCAATCAGTGTAGCATGATTTAAAATTTCTACTCAAATGCTATTTGTTACAATTTTACTTCAAGTACTTGCATAACATTTATATTTTATTATTGATGCCTAGCTAACCTCGCGAAGAAAGTTTTTTAAGCGTAAATTTATTCATTGTTATGTCAATAGATTCACAGTATGTATTATAGCAAGACATCATTCCATTAAATGGGCTATTTTTGGCATTGTCTGTTCTTTGATTGGTGAGCCAGTGGGAGCATAAAACTTAATAAATTCCAAAATCTATGGGCTGTTAACTCTTTGCGACATCACATCGTTTATAAAAGCAATCATTGAGAACTCTCTTCGCTTTTCGAGCTCATCTAAATTAATTAGCATACAACGCGATTCATAAGATGGAAGTGGAAAACTCGCCTAACCCAACTTTCTTAGAGCAAACAACAAGAACTGCTTTTGAAATGATTCAATGTGGTTTACATGGGCTCCATATCATCATACCCCAAACTATGCTACAATATTCGAGAAGAGGCCTCACATATGCTACGTAAAGTGTTTTGATTGTGTAGGTATCATTGAAGTGCAAACTAAATCTTTTAATGAACCAGTGCATGTTGCTTGCTGTGTAGATAATGTTATTGTAGTGATCAGCAGAGGTTAACTTGGAGTCGAGGATAACACCTGAGTCTCTGACTTGATAGGATCTTTGGATTGTTTTCTGGCCAAGAGTTATTGTGTTGTGTATTAAAGGGTGTCCACGATGAAATTGCCACACTATGAAATTGCTCTAACTTTTTAACCGTTGGGTAGAATTTAATGAAAATTTGGGTGGATTTAGTTCATAGTGCATTATTTACATCCTGCAAGTTTTAAAGTCCTGTGATCAAAACTCGCGGAAATGGAGTCGAAAGAACAGCTCGTGCGTGATAAAATCTTGCGCATTCATCACGAGAACAAGGATCTCTCGCATCGTTCCACGGTGTCGCGAGTGATTAAGCGGTTCGAGGAACGGTTGACCACCGATCGGAAGCCCAGAAGTGAAGGAAAAAGTATTCCGTACAACACCAAAAATCACAACCGCGTAGTTGGGGCCTTCAACCGAAATCCGAACGCCTCCGTTAGGGATGTGGCTAAGAAGCTGCACCTAAGCCGAAGTTTTGTCCAGAAGGCCAAAACTAAGGCTGGGCTTCGAACGTTCAAGGTACAAAAGGCCCCTAATCGCGACGAGAAGCAGAACAAGTCCGCCAAAACCCGTGCCAGGAAGTTGTACCTCAACATGCTGACGAAAGTTGAATGCTGCATCATGGACGACGAAACATATGTGAAGGCCGACTTCAAACAGATTCCCGGCAACCTGTTTTTCACGGCCAAGGATAAGTTCAGCGTTCCGGAGCATGTCCGCACTCAGAAGATGTCCAAATTTACGAAGAAATTCCTGGTTTGGCAAGCCATCTGCACGTGCGGGAAGCGGAGTGCACCTTTCGTGACCCAGGACACGATGAACGGACAGGTGTACATAAAAGAGTGCCTCCAGAAGCGGCTGCTTCCTCTCCTGAAGGCCCACAACGTCCCAACAATCTTCTGGCCGGATTTGGCCTCATGCCACTACTCCAAGGACGTGCTGAAGTGGTATGCGGACAATAAGGTCAATTTCGTGCCGAAAATGTTCAACCCTCCCAACACTCCGGAGCTCCGCCCCGTCGAGAAGTACTGGGCGATTATGAAGCAGCACCTTCTTAAACGACCTAAGGTAGTGAAGACAGTCGAGAAACTGAAGAAAGTATGGGTTTACATGCAAAAAACGGTTGATTCACAGGTTGTGCAGAATCTTATGGCCGGGGTTAAGGCCAAGGTGCGGGCATTTGCGTATGGACTGTAAATAAAATACGAGTAAAATGGTAAAATGAAGTTTAATAGTTATTTCTCAATCCCTGAAAATTTGATGGCAATCGGATGAAAACTCGAATTTTGCGAATAAATTTTGTGTGTGGCAATTTCATCGTGGACACCCTTTACAACGTACTTTCTTGTGAAAAATATATAATTACGTTTATTAACATTTAGTTCTTACACATTTTTCTTACACCAAAAAAAAAACGTCAATTTTAAAAACTTGAAGATCAGGTGCTTTAGATATCTATTAACTACATACTTTGAAATACCTAATCTTACACGTGACGGAATCCATCTTTGACAGTAAGGATGAGACGTAAACAAACATGTCATGTAAAATTAAGTGCTCCGAGACTGAAAAGATCGAAAGTACGTTGATTGAGCTGAATTTCGCATCTATTATGACTCAAGTTTATGTCAAATATGACGATCGTATATGTCAGCCTCCGAGCACGTAAATTTACATAAATTTTTCTAAGTGTGTATATATCAAACTAATAAAATCATCCAAATACTGGGATCAATTGTTATGTCATCAAAATTCGGAAGCGATTTATTGATAGGGGAATTTTAGAATTTTTTTAAAACGGTCTGAAAACGTTTTTACAACGGTCCATACTTCTCAGGTGATTGTGACTAGAGAGGGTCTAGTATAAGAAAGGAGCGGACTGGCTGGTTTTGAGCCAAGCAAACTGTCAAAGCCAATCGAGCAGCGCTTATCTTGATTGCATTGGCAGTGTTGCTAGAAATCGCCTAGGCATGGGTTGCAAAGGTAGTTTGTTTTGAATCCGCTCCTCTCTTATCTCAGACCCTCTCTAATTGTGACTATTATCGGCAGTCTATTTTTCTTCGGCAACCTTTCCATTAGAACTGAGTGTTAACCAGCTGTTCTATTATCGGCAACTCAAAATCAACCGTATTTTGTAGTGCCCATATTTTTTTAAAAGAAAAAGGGCTTGCTCAGTCATAAAAATGTAATCAGATTGAAGCTAAAAGACAAGGGAATCGTTTAAATACATTCAGCGATGTGTTTTGGTGAGAAAGTACAGCGAAATCAACGATTAAGTTTTGGATGCCGCAAACAGCCAATGGTTGCCGAAGCCATAATTAACCAATGAATTTTATATAAGGCCAAAGGGCTTATTGGTGTTAGTGAAATGTGCAAATGTTTAGTGATGTTCGAAATTTATTGCAATGTTTATCTTTTTACACGAAACAGCTGTTAGCAGTTACGTATTTCCATCTGTTCTCAGTATGTTGGCCGTGACGTATTTCTATCTGTTCGCAGATATTCAGCAATATTTACACCATTTTTGCTTCTAACACATTAGCCGATAGGTGAATCCATTAGAAACTAAGCGATCGTTGCCCTGTAACTTGGGTAGATCACCTTTTCGTGGTACGTTACGGGATGTAAGATCTACCACCGATTCCTAGTCCTGACTACTTCAAACTTGGGGAACAGGATTTTTCAGTAATCCAAGGAACACATCTTAGTCCTTGTTACTGTTTATGCCTTGTTGATAGTGACAAGACTCGGCTGAGTTAGTTAGTCTTCATCTATGTGATTCCTAATCTTCTAATCGCTGTTTAGTTTGAAGTGGTTAAGACTAGGGTTCTGATGCATGGTCATTATCGGTGTCATTCTTTAATTTTGTTGCTAAGGAATCCAATTTTGACTGACAAAGGGGCGCGCCTTTGGAGGGTGTTTCAACACTCCGAAGGGTATAAATAGCGGGACATTTCAATTAGAGTCGGATCCTTGCGATAAATCCAAGAATAACAACTGTAAAAAAATCGAATACTTCATCATTTCTCAATAGTGTTGGAGTAATACGACATGCACTAAACTAAAGACACGGGCGGTCGTGTATTTCTACAATACAAACAAACGGCGGAGATAGAGAAAAGGAAAAATGTCGTAGCGCATTATTTTTCAAACAGTTTATTGGAATTCCATTTTAGCTGCAAGCTTTCGTGTCACAGTAAATCATAACTCCCTTATTTACGCATAATTTAAACATCCAAGCTTATGAGTGGTTAGTATTCGTTCTTAATTTATAATTCCATGCAGTAAACATCAAATCAATGCTATAATTAGCCAGAAATCAGCAAAATTCTACATGACATAAATTTATGTCGCACGCGCCGCTGGTCTTGTCTGCTTCATTGTACGCAAATGTTCTGTCACCTGCAGAAAACAGTTAAGAAATGTCATGACATTTTTCCGCTTGCCAGTTTGTGTTTGTGCGTCTTCTGTATGGTCATTGCGCAAAGTATCAAATGTTAAGGAAAAAACGGTGAACTCCAATGCCCGTGCCACCACTGGGTGTTAGGTCCCGAACAGAGAAAAAAAAGCGATCGTTTCAGCCTCTGGTGGTGAATAGGGGAACCATCAAAAGAGTGATAAGGACTGACATTTTCGCCATGAAGCATAGGAAGAGGAAAATATTTTTACCTTTTCTGATAAATTTGTCCATCGCATGTGCTTCAAACCATCATCCACATGGAATATTTTGTTTTCTGTAACAATTTTACAGTGATCCGGCTGGGGCTTCCACATAAGTGAAGATTTATAAAACTGCCCCAGCGGTTATGACCTTCCGGGTTTTTAATGTGGTGTTATTTGAGCTGTACATCTGTTCAAATATGTAAAAAATAATAAAATAAGACCCCTCCCGATGGAAATATGCAAGATATGCATTCGAATGTGCATGAATTTGAGATGTAAAAAATGATGTAAACAAACGGTTTGGTTGACGATTCCTCTCGTAATCCCCTAGCGCCTCTACATTGGTGGTGGATAGAAACAGTTTATTGGTAAGCTTCAGGATTTTTTGTCAGCCTACTAGCAGTTCAATTTTGTATGGAATTCAGGTCCCATAATGGGGCCTCCATTAGCTCAGTCGGTAAAGACGCAGCTACAAAGCAAGACCATGCTGGAGGTGGCTGAGATCGATTCCCGGTCCGGCCTAGGAATTTTTTTGGTTGGAAAATTGTTCGACTTCCCTGGGCAATAGAGTATGATTGTACTTGCCACACAATTGTACTAATGCGCACCTCTATGAGCAACAAAAGGACGAGAGCGAAAGGTTTCTGATTTGGAATACCTACACTTTGATTACTCTATGCGATACCCATTCAAGTGTCAATGCACCTCAACAAACAAGCACTATCACCGGAGAAAGCTTGCGGCTTTGACTAATTTTCGGCTTCATCCTACAACTTGATCCTGTGTGAGAAGCACCGATCCGGAGAAGAGCGGAAGTCAACACAGCGCTTCAGTGTTGGCACAGAAAAGTAGTTTGTTCCCTCGTGGTGCTTAGTGGTGGATTACGACGATCCTTGTCATTTGACGTAATGATATTTGCAACCGTGTTCATCGTTAGACAATTCGCGACGACGACGACGACGACGATGAGGATGATGGCAACATCCTACCCGAGCTGGGCAAAACATGACGCTTCATCCTTCCTCATTTAATTACATATTGTCTGCCGTCGTTAGAGCCTTGTGTCGCTTCCGTGATGAAGCAGCGGTGCTTGAAACATAGGATTTTTCATTAAAAAAAAAGAAAAGCTGGAATGCTCAAAGATATCCAACATGATAGAAGTTATAAGCAGAAGCACTCCTCGACATCCACCCATCATAAAACATAACACTTGTCGTTCGCATAATAATGATGACACACCGGTGAAAGCTTCTCTCGCCTTCCGTGTCCCGAGTGCCGGGCAAGTTCCTCGCAACAGGAACTTTCCATTTTATTTACTTTAATTTCATCATCATACTCATCACCATCATCGTCATGAGCTTCTTTACCGAGTAACAAGAACTGAACAGAGAGAGTGTACGAGCCCTCATGCTACTCATAAAGCTCCGAAAGACACACACGCACACACACGCACACACACATTCGCTCCTGGTTGTTCTTATCAGCCGGTTGTCATCGGCAGTAGCTAGGGAGTATTGTTCTGCAGTCATTAACGTCATCATAAATATCACTCTTTTGAGTGACTCTGCGCGGGCTGCTCTTCTCGTCGTCACCGCCATCCGAAATCGAAAGATCACATCTCATCTTTCCAAGCCAGTGCCTTTGATGACGCTTCGCTGGCAACGGCGACGACGACAGTAGCTCTTGGCAGCTTCATGATACAAGAACGGGGAGGAGATTAATAATATTATTTCCTCACTTTTGCCATCCATTCATTAATTTTCTATGGAATAATAAGGTTTTCATATTTACGTAACTGGGCAGTTCCAGCTACGTCGTCCATAGATGCGGCGCTGGATCATTCTTAGCCTTTGCCGGAGAATGCAGAGCCAGATGTGACTTGACTCATTAAAGGTCCATTTTATTGAAATAGGTCACATGCAGCGGCGATAAAGTGTGCTGACGTATA
The DNA here is from genome assembly GCF_037179485.1 of Ochlerotatus camptorhynchus. Lineage (NCBI taxonomy): Eukaryota > Metazoa > Arthropoda > Insecta > Diptera > Culicidae > Ochlerotatus > Ochlerotatus camptorhynchus. Next base: position 2,609,326 of record NW_027040681.1, on the reverse strand, counting down.
ATGGGAAGAGTAGCGGCGTTCTGTCGAAAGGTTGAGATCTACCGGGCCTGATGAGCATGCAACGACCGGTGAAGTATATAGGGTAGGATGGTGCAAAACGCACCCTTTAAGCAAAATCGTCAATGGCTGGCGAATGGAAGCTAAAATCAAGAAGAAAGTAATGGCGTTTGGTTCATTACCATGTTTTCTACAAAGATCGAGTGATTTAGAACTACAAAAGGATGATTTTCCATGACTTTCAAGGTATTTTCTAAATTGCTTCCAAAATGATAGCGGGGCAAAACGCCTGATTCATGATGCAATATGCACCACAACATTGGGACAAGACGCACGACAACAATGGCCAAAACGCACCACAACATTGGGGTAAAATGCACCCCATGGTAAACAAACCATAACCCCTGCAAGTAGATAATGCAAAGGGATGCGGTATTTCAAATGATTATTTCTTTATGTTACATCAGAAATAAGGTCTCAAAATCTCAATAGAATGTTAAACTGTGATTCATCAAGTAAAATATCTAAAAAATATACGAAACGTAAATTTTTTAATTTTTTTTTGCGATACATGATGATAAAAGCTTAATTTACAGTCGATGATTTTAACAACTGTGTCCTGTTTTGCACAAAATGCAATTTTTTTAAGGAATCAGTAGGTCAATACATGATTTTATGATCAAGAATTATTTGTTAAACCTCCAGTTGAAAACAATCACAAACCGTTACCCGGAAAATGCATCTGAGGAAAAGTTATCGCTGTTTTTCTATAAGTGGGCATTTTACCCCAGGGGTGCATTATGGGCTGTTCTCCCTTACCAGGGTTCATATGAGCCAATGTCGGGTGTCAATGGCTACGTGTTTCCGAGTGGTGAAGACTAAATGTATAGATTTTGTGAAATGAGAATTTCCCAGTATGCGTTTGAAACTGAAGCGGATTTTGCTTTGTTTGAAACATTACTAAGAACAGTGGAGTGGACTTCTCAAATGGAAAAGTCATCACTACCCGACCAAGAACCGGGAACTAACCGATAACATATGAACATCTTAATTAGTATAATACGTTATTTTGGTATACTTGTAGTCATGCTATACAGTTTTGGTCACGAACTGCTCATTTGAAAATAACTTTGCCCACAGTTGACGAAACATAGTTCTTTCCATGATTTCAGTTTGGGTCTTACTAGTCCTATTGAGAATCAGGTTGCTCGGGATTATCTGAACATTTTCTCTCGGGAAAATATTTTTGATGATTCCTGGGGGACTGTTTTGGACGAAGTAAGATCTATAAGTAAAAAGTTTCATAATATGAAAGCTCCAGGTGATGATGGAATTTTCTATATCCTCATCGAAAAACTCCCAGAGAGTACCTTGTCTTTCTTGTTAAATTATTTAACAGATGTTTCCATTTGGCATACTTTCCTGATAAATGGAAAAATGCTAAAGTTGTTCCAATTTTGAAGCCGGATAACAATCCAGCTGAAGCTTCTAGCTACCGTCCAATAAGTTTACTTTCTTCAATAAGGCCGGAACAAATCACAAGTTTTTCTTTTGTCACTAGATGCTCGCACCAGTCGAGAGGGGGAAGATAAAAAATAAACCAAAAAAAAAAAAAATAAAACATTTAAAATTCGTTTTACATTATATCTAAACAGTATATTTCAAACGCTCACATTTTTCTTAGCCTCCGCTTTAGCTTTGAAGCCGGGATTACTTCTTTGAAGCCGTGATTTTTGACAATAATGTAACAAATGTTAACTTTATTATGTGTAACACTCGAGTCATCAACAAGACATTTCGCGCATTAGTTTTTATCTCCTTTCAAGGAAGAACATTGGTAATAATGTAGTTGGCAGAACCGAAAAACCAAATTTCTATGAAAATACGGATGGATTCAGCAATTCGGTAAAACCAAAGGAAGGAGCCGAAATTCAACTTGGCAGAACAGAAAATCAAAGTTTTTTTTTTAATGAAAAAAGGGACTTTTGTGAATTAAAACTCGGTATTCTCAAAAATTGAAGAAATTCAACCCTCACGTATGGATTCAGCAACTTCTAATAAAATACAAGCCAAGTTTTCAAAGATAGAAGCCAAAATTCAGTTCGGAAAAACAGAAAAATTAATTTTCTATGAAAATAAATTCTTTTGTGAATATTAACCAGGTTCGTCCTTCCGGTATTCAGCAAGTTCCATTCTATAAAATCCAAGCACAAATTTCAAAAGATTGAACCGAAATCTAAGTTGGCTTCAAAAAAATTTACCATCACGTATGAACTCACAAAGGTCTATTCCATAACATCCAAGCCTGTTTTTCAAAAGACGGAGCCAAAATCCAACTTGGCTGATCAAGAAACCCAAATTTCTATAAAAATACGTACTTTTGTGGATGTAAACCCAGTTTTCTCAACAATTGTACTTGCTTTAAAAATAATCTACCATCAGAAGATTGGGTCTCTCTAATCTACCATCAGTAGATTGGGGGTCTCATAGCCTAGTCAGTAAAGGCACGGTATTACCAAGCCGGAGGCGGCGTGTTCGATTCCCGGTCCGGTCGAGGGAATCTTTCGGGTTGGAAATTTTCTCGACTTCCCTGGGCATAGAGTATCATTGTGCTTGCCACACAATATGCAAATTCATGCATTGGCATTGGCATCGAAAGCTCTTAATTAATAACTGTGGAAGTGCATTTAGAACACTAAGTTGAGAGCATGCAAAAAGCTAATATGCACTAAGCAATAAGCTTGAAATGCGAATAAGAAGAAGAAGAAGAAGAAGAAGAACCATCAGGTAGAACACACGAAGGTCCATTCTTTAAAATCTAACCCTAATTTTCAAAGGATGTGAATCTCACAAGCACGAGGAAGGGATCTAAGGGAGCGGAATCTACGTTAAAAGTTAGGTAAATCACTTCAGGAAAGCTCAGACTAACATTCAATATAATTCAATCACTCAAAAGAAAAGTTTGGACTCCCTAAGGAAGGTTTTGAACCACTTCAGAAAAGGTTGGACACCATTTGGAAAATTTAAACTAAAAAAATCACTTCGGAAAACTTTCTACACTTTCACTAAGCAAGGTTGTGTTCTTGCCAAATGCCAAAGCAGTTAACAAAAATCTGGAGATCACTTAGGAAAATATCTAACCCGTTTGACTAGTTTGGTTTCAGTTCGGAAAACGATGAATCAGAAAATGCGAAACCAATTCTTTAAAGATTGGATTTGGAATATGTTGAATCACTTCAGGAAAGTTTTGAAAACTTTAAAAAGGATTGAATAACATAACAGAAAAGTTTAGACTCAGTTAGAAAAGTATTGATGACTTATTCGAAAGTTTGAACTCACTTCAAAAAAGTTCAGACTCAGTTTTTAATCTGCTTTGAAAAGTGTCACCTCAGTTAGGAATTTCCTGAATCGTTTCTGATTTGGTCTCACTTCTAAACATTTTAAACCGATTTGAAAAGATTGGATTTAGCTCGAAAATTGTTGAATCACTGTAGAAAAGAAGTGAATCATTAAGTATCATTGCAGAAGGTTTGTAAGTTAAGAAATGTAGATCGAATGCAAAAAATCTGGCGACTACGGTGGGCTGAGCACATCGTAATAATGTCGGATAACGACCCACTGAAAATGGTTCTTTGAAGTGATCCGACTGGAACAAGACGAAGATGTGCGCAACGAACAAGAGGGATCGATCAGATTGAAGGTGGCTTACCTAGTGAGTTGCCAAACAAGATTAGGAATGATGTTCGATAAAATCCGTTTTCAACAACTGAAACCGGCTGATCCGACTTCAAGCACCTGTCATGCCGTACTGGTCAAGTACCAATTTATGTGAAAATTCTTTAAAAGAACAAGGTGATACAACCACCACAACAACAACATAATAAAATCTAGCAAAGCTAGTATGCATACCCAAATGAATTTGCGAAAAATCAATATACACTGAAAGTTTTATTTTATTTCCCCCTTGATGATATTCCAAAATTTTGAAGGGGGGGGGGGGGGGTGACAAAAGAAAAACTTGATATTTGTTCCAGCCTAAGTAAACTTTTTGAAAAGAAAATTTTAAATAGAATGATGCTTCACATCAATACGAACTCAATTTTTGCAGATGAGCAGTTTGGATTTCGCCATGGGCATTCAACTACTCATCAACGCTTAAGAGTTACCATTTTAATTCGTTCAAACAAATGTGAAGGCCACTCAACTGGAGTTGCAATGTCCAACAACATAATTAATAATTTCAGGCAAAATCGTTGCATTCCTCAATTGCAACAATTAATTCCCTTTACACTTAGATAAGATTTAGTATTAGTTTTTAGTTTTAAGATTTCAATTGTTATACTGACATGCAGGTTTAAAAAACCTTTTTAAAATACTGAATTGCCAAGGCAGGAACAATGTAAAAACAATTAGATATAAATCATAACAATTAAGACTGGTAAGTTACTGTAGTAACTGGTTCACCTAGTTTAAAATGAAATGTAATTTATTTTGAATATGGAACAAATAAAGAGTTAAAAAAACATATTTCATTTTTGAAGCAGTCGATAGAATCGGGTTTAAGCTTGTTATAGATACGTAAAAAAGTAGATTTTAATTCTTGTTATAAGCTGTATTTGATTATGCGTTGTAAAAATGAAGTGAGAAATGCTCGCTGCACATTTCGGACTTTAAGTGTAAGAAAATCATTGGTGTTGATTCAAATGTTAAGATTTACCTACACTTTTTGCATATCTATAGTAAACTGTGATCCTAATCTATCAATTATTTTAAATAAAGACAAATTTCCACAATTGATTGAAAACTTATCAACAATGAGTAGTTGGTATGTACAACTGTGCATGCTTGTGGTATACAACCTTGTTTTGATCGAAATATTTTGTAAAATATCAAATAAATATCAATACAACAAAATATGATCTTTCAGCTGGCGCCGGTGGTGTAGTGGTAAGCGTGACTGCTTTCTAACACCCCAATGGGTCTGGGTTCAATCCCAGCCGAGGTCGGTGGGATTTTTCTGAGGCATAAAAATCTCTGGTCACGTCTTCCTTCGGAAGGGGGAAGTAAGCCGTTGGTCCCCGGCCCATGTGTGTTGAATGGGTGCGATATCCTACGCAGGTGTGGAAGCTGCCTTCCTGCACATTCGATTGCCGTCAATGGATGGCAATCGATGTCCGTCGGTGATTGGCACTAGATTGCGGAACAGAGACCGACGTTAAATAAAGGAAAGAAGAAAATATGATCTTTCAGATTTTAGACAATAATAGACAAGAAAATAACACTTAAATTATTTACTTTCATTTTCATTTTCATAATGCAGCGCAGGGTGGGGCAGTAAGAGCACAAGTCAATCCAAGGCCGATAGTAAAGGAGGGGTAATGGCTGACTCGTCACATGCAGGCTACATGATCGCCATGGGAGGGGATGATGATTAGATTTAAGTGGGTGGTTGGATTTTTTTTTGATTGAGTTGGCCACGACCCTACAAAATGATATGGAATGTGTAAGCTGGAAATCATTTGAAATCTGAATGAGTTATTTAATTATGTATGAATCCATTATTGAGAGTACTGCTCTGCTTTGAATCAAATTTAAGAATTATATAATGATGCTTTCATATCGTTAGCGTTGTTACGGTAAACATCGTAGATTGGATCTAGTGTTTGTGCATTTTAAAGTTTATGGTTTATTGAGAGGTAAGGAATATTTAGTTCCAATGTGATAACGGTTTGAACATTTCAACTCTTGGTTATTACAGCGCTTTATGATATCGAATCCCAGCGATGGTGGTTTATTCTGTTTTGGTAGAGCTTGGGATTAAGCCCATAATTTTAGGCTCAGTAAACATCAGAGCATCTCAAACCACAACACTCCACAACAAAACATGATTAGGTTTTCGTTTGGTATGTAATGAACAAGAGAGATACGCGATAATTCTTATACTTTCTGCGGTTGATGATCAATAAGCTAATACCAGTGTGCATAGCAATCCGAACTCCCACTATAAACAATCAACACATTCTTAACCATTCTCATTCTATCATTTCTTTTTAAATTTTCTTTCTTCCCTGAAATTCACTTGTTAGCAAACAAATGAGCGAAAATCTGATTACTATTTGTTTTGGTTGAAATAACAACTTCCACTGTTGCCTTTATCTACAAATAAACAAAAATGGGAGATTTATTCTACATATCCGTTGATCCACTAAATTTATCTTGTGTTATTCCGTCTTAAGTAACACTTTTCTGTGATACAATGCTTCATTCCGAGATTAGTAGTCCTATCTAAAGTATATTTTGTTTAGGGTCGGTACTTCCACCATGGCCACCTGACTCCATCCTAACGCACCATGTCATGGTAAATGGTATTCCCAAAGGCCACAACCGAACACATAACAGTACACACAGCCATAACGGAAGTATTCACCCTTTTCGAAAATGAAGCAATACATAAATTATGTATGATACCAACTGCAATATAATATTTTTTGGTTATTTATTCAATGATAATTATTGAATGAAAAACAATTAAAGTACATCGCGCAATTAAAAAAAGCATTTTTTAGTCGTTTTCCTAAAATTTACATTATTTAATCTAACTGGTATCGTCCAGTTTAAAAGTGATTTGCGGCAAAATCCTCTGGTATCACACCTGATATCAGTGCCTTTTTGTAAACGTTTACGACGTGGCTTAAAAAATGAATGAAAAGAAGGTGTGATACCATCACTTCGGGCCACTGTCTTGGATTCCCATGCAGGTCTACAGAATGAGATTAAGCTCTCCCACCTTCGGCAAGGTGCTTAAGAATGGCCTACGGGAGGGAATAACACTTAAATTGTGTATTAGTTCTTTATTAGTAGAACATTTTTGATGAAATATTTTTGGTATTTTACCTCTTATGTCAGGCTCGTCAATACCATATTCAGATTTTTTTCCTCTGTTCGGGACCTAACACTACTGCGACCAGTAAATTGATCTATTGTAGTATATCCCATGTCCTTAGTTTAGTGCATGTCGTATTACTCCATCACTATTGAGAAATGATGAAGTATTCGATTTTTTTACAGTTGCCACTCTTGAATAATTTGATAAATTTACTGGAAAAAGTCTCAGAAATCTAATGAAACTGTGCAAGATAGTTCAAGTTGGGATGAATGGTGTTTTTCAAATAGACTAGGCCATGTTTATATGGCCGATCACTACCTTTTTTTCTTTGGTTTGTTTTCCGTCGATCTTGTTTTCCGTGCTGAGCACCAATGCTACCGACAACAGCGAGGCAGCTCCCACACCTGGACCCTACATATCGAGCCATCACATCAACCCATGAACCGGGGACCAACGGTTTAACTTCCCTTTTAAGGCGTGATCAGAGATGTTATGCCACACAACATCCCGGCGGTGCCGACTGGGATTGAACCCAGGCCTGCTGGGCTGAGAGGTAATCACGCTTACCACTACACCACCGACGCCGCTATCACTACCCCTTGATTCCCACTATTTTTTCGTTACCAACAACTGTACCAAATTTGAACGTATATGGTTATGATCTGATACTGGGGGAGAGCTTTAAATTTTTCTATGCGAAAATGTATGGGTAACGGAGCAAAGCTTTTCATTTGCATGTCATAAAATTCCAAAAAATTAAATATTTTTACCGAACCTGTGAATTGGATTGTGAAAACAACTTTGTCAGAGACTGGAAATCGATTCAGTTTCAATGCAAGCAATTTAATAGTTTTGTTCCATTCCCCATACATTTTCCCATACAAATTTTAAAGTTGTCTTGTAGTTCCAGATCGTAATCAAATTTGTTGATGACCTCGATACACATCGAAAAAATAATGGGGATCAGAAAGTTGTGATCCGCCATATATACATGACCCACCCTAATGTACATTAAAGAAAAATATTATTGTTTTAATAACATATAGGGGAAAAGTTGGCTTCGGCAATACCTTAACCTATTATCGTCAGGGGGTAAACAAAGTCCTAAAGCACTCAAATTTGGCCAATAGTTGCTCTGAAACACAATGTATCCACATGCCAAAATTGAGCTCTCAAGGACGTTGTTTACCCCCCCCCCCCCGACGATAATAGGTTAAGGTATTGCCGAAGCCAACTTTTCCCCTATTGTTTGACTCAATTACAAATATCTCAAACAAATCTCAATAGACAACTGATATTAAAAAAAATTCATTTGATGTACATTTTGAATAACTTATAACAGTTTGCGCACACTTGCGCTTTTCGAAAAAAAAAACATTCATTTTTTCGTGCTCTAAAAAAAGGAGTTTTTTTTTCTTGAAACATTTGACTGGACCAAAAGCGATTGATGAAAAACGATGGACGTATTCGTTTGAACGATTTTACAAAACTTAATACTAGAAAAGTAAACTTCAGGCAAATTTTACAAAACATCATATATATCTGTTGTTTGTAGATAAACAGCGCTTAAGTCTTCAAAAACGGTTTATAAAATTTAACGTTAATTACTTCCACTGAACTGGTTTTAGAATTCTCATGTCATTTGATGGGTCATATGAGAGGTTTTATTCGTTTAAGGTCGGCTTAAGGTGGTTAAGCTTAATAACGGGATTACCTTACGGCCATATCTTTGGAACCAGATGATTGATTCAACAATATTCAAAATAATTCTAGGAGCCTATTGTACGTTTCATTTGGTGGTTATTGCATCCTATTCAGTTAAGTGATTGCCGACAGAAACACGACTTACTGCCCAAACTTTGTATTCACCGGAACTGATTCTTGTCATATCTCCGGAACAAGATGATCGATTCTATACATGTTCCGATATCGTCGAGCGGAGTCGTTTGAAGATGCTTCCGGAGGAAGTCGAAAGACACTTACGAGGCAAGCCAGTATGACTCCCGGGAGTAGCCAGAAGAAGCTTCCAGGCAGAGTTGCGACCTATCACAATCACGATCGTCAAACAGCTGATGGTAGTAACGCTTGGTACATTTCTAGTAATGTGCTTGTCGAAGCACACTCCATTGAGCATCCATCAAGTTGACGAAAGAAGTAAAAATGCGACTGGTTAATGTCATCTTCGATGGTGATCCATCACCGATTTGGTTATTCCCGACAATCACGCCGCTCATCTCTGCTCGTTTTGAAGCAGTTGCTGCTTTGCTTACTTATTCCAGTGTATTGGTGAGTGAGCCCAACAGCTTCGTTTAACTTTGCCAGCTTTGTTTGTAACTCACACAGTTGCGCGTGCCGAAATCAACTTGGAATGCGTAGGCATTGTTTTCATTTTCTTCTGTCGTTTCGCTTTTTCTCATCATCGTACTGCAGAAGTCTTCACTCCTTTTGCTGTGTTTTACATCATCAGCAACGAGTGTTACGTTTTGCCTGTGAGCAGCAACCATTACTGGTGATTGTTGTTTACCATGGCTTTACCTCTCACTGTGTGACAAAACGTTCTGTCAGCGATAGTCGGTTGATGCGTTGACGAGTGTCGTGTGAGTGTCATGATATTTTGCATCATTGCTTCCAGGATAAATTGCAAGACTCTCCCGGTAGCAGTCAGGATAAACTTCTGGAGGAAGCACGAAAAATCCTCACAGATGGTGTCAGAAGAAGCTTCCAGAGGAAACCCTTCAGAAATATCCAGCAGAATGTGGAAGAATCTTCCGGAGGATCTTAATAAAACTGGAACTAGCTATCGCGGAAAGATGGAAGAAATTTCCGGAGAAAATTGGAAGAGCAATCTTGAAAAAATCAGAACAAACTTCCGGGAGTAGTCAAAAGGCATTATCTAAGGAGGTCAGGAAAAAAATCCTGACAAGTCTGAAGAATCTTTCAAATGAAATCGAAAGAAACTTGCAAAGGTATTGATTTACGGTTTAGCGACTTGCAGTTAATTTAATTGTCTTGTAAGAAAGTTTTATATATATCAGCGAATATCTGTGAAAAATTACAGGAAATCTGTCAAAAATTACTAAACTGTTTACCGAACGTTCAGCTGTTGAGATTTCGGTAAAATTTAACAGTTTTCGGTGAATAATCTTAGTGTGTACATTTTGAGAAAATTTCAGGGTTTTTTTTTATTATTTGAGGGCTCTTGAACAAAGAGTTTATGTTTAGATATTTTTATACACAAGAATTAAATGAAAAATGAACCATAGAAACATGCGTTGGCTCAAATGTTGCACAAACAACACTACCGTTCTTGATATTTAAGGGACCATCCAGTTAAGGAGGATATGGAGTAACGGAATTTGTTTGCGATAAATTCTCGATTATCCTGGATTTCCATCGAGTTAGGGAGAATATCGAGTAAGAGAGAGTAGACTGTATGAAAAGTGCAAAAGTAAACTCTTGGGGGGGGGGGGGGAATTTGATTGAACCCTACCCCCACTTCCTATCCCTTCGCTGCGCCAATGGTGCTGATAATTTGTTAATCAAGCTTATATCTAGTAGATATGTTGCTGCTATCAAAACATCAAAACTCTCGCGGATCCATGTTTTTCTGAAATGCTGCTCAGAAGTATCACTTTGAATAATCCAAGCTAATGACATCGAATCAAGTGCCCTTTCATCCACTCCCGAGGGCCAGCATAAGTGTCGGTGCCGAGCCGAGGGGCGTTGCCAGCCGCTGTCAAACCAACAACCGTCAAGCTGTCACTCATTGCAGAAGATGAGCGAAGGGAACGGGGGCGAGCAGCGCTAAATTAAGAGCCCATCAAAGAGCAACATTGATTGCAGCAGACGATTCCCGCGGGACTTGTTCATTCAGTTCCATCTCCATCGCCACCGTGTTGTTGTCGAATGTGCAAAGATATAGAGCACCGGAGAAATCAAATGTCAACCCTATGAAAATTTGCGCCATTAATCTTCCCCCTATTAGAGTGCAGCCGCTCGCTCGCTGCTCTTCATCAGTCGTAGAAAATAGCAACATGTGCGCACCGTATACCAAATTATTAATTGGATTTGCGTGTCTTTTTTCCCTCTTCTTGTTACAGACTGACTGAGTGAGGGAGTTCAATGGTACAGAGGCAGTACAATACTGGAGAAAAAAAAGGATTTCCAAGTTCGAGTGCGTAGAGGGATGCGCTGATGAATATTTGAGAGGTAGCGGAACGTTGAATTTTACATCACATCGGGTAGTGCACCGAAGCCTGAGCCGCCCGTCTAGACCCCGGCCGGTAGACAAGTAGCACTCGTGTGAGCACTAAATTAAGTACAACAAACTACGATCGGAGCGGTTCGTGCATGAAAAAAAAATGAAACAGGGAACTTTCTGCGTTATGAATAAATGAATACGTTTCATTTGGAAATTCATACATGAACCAGAAAAACAACTAGGTATACTCCTTCCGTCGTTCGATGCCTTCGATGCTGAATGAAACATGGTGCCAGGTAGATTTGACCATTATTGCCTGTAGGTACACCTCTATGCTTCTCTCTACGGTCGACGCGTTTGTGCGTTTGTATATTTGAGCAGAATTGGCGAGTTTATTAAATATTGAAATAGGCGATATTATTCACTGCGTGAAATGCGAGCGATTCACGGTGAAACAAAAAACCGTCGATGAGGTGCTCGAACTTCCCGCTGTAGAGTTGCTCTGTCCCTTTCATACGTGTGTGTACGCACATGATGCATTAATTCATATTAATGACCAAATAAATCATGGGATATTTATTTGCAAAGGTTCGAAGTGCATGAAATATGGAACTAGTTCTACTAGAATGCTCCGTGGACTCGGACAGGTACGTACCAAGTCCAGGTAATTCTCGCCGGGCCGATCATGAAAATGGATGCTCGATTGAATCCCGCAGGAGGAGGTGCGAAAAAACCCGAAGCCCCGAGAAAAAGCAAACAAAATTCCGCCGCACTTGAAATCTGTATATTTTTATATTTAATGATATGCTGCTCTGGGGTCCACAATGAACGGGGGAAGCGTTGCGCCCCAAACCATCCCCGTCGCCCACGAGGGGACGGTTGGTGGTGGCGTGAACAGAGAGCGAGAGAGACAGATCTAATTGTAACTCAATAGCAGTACACGGTCAAACGAAGCTAAACAACACTTATTATATGCAAATTCCGGCAATGGCAAGTGGCTTGGTAAAGCACACGCCCGACGGAGCCTATCACGATTGGGGGAACTGGATCGCTATCAGGACCGTAGCAAGGGGGGAATGGCTTGGGAAATAACCATAACCAAAAATCGCAGTTTCGGTGAAAACACCATTTACTTAAGTAATGTAAAGTGCGTTTTCTCAATCTTGGGTTGCCATCGTTTCCGATGAGAAGAGAAGGCCATATTTATATAAGGACTGTTCAGGTTATAAAACTGACACACAAATTCAGTCAGAACATTTCTGTTTGTCTACTCCACTTGATGCTTTATTGGGCAAGTATGAAGCTTGATCCTCAACAGTGTGGACTTAATCCCGGGATGTGAGTTAAAATAAATATCGGAATGCACGTCATTAAACAGAAGATTGCAATTGATGAATCTACGCGAAACTGCATCAGTGCATGCGACACCTAGGTTTGAAATCCAAAACCACGAAAGTGATGATGTACTAAAAAATATTCCATACGATTTGACAGCTAGCAAAACGTCATTATCATTTTCACATCATTTCCATCTGCTGGAAGACCGTAACGTAGATTCATCAATTTGCATTTTGAAATATTGCGTTCACGGGGTCGGTCGTCTTCGCTTTTCTTCCGCTGTCTGCTCGCCGCTGGGCCGTGTGGGTCTCCTCGAACGATTTTACCACATGGTACATGGCCGAATTGTCGATTCCAAACTGTTTCGCGATCCACCTGTGGAAGCGGCCTGGATTTTCCACGAACGCTCCCATAATGTTTTGTCGAAGCACTTCTTGCTTGAAAGACATCTCGATAACCGCTTGCCAGATTGTGACGAGATTTTGTACATGTAAACATTACCCTCGAAACTAGTTTTACTCAAAATTTCATAAATTTTTACCCATACAATAAAAAATTATACACAAAAGAAAGTGTTTAATTTTTTTCGAGTACAATCTTTACGTGAGAAAGTGAAGGAGAGAAGAATGTTTGTTTTTTTTTTGTTCGAGCCGTCGACACACACGTAAATGAGAAACACCGTTAGTGTCAAAGACAGTTGTCAACGTCAATTTGGCAGAAGCATTTTGGAATGACGAAGAGCTCTTCTCATTACATCTTGCAGTGTCCAATGGGTAAACTAGTTATAGTTGCCTCTTTCTTTCCAACGCTAGAGTCAGTGTTTAACGAGTCACGCCGTGAGTAAAGCCATAGAGGCAACTCTAAGAGCAGAAGGTCCCGAAGAAACGTGCTCAACTTTTTGGCTCAGCTCAGGTACTATCTCCGGTCCCAAACTAATCGATGCACCCCTCGAAACATAGGAAAATCCACGAACCCCTCATTTTATCTGTCAAACATTCATAGCGAATAAAAAAAAAACAAAGTGTAGTACTAGACTTTCGACTAGAATGGGGTACGTTAATCGATTTGCTTGGGACCAATAGGCTAGTCATGTAGTGAACCAATTTAAAATCGTTAGCTTCCAACCGGTGGTAAAGCCAAGCCTACCTATTGGACTGCCAAACCGGCTACCTATCGTGCAAAGTAAATTAATGTTTCAATGCTTTGAGAGCTTCACGAAAGGTATTGCAATAATATATAAAATGTATTCGTATTGTATATGATCATATCCATAAACACGCTTATCGACGTTATCTGCTAGCTCCAACCAGCTCGACTATCTGGCAGCATGGTGGAAGCGATTTGGCAGACCCTTTTGTGGACGAGCATTTCGGCTGCTCTTCCTCTTCCACTATTCTTGCGTAATCAGTTTTCACTTAGCTGCGATCAGATTGACCGTCTTGCCAGAAAGCGCTGTGGAAGGCAAATTTTCGCACGAGCTGGAAAGTGATGTCCATGCGAGACAATATATATTCATCCCATCTGTCCACTCTTCTGATTAGTTCACGAAATATTACTCTTTTGTTAGACATATTTATTAATTGCTTAACTATTTTCACTATTTTTACCAACCACCAAAAAATTACTGGATAAGTTCTCCGTTGAATGCAATATTGCATGACATATGTCCCATTAATGGTTTGAGGAATATGAGTTTGAAAACACCCCCCATTTTCGTTACAAGCCTCATTTTCGATTTCTTAATGTGACCCCCAGTATAGCTAAGAAAGACGTAGTCCTACGTCAAAAAAATGAAAGGAAAAACAACGTAATAAGCTGGGTACTGCGGACTCACTCAATATACTTGTTGCTTGGGAGCCAGTAAGAACTGTCAAACGGGAGCCAAATATTCAGAAGCAACAAATGCAGTTACTGTTCTTATCGATCGTCAAGCATTGCAATCTTGTAAAAATAATCCATACTTTTGCATAACACGGCGATTTAAAAAATGGACCAGCAACTTCAGGTGAGTCAAAGGTTCAGGTAAAATAAGAGATTTCACGGGAAGTTCCATGAGTTTAAAAGAAGTTTTCAAACTTCAGGAAAATGAGGGGAAACTGCAGGAACTTTTAAAAATACTGGGAAATTTAGGAAAGTGTGGAGAACATAGCAAAGTTTAGATATAGTTTTGGCAATTCTAATAACATCAGAAAGCACGTTAAACATCAAGAACGCCTTGAATGTTAAGGAAGTTTTATGATCATAAAGAATCAATTTCGATAAATTAAGTGCAATTCCATGAATTTTGGAAAAAAAATCGAGAACTTCATTGAAAATCTTAAAATTACATACATTATTTCGTTCTAATTCCAGTGAAAACCTTCAGAAGGATCCAAAAATTTCAAACAGGAAAACGTCACAGAAGTCCAGAAAACTTCCAGAAAACTTCCAGAAAACTTCCAGAAAACTAAGAGATTTTCAGGAAATTTTAGTGAACTCTAGGAAAGTGCGAAAGCATTTCCTTTTATCAATCCAAGATAATTTTAGCAGAGATGCAAAATATCATGACACACACTCGACACTTGTCAACGCATCAACTGACTATCGTTGACAGAACGTTTTGTTAAGCATTGAGAGGTAGATCCATGGCAAACAACAATCACGAGTAATGGTCGCTGCTCACAGGCAAAACGTAACATTCGCTGCTGATGATGTTAAGCAAAACAAACACAGTGAAGACTTCTGCAGTACGATGATGAAAAAAAGAGAAACGACAGAAGAAAATGAAAACAATGCCTACGCATTCCAAGTTTGACTCGGCACGCGTCGCAAAGCTAGTAAAATTAAATGGAAGCTGTTGGGGTCACTCACCAACACAGTCACATAAGCTCCAAAATGAGCACAAATGTGTTTCGTGATTGTCGGGAATGACCAGATCGGTGATGGATCACCACCGAAGACGACATTCACCAGTTGCTTTTTACTTCTTTCGTCAACTTGATGGATGGTCATGGAGAGTGCTTCGACGAGCACATTGATAGGAATGTACCAAGCGTTACTCCCATCAGCTGTTTGACGATCGTGATAGTGATAGCTTGCAACTCGGAAAATTACGAAAACAAATTTAAAGGTTCCCAAATTTTCAGGAAATCTAGAGAAATTAAGGAATTCTTAGGACAGTTCTATTAAATTTAAGACAGTACCGAGAGCTTAAGGAGAGTTGAACAATTTTAGAGAAGTTCCGAGTACTTCAGGGAAGATCAGAAAACCCAAGAGCAGTTCCATTAACTTCAGTAAAATTACAAACTATTTGAAGAAGTTCCGAGAACTTCTGGGAATTTGTCAAGCTTTAGAAACTTCCTGGAATTTCATAAAAAAAAAATCGGAGACTTTAGAGAAAATCCATGATTATTAGGAAAAATTATTTAACTTTTGGCTAGAACAGAGAAGTTCACAGAAGTACAACGATTTTAATAAAGTTCCGTGAGCAACAGGGCAGTTTTGAAAACTTCGAAAGAACTTTGCATTTGACTAAAATGTCGAGAAGAGTCCAGTTTCAGAGAAGTCCAGAGAACTTCTAGAGAAATTCACGAAAGTTTAGAGGTGTTTAAGGAAATTACGTTCAGAGTAGTTCCAAAAACTTACAGAGGAGGGAATTTACATGAAATTTTCCTTAAAACTTTTTTCAAATACTCCTTCTTAGATTACTTTTGGAAGTATCCTCAGAATTTTCAGTGAATTCTTTTCAGATTTTCCTATTGATTATCCTTCTTTTTTTTTAATTATACCGTTCCGATTCAAATTTCGGACGATTCAAATTTCGGACACTTTCATTTTTAATTAAATATTACATCCAGTTAGAAACAAAGTAATAATGTTAGATGATCGTGGAGGGCACTAGTCAAAAAAATTTAATATTTACAAGACATGTGGATCATATTCGACCGAGATAATCAACTTTTAAAAGTGTCCGAAATTCGAGTTTAAGTGTCCGAAATTTGAATCGGCACGGTACTAACAAGTAACTTGAAATCCTTCTCAGAACTAAATTGACAGGAATCTTCAAATTCCACTTTCTCTCGTTTGAAATTTTCTTTTGAATGCCCTTGAAATCATTCCTAGAGATCCTTGGAAATTATCATCCAATGTATACCTTAAAGTTCAAAACCGTTGGAACTTTTGCAAAACCCTTAATTTAATTAAGGAATTGTGGAATTTATTCTATGTCCATCGACTTGATTATTTCTACAAGTTTGATTTCATTAGACCCAATACTACAAGTAAATAGTTTTAGATTAAAATAAGCCTTAGAATTTATGTTGTTACTGAAGATAAATACACTCTAGTTTTTTATGTTTCCTGAATAGTTTTCAGGCGTAGTTCAATATATTATATTCTAAAAAATTTACTTGATGAAGGAATTTAAGAATTCCATGATAATTTAAGGTTTTCCAGCTAAAATATAACTCCTTGAAGAGAATCAAAGGTCAGCCGGCGCCGGTGGTGTAGTGGTAAACGTGACTGCTTTCTAACACCCCAATGGGTCTGGGTTCAATCCCAGCCGAGGTCGGTGGGATTTTTCTGAGGCATAAAAATCTCTGGTCACGTCTTCCTTCGGAAGGGAAGTAAAGCCGTTGGTCCCGGCCCATGTGTGTTGAATGGGTGCGATATCCTACGCAGGTGTGGAAGCTGCCTTCCTGCACATTCGATTGCCATCAATGGATGGCAATCGATGTCCGTCGGTGATTGGCACTAGATTGCGGAACAGAGACCAACGGTAAATAAAGGAAAGAAAAAGAGAATCAAAGGTGAAACATGAAATTTATTTATGTTTACTTTCATTGTAATTTAGTGCTTGAAATTAGCTGCAGGAGTTGTTATAATTCAAAACTAGGATTCCAAAATGAGGGTTATTTGCAAAAGCTAAAATATTTAACTATTCAGTATGGTAAATTTAAGCTATATGATTTCCTGCTATTGCTCGTCATTCCCAGCGATACATATCCTGATACCTCTTTCTTTCTGTTTTCCTACCAGTTCTCTCAATACATGAAAGGAGGACATCACATCTTATGATCGTTCTGATGAGCTCTTTTAGGGTTCGTTTAATGAGTATTGGATTGCACTTAAACATTGGGCTTCCCGACCCGATCCTGAGCGGACGTTCATCCTTGTTGCACCACACTTACTCGCTCTGTTGAGAAAATAAATCAAGCATCAATCTTCTCGGTTTCTCACTACACCACTGACTGGTCATGTTCCATTTTTAGGCTATTCCCTCTTGAACCGATTTAAATAAACAAACATGTACATTCGACAACGCGATTCCGAGCAAGTTTCAGCTTCGGTCCCAAAGGACTGGTAGCTTTTGTCGATTGTTGTCGATTTGCCATCGTCGCCATTTCCCGGGTACCGCACGGGCCAGGCAGGTGTCCTCACACCTTCGTCACAAAGCGACAAAACATGAATTATTGATGTAATCTTCGAAATGAACACACACACATTCGAATGGAATGATTCGGTATGGCGCAAAATGACTTTCTGATTGTGCCGTTCTTCTTATTTTTTTCTGCTCTCTGCTGCCCCACTCATCCAATTCGGAAAAGCTAATTTCGATCCACCCCCGCCCGAGGTAAACAAACTCCTGACTGGCTGAAAGCGAACTGGGGCGCTCCTCAGTCAAAAGTCAAATGTTTACCTTTTCCGCTGTCAAATTAAAGAGCTTTTCCCCATCCTACAGGCGCACAGACATAAAAAAAAGCATCCGATCCTAAATTAGATTTGTTGCGAAATGTGTAGGTAGGTACTTCGCTGCTGCCATCCGGAACGATGGGATGCGATGATGACGGAAGAAGGGAGGCATTCTCGGAACACTTGAAATACACGTCTCTCAGAATGCCGGCCGGCCTGAGAGTCGAGTCTTCGAGCAATAAAAGCGAACCATAAATCGAACCGAACCAGACAAAGCTAGATGGATTCCGGCCCTGAAATGACGATGACGTTGAAGTTGTTACTATGAAAGGAGGCAAGTTGGCTTTTCCTACCTGTCCCAGGGTGGACCACTGACTGGGAGAGGTGAAGTGAGAACGAGATCAAAAGCCCTAACCTGCAAGAGTCTAGCCCTAGGAGATGTGTTGTTGTATGTATGCCACCCCTACTCCCTGCTATACTATCAATCACCAGCGAGCGAGGAAAATCGAATCGAGTCTGACAGAGGGACTCGGTCGGAATGATGAAGCAATATAAGCGACGGAGAGCCTCGGTCCGGTGTTCGATCAATCAAGTGGCTCATCGACGTCTTGGTGGGGTCGGATGTTGGGAGCTTGTTAGGAGACTTTGCTGGACTTGTTTTTGTGGAGTACGGTTGAAAGATTTCCCGGACTTTGCGTTGTTTTGTAAGCTAATTTGATTTCTGTTAGCGAGTTGCTTAGCGGAGTGTTTGATTTTCCGGGTAAACAGGGCTGATGTAAAACTGGTCCGTCTAATTAAGTATTTTTTTTTTTTTTTGTTATTTTTTTTTATGAAGAACGCGTTACCTACTGAGTTCTAAACACCGCATTGTCTCGGCGGGTTTTCAACCAATCCTAACACGTCCTAATTTTGTGGTACCGCCCTCTCTATGAAATTTGGTATGTTTTCCCGAATGGTTGTACTGTGAATTTATATGGATATAATATTTTTGAGAGTGGGTGCCCAATTTTAAAAATCACCCAAACGAGGGGTAAGACGGCGAAATATCGTTTTTAAATATTCTAGAAAAATGTTCCGCAAATCGTTTCTAACAAAAAAAACTCTCAGGCAGCAATATCGTAACATGCTTAAGTTAGGTACACACCAAAAAATTATGAATTTTAATGGTGATGTAAATATCCATGCATGCTAAAATTGAAGCATGTAAACTTCCTTTTCACGTAAACTAGCAACTTGCAAGAAATATTGCTTACAAAAATGGATGGTTGCATACAATATTTACAATATTTCATTGAATGACTCATAAATTTACACGATCTGTAATGTGAATTTGTATGATATGTGACGGTCCACTTATGTGCATCATAGTGACAGAAATTTACACTACTTTTTCGAACTGTGTAGCATACGACCATCATCGGGACAACATACCAAAATTCATATAGAGGGTGGTACCAAAAAAATAGGACGTGTTACGGTATAATTATGTTCTAGACTTTTAGTCAGAGGACAACAAGAAAGTCGAGTATGGTCAATTTGTCAATTGGTCAGTCCTAGAAAGTCGTGTTCTTCTCATAATCAGGCAAGACCGGTAACATTATTAAAATGAATAAAATAACAATAAAGTATGATTAAGATCATCGGATTTAGAGTGTTTTCATTCTTTTGAGTTGTTAAAATAATTACTTTAAGGAAATCTCAACATACCAGCACATACTATGGTTTTCATAGTGAATTTCCATGAGTTCTAGATTTTAGGGGGGTGCACAATTTGAAAAATCACCGAAACGAGTCTGCCTTATGCTCGAGTTTATCTCTTTGCAAGCCATTTTGAACCAGAAAAAAAAACGAACGAATTTTAGGTTTCATGACTATCACAAACCCAACATAACTGTCAATATTTGCGGGTGAGGAAAGAAGATGGGGATATGTAGGTTAGGTTTCGCGTAGTGATCTCTATGAAATCTGACTTGTGCCAAATGTGTTCAGATGCCATTTTTATTTTTTAATGTATCGCACGACGGGTTTTAATTCTAATTGCGAATTGACCACTTAACCGAGGGCCCCGGAACATATTCTGGAGGGTCATTTTGGCCGTGGACTCTCAATAAGGTCATTCCCAGCATTCAGTGGAAGCAGAATAAGAATTTATTCAACCTAAAATATTGCTTTTCAGCAGCTTATTGTTTGTTTGTTGGGTTACCTGCCATGTTTTGTAAACTCATGAAGTTTGAAATGTCGCACGACGGGTTTCAATCCTTGTTCAGAATTGACCAAATATGACCTTGGACCGTGGGGAGGGCGCATGTGACCGTCGACTGTAGAAGAAAGTCATTACCGGCCAAGTTTAAAACAAAAATCACGAAGTTTGATATATCGCACGACGGGTTTTGGTTCTTGTTGAAGATTGGGCACTTCCCCGGGACCCCAGATTTTTTCCGGGATGTCCAATGTGCTCATGGACCATCGGTATAGCCACCATATTGGTCCAAGTACATCATTTGAGTGAGAAAATATTATGTTCACCGTGTGTATAATTATTACAGAACAGTAAAGCCGAATGCCGTCCCAGAGTGACTCGAACGGAAACCGGAATAATTTCGGAACCATGTATTGATTCCATTGTTTAAAAAATTGTGAATAGATTCCCAACAAAGTGCAACTTAAATTGCAGAAAAAGATTGGGAAGTTATGTTTTTAGAGTTAATTGAATTTCGAAATCTATGCAAATTTAGACGTTAGGCACGCAAAGGTTAAAGTAATTGAACTTCGGGAAAAGTGAAGTAATTGAAATAACATTTTCCTTGCAGTTATTTTTTATTCATAACTCTGAAACGAATTGGGGCACCCCTTTGAAATTTTCACCAGTTAAAGATTTTTTTTTTCTAAGCATGAAACAAAAAGTTGAAAAAAACGTTTATCACTCAGGAAATAATTTGTTCTGCTTTTCTATGCGATTCTCCTACACCGTTTGAAAAATTCATGTAATTTTCTTCAAGATATAGCGCACATAAAATTAACGCTATATTTGACGTAAATTTACACTATATTTCGTGTAAAATTAAGCGCAATATCGCATAAATTAGCAATATTGTATGCAAGCTTGTAAACGATTTCGTTGTTTATGCCAAGTACAGCTCAAAATTAAACGAAGAGAGACTTGACGCGATAGTTAAAATTCAGAATTTTTTTTTCTGTGTACAGCGTGACAATTTTCGTAGGAAACATTTTTTCAAATTATATTTAATGTTAGGTTCATTAGGTTCTGTACAACATCTGGCTGCAGCTTCTTCTGTACTGAAACCCACTTTTTCTTCATGTCTTCCTCAGATTTGACCTCTTTGGGATGCTTCCGTAGTGCCTGCTTCATAATAGCCCAGTATTTGACGATGGGCCTCAGTTTCGGTGCGTTGGGGAGTTCATGTCCTTGGGTACGAAAGCGACCCCGTTGGCTTCGTACCACTCCAGGACAAAATTTGAATAGTGGCACGAAGCTAGATCCGGCCAGAAGATCATAGGGCCCTCGTGTTGCTTCAACAGAGGAAGCAGACGCTTCAGTAGACACTCCTAGAGGTAGATCTCCCGTTACAGTCCCAGTGTCAGGAACGGCACACTCCATTTGCCACATGAGAAAATCGCTTGCCAAATCATGTATTTCTTGGAAAACTTTGAAAGTTTCTGCATCCTTACTTCCTCCAGAACAACAAACTTGTGCTGGGCGGTGAAGAACAGTAGTCCCGAAAGCTGCCGGAAGTCCGCCTTGACGTAAGTCTCATCTCATCATCCATGGTGAGACAATGAGGCAATGGGTGTACAGTTTCCGGGCCCGTGACTTTCCCACCGTATTTGTACGCATGCAGTCCCTCCCGGTCCTTGGTTCTCTGAACGAAAAACTTGGACAGATTCAACTTTGGCCACATCCCTGAACGAAGCATTGGAATTCCGCTTAAACGCTTTCACGACACGCTTGTTATCCTGATCACTAATAGAACATCCATTCTGACCGCATTTCTCCTTCCGTTCGATGCTCAGCTTTTCGTAGTAACGTTTAATCACACGACTCACCATTGACTGCACGATTCCGAGTTGTTTTCCCATGTCTCAATGAGAGAGTTGAGGATTTTCCAGGTGCTTGCGCAAAATCAATTCGCGACGTTGCTTTTCAGGTGACGCCATTTTTTTTCCAACTTTCGGAAAACTGACAGCGATAAAAATACAGTGTAAACAATGCACTCTAAACTACTTCTACTCAAATTTTCAAGAGAAAATACCCAATGGGTCAATAGGGGGACCTTTCAATTAGAATCGATTCTTTGCGATGAAAGCAAGAATGACAACTGTATTAAAACCAAATACTTCATCATTTCTCAATAGTGATGAAGTAATATGACATTCACTAAACAAATAACATGGGATATGCTACAATAGATCAAATTACTGGTCGCAGTGGTTTTATGTCCCGAGCAGAGGAGAAAGATAACCGATCTTAAATCTTGAAAGTTACGTGTTTATTTATAAACAGCGGATGGAGTAAAGCAGGGAATTTATTTGTTTTCTGTTCCATTGTATACCGTTAAAATTCACGCGTGATTTGCACTTAAATAGGAGTCTTCCTTAAGGACAGGTACTCCATGCCATAGGCACGGGAAATTCAGAAATACATGGAAATTAGGGACTGTGCATAAACTTTGCAGACATTTTTTGAGAGATAAAAACCCACTCCCGTAAATATTGGTTCGTTTAAAAATACACACTTTAGACCCAGACCTACACAGTTTCTGAACAGCCACTCACTGCAAAAGATCTCTTTCCAGTGATAGGCATACACATTATTATTGATCATAATTAAGTGTAATTTTATTTTACATAAGCGCAAGAGAAAATATTTTGAAATATATCGAGCCTTATAACAAGAAAGTTGTCTGTCAGCTATTGTCTGTCGTCAACAGTAAAAATTGCTCTTACTTTGAGTGTTTATGGGTGGTGAGTGCCGATAACCCATTGGATTTGGATTGGTTAACTATTGAAATGGCATTGGATTCGACATCATTGAATAGCCCTGTGAAGGAAGACTTGGCAGTCTGACATTCATTATTCCACTTATCACAACTTTGGTAAGTCCTTCAATGTTCTCATGAGTGCTATAAAAACGTTCAGTTCTTCGCCTTTTCTGAAATACTTTGACTATCCCCTCGCTTCTCCCGGCCGTTTGAAAACTGTTCTAAATGATTTGACAAATCGATGTCCGTGTATAACTCATCACATTTCCAAAAACTTCAACTTTCGAAAATGTTTGAATGCCAAAGCTTCATATCCAGAACACCAATACTAATCTAAAAGCTTATTTCAAACTTGAAAACTCGCTTTAAGTAATTCAAAGCGCTGGAACCGCAAAAGAAGAACCTGTTGAAATTTACGACAGTATGACACTTTTAAGTGCTCGGATGACACTCTCGCCCCTAGCACCGGTATAGTGCAACCGTATGGTATACCATCATACATGCAAGGTAGGTATCACAACGCAAAGCGAGGTGCTGCGCTGCTGGGGCACTGCCGTGACAAATGTAAATAATTTATTTTGACAGCTCAGAGATGTTCCAGCACATAAAAAAGGACCAAGTTGATTCATAACTTTTATTCCTCCCAAGATGTAGCATTGTCCCCCCAGTGCCAGTGAATCGTAATCGTTGGCTAGTACTTTTCTTACTTTGCTCCTCGCTGAACGCTTAAGGGCCATGCTTCTTCCTCGACGACGACGGTGGCCAGCAACCGGCGGCACGTGCAGCATCCAGGATAAACTGTCATAAAACTCGCCATGGTCGGAGAGCAAAAAAAAGCGAACCGAAACGTGAGCAGATGAATAAAAACCAACCATGAATCTGTCGGGGATGGATGCGCGAAAAGGAAAGGAGTCAACTTGATACTTACAGCCTCAAACCGATCGGCGGCGGGGGCTTCCTTGGGGAAGACCTTGATAAACGCAGTTAGTGACATTCACACTTTATGGCACCTAGGGCTAGGGCAGTGCCACTGCGCTTGGGCCAACAGCATCATCAGCACTACCAATTCCTATTCGTAATCCAATGCAAGAATCAAATATAATAACTTCGCATATGCTTCAGCCAGAGTTGGTCAGTCGTCATTCCTGCCGCCAAATGGTACCGAGAGTTAAAGATCCAGAAAAACGTTCAATTTTTTTTCATCCAGCACTCAGCAGTGACTACGAGCACAACCGACGGAGTCGAATCGACACGGCTTCTGGCAGTGCGCCACTACACATTCAGTCAACTCGCTTCGGAGGGCACAGAAAAAAATGGCAAAGACATTCATAAATCAAAAGATGAAATATTATATTGCAGTGCAACATATTTTTATGCTCTCATTCGTGGCTTTACCCCTCCGTGATTGCTCTCTCCCTCTCTCTTTGTGATGCGGGAGCAGCGTATGTGAATGATTTCCATTTCTGAACGGTTTTCCCTGACGTTGCTGTCGTTTGGATTTGATTCGGATTTTTGCCAATGGAAGCAGGGAAACCACCACCACCACCGACGATGACTGCCCTAGTGGATTCTGATATGTACGGAGCGGTACCGCTGTTTGCGGATGGAGTTTTAGCCGGTGTTCCTTTTTCACAATTCTTAGTTGTCTAATCTTTGGTAGATAGAATACTGACCACAAATGCTGTATTTATAATAAAAAAAAAACCAGATATTAAGGAATTCAGAAAAACGAATACCGGTTGGAACTACATCCGCAAACAGCGGTACCTTTCTGTAGTTAGCTACACTCAGGGTAATGTAGGAAAAATTTAATGTAGTGACGCGGATGAACTCGCTCAATGTTAGTACCTTGCACTCGACTGCTAAAAGGGTGAGCAATTTTGTTCAAGCACTGTTTGAATGGCAGATTATGAACTTAGTGCATTCTTCTTTGCAATATTACAAAGACTGCTCTGGAAATTTGCTGTGAATTTGAAATGCATTTCTCGTCGTAGGAGTAGACTAGACAGTAGAGTGATGCAAATTTTGAATACTTAAACGATTCCAAATCAGATCCTTACTAATCTCTCAAAATTTGAACCCATTTGGTGAGAAACTGAGATGGCACAAACCATTTGAAGTTTGTATAGGAATTACTATGGTAAAACCAAGATTTTTGTTCATGTCTATCTAATAATTCACCATATCGGTCTGCTTCAAAAACTTTCAGCTGTACTTGTAGGAAAGTTTCCCAGCTACAACTTTGCTGAAGACCACATTTTGATTAAATGCAAGGATCAAAAGTTATCAATGGTTCAATGCGCTGATGTCTTATGATCATGCTCAATCAACTGCTCAGCAGGCAACATTGGTGTTTCTGGGGCGTTGAATAGGACACAAAAATCATGGCTACTATGTCACACTGCAAAATACAGTGTTGCCTACAGAGCAGCTGCTTGATCATGTCATAAGTTTACCAATCTCTTAAATAATTAATAACTTTTTCCTGTCTCGTTTTACATAGAAACGGTCTTCAGCAAAGTTATAGCTGAGAAAATTTTAATTCTATAAGAATGGCTATCGAACTGTTTCGCAGCTTAATATGGAAAAAGACTAGATTTGTTGAGATTTCCTATAGTAATTTACAAGTAAACTTCAAATGGCTTGTGCGAAGTCTGTTTCTAACCAAATGAGTTGTAACTTTGGGAGGCTAATCAGGACCCGATTTGAAACCATTTCCGGAGTGATTTCAGATTTGGGCGTAATTGCATTTGTAAACAGACACGTCAATCATTGATTTTGCACGAATTAATGCTCAATCTCGAAAACTATTAACACTATCAAGTAGAGGAATGATTCCTCTATCATTTGGTACATTTTGTTTGAACTTTTGTTCGCGAGAAATTGACGATTTACGTGTTTGTTTACAAAAGCAGTTACGCCCAAATCTCAAATCACTCTGGATTTAAGCACTGTGGAGCGAAAAAGTCAAATTTTGCATCAGTCTTGTGAATGCTGTGGACAACTGTGAAATTCAGTATGAAAAGATGGGTGCAATTTGAGACAATCGTTTATTTAACTTTAATAGGAGTTTGAAAAAGGAATGCAAAGACTCATCTGTGGTTTTGCTAATGATGATATGGAACTACCACTCACTGTAGCAAGACAACTGTTGGTAGACTGTGGACTATCCTCGCTGTTCTACTTGATCAAGCTTAATAACCTCCAATTGAACTCAACCTGCCATTGTATGAAGGGTCAAAAGCGGTTTGGGTGAATGCGTGGGCATCGTGCATCCACATGTTAAATGAGAATATCCATCAAACAACAGGATCTTACAACCGGTAAAAAAACAGGTCATCCAGCAGCAGGATGCCCCAATGAGTGGGGAAAGAGCCTGCCCTCTATTTACGAAATGTTTAAGACAGAGAGTTGGCATTTCCACTCTCCCCAGCCATTGTACCCAGCATATAATGTTTCATATAATAATGGAATGAGAATTATGAGAAAAATAAGGGAAAGATCTCACCCGATTAGTTGCAAAGAAATCCATGACATCACGACGATTTCGAAGAGCTCCTATAGATATGCTGCCGCTACTTCTTCAATCGGTACTCTCGCCTTTCCTTCCTCAAATAGCAGCGTAAACCCCCATCCACCACGAAACATATTCAAACACTACTACCCCTGATCTTATAGTTGACGTAACCACCACCACGTAACCACTGATGGAAAAACGTTTTTGTTGTTTTCAGCCGAAAAGCAATATTTATTAACAATTTCAACCGAGTAATCTGTACATTTGATAAAAATTAACAGTCAGAAGTGGGCCGCTGGGCCTTTCATGATTTAGAGCATATTTATTTCATCTCAAAAACGCATACACCAGGTTATGCGAACAAACATACGTTTTACTGAACGTTTATTCGCATAGGCTACTTTGTTCGAAGTAGTATCAAGATTCACGGTAACGTTCACAGATGTTATCCGAAGCTCGTTAGATTCAGTGATAGTGGAAAGGAATTCAATTTGGAAGAACTAAAATGTCCGGAAGAGGTGCCCTGGATTTACTGCTGACCACGGTAGTTCTGACTCGGAAGGTGAGAATGATCCGGATTTGCCGACTGCGATTACAGGCGACATACAATTGCAGCCAGCCGTAGCAGTCGCACCGAGACCAAGGCCACCAACAAAGCGAACCTCGGGGAAAACAAAGCGCCGGGAAAAAAGGTTATCCGACCGGAGGCCCATTTTGAAAGACTGTGGGTGCAAAGCAGTGTGCAGAAGAAGCAGAAGATCTGCCATCAATTCATGGTTTTGGGGATTGTCGGGAACGCAACAACAGTCGTTCGTTTTGCAGTTCAGCAAGTGTAGCCCTGTAAAACGACGGCGCGGCCAGGTGAATTTTACTACCCAGAATCTTGCGCTACGATATCAAAAGCAGGTTTCATATTTTCTTAATAATAATAAATATCTAATAAAGGTAATCTTCTATCCATGCTAACTTTGGCAACATAATTTATTTATTTATTTAATTAAATCTTCAACATACTGTTGTACAGATATTTTCTAGGCTAGGTGTCGAACTCTATGTCTGTAAGTAGACTTACTAATTAAAATCATATACATCAAACGTTTCATTAAACACACGACAGCACAAAGTCCACGGTTCGTTGAATCCATAGTTGGTCCGATGGGTAGGTTGCCACAGAAGCGTGTAACTACGTAGAACTCTTTGAGGAGCATTGATGTAGATTTCGCTCCTTGCTGCCAACGTGTCCAGGTCAATCAGCCTGCACCGTTCTTAGTAAGGCGGCAAATTTACCGAATAGTTCCAGGGCAGAACACGTAAAGCGTATCTTACGAAGTTTCGCTGAATGGCTTCGATTCTGCTAGCTTGAATAGCGTAAAAGGGTGCCCACACAACAACAGCATACTCTAGAAGACTGCGGACGAGAGCACAGTATAGTGATTTCAGCGCGTAGATGTCCTGGAATGCGTTTGTGTTTCGTTTCAAGAAACCTAATGTGGCGAATGCTTTAGCAGTTATCATGGAGATGTGCTCATTGAATCTGACTTTAGAGTCGATGATAACACCCAAATCCTTAACTGAAGAAACGAAGAGCAAACTACTGAGTCCTATCCTATAGTCATGTCGTAAGGGCTCGCGTGAACGGCTGAAAGATATTGCGCAGCATTTTGTGACATTAACCTGCATACCGTTCAATGTACACCAGCGCAAAAGGAAATCAATATACTTCTGGAGTGCGCAACAGTCAAGTCTTGACTTAATTGTACGAAAGATCTTTAAGTCATCGGTGAACAAGAACACAGTTTCGAAGAACACAGTCGACTACACAGATCGTTCACGAACAGGATGAAAATTAAAGGCCCCAAATGGCTACCTTGGGGAACACCACAGGGTATCTCGAAACTAGGCGAATTAACACCGTTAATGCTCACATAGGCTGAGCGGTCAGTTAAGTAAGACTGTAGCCACTTCGTGGCCCAATTAAGTAATCCCATACACCTCATTTTGTCCACTGCAAACACATGTGGAACCCTATCGAACGCCTTACTGAAGTCCACGTAGATCACATCAACTTGTCGTCGTTTTGCAATGGAGTTGATCAACGAGATGACAAACACCATTAAGTTGGTTGTTGTAGAGCGTTTCCTCACGAAGCCGTGCTGATGTTCGGTAATTATTGGCCTAACCGCTTGATATACGACCTCATATAATATATACGACCTCCAGAGCTTTTGAGAGGCAACTTAGAATCGAAATTAAGCGATAATTTTCAACGTTGTGGATGTTTCCAGCTTTGTGAATAGGTGTGATGGACGCAACCTTCCACATTATGGGGAAAACACCACTAACTAGCGAACGCTTGAAGATAATCGACACAGGTGAAGCGAGAGATGCAGAAAATTTCTTAATGAACGATGGCGACAAACAGTCTGGACCAGGGCCTTTAGAAGGATCTACAGATGAAACTTTCATCACCTCTTCGACAGATACATCCAACTGCGGCAAATGTTGTAATGAGCTATGCTGCTCATCCAGTCACGACGATCATCCGGAGAATGAGCGGGAGGGGTAGTCGAAAAAACATCCTTGAAGAATTTTGCGCAGATATCAGAAGCTTTTTCCGCGGAGTCAGCACGAGCTTCTTTATAGGACACATCGAGTGGTATACCGCCCTTCCGCCTAAGTTTCTTCACGAAGGTCCAAAGCGATGGATCCCGCTTTGCCTCCGACTCATGGAAAACTGTGTTCAACCGGCTGGTGTAGTGCTCCTCCATGTCGTGAAGTAATCGCCTGCTTTCCTCAGTCCGTTGTTTGAAAAGACGTTTCCTTGCTTTCCGTAACCTGTTTCGGAGGTTCCTAAATTCCGTGGTCCACCATGGTTGATTGTAGTGAACACGGAGGCAATGTCGTCGAATAGGAGTATATTCGTGGATGATATCGAAAATCAACCGATACCAAGACCATGCGCATAAAGATGGTGCACCGGTAGATAAACGTGGAAAATATACCCGGCCGAAAACTCTTCAGGATACCGTCAAACAAGACATTCACCGACAAACTCGCATTATCGCCGAGAGCACGCACCGCACGCGCTTTATCTGCCATCCGACCTTTCGGCCCAGAAAAAGTGCGATTCATTTAACGAGCGCCAGTTGGATGAAAGGAAGACACTTTCACTAACATTTGAAAAGGGCGTAGCTCCAAAATGACCGCTTCCTTATTTTGATGACCTAAAAATTAATCCTATTACACGACTTTCCATTTTCTGAATGATTTTGATAAGCTTGACACATAATTTATAGTGTAATCTACCATCATGCATTACTAAAAACTCGAAAAAAGTTTTCTTTGTCGTAACTTTGAGAATAAAACATCATACGCCCTGATAATTTCTTATATCTTGTTACCCCCCCGGATCTTCCATTCTTTGAACTGCCAACACGGTGATGCGCCGTGAAAATTCGGGATTTTTGATTGTTGTTCCACCTTGGTTCTTTGTTCGCAAATTTTGTGAGAGTGGAATTGCGCCCGGACATTTTTTTGGTCTTCTTTTTGTTCGTTGTTTACACGTGAAACAATCGGATGCATTTCAAATGAATCGGGCGTGACTACAGACTTAGAAATTATTATTTTTACACGAGACGTAATTCAGCTTTGACGTTAATCATGGAACGTAAACACACATGGCATGTAAAATTAAGTGTCCTGAAACTGAAACACATGCAACTCGACGAAAAGTGCGTGTGATTGAATTGATTTCTCGTCCTTTTCAACTGATTCTTATGTCAAAAGGGCCGCTTGCATGTGTCGGTCTCAGGGCACTGAAATTCACATGTCTTTTTCGTAGTGTGTAGATACTACAGAATCAGTACGTTTGGCTTATTAAAACAATATAATTCGTAGTTCTGCTGCAAGGCGTAACAACTAGATGCATCATAGAGTTGAAAGTTGAAAATACGCCATGTAAAGAGAAACGTTTTTGATGAATTGAAGTGATATTTTCTTCTACACGAAAACCAAAAATTTATTACAATGAATGTTAGTTCCACTTCCTATCATCCGAATGTTAGAAGTTGACCTTACAGACGATGTAATGGTTTTTTGGTCTTTTTTATTTCGTGTTCTATCTACGCTTTCGACTATACCAGTAAGCTTTTTATGTATATCATTGTAGAGCGACACACACACTTGCCTCGAATCTCTCCAGCAGAAAAAAGCATACGAAACCGAGTATGAGAGGAAATGAGCGCTTCGTGTTTGCTTTTAGGCTATCCTTATTCAGAAGCATGGAGAAAGCACAGGATTGATAATCGCAACGTTCGTGTTTCGAGTCCAGACGGCAACCTTTTTCCATTTTTTCGATATAATTCATTCCACTCACTAATACACTCTGCATTTTTCGGTCTCCAAATTTCTTGCATTGGACCGCAGCTAGGTATATTGCATCCTCGGTTCATGCGGTCTCCACTAACATCCTCTGATGATGAATCCTACATAATTGTAAGCGAATCTTACATCCCCCGGTTGGGTGTATTTTTTCGTGATGGTCGAGTAGTTTGTGAACTAACAAAATATGGTTTGTTTACATTTTGGAGCTACGCCCTTTTCAAATGTAAGTCTAGAAATACACTCCACTAGCTCATGAAGAATATGAACGGTGCGTTGTTCATCACATCTATGAAAATCAAACTGTAACTGTAACTACTGTGACTGTAACTACTAAGCCAGACAACAACGAGCTAGAAGAATGATATTCTACAAACCAGTCCGCATGGGCAATTTTGGGGCAAGAGGAGTACGACAGCGATCGGTCGAATGTGACTCTCGGTCGATCTTGAAAAGGTAACTCATTCTTACTCGTTACATTTATGCAGGTGGCTCAGCTTTCATGAATCCTTTAAAGAAGGTCATTTTTGTAAAAGAATCGTTGCTTACAATGAAACTTTTGCTCCACTGGGTGACTCTCGGAACGGTCTCGTTCATGCTTTTTTGAGGAACGATGTGATTGCAGGACGAAAAGTTAACCACATTGTCAGTGTGTTTTACAATTTTGTCTTGCCTCAAAGTTCGTTATCACTTTGCTTGATAATTGCTCGGCGTAGAACAAGAACTGAGGATGTGATTGTCTTGCTAGCCTTGCTTATCAACTCTCCGGCAATTTAAACCCATCAAATTAATTTGAAGTATCTCGAGCCTGGACATACTTATATGTCAGCGGATTCATTTCATGCAGCGATTGAGCGCACGATGAAGCGTGTCCCTCGTGGAGAAGTTAACAGTTTTCCTGATTTCGTTGACTGCGTGGGAAAATTTGGAAGTGACATTAAGCCACAAGTTTTTGAAAACACTACAGACTCTGACAAAAAAACAGTTGAACGAGCTTTCCAAACCGTCATTTAATTTGACTGATCAGCTTCAACGCCAAACAGAAGCAAGTTGAATCAAAAATTTTCAGAACGATTGTATTAGTAAAATCAAGTGGTGGTCACTCTACACACTTATTTTGCTCAGTGTGCCTCAAGTGTGCCACGCTGTACCTAGAGTGCCATGTCATCGGACTGATATTTTTTTGTGATTGTATGTTTGGCCTGTCACGTCAACACCGGATCAACAGAATGTGCAGCCCATCAAGAATACTGCTGCTGCGCTGCACTCTGATCGGCCCAGTTCCGTCTCCCGTATGTCGCAGTGCGATGAAGATTTGATCCACGGAGGGGACAGCAAACATTACACGCTGGTGAGGAACATTGGGAATGCACTCATTGAACATTCTGCACCGGGACATCAAAGATGAGGACGTTATCATTGATCACCATTTCCATATCAAGCTGATTAACTTCGGATCGGCGTCGTTCGTACAGGAAGAGCAACTTTTTTCTAACTTCTACGGCACGACCTAGTACTGCAGTCTGGAAGTGTTGGTAGGCTACCGCTACTCCTGTCCTGAACTGGAAATGTGCGCTCTCTGTGTGAAACTGTACGTGTTGTTGTTCTTCGAGAACCCATTCGTGGACGTTGAGGAAATCCGTTGACAAGAATCCCAAAACTCGGCTCACCATCCCGGAGCTACTGGAGGCGGAATGGATGACGCAGGAAATCAATTCGTCACAGTTCAATTTTCCCAAAATCGTAACCTGCTAACCGTACGAAATCAATCCGTAGAAGTGCTACGTAGATGCCAATATCTGCTCCAGCCAGACGAGACTGTCCACGTCGCCGCACAGCCTCTCGATATTGGATGATGTTGATGGTGAAGATTAGGATGAGCATGTCCAATGTCGAGTAAGTTCGAAAATGTATTTAAAAAAAATGATTTACTGTTATTTAATTAATATAATTTGGGATTCATTTTTTATGATTTTTATTCGGGGACTGCGGTTAAATTTTTTAGTGCCGGAGTAGCAGTGATTCTATTTTAATTAATCCTGAACTCTTCCAGGTTGAGCGTTAAATGCTTCCTGGAGATTCGGCCGGTTGGTGGTTCTGTTGGTGTGCCGGATAGCATATCTAACTATGTCTGGAGCTTTTGCTTCAAAATCCGTTTGCTTCAAAATCCGTGAAACATGTGGAAGTCTATACAGATGTGCATAAGCTTCCCAATTCCGTGGCAGTTTCTGTAGTCCTGCGTTTGATTTTCAAAGATTCATATTAAATCCCCGCGGTCATCGTCGTGATGTCGGCATCTTCCGTTGCTCCAGTTGCGGATCATAGCAGTAAGGCTGAGTTGGAGGCGGAGATGCGGATACCGAAAATTGTTTGTGTCAACAATCAAATTTATGCTGGCGCCGGTGATGTAGTGGTAAGCGTGACTGCTTTCTCACCCCAATGGGTCTGGGTTCAATCCCAGCCGAGGTCGGTGGGATTTTTATGAGGCTTAAAAATGTCTGGTCACGTCTTCCTTCGGAAGGGAAGTAAAGCCGTTGGTCCCGGCCCATGTGCGTGTTGAATGGGTGCGATAAGCTACGCAGGTGTGGAAGCTGCCTTCCTGCACATTAGATTGCCGTCAATGGATGGCAATCGATGTCCGTCGGTGATTGGCACTAGATTGCGGAACAGAGACCGACGTTAAATAAAGGAAAGAAGAACAATCAAATTTTGACACATCTTCACTGCACATGCGCAGAAATAATACAGTGATGCCAGTTACTTTAGCGATCACAAAAAATATGCACCATGGGTGCCAAATGAGTGAGCCATGGTGTGTTCTACTGTGTTTATGGCACACTGTGCTGAGTGGCCTACCCCTTGATTGAAATGCTTTTGCCGTTAATGCCGGAGGAGAAACGTGAGTATTGGATAAATTTTCCAGAGACTGGATCAGGTGAAGATGTTTAGAATAGCGGCGTTGAATTAATCGATGTAAATATGGACTTAAATATATCATGTGTAGAACTGGAGTTATCGATGTAGTGATTTAATAAATTTGAAGAAAATATCTTATAAAAAATTTTCCAAATCGTGCAATACTATAAAAAACAGATA
Organism: Ochlerotatus camptorhynchus; assembly: GCF_037179485.1. NCBI lineage: Eukaryota > Metazoa > Arthropoda > Insecta > Diptera > Culicidae > Ochlerotatus > Ochlerotatus camptorhynchus. The sequence goes on along the minus strand of NW_027040681.1, from coordinate 2,575,241 downwards.
AATACAAAAAGGAGCATATCTGAAGAGCGCAAGCGCCATGAACGCAATAGGAAAAGGTTCAGTACGTTGAACGGCTTGATGACGTGTTTGACGAACCACGTAAAAAGCTAGTATGTATGCTTATTATTGAAAATGCATTTTTAAAAGCGTGTAAAAGCAGCTTTAATTATACGATTTCAAGAGTAAATGTAGCAAATAGCAGGAAAGATTGCAAGTTGTATGGATGGACGTCGTTTTTTGATTATTGCTCTCATTTCAATTCACACTACATCAGAGTAAATCCAGTATAGTAAATGAAGCTTTTGAAGGGCTCGAGGTTCTGATAACCAGCATAAAAAATGAGCTAGCAATAAACAAAAACAGCAGTTTAGCTGGCAGTGTAGTTGTTACCATAAAAACCACGTTACGTTTATATTCGACTCTGTAATACGGCAACCAATGACAGAATTTCAAAGTCGTTGGAGTCTGTGACGACTGAACTGGCCGGTAGAACAAAATTTAATTTTCTTGCATGAAGATGTCAGATAGAGTTAAAATTATCGATTGAAGTCAAACTGCGATGGAAACTGTACCTTTTTATAATGACTGAACAGGAAAAAAAAGCTTCTCCTGAACAATTTTGATTTTGGCAATTGAGTGACATTGCTGTAACACGGCAGAATGGGCAATTTTTTTTAAACCTTATTTTAATGTTATAAATAAAATAATCCTACAGATAAAGCATTCTGCACAAACCTTCGTAGTGACGATAGCATCATCACTTGCACCAAAGTTGATTCACATCAAATGCATTTAAATCTGAACACGCATCTCCACACTCAACACATTCACACTTTCAACTATACCAAAACTTCACTCCCTCGAGAAAAAGCGCCAGAACCATCCACGGGAGTACCCTCTCCATACGAGTGATGATTATAGGCTTGGGCGTGTTGTAAGTAGGCACTTACCTCCACTCCATTCAACCGCAATCCTGAGAAGCCTCCGTAGCGCACGTTGTTGGTTCTTTCCCTTCTACGCACTTGACGCTCCTTCGCAGAGCCGCCCAACCATTTGCTTATGTTTCTATGCGCTTATGCCCGGATAAGAACAAACTAAGAACCTGTAATACACCATTTATGTCAAAAGCAAACGTCGAACGAATCGACTCTGCCGGCGGCCTTCCCGGAATCAGTACGTATCGTATCGTAGCTGGAAAGTTGGGATTAGGTACTGACGCAGTGTGGCACACGTTCCACGTAGAAATAGGTCGCCAAGTCAAGCCAAGCCCACAAACTGCAACTGCCCCACTCTCAAGTCTCCCACCACTCAATTGCTCGAAACAGTCGAAGACGTGACTAACGTACGGAACAGCGAGCGGGAATCCTTAGCAGCACAACAGTGCTCTTCCCGAACGAGCAAATAAACGGGACATTGGAATTGAATTGGTTTCGTTTTCGGTTTCGCTGGTACTAGGTGCATACTAATATGAATCTTGCTTTTTCTCTCATCCAATTTACCTCGTTTCCCAAAGAAAACTTTTCCATGAACTCCACCTGAATGAGAATAAGGAGGGAAAAGGAAGGTGGGGGTGCAAATTATCGTTTCATTAACTCGCAACACTACAGTGGACACACCATGGTGTCCGAGAAAAGGAAACCAAGGGTTGGTGTCTGTTCTAATTATCCGGAACCAAGAGAATAGTGGTAATGCAGAGGGGGAGGGGGGCAATCAAGTTCTTTATTAATTAAAACTTTGCTGCAAAGTTTTATCCCAGGTCAGGCGCAAAACAGGACATGGGTTCCATCAAAGTTCTAAAACGTTAAATTGGGATGAAGAATGACGAAAATCCCGACAAGGGGAACCTTTTTTTTCAGGATTCTTCTATCGAAGCTGATTGTCACGTTTCAGGTGCCATAAAAATAAAAGGTTCGCAGCACTTGTCGTTTCGTTGGGTAAGCGTCACTTTTCAGGGTAGGATTGTTTAGCCGGAATTACAGGATGCAATACCGAAACACCGGTTTTGACGTTCTGAAAAAGCGGTAATTTTTATATCGAAAATGTGGCAGTTTTCAAATCATTATTAGGAAATATGTCATGCAATATGTAGTAGTGAAACTACGTTTATTTCTGTTGATTATGATTGAACATTGATTAGCCTACCTGGCTATGCATCTTTGTTTAATGGGATAGTTTAATTTAATATTGATTAGCCTACACACTTAAAAATACCTAATGTTACACGTGACGGAATCCATATTTGACATAAAGTATGACACGTAAACAAACATGTCATGTAAAATTAAGTGCTCCGAGACTGAAAAGTTCGAAGGTACGTTTGATTAAGCTGAATTTCGCGTCTATTATGACTGAATTTTATGTAAAAAATGACGCTCGTATATGTCAGTCTCAGAGCACCTAAATTTACATCAATTTTTCCAAGTGTGTACCTGGGTCTGCATTTTAATTTAATATCTGCGTTTTTCATCTAGTTTACAGCATACATGGGTTTGTGTCGTTTTTATTGAATAATGTGATAACCTACCTATAACTACGAATATAACATAGCCTAACGTGCTAGATCGCGTATGATCTGATGATCTGATCTCAGACAGGTGTCTCTGAACGTTTCCAAGAAGACCGTTCTTCACTCTTCCAGAGACTGCAGACCACCCAGGCGGTGGACCTCAGAATTTTGCGTTCGTGGAGGACTGTTTAGGATCAACCTAAGGATGTTGTTCTGGATCCTTTGGAGTTTAAGGTGATGGCATTTGGCGCAGCTCCCCAAGATTGGCATACCGTACTGGATTACGGGAAGAATGGTTTGCTTGTAGACAGCAAGCTTATCTTTCAGGAACAGTTTGGACTTCCTGTTGATAAGTGGATACAATGATCTTATCAAGATATTGCACGTAAAGCCCACTGCCAAGAGTCAGTCCGAGGTAGACTAACTCTTTGGACCATTCCACCACTGTGCCGTATAGGCAGATTTTGTTTTTCTCAGACGGAACAAGTCTGGGAGATTTTTAGTGTGGCAAATTATGGTCCAGCTGTTGAAATAATCAAACAGGGCATCGAAGCCTCTCTGGAGTTTGGTAGTGTCGTAAGAGTAAGATGCTGTTTTCTTCGGCAGATGTTGGAAGCCGGCTGTAAACTGCCCTTTCGAACAGCTTGGATAACCCTGAGAGAAGGCTGATGGGTCGGTAACTTGAAGGGTTTCCGGGGAGAAGTAGCCAAGTCGGAGTGCTGGATGGTTGAAGAATCTGGAACTCAAATGTTTGAGTTCCAGATTGATGATGTTGTCGAAACCTATGACCTTCATCACTAGCGTGCACAGGAACCTTGTTAAGGAGGGGCAATTTTTTTTCTATGGTGCATTTAATCTGGGGATGGGGAGTACTCCAAAGTGCGTGGGAGATGGTGCTGTCTACCCACCACTATTTCGCTGCTGTTTAATTTAGCTAATTTTATTTACATTTGCTCCGGTGGTGGTTCATCTGCTTCAATGCAAACTGCTTTCAGACAGACAATGGAATTTGGCAATTTAATCCCATCCGTCGTGAACCGTCTCAAAGTACCGCCAGTCGGGGTGATAGATTCCGAGCATTCAAAGATGATATAAAGGACAAACCCGAATTTATTGCAACGCACATAAACAGGTGTAACTTTTTAACTACGGTAAAAATTACTTGAAATTTTCAGAGAAGATTCTTAGACGATTTTTTCCAAGGTTCAATGGCAAACAAATACCTACTTTTCAAGGGTGTTTCAAGGGAATCCAAAAGCTGTCTTTAAACTTTGTACAGTTACAAAAAAGTCCATCATCAGAATTCCTTGAGGTTCTTTTCGAAATTTTTAGAACTCTGTGATCTCTTTTGAAATTCTTCTCAGAAGTCTTCTGGAATTATTTTTAGATCTCTTCTTGACTTTTACTCAGAACACCTTGCAACTGAAATTCCCTTAAAGTTTCAGAAGAATTTCATCAAAAAAATTATTCCCGGCTAGAGCTAGAAATTATCAGTACCTCCTTGAAATTTTCCTAAAAATTCTTTTGGAATTTCACTCAAAATTTAATTTTCTATGTATTCTTTTCGGAATCATCTTGGAACTATCTGCAGGATTCACTAGAAATTATACGCAAAATTTTCTTGGAATACTCCCCAGAAATCCTTTGGAAATGTCCTCAGGATTCAGTATCCTTCATGAGGTTCTTCTCGGATTTTTTTTTTAGAACTCTCCTAAGAGCTCTTTTGAAATTCTTCTCAGAAGTCCACTGGAATTATATTTAGAAATCTTCATGATTTTTTCTCAGAACACATTGGAACTGAATGAGCTAAAAATTATCCTCGGAATTTGCTTGAAATTTTGCTAAAAATCCCTTTGGAATTTCACTCAAAATTCAGTGTTAACTTTTCAAAGGGGCGTAATTGCATTTGTAAACAATGGCTTTAGCCGTCGATTTCCCGTGAATTAAAGCTCACTCATGAAAAATAATGACACCAACAGGTAGAGAAATATTTCCTCTACCAGCTAGCATTGTTATTTTTGTGGGGTGAGATTTCATTCGCGAGAGATTGATGGCTTAAGCCATTGTTTACAAAAGCAACTACGCCCCTTTGAAATGTTGGCACTGAATTTGATTTTCTCGGTTCTCTTTTCGAAATAATCTTGGAACTATCTGCAAGATGCACTTAAAATTATCCGCAGAATTTTCTTTGAATTCTCCCCAGAGATATTTTGGAACTGTCATAAGAATTCATTATCCTTGAGGTTCTTCTCGGAATATTTTTGAACTTTTTTTTTCAGAACACCTTGGAACTGATATTCCCCTAAAGTTTCAGAAAAATTTCCTCTGTATTCTCTAGAAATTCTTCCCAAAATGCGCTTGAAGTTATCCCCGGAACTACCTTGAAATTTTTCTCAACATCCCTTTGGAATTTCATTCAAAATTTGATTTTTTCGGTATTCTTATCTTGGAACTATCTGCAGGATACACTAGAAATTATTCGCAGATTTTTCATGGACTCATCCCCAGAAATCTTTTCTTTTAGAACTGTCGTCATAATTCAATACCCGTGGGGTTCTTCTCGGAAGTCAAGTTTAAGTTGTCCGTCCATTCACCAAAACGTTGTAGTTGTTTTTACCAGAAATGTTGTTGCCCCTCCATTCACCAGAACTGTGCAATTTTTACATCAGGAATTTTTAATTCAGCTTGTCTCCAATGCACCAGATTGTTGCAAATCTTACACCAGAAATTTTTAATTTAGCTTGCCTCCCATGCAGCAGATTGCTGCAAATCTTACACCAGACATTTTCAACACAAACTTGCCCCCATAAACTTTTCCGCCAGAAAATTTCAATTGATCAGAACTATGCAAATTTTTCACCGTTAATGTTCAATGAAGATTGCTTCTGCAGTCTTCTGATTGGTGCAGAATTCCTCATAGCTTGCTTCTCCTATCATTAGAATGTTGCAGGTTTGCCTCCAAATAAAGCTTGCCCCTATTTTCAGACTTTTCATCATAAATTGTCAGTAAAACAACTTCCCTCCAATCATCAGAATTGTGCAAATTTTAGACCAGAAATTATTATTAAAGTTTGTTTCTCTATTCAGCAGAAGGATGCAAATTTAAGGACAAAAATTTTCCAAAAAGCTTGCCCATCCGTTCACTACAATGGTGCAGATTTTCTACCAGAAATTTTCAATATTGCTTAATTTTAAATAAAGCTTGTGCCATCATTTATCAGACCAGTGCAAGTTTCCACCAGAAATATTCCGTTCATTTCATTTATCAGAGCAATGCAAATTTTGCACCAAAAATTTTCAATAAAGCATGCTCCTCCATTCACCAGAACGGTGCACCAAAAATTTTCAGTGAAGTTTGTTTCACCATGCACCTTTTTATGGTGCAATTTTCAAGCTTTGTCTCTTCATGTACCAGAATGGTGCAAATTTTCCACCATACATTTTCAATGAAGCTTGCATTCATCAGAACGATGCAAATTATGCACCAGAAAAATTAATAAACCTTGCTTCTACATTCACCACAGTGTTGCGAACTTTCCACCAGAAATTTTCAGTAAAATGTGCTCCTCCAACTTTTTAGCGTGTTTCAATTTTTACACCAGAGTTATTCATTTTGATTAGTCCCTCCATGCCCCACCTCGATGATATTTTTGCACCGGAAATATTAAATAAAAAGCTTTTTCTTCGATTTACCACCACGAAGGTGATTTTTTTCAATCTTAAATTTACCCTCTTTTTTTAACCCTCCATGAATCACACTGAAAAAAAAAATTACACAAGAATTTGTTTGTATGCACCACTGGGGTGCAATTTTTTGACCCAATTGAAGTTTGTCATTTCATGCACCTTTTGGTGCAATTTTCAGGCACCATCTCAAAGAAATTGACGCAATAAAAGGATTTCAGTGGCCTTATTTTATGAAATGAAGTTATTTTACCTTCAATCCAAGTTATCAAGAAATCAAGTTATTTTATATCATAGTTTTGTAAATCTATCTATCTATCTATATATATAAAAATGAATTTCTGTCTGTCTGTCTGTCTGTCTGTCTGACCCTTATAGACTCGGAAACTACTGAACCGATTGGCGTGAAAATTTGTATACAGGGGTTTTTGGGGCCGTGGAAGGTTCTTATGATGGTTCGAGACCCCTCCCCCTTCTGTAAGGGGGGGCTCCCATACAAATGAAACAGAAATTTCTGCACAACTCGAGAACCAATCAAGCAAATGGAACCAAATTAGGCATGTGGGGGCGTGTGTGGGGGTATAAGGAGATAATCATTGGGGGTAGCCCCTTAGATAATAGGGGGGGGGGGGCGCTACGTACAATATAGCATGCTTTTTTTTTAAATCGGCGCATAAACTCAAGCTAATATTGAATCCCGAGCAAGACCGGGCACACTCAGCTAGTGTGAAAATAAAAATCTTATTTATAAAAGGAGGGGCAATTGCCCCACCTTGCCACACCCTGTGCACGCCAGTGACCTTCATATTTTTTAATTATTTGATACAGGCCATCAGTACGTCAGCTGTGATCTTGGATTCCTCAGGCAAGATGTTGGGAATCTAATGGAGGTTAGCTGCATTATCAGCAACCGCAGCCTCGTGTGAACTTATGCTGTTCTGTCTAATATTGCGGGAACTGACGAAGTGTTGACCCATCACTGCAGTCTTTTATCAGGTTATCAGATGAACCACTGAATCGTCGGAACGATTCAGCAGTCTCAGTGGTGGAATGGGACTAGGCTTGTTTTGAGGATTTTTTCTTATTTTCCAGAACGGTTTAGCACAATCTGGAAGAGAGCGGATCTTACTAGCAAAGTCCTAATTTCTGAGATCCACCATCCTGGCTTGGATTTTTTTGATAAGGCGATTGGTCTTACGGACAGGCAGACCAGAGCGTTGGTACTGCTTTTGGATGGCGTTACAGAGTCTTATAAGGTCTTTGGTAGTTCTGTCAAGGTTCAGATTATTGTTCACCTGTCTGGATACTGGCACGTGTTGTAACATGGCCCGGGATATTGCCTCCTCGATGGATTGCAGGTACCGGTCAACATGTTCGGACGTCTCCGGTTGGATCGAAGAGGAATTTTCCAAATCGATATCCAAGGCTCGGGTGGGTTCACACAAGGATCAAAGAGGAATAAGAATCGAACAAGGTAGATAATTTTCAGGTATATCTAGCACTGAGAAGTGCTGTTTAAGCGTGTTGTAGCTTTAGGTAGCAGTAACACTTCCTTCAGCTAAAAGCAAATAAATCAGTACGGCGAGAGAGCACGATGTGGACTGGCGCAACGTTTAAATGCTAATCGATTATGATTCATTCCCGGACCTTTCCATGTTGCAAATCCCGAAGTCCCCGGGCACCATGAACAAATGAAAAAAATGTCATTACACTTGAAAGCTCAAAACTCAAATCAAACTGTAGAAATGGCCAAGAAGAACTAAGTTGGACGCATTTCTTATCTCTCCCGCTGCGTTGAAGAAGCCGTGCCGAAAAAAAGAAAATTGTCCCCCTTTTGAAGCCTTCTACGACATTCTGTGGAAACGTTTAAATTATCAACTGAAAAAGGAACAAGTTCGACCCATTTCTCAACATTCGTCCCCTTTTTCTACGAAGAAAGCTGAATAAAATTCGTCAAAAGTTGACGAGCGAATTTCGTGACAAGCTGACAAAACACGTTTTTCGACCTCTCACGCCTTTTTTCATTCCCGGAATTTAGCACGTGCGCTGCCGATCCCACTCATTCTATGCAGGGTTCCATCTCACCGAAATTCCGAGTTTTAGCTTTTCAAGCTCAATTTCATTCATCCTTCCTTCACTGCTGCTGCTGTTGCTGACGTAGCGTCGATCCGGACCGGAAAACACAAACAAAACCCCAAAAATGTTCCTTCTCAAATGTACTCGAACCGTTTCGACCTTTTTACTTGGCCCGAGGGAGTTTTTCCATCCACAGTACTGACTCGTTGTTATCATCGTCAGGAAACTATAATCATCAGCATAAAAATTCGCCTGTTCCACTGACAGCACCCTCCAAAGAGAAATCAAATCATCCTCCCGGAAGAGAGAGTGAGATGCTTTTGTCGTCCTAATCAAAGTTTAATGGCCTCAGACGTCGACGGTCCTCTTCCACACGGAAGGAAGTTTCTACTTCCAGGAATCGGTCAGAATAAAATTACCGTAAATATGATTCCACATTCATTCAAGGTAATGGCAGATTCTGGCTAATCGCTTTCCGCTCGGCCAGCCTGGCCATGTTTGAGTGGTAAATCTGGGCCATCGGCAATCTTGGCACCGACGGAAAGTCACGATACGTATTCTGTGTATGTCCTCGTATGCCTCGAGGAATGAATGCTGCCTGTTTGGCTGATCATGTCGAAGGCAACCAAAGCAGGAGGGGAACAGATTGTCACGTTAAACTAATAAAATTATACAATCTTAATTACGATCGCATATTGTAAGCTTAATTTAAGTTTTCCATCTTCCACTTGACTCCCGCGCGGGCACGCTCGCAGTAAGGCCTGAACAAGGAGGTGACTCGACCTCTGCCCGGTGCGCATTCCACTTGATACATGTTTGCTTAAGATGCAAACATGAATTCCTTCCCTCGGAGCTCGGATTGCCACCTTCGTTTAGTTCCCTCGGGGGATCGGATATCAAACACACCACACAGCCCTAGGATTTCCCATCGACGACGACGAGGAGCAAGAAATAAATCCAATCACAGAGCGAAGCGTACTCTTATTATATGCGCTTAGTGCCATTATCACAGTCATTATCTCGTCGGTTACTAGGCAACAACACAGCCTCGGGACGCAACCGGAGAATCCTCTTACTTTCTTCCTCTCCACCGGTGCAACTGCACTGCAACTGCAAAACATGGAAACCAGAACATCAAAGCCACTTCATCTCGTGATGGTAACAAGTTTCAAGCAGTAGGACCCGAGCATCAACGGCATCATGTACCTACTTACGGCGTCGTCGTCGTCGTCGTCGTAGCTGAGAAGAATAGGAGGAGATAGTCAACGACACAACATGGTAGTCGTCGCTCTGCACAAAAGCCAAGCTGCTCTTACTGGCTCATTATATGGCACATTTAATTAATGTAATTAGCTGTAACATTAATTTAAATTCATCGGACAAAATTGAAACGAGAAGCTTTACACTGACTATGGCTTCCCGGCGGAGATGATGGTGAATGGATGCTTTGATGTACTGCTATCTGCCCTGGCTGGGTCGGCTGCAGGTAGGTTGAAAGCGCGTTCCGCTCGCTCAAGGATAATTGACACGCCCATGTGGGACATGTGATTTGCGTGGTTTTGTCACTGCCACTGCTGTTGCCAGAGAACAGGTAGTCATTTGATCATGTGGTGTGACTGGCAAGCTCACGCCCACAGCGGGTTGCATGGTTGCACATTGAGCAATTGAATATTACACAATTGATAATTGGACAGACGAAAATTTAGCAATTGCATAGTGGACATTTGAATCAGTTGAAAATTGGTCACTTGGAAATTGGACGATTGGAAATTGAAATATTAATATTTACAATGATCAGTGGAACACTTGCAAATAGATTAATTGAAAATTGGACGGTGGGTAATTGTAAAATTTAACATATTCTTTTTCTTTTTGTTCTTCGCATTTCAAGTTTATAGCTTATCGCATAAAAGCTTAATGTGTGCCTTGTGTTCTAGATGCAACTCCACAGTTATTGATTGAGAGATTTCGATGCCTGTACCATTTTTGCATTAGCATAATTGTGTGGCAAGTACAATCATACTCTATGCTCAGGTAAGCCGAGAAATTTTCCAACCCATAAAATTCCTAGACCGGACCGGGAATCGAACCCTGTCACCTCCAGCATGGTCTTGCTTTGTAGCTGCGCCGTTTCCGAAGTAGTCCCTGGTGGTTTCTTTGTAGATTAGTAGTTTCTTTTGGAAGTAGAACGCCAATCGTCTCTGCACAATTTTGGGCGTGGCACACCTTAAGGTCGAAAATGTGGTTCATTTTAAGACATCTTCACTTGTTCCTGAGATATATGGCAAAGCGATGTTCCCGCAGCACATGAACTTACGATTACATATTGATATATCTAGATAGAGCTGGAATTAGGGCCTAACAGCTTTTGTAAACAATGACTTCTATCGATGATTTCTAGAAATTCAAGGCTCGCCCACGCAAACCAACATCCTCATCGAGTAGGTAAAGACTTCCCTTATCCGATGGTTATGTTGGTCTCCGTGGGCGTTCCTTGAGTTCCTAGAAATCATCGATAGAAGTCATTGTTTACAAAAGCTAAGCCCTAATTTCAGCTCTATTTAGAATATCAAAATCAGCATTCTTGCAGTTCTATAAGCAGCGTGAGTAAGTATGAGAATGATAGAAAAAAGAGAATGGTAGAGAAAAAAAGAGAGGAATCGAGAAAAGTGAGGTGAAAAGGTAGACTCTCTCTAAATAGATATTCAAGCGAAGAAAGAGTTAGAAAATGATTTCGAGTTACGGTAGTAAATGTGCATGGGAAATGTGGTCGAAGTCGCCTACGGAGAAGAAGAGATGACTGTATTTGAAATGTGATCTGATTTCAACGTTAAGTATTAGGAATCTTTATCAAGAATTGTTCTTTTCTTCATGTTGGGAAGATTTTGAAGATATACATTTACAACTAGGTTTTGGAAATAATCCTTGTTTGGACTTATGCTACCATTGCCATTTTTCAATCATGATGTCACTTTTAGCATGATCGTTTACGACCTCCTAATTAATTATTACCAAGCACTAGGAAAGCTGCAATTTATACCACATTTATATAAATAAAAAAGTACTTTGTTGTTGATATTGAGGTGCTCATCATATCTCTTCATCACTTTCATATCACTTTCTCCCTGTTAACTGGAGCCACAGTATGGAACCAAGTCGAAACGGCTGCTTTCATATATGCGTTCATACAACAAAACGCTTTTTTTTCGACTTCCCCAATGAGGCCGTTGATCTAAAGATTGGAGAGTGGAGGTGACTTTGTCGTTCCATATCGTGATGGTTTCCATTGATATTGGCAAAACCAGTTAGTTCTTCGGAGAAACCTTTGAGTTTAAACAAAATATCTGAAGATCTCCAGATGTTCCCGTTCAGACGCGAAGATTAAATGATTACAATGGTAACATAAGTCGAAACAAGAATAATTAACAATAATAATGGTAAATATACATATATATATATATATATATATATATAAATATCCATAAGCAAGCAGGTGATATTCTGCTGAACTCGGTGGAAATCCTGGCCACTTCAACCACATTTCACATGCAAGATTTCAAAATTTACCACCATAACTTGAAATTCTTTCCTAACTCGTTGATCGTAAATAGGGTTAACTACCCCTTTTCCGGCCTATTAAGCACTACTCGCACTTAGTCTTTCTTAATCTAGCGCAGTTTAGCACCAAACGAAATGTTATTATCACTGATGGCTTCCAAATTTATTTACCTTTCCGTACGTACCGTAAGATTTGATAAAGAGAAACCAGTCGTTGAGATATTGTCAAAAGTCTAACACTGCTTCTTGACGCCAAACTCGGCCTACGGATTCTAAACTTGGCCTAACGCATTTAAACGCCATTTAAACGCCAATGAATTCACTTCGGCCTATCGGATGAAGATAAAAATTGATTCCGTCGGAGCGCTTCTTTTGTTTTTTGGGAATAATGGATGCAAACCTTCATACCACACGTTCTCATTGACTTCGTTCGGTAGCTTATTAACTAAAGTATCGTACCAAACGCATAATTGACTTGTTAACTTTGAAATCATGAATTTATTTGAAGTTTTCTGCTCGATAGGCCCAAAATGGGCGATTAGGCCGAAGTAGTTCTCTACCCTATCTATTTTGAACGAGCTTGCTGTAATAAGTTTTACCTTTATTTCGCTCTCTCGCTTTCTTCCTCTTTCCCTTTCTCTCTCAATATCTCTTATTCTCATATTTACTCATGCTGCCATCCATCACCGCAAGGAACTGATTTCGATATATCAATGAGTAAGCGTAAGTCCCTATGCGGGAAAACATGTCCCCGTACGGTTTTTCAAAATAAGCCCCACCCTACTCCCCCAAGCGTTGTTATGGAATAAATATAATACAATTTTATGTTTCACAACTAAAATAATAGTTAACCTCGCCATAATAGGTATATTATTGCACGAACTGGAAATGCATCGAAAAATAAAATATCAATTAGCCTTGACGACTTTTGATTGAATAGCGTAGTTTAACATAACAAAACAAAACGCTACAGACCTAAGCCCTCTCCAGTAAAATTTTCTAGCTACGTCAATGATATTTGGCCATTTCTCTCCGAGTGGTTGACAACATTTTGAAACTGCAAAGTGTTAAGCGAATCCCACACGTATCAATATATTGACGCGAAGGGGAATTATTGACAATAATATTGATGATTTGAATTCAGAAATATTTCCAATCTCGATATGTATTGACGTCAATATAGAATGTATTGACGTCAATATAGAATGTATTGACAATACGATTATTGTCAATAAAAGCAATCGTGTAGGGTCCAATTTAGGATCAATCTGATCACTTCCAGTTGAGTGCGTAATTGTATTACCTGAATTCATATATCTACACTCATTGAACTAATTTGACTACTTGAATTTTACGGTATAATAAATACTTCTAAACTGTACGTCAAACTAAACTAACGTGTTTCTGTTTGTGCTCCGATCGTATCCCTTGCTCGCATCTTCTCAGGTTATGGGCCCAGCGCTACGCCATAACCTGCAAACGTGATCATTGGAAAAGAACGTGCTTTGTCCGGTCGAGTGAAAGGGATTTGGTTGTGGTTTGTTCGGTGGTCGAGTCACAGTGTTTTATTTGTTCCACGATGGAAGATGACAGAAAAGTGTACCTCTTTGACGGGAGCAAGTTCGCCAATTGGAGCTTCAGGATGGATATCCATTTGGAGGAGCTACTCACTTAATTTTTTTTTGCGCATCTTGGCAATTTTTGCCGAGATTCGCACAGCCGAGTGCTCGACAATCTGTTTTACTGAGATCTCAGCAAAAGTGACGTTTGGTTGCTGAGTCTCGGAAAATGTTTTGCTGAATCTCAGCAAACAAACGACATGTTTACTGAGATCTCAGTAAAACTGATTGCCGAGCGCTCGGCTGTGAAAATCTCGGTAAAAAAATTACCGAGCTGGCGAAAAAAAAAACTAATTGTTTAGGGCTCCTTTCGAGTATCGAAAAGGCGGCAGAGGATGTGCCATAATATCGTGTTCTTGCAACAGATGCAGCTGAGGATAAGTTGCAGAAGGAGAAATTGCTGACCAAAAGAAGAGTGAATGATGTGAAGTACAAGTCGCTTTCGTCTGTAAATCATTAGGAAAAGAGGCAATCGGGAAAAGAGCAAGCTGAAATGTTTTTCTTGCGGGAAAGTCGGACACAAACGTGCGGAGTGCCCTAATCGGAAAGAAGAAGTGTCGGAAAAAGAAAACAAGAAAAGTTTGCATAAGGGAAAAGCTCACGTCAGCGAAAAAGAAGAGGCTTTCGTTAGCAGCCCGGTTAATGGCAGTGCAAACGATTCGCAGAACAATGTTATGACATGGATTCTGGACTCGGGCACAGGAGTGGAACTTCGAATCAGAAAGTGGCTCCACTGGTCATTTGCGAACACTAGCGCACCTAGCGGTAGAAGGCATCTTCGGCCTGCAGTTAAGATAGGCAGCATGCTATGATAGTGTGAGTGCACATAGAAAGCCCATGTGGAACGCTACCACATCACATCGCTCGTTGAGCAGAAAAACGAGCACTTTTTGATTCACCGATTTGTTTGCACTTCCCCTTCTGTTCTGTGACTCGGGGGTGTCCGACCATATGGTCGGGACGATGGAATGGTTGCGTGATGGAAAGCAACTAGACAAGTCAGTGGTTATAACAGTTGCGTCCGGGCAAGGGCTTGAGTGGGACAGTCGATATGACGTCAAACGTTGTCAAGAAGCAACAAAAGTGCGTTGTCCATGATGTTTTTACGACCCGGGACTGAAACCAACTTGTTCTCGATAAGACGAGTTTGTCTGGTGGGAATGGAAGTTGTGTTCGGGAAGAACAGTGCAGTGATAAAGTAAGATGGCATAGATGTGCGCTGCCAAATGGAAGGACTGCCTATATGAACTGGACGCGAACGTGTGTAAAGGGAAAGGGCAGAAAGCCCTATTAAGTGAAAAGACGATGAGTGATGAAGAGCTGTGGCATAACCGATATGGCCTCATAGAAAGAAGTGGACTGATGAAGTTGGTGAATGATAATATGGTCAAAGGCTTAGTGATGAAGAAAAGTGAAATTCCAGAAGCAAACTGTGTGGACTTTGCTTGAAGGGAAATCAGACACGGCAACCCTTCATCGACATGCCTTTGCCTAGGAGTGCAGCCTGTCGCTCATGGCAAGTCCGTCCCATAGCGTAAATCAGCAAGCCGAAAAAAACGCGTTTATGTAATGGGACAACCCGTTTGGCTATTTTTCCAAAATTTTCCAGAACATGTTGACATGTTGACGCCTAGTTCATCTAGTAATTGAAAAATCAGTTTTGACAAAAACGCAAATGGGACCGACTGGCGATGATGAGATTGCTTTCGTAACGTTTGCGGCCATGGCAGAGAATATGTGGTGCGAGGCGCTTGTGTGTTCATCATCAATCGGAGCCCGACAGTACCATTGCCAATCGGAAAGACGCCGTATGAGACGTGGTACGGCCACAAACCCGATAACTTTTGGTCACTTTTTTATTGTTTTAAAGTTACTATTTTTGGTATTTTAGTCACTAGAGTCACTACCTACATCCAGCCGAGCGTCGGGACAGGTACTGTTGAGCTCTGGTATTAGAGGCGGAAAGGCTCCCCGACATCGTGGAGCTAGTCTCCCACTTAGCGTTCAGCAAGTGGCAAGTATGATCGTGTCATGATCAGTCCCGCTCCTGGTTCGTCCATTGGTTCTAGCGCTTTACCAACCATCAACCATGCATCGCCCACCTGTCACCTGAACAGTCTGGGACGCATTGAAGTTAGCACTACGGAAGCCCCTTCTTCTCCCGCCACAGTCGAGTTAATCCAGTCATCGTCCTGCAGTCGTCCTGGACCTGTGTGTGGACTTGAGGAAGGGGTCTTCCGACCCGCAACTCAAGGCAAGTATGTTCGTGTCATCACCAGTTCCGCTCCTGATTCGTCCGTTACTTCCAGCGCCTCACCGCCTCAAGGGTAACAACCGGCTGGTTCGACCAAAATGTACGAGGTATTCGGACAAAAATTGACGATCTATTCCTGGCTGCTGCTGATTGCGAGTATGAAGTAATCATCTTGATTGAAACCGAACTTGACGATAGCATCAATTCGACTCAGATTTTTGGACCTGGCTACAACGTGTTTCGCTGTGATCGCAACTTACGCAACAGCGATAAAACATGCTTTGGTGGCGTGCTGATAGCTGTGACGCAACATTATGTCAGCTCATACTAGACTGGAACAAGTCTGTGTATCTCTGGACTTACATGGCTATAGACTAAATTTATGCGCTGTGTACATCCCACCCGACCGAAGTCGTGACGTCGTAGTTATGGAAGCGCATATTGCCTTAGTCAAAGAGTTGTGCGACAAGGCATCTTGTAGTGATAAGATTCTTGTTTGTGGCGATTATAATCAGCCTCGTCTTCAGTGGGGAATCGATTACAACAAGGTCTACCTCACCGAAACATCTTCACTGACCGCTGCAAGTATTGCTCTCGTTGATGGAATGGATTTCGTTAATCTCAGTCAACACAATACAGTCCGAAATGAACTTGGCCGTACGTTGGATTTGGTATTTTGCAACGGTGAAAATGATTTCGATATCGACGAATCCGCTGTGCCGCTTTTACCTATTGATGCTCACCATCCTTCCTTAATTCTGTCGCTACCTGTTACACTTCACTGGCCATCTCACCCAGCTTGCAACGTGGATGATAGAGCAGGGCTTCTAGACTTCAAGAAAATTGATTATGTCTCATTACTGCAGAATCTTTTTGATCAAGACTGATGAGATGACTGTGCGTTTCTGTAGCATTATTCAACATTGGTTGGAATCAAAAGTTCTTCTCAAAAGACGACCAATTTCCCCAGCTTGGAGTACTCCTCAGCTGACACGAAGCGTGACTTCAAGCGTTCCAGTATCGCTTACATTAAACTTAACAGTGCCTTGTACAAATCACACGTCCTCAGAATCCAGTGGAATTTGCGGCGTAACCCTTGAAATTTGTGGAGCTTTGTCAATAGCAAAAGGAAAGATTCGAGTAAACCGTCCAACATGCTACTCGATGTGAAAGAGTTCACTTCTCTTAGCGAAGCGTGTGAGATGTTTGCTAAACACTTTGCATCTGTCTTCGATAAAAATATGACATGTGACGTTGAAGTTGAATCTGCTGCCTCTGATACGTCCAGTCCAACTGAGCACATTCGAAGTAACTCGGGATATGGTACTTTCAGCAGCAAGGAGACTGAAAACCTCACTCACTCCTGGTCCAGATGGAATCCCGGGAGTGGTGTTCTGCCGTTCCTCAGCTGCCTTAGCAGAACCTTTGGCAGCTATATTTAATGTATCCTTTGAGCAAGGAAAATTCCCAACATCGTGGAAGCAGTCGTACATGTTTTCTGGCAATAAACGGGATATTAAGAACTAACGAGGTATCACCAGTCTTTCGGCAGCGTCCAAACTGTTGGAGATCATCTTGAGCGAGTTTGTCCTGAATTGCTCGAGGAACTACATTTCAACTGACCAGCATTGATTTATTCCCGGTATATCGGTAGCTACTAACATTTTGGATGTCACCAGTACATGCATCATCGCACAAGTCGACGTCATATCGTCGACGTCATATATTCGACAAAATCGACTAGAAGGTTTTGTTATGCAAGCTTTTCCGACTAGGAGCGTCTGAGCAACTTAGGTCGTGGTTACATTCCTACTTGACTGGACGAACTCTTCGAGTACGACTACGATCTTGTGTCTCTTCTACGTTTACCAGCACCTCTGGAGTACCTCAGGGAAGTAACCTGGCTCCATTTTTGTTTATTTTATTCTTCTACGATGTAGCAGCTTTGTTGGGAGTGAAATGCAAGCTCATTTATGCAGATAATCTAAAGCTATTCGTCATAGTTCACTCGATTGAGGATTGTCATCGTCTTCAAGCTCTGCTAGATTTGTTTGTGGATTAGTGCCGTCGCAACAAGCTCATCATCAGCGTTCCAAAGTGTGCAGTAATGACATTTCACCGCTCTAAGAGTTCAACCACTACTGCATTGACAATGTAACGCTTCGCAGAGTAGAACGTATGACTGATCTTGGTGTTCTTATGGGCCCAAAGTTGACCTTCAATTTTCACTATTCATCGATCATCTCTAAGGCGAGTCGTCAACTGGGGTTTATTTCGAAGGTTGCACGAGATTTCAAAGACCCTCACTGCTTGAAGGCACATTACTCTTTAGTTCAGCCCATACTTGAGAATGTATCTGTGGTCTGAGCTATGAGCTAATGTGGAATCTCCGAATAGAACGTGTTCAGAAAAGATGCTAGAGGTTGGCTTTGCGCAGCCTGCCGTGGCGAGATCCAATGAATTTACCACCTTATGCAGACCGATGCATGCTATTGGACCTGGACACACTGGAGCACAGAAGAAAAATGCAACAAGCCTTATATGTAGCGAAACTTTTAAATGGCCATGTGGACTGCCCTCAACTGCTTTCACAATTAAACTTCCGTGTTCCTCAAAGGATGTTGCGGCAATTATTCTTACTACAGCCAAGATTCCATCGGACTGCATATGGATACTGTGAGCCAATGTCTGCGATGATTCGGGCATTCTCCGCTGTGGAAGAATTAATCTGTTTATCTGTTGCTTTTTTGTGTATTATCTAAGTTTTATTCATTATGACAACTACTGTCAGATATATTACAATAAATAAATAAATAAATGAATAAATAAATGGCGCCTATTAATGACAAGATAATCATTGCCAGATTTAGAGCACGGGTTCGAAACGTCACCATTATCCAATGTCATGCACCAACCGATGCGACCGAAATACAGGACAACGAGAATTTCCAACTGAATGCCATCGTGGTAGCACTGCGTCTTGGAATCTCGAGATCAATTTCGTTACCGTGAGAGCTTTAGCAAATTCCAGGAACTTGATAACTAGAAGAGCATTCATAAGTCCATCATTACCCCTGAAGATTTGTCCTTCAATTCGCTGGGGTGATTGGCAAGCTCGCCCTTGCCGCAGAACTTGATGGATTCAATAAACTCAATAGCTTCACTGAATTTCTGAAAACTGAGCAATTGAAACTTGAACAATTCAGAATTGAGATATTTACATAAACAAACGCATAACCTTGATCAAGCTCTGGCTCTAACCAGTGACAACTCTTCAAACACATTTTTCACATCCATTATAGATGCACCATTGCTTACCTTATCTGTGAGATAGAACCATTTAACCAAACCAAAACTTCCATCTGCATGAATGATTAATCAAAAACGCTCATGGAGGAACTGCCCTAGAAACGATTCCTTTGAAACGGCATGAGTATCCTTGACTGAAACCGTCCTTCTTCCATTCACAGCAAACTGAAGTGAAAACATTCTCAAGTCAACAACATTTCGCAATCAGAAAAGCTGTATCTATTTACTCTATCATGCAACTAACCCATATATTCAAATTGTTCTTTTTTCCTCTCGTTCTATTTTCAGGTAAGTGTCTTTTGAATCCAACATGCCACACTGGAGGAGATAACCTTGCTGACTGCTGACAGCTTTCGGTCGGTGTTCATCGGGACGAAAGATTCGTCAGCAAATAGGTTTTCCTTGGGCGAGTGCTTATCTCTCATTCCTTGCTTTTGGTTTAGTTTTTGCAATGCTCTATTATTCAACCATTAGCATTGCTACAGCTCTTCGGTACGGTTTAGTTGCAGCGGGTGGAATATGCCAAAAGTGTTAACGCTAGGCAGGTTCAAATTTGAATTGGTTTAAATTCCTGTTTCATAACATTTCAGAAGATAATTGAAAACCTAAGAGTTCTAACATTTTTGAAAAACTGTCCATTGACTCCAAGAGCAATTGCTAGAATTTTTGATATAATTCCCAAAAGTTCTCATGGGATCCAGAGCCCGTCTAAGCTTGTGGAAGTCCAACCGGGGGTTTCAACTGTTTCCCATCGTCCCAAATTTGAATATTCCTCCGATAGCTCATTGGTAAAACCTCACGATCCGTTGCCTCACTAAAAACGCTCTCGCCGCAGCTGTCGAAGCAGCATATGTGCCGGCTGTATGTGTGCCTCGTATTGTAGAGTTGTAAGCAAACACAGCCACAGAAGGGCGACACAAAAAAAACACAGAACCTAAAGCTAAAAGCGTGAATCCTAATGCATATTGGAAAACTTTGCCCGTCCCGAATGGGAAATTGAGTGGTCGTAAAAAATCGAATTTTTCCCACCCCCGCCCACCGGATGGAGCCAGTCAGCAGCTCTGCATCAGTCAGTACGTAGTCGAGGTGTCGCTGGATTGGGGGATGGTTCCGAAAATCCCGGACTAGGATTGACGCAGAATGTATCACATGCAAATGACTGCCGAATGTGCAGCAGTAGTATGGTCACACATGTGGGAATCTACCCATACGTGATTGTGGGACGAAGGGAGGGGAGAAGGGGGTTGCTGCTCAGTTAGGTTAACAGAGTGAAAAGCGGGAGTTTTTCAGTGCAAGGACCCGGGTAACCGAAACTGCTGTGAATAAGGGATGGAATCGATTGGAAGTGTTAGTCAGTGTGAATGGTATATGTGCTAGAAGGGCTCGTTTTCATTTGGCAAATATTATGGAGAGGTATCCATGGCTGCCGCAACGGCCGGTGAGCGGTGTAGATGGAAAGGTATAAAATTTTCACTTGAATGTGGCCGAGAATTGACACATTTGACAGGGTAGTTACCGTGGCCGCGGAATGGTTAAGCTGTGTTTTTGCTGGTTTCATAGTTTGAATAAAATTCGCTTGCAATGGGACAAGTGGACTGAACGAAGTTGGGTGATGACCATATATGTGATCCTTTTTTCAGTCCGCGACCCACCGATATTGTATGGCCTAGAACCAACTGAATGGCATTTACACCGTTAAGACCATGTTAACGACAACCATAAACAAGGTTAATAATCGTCAACATATCTTTCAACCCAACCAAATCTGCATAAATCATAAAAAATGGCGTCGCATACACGAAAATATATAATATAATTGTCAAAAATTACCAATAAGCAGCTGTTTGAGCAGCCTAAATGACCCAAAAAACGCCAAAAATGTCCTAGCAAGATCAAACAGAAAGACTTTATAATCGACCTAATTTTATTGAAAGCATCGAAATGGCTTTTAAATTGCCAGATTCACCAATATAATCATTAAAATATCAACCAAGACCACACAAACAAGATGACTTTGAAAATACTAAGAAGGCCTTAGAATCGCCAAACTAGCATAAGATAGTAAAATAATCTTAAACAAGTTCAAAAGGACCTTTGGATCGCCAAAATAGCATAAAAATTAAAAAAAAAATTGGTCATGGAACCGCCGGAATCAACCAGAAATGCCCAAATTACCCTAAAAACTCCAAAATTCACCTAGATTTAACCAAATATCCTCTAAAACGTAAAAATGCCATCAACAACGTAAAATAACCATAACAATGGAACCATAGAAACGCCAAAATTTAAAATGGCCATACATGCGTCAAAATTATCCAAAAAATTTAATAATAACCTAGAATCGCCAAAATAACTATTGCCAAAAAAGATGTTGCTGGCATTGCCGTCCACGCTAATGTTCTCCGTTACTGGGAAAGGAAGGATATTGTTGATGTAACATGTACTTAATGGGAGGCCAACGACTGACCGACGCACACTGGGGCAGATCAGTGATTTTCTCGGGAAAAATTAATAGCTTTTGAACGAAGCATCCAATCCGGAATACTGTTTCCAATTCAGTTGTTTGTATTAGTTAAGCACTCCTTTTGAATAACTTAATTAGTTCGCAACTTGGTCGTAGAGATGGCGCGCAAATCTAACTTTTGAATAAAGCACTCTAGTTGTATGGGATTTTCAACAAAGTTTTTTATCTATTAAAATAAAGGATAGTTGCAGAAGACATGAAACTTCCATAACCTTTAGTTTTGAAGATTTAGGGTGTATTAAAAAATATGAAGCCAAAATTCTTATTTGTTAACTTTTTTATATATTTTCATATGTTTGCTCTGGTTTCTGCATTTATGCCAACGGAAACAAACTAGGTGCGAATTTTCATTGAACTATTTGTGGAATTTATAGTGTCTTTAGTGAAATATTCTCGAAAAACATGATATTTTGCATGTATTTTAGGTGGGTGGGATTCTCATAAGGGCAGCTAAGGGCATCTGGACTTTAGCTCATGTCATCGTCTAACATATACCAGAAAATTGAGGACATGATATTCGATGATTTTTTTTTTAATTTCACTTTATATATACCGATAAAAACATCTTTTACATTGAAATGAACTGTTTCAAAAAATGGATAACATTATATAAATTTTTGACATGTCACCATTTTTAAATGCTGTGCTGAATTTTGAAATTGTTTACTTAATCATGAGCTGCCAATGAACCAAGGGCCTGGCTGGCGGCCATGTTTTTGATGCTATCATCTGCTTTTGTCTCTCTGCTTACAACACGATTATCCGTCCCTTTCCACCATGTATACGTCAGCTCAATCAGCTGCATTACCCAGGTAAAGTTGTATGTGTGACATCATCGTACAAGCTGTGTGCTGCCGTGCCAACGTGATCGTGTACAACGTACAATTTTCGATTACTTTTTCGAAGAGACGTATCAGCTGTTGTAAATAATGCATTTGATCATCGGTTTGGCGTAACTGGTAGCTCGTCCACCCGTGGTACGTGAGCGAGCTACCAGTTACGCCAAACCGACGATCAAATGCATTGTTTACAAAAGCTAATACGTCTCTTCGAAAAAGTAATCGAGCATTATTTATGTCCGTCAATGTTTCAGTAGTTGGTATCCATAAGCATTACTACAACCACCGGATTTATTTGACGATAGTGACAATTAAGGAAATGATTCAACCTATTTCTGAATGCTTTAACTTAAGAGATAATTTAATCTTTAAACCATTACTGTTTCTGTGATTTAAAAAGTTTAACGAATAAAAATTATACAAACTGGCAGGTTTCCTTAATAGTAGAGATACTTGTAACGGTTTACAAAAAGTGAAATTAAAAAAAATCATCGAATATCATGCCTTCAGTTTTCTGGTATATGTTAAAGGATGACATGAGCTAACAAATGATACAAAGTCCAGCTGCCCTTAGCTGCCTTTATGAGAATCCCACCCACCTAAAATACAGGCAAAATATCATGTTCTTCGAGAATATTTCATTAAAGTCACTATAAATTCCACATATAGTTCAATGAAAATTCGCACCTAGTTTGTTTCCGTTGGAATAAATGCAGAAACCAGAGCAAACATGTGAAAATATATAAAAAAGTTAACAAATAAGAATTTTTGCTTCATATTTTTTAATATACCTTATATCTCCAAAACTAAAGGTTATGAAACTTTCATGTCTTGTGCAACTTTCCTTCTTTTTAATAGATAAAAAACTTTGTTGAAAACCCCATACGTCTAGGATGCTTTATTCAAAAGTTAGATTTGCGCACCATCTCTACGAACAAGTTGCGAACTAATTAAGTTATTCAAAAGAAGCGCTTAACTAATACATACACCTTTATTGAAAACAGTATTCTGATTGGATGCTTCGTTCAAAAGTTATTATTTTTTTCCGAGAAAATCACTGATCTGCCCCAGTGTGCGACACCCCCATAGATGCTACGGAGTTGGATGGTAGGGAAGGATATGGGTCAGGATTCACTTAAGCAGGCGATGTGACCAATGTAATGATTTTATTTAGAAAGAGCTTGGGAGTAAACCCACGATCTTCTACTCAGTGAGCAAAAGCTAGCCGAGCTCCTCAATTAAATTTTCCGAGCCCTCAGCAACAGGCATGTTTGAACTGATGCCACAACGCGGTCAGTTTAGAAAAAGAAATAATGAGTACAGGGCATTGTTACCCTACCTCTGAAGTACATATACAATGCATGCATTCAAAATCTGTTTTTGCTTATTTTGAGAAATCGACTTTTGGTCAGCTAGCGTTGAACAAATAACCCTCCGTGCGACGGCAGTCCCAAAACAGCAGAAATTAAATGAAAGTTGAAGGCAATAGCAAAGTTCCAAGACGTAATAGCAACGAATAATAAGAAGAAATTATCAAAATTTCGATTTAAATGCTTATTATTTCATAGACACCTACACTTCCCTTGTGACAGAATTCTGAACTAAACTGTGCACCATCCAATAGGTCTTGTGCATCTGAATAGCTCGGAAAAAAGGTAGCAAGTCAGTTCGTACACTAAAGGACGAACACGAAATTATTGCGACACCGAAAATGTCATGCCAATTTTCTTATAATGTTTAGAATCAAACCAAAATTTTAGGGTAGTTTTATACATATATTTACTTCAAAAATCAAAAGAAAAGTTAATCGATGGAGCCTTGAGTGTAAAATTGAACGCATTTTCGCTTGATGCCCTCCATCAAAGTCTTTACAGTGTCATCCGGTACCAGTTTCTCAGTTTTTTTTCCATTTTCTTAACATGTCCTTCTCGTCTTTGACTGTCTTCTTGCTCTTCCGAAGTTCCCGCTTCATTATTGCCCAGTACTGCTCCACCGGGCGCAGCTCCGGACAGTTTGGCGGATTCATGTCCTTTGGAACAAAATGGACAGAATTGGCCTCATACCGCTTCAGGACACTTTTAGAATAGTGGCATGATGCCAAATCTGGCCAAAATAGCGGAGCTTCGTCGTGCTGCTGCAAGAACGGCAAAAGGCGCTTCTCGAGGCACTCAGATTTGTAGATCTCGCCATTTACTGTGCCCTTTGTCACGAAAGGCTCACTCCTCAGTCCGCAAGAGCAGATGGCTTGCCAAATGAGATATTTGGAGGCGAACTTCGACATTTTCTTCTTCTTAAATTTGTCGTCCACATCGAACTTGCTCTTGCCGGTGAAAAACTCCAACCCCGGAATTTGCTTAAAATCGGCTTTTATATACGTTTCGTCGTCCATCACACAGCAGCCATATTTTGTTAGCATCTTCTCATAGAGCTTCCGTGCCCGAGTTTTAGCCGTCGATTGTTGCCGCTCATCGCGGTTTGGGAAGTTCTGTACCTTGCATGTATGTAGTCCAGCTCTCTTCTGTGCATTCTGGACGTAGCTCTGCGACATGCCGATCTTTTTAGCCAAATCACGGCTTGAGACGTTGGGATTTGCTTTAATCATCCGCTTCACCTTTCCCTCCGTCTTTTTGTTCTCCGGTCCTGGTTTTCTTCCAGCTCCTTTGCCGTGGTCCAACGTCAACCGCTCCTGGAACCGCTTCAACACTCTGGAGACGGTTGAATGGTGAATGTTCAACATTTTTCCCAACTGCCGGTGCGACAGGTCAGGAAATTCCAGGTGTTTGGAAAGAATTTGTTCTCTCAACTCGCGTTGGTTCACCTCCATTTTCGTTGAATCGAAAAACACGACTTCGAGTTTGACAGCATGTACACAATACACATCAATGAGAAAGTGTGCAAAATTTGGTTGATTTTTACCCAATGGTAAAAAAGTTATGCCCTGTTGAATGTGTCGCAATAATTTCGTGTTCGCCCTTTAGTGTAGAAATTTTCAACTTTACTGGCCACCATACAATAGGTCTTATAAATCTGATCAACTTTGTCGAAAACTGCAACCATCTATCTAGAGCTTTCAAGTTAAAGCAATTAATTATAAGTCAAATCGTATACTGCCCGACCTGGTGTGAGAATTTAGAACTGAGCTGTCCACTTTACAATAGGTCGTGTTGACAGCAACCTTTTATCTAGTCGAGATGTACTTTTTTCGAGTGAGATACGATAGGTCTTATCATTCAGAACTGAAAACAAGTCGTACTGTCAAGTTAAAGCAAGCAATATGATATCAAATTGAACACTAGCGTCACATGGTGAGTGAATCCTGAGTCTTATTCATCAGAACAATTTTATCCAAGACCGCTACCTTCTGTCTAGTCGACGTCGCAAGTTAAAGCAATAAGAAGTGAAATGGTACACTTGCAATGAGAAGTTAAAAAGTATATTGGTGTGATTTTTTTTTTTTTTTTTTTTTTTTTTTTTTTGTATATTAATTTATTTGATAAGGCTCAACCGAATTAACTTAACAGAGCCGAGGATTCATGGTCACTATACAATACATCTTAAAGCTAAAGTCAAAAGGTACAACACAATAAACACTTTATCTTCCGCTATCCAAAAAGCCTCCTCCATCAGAACTGGAGCCGCTTCCAGTAGTTTCATTGTATGGCAAATTGTTGTACGCCAACGAGGGTCAGAGCGCGTCCATTGCAGCAATGGACGCAAAACGTGGTCAGCACTCACACACTCATCACGAAACGGTTGCTTTCCAAAGTCGACGACGCATCGACCGAAAGAACTGCTAATGAAGAACAATGAGGAGGACCACACAATGGTTGCTGCCGAGTAAACAGACGATCGCGTAGCACACATCGAGAGTGGCCTGCTTTTGTCGACAGCCGAGTGAACACTCATATTGGTGTGATGTACACCATCTCTTTCACTTTAAAAAAGCTTTCCCAAAGACAGAAACTTTCTATCTAGTCAAGATGTCAAGTTAAGTAAATAATTTATTAGTGCCACTTGGAAGACGAATGCTGAACACGACCTTCCAATAGGCCTTATTCAGCTGATGAAGACCGCAACCCAGTGATGTCATGGTAAATTTGGAACTGGTTACTCATTTAGAATTACCCTTGTAGGAAATAAAGATATTTTTTCAGTAACTGGTTACCCTGGAGGGGCACCAGTTCTAACCACCATGCTATCACTGAACATTTCACTTAAAATCGTGAAAGTAGGGGTAATCACTGAGTGAGTCAAATTTTTCTCTCAAAAATCTGTTCGAATATGAGGACAAAAATTGCCCAGTCTACACGGCCGATAAAATTAACTGAATGCCTGAGTCGAATTCAATTCACAATTGCATTGCATAGCACAGCGCCATTTTGCACTGTAGGGATACCCGTTGAACAAATTCAAAGTGAAGAGAACAAAAACTGTGAAAACTGATCATCTGGTCTCCCTCACATGTGTTGCTGTTTGGTGCAGTAAATATGAAAACTCAAAAAAGTTAAAATTAGCCATACTGGCGCATACGTCACTTTCATGTCAGACGGTAGCATTGTAGATAAATCTGTGTAAGGTATGTATCCACATTAATTCGGACACCTTCAAGTCACTGTAACTTTTGAAATATTGCACATAAGAGTGAAACATTTCGCTGAGGTATAGCTGGGAGTCATTGATGAAAAAGACTATCATTGGTGTTTACATTGAATTCTTAGTGTTTAAGAAGGCGACGTGCGCGAGTGGATTTTGTACGGACGTAATGCCAATCCTGACTTGCCAATACGGGAACATGCAAAAAATGGATTTACCTAAATCCACTGTTCACGGTGTGCTCAAATCATTTTCGGAACGTTTGGCGGTCGAGTGGAAACCGAGAAGTGATAAAAACATTGAACGTGCTGATCCTGTCGTGAACCGAAAGGTGAAGAGGATATTGAAGGAAAACTCGAATTTCTCTGTTCGAACGGTGGCTCGTAAAAAAGGAATGTCACCTGATTTTGTTCAAAAATCAAAACAGCGTTTGGTACTGAAGTCGTACAAAGTAAAAACAGTTTCAAAACGCAACGACAAACATAATTTGATAGCAAAGTGCTATGGCCAAAAATGCTACAGCTAAGTATTTCAGGACGAAGGAGACAAAAAACTTATTTGGCAAGCAATTTGTACGTGTTTCCGAAAGAGTAAATTTTTCGTCACTACAGGTACCTAAAATCAACAAGGAGATTTACCAGAAAGAGTGCCTGCAGAAGCGATTACTACCGTTGAGTTTATTGAGGTTCGAATGGAATCTTGGAATCCATTTTGTTTGAATCAACGGTTACGAATTTCTATCTGCGGTAAACCAAGTGGATTGAGAATTGAATCAGCGGTAAGGAACGTTTAGGCCAAATCCTACCATGCTTTATATCCGTCTGTCTTTGCACAAAGCGCCGCCACCACCGCCATATATACGTCATGTCATGCGCACGCTGTCTATCTTAATTACTTAATTGACCGTGGAGAACCGTGCTCGGGAAGAGTGAACGCTCTCGCTCTATCCACCTTCTTCGTTACTCCGTTGCTATCTTCCAACCCCCTCCCCTCCCGGAAAGCTTCACCTACAGTGGGTGTTGGAACCGAACGGTTATTAAAAAGCAATAAGTAACCATAAATGACAAACTTGTGCGAGTTTGACCCGCAGCCCGGCCGTCGCCGTGACGAAGTCACGTTTTCGATTATGATTTCCACCTAAAGGGGATCCGGTTTTAATGGTGCTCATTTGGCGTTCTGATTAGGCAAAAACATTTTCGATTAACTTGGGTATTTCCAAAAAAAAAACTCGTTTCTCCACAGGAGACTCCATGATTCCCGGTGTCGGGCAGTGAAGATATAGAGTCATCTGGTTAATGATCGGAACAATGAGTTTCAGAAAAAATCGACACCAGCCCGGAGACAGCCAACGTGGTCAACTCTATCATCTCTGACGAAAGATCACCTACGAACCACGGTTCAGGTGGGCAATTTGATAGCCTTATTAACAGCGCGTGAGTCGAGTTTAATTGACTTCTTTCACATGGGCCATCATTGCCGAGGCGGCGGCGTCACCAAAAAAAAGGGGGCGTGGACCCGAGAGCTACTTTTGGCACGCTCCAGTTTCGGTTGCGGTGGTTAATTAGCTCGGTTCACATGGTACCAAGATCCGACTGTAGCACTTTCTCGAGATAGATCCAATCTGAAACTACCTGCAAAGGTGAGCTGTGCTCGACCGAAATCCAAATGACCTAAGGCTTAGCGCAACAATTCGAGCTAATTCAGTTATAAAACCGATTGAACGATCACGACTTCGTTCCATGAACTACCCATTTGTAGAACAGGGCCGCAAGGCCTGAGTAATTTATCTACGCTGCACTGCTGACTTTCTTGAAGGCAATTTCAAAGCCCAATAAAATGCTCAAACCTATGCCAGTCGATAAATTTACAGAATTTTAGACACACCGTAAGGGTCCGGGGTAAGTGATGACTAACAAGATAAGATCCCTCCGTTTCAGAAAGAGGCGCGCAACATCAGATAAATCAAGTGTGTTATCCCTTCTCGGGATCTTTTCCCCGCAGTGAAGCCTTCACATTTCTAAACGGTGACCGATTTTCCTCGAAACAACAACAACAGAAAAAAATATTCACATATTCAAAGTCGAGAGGAAACTTTGAAAAGGATGTCGAAGCCGGTGACGAGAAGCCTTATCGACTTGACGAAAGGAAATCCTCACTCCTCAATCAACCGAGTGCAAAAGGACGGTAGGGGAGGTACCAGAAAGGTCAAGGAAACGTAACGAAAGATAAATAAATCGAATATAATTATGGATTAGATTCATGCCTTGCCCTTGTCTTCCTTTTGTTTCTCCGAGTGAGCCTTCTCGCTCAAACAAAACCTTCTCAAGCGTCATCGTTCGCCGTCGTCGGAGTGGAAAGATAGCGCGCGGCAGTCGCGGGGCTTAGCCGAAGGCCCTCGACAAAAGAAGAAAAGAAGACCAGAATCGTTTATGTAATTCTTGTTTTATCTTTCCTTCCGCATCGCCCGTTTCTCCACCAACCGAGCTTCCTCCTCGTCCATCCACCGGGCTCAGCAGCGCTATAGTCTGCTACATGATAAGCTTGTGAGCCCGAGAGGGTCACACCTCGCACCTCTCTACACTCGAGTTGTAGTTGGAGGGTCTTATTTGCCCAATCTCCAACACAAGAACGACTACACCGACACGGTTCGGTATGGAGTGGATGTTCTCGGTAGTCTTCGAACTTGGCGGTGTGTTTGGAATGGTTAAACAATCTGTTGGACTGATGATTTTCGATTGTTAATTTTTCATGAATCAAGTGTTTGAAAGGGGGTTGATGATTGTCATAAAGTGGACAAAAGGGAGGAGGGAGGGGTTCTAAAACCTCTCTGATAGTTTTTAATCGTCCAATTCATCTGTCCAATTTCCAATGGTCCATTAATGCTGTGCAACACAAATTTCTAGGACAGAAATTGTTTACCATATTTGACTGTCTTATGGTGTTACGAGTTAACTTTGAATAGTTTTTCTAAATATCTCACTCACTTGAATTCCACACAAACACCGATTTTAAAATCGCTCCTGTTCCACTTTTCTGTTCATTCCTTCCACCACTTATTTATGTTCTCCGTCCTTCTGCTTTAATTTGTCTTCTACACTAGATTTTTATTATACAACCCATTGGGTTGTGACAAATTTTAGTTGCACTTTTTTTGTGGCTAAACCTACGTGTTTACAACAACAATGATGGCAAATAACTACCATGCGGGACACATTTCTTAGCTGTACAATTCCGGAGTAAATTATGATTTTTTTCCAATGCAATTCAATTGATCATCCATTTTTATTTGCGTTGAGTGTAAAATCCCCGTTTCGTTAATTTTCTCTTGAAAACTCGTCATTTTTATAATTTCACCCGTAAATGCGGAACGTTAAGAATACGCCCTCATTATATGGCCCCAAACATGTATGATAACAATAATTTGCCCAATACAAACAATGCGCTTTGTTTTGATTTCCTTAAAAGTTCCGCCCTTAACTATTTGCCGTGTTTACGTTTCAGTTAAAGATGAGCCTTAAACTATTTTCACTTCTGTTCGTTAACAACATTGGTTTCGTCCTGGGACGGGACTTGACAATAGGGAAGTGATTTCGAGTCAATTTGCTGTCACATCCGCAGAGATGCCAGATTGTTTTCTATGCAATTCCGTAAACTTATTCAAATCTACGGATTTCCTCGGATTTTTTTTAGTTGAAGGTGATATTTATTTAGTTCTATGGTGATATTTTACGTTAAATGAAAAATCGATGCAAGAACTTTTGAAAAATTACTAGGGACAGCCCTCTGGGGTTGTACGCAATGGTAACATCGGACTACGTGGTCTTATATAACTGCAGCAGGACTTGTGTTTTGTGTAGGAATAGGAATTTGAGCGGGGTTCTCTCTGTTTATACTTTTTAGTATGACTATGATTGCCCTGAAAAGAAGCTTTTGATATGAATTTTAGTTGGGACATGTTCAGAAATTTAACTCTTTTAGAAAATCTTGGTGGTCCTGAAAAGGGCCGATGGTAGTACAGGCATGAATACCATGATACTGTTG
The DNA here is from genome assembly GCF_037179485.1 of Ochlerotatus camptorhynchus. Classification (NCBI taxonomy): domain Eukaryota; kingdom Metazoa; phylum Arthropoda; class Insecta; order Diptera; family Culicidae; genus Ochlerotatus; species Ochlerotatus camptorhynchus. Next base: position 2,544,238 of record NW_027040681.1, on the reverse strand, counting down.
CACCTGTAGTTTTTGGCATACTTTCCCTGATTGCTTCCCGGGGATAAATGTTCAGCCATAGCAAGATGTGCGCGTGAGGACTTCCACGATGATTAAAACTCAATCGTATGAACCAGCTTGTTGAAGTACACACAGTACGTGACTGGATCATCATTGACCAGAGTTGCTCTTTGTAGTGCAGTCAATTCCTGTATAGGATCTGTTAAGTCATTGCCATTGCGTTCTTCTGACAATGTAGGAGATTCAACAAATGGGACCACTTCATCTCATTTGCACTAAGTGTGTGGAGCATCGTAGGCTTTCCTAATTGTCGCATCATGGTGAAAAAATTTATCTTCCTTTGTTACCAATACTGTACTGAATTCGGTATTGATTTGAGGAAGGATAGATTTCGCTAAATGTACTGCTTGTCCCCGTGCACTTAAAAGTGCATTGCAAGCCTTCGGAAACTCTAAAGCGTAGAACTTTCATTGTCATATACAACAAATGTTGTGGTTTGCCCACACGCCTGTCTTGACGACGAGTTTCACTGGATGCCATCATGAAATATGTCATCCGAATCCCTGGCTTGAATTTCCGTAGATGGTCAAAACATATGGCAGGAAAAGCTATCTCTTCGCCGTGCTCGTCATACATTAATGACAGATGAACCCTGTTTTGCGCGGGAGCGATCTCCAGGCATTTGTCCTTATTCCAAAGGAGCGTTTCCTGTTGCCCAAGGAGCAATTCTGTCTCATTATCCACGGTAATGGTTTGCAGCTCATTTTGAGGATTCACTGCAGGGGTTTCAAGACCATCTATAGCGATCTGATCAATTGTGATCCCGTAGCGGTGGTACAGTGGTGTCGTAATCTAATAAGAAAGCCACGTTTTAACCGTAGTTTCCTTTATAAAGCCGGACAAGTACGACGACTTATGGATTACGTGTTTTTTGATGAACACGTTGAAGGCCTGATCATCATCGAGCTGACGGAGAAGAGAGTGGCGTCTCTCTTACACAACGCAAACAGTAGAACAACATTCGAGCAAAAAGAAAATTATCAAATAACTATAATATGACACATGTGATTTCGTTCTAATTCCTCAATTAGATTTACAGTATATTATGGGAACTTTCTCCGGAGTGAAGAGTTTCACGCGCAGCCTGACGTTTGCTAACATGATATTTCATAGGAGAGCTACAGAGTCGCCGTCAACGCCAATTCTATTAAAAAGCGGATAAGTGATCAAGAAAACGGTTGTATTTTACTTTATGCTTCTTTCCCTTCAGAATCAGATTATACTCTAGATTGTAAAATTCGATTCTGAAGGCAGACGTGTGCTGATCTTCCGTGGATCTGGCATCTCTGCATCCGAGCCGGTTTCTGATTGGTCGATTTGACAGTAGCAATCGTGGAATAAAAATGACAAAAGGATCGCATTAATATGGCAGGCAGTGATGCCGGAATCAATGTTGACGTTCAAGTCACGAATGACCCAAGAGCGTTAAAGTGACTATAACTCACAAAAAAAAAATGTTGACGTCAATGGCGTTCTTAATTGTTTACACGGAAGCGAAAAATTACTCAAAATTAAGTTCTTTTCACTCATCTCCCATGTTCCGTTCAATAAGCTAATTTTCAACAAACCGCTTATAGTAGCTTACATTTGACTACGGCAAAAATAATTACTTACTGGTGAGTATTTTCTATCCAAAATTATGTTGAATTGACTCAAATTTGAGAATATCTCATATACTCACTAGTAGCTTATTGAACGATAGTCATGAGAAAGTCGAATCTCTCGTTCCGTTTTTGACAACAACACAAAGTGAGAGTGGGATGTAAAACTCAAAATAACCCAAAATAGAGTAAAAAGAACTTATATTCAGGGCAGGCATGGACAATCATTTGCATTCATTTACATTCATTTGCCGCTAACTTTTTTCATCAACAGCATTCCGCAAAATAATGAATAGAGCTTAAGTAGGCGATGTTATTAGCTACAACTTTTGGTCATAACTCAAATCTGTATCTCTTATGCATCACGAACTATAGCGAGCAGAACTTGGTACTGTTTTTCAGTGAATGTAAAATACATTCACTGAAAAACAGTAGTGGTTTCTGTTCGCTCTGGTTCGTCATGCATAAGAGATACGGATTTGACTTGTTAACAAAAGTTGTAGTTAATAACAAAACCTACAAAAGTTTTATACATCATTTTGCGGAATGCTGTTGAATAAAAAAGTTAGAGGCAAATGAATGTAAATGAATGCACGAAATGAATGTAAATGATTTTCCATGCCTGATTCAGGGTATTTTTTTTCTCTGTGTATATTTGCGAAAAGAAAGTTGAAAAATTGAGTGCACTGCGTGTTTTAAGCGATGGATATTGTTTTTTGTTTATGGTTGTTTCTATTGTGTTGAGCAAAAATGATGTACAAGCTGCTAAACTGCGGTAGAAACTCCGAATAAAATCCAAATTAAAATAGTAAAAATTATTTACCATCCTTGCATCATTGGTCAACTCCGTCAAATATCACGCACAACTTTCCGAAGCAGCGCTGCCATTTATACAGATTTATCTGTATTATACAGATTTTTTAATCTTAATACAGACCCGATACAGAATACAGATTTATCACAGATTTTTAAATTACAATACAGATTTATACAGATTTTTATAAAATGCTTGAGAAAAAAAATTCAAAATTTATAAAAACAAAATAACTTGCTCGATTTTATCAGCGTACCCCCTTCTCTCCAAAATTAATTGTTGTGCTAAAAACCATATTTGGTTGAGTGGTAGTTTTATCAAATATCCGAGAGTTTTTGCCTCTCCAGTGGTTGGAAAACTGTTTTTGCAGTATGGAGAATATCACAAAATTCGCGACTCTCTACTAAATATAACTTCACAGAAGGAAAGAGGCGAACATGAAAGAAAACGAAATCCAATTTGGCTCAAAAGACTAGAAGAAGCTTACTCGTCGCTATGCTCCTCTAACATAAAAAAAAAATTAAAAAGTTTATGGAACATTTAATCGATTCCACTGTGCGTTTATATAGCTGCCTTTTAATAACTCATGATGACATCAAAATTTGATGTATTTTTATTTTGTTTTTTCGGCATGCATGCAATAACATGTTGATAACTAAATTTGTAATCTAAATAAAATATCTATATCAAAATAAGTTATCAAGCAGTTCTCACTAATATCAATATATGTTATAATTTTGATATTCTTCGCATATCTTTTAGCTCTCATTTTTGTTCTGTTAGCCATCAACTCCATTAGTTGGCGGCGAACCAGCCTAAGGCTGAAAGCCTCCTAAATAAAGCTAAATAATAATAATAATCAACTCCATCAAAATGAAATCAATTTGAGTTATTAGGAATAATGAAAACAACATAATTCTTGTTTTCATTTTGTTCTCACCCTCTGCTCGGGAACCTATCAAATTTCCAACGACAATTAATCATGTTATGGTGTTTTTGACAGCATTCACAACCAGAGGACCAACCGCTTTCGGATGCATATGGAGCTGGTAGTAAACGATTTGAGATTGTATGGGGATTTACAGTATTAATTGAATATTTCCAATATAAGCATGTATGTTAAATACAAGAAAAGTGCCAGAGCACATTAAAATGGTACAAATACAAGTACTCGTAAACATTTTACTTGTATTGAAAATGTATTTCGTAAGAAATTGCGGATTTTCTGATATTCTCCATACTGCAAAAATGATTTTACCAGCACTGGCGGGGCGATATCTCTCGACTTTTCGGTGTAACTACCACACAAATGATGTAATTAATTGTATTCATCATATTAAAAATATCAAATAGTAATGAACTCGTGCACTTTTTTGCATTTAAAACTGCTTATCAGGAAGATAATGAATAGAAACTAAAATCTCCATACATTTTCAAACGGCTTCATATCACTCTTATAAATAAGTACGGACGATATCACAAATGGCGCAATTATATCCCGTATGGTTAGTACGATAGCCCGAGTAGGTGGTTAAGCACTTTTTATGGTTATTTGGAATGCACTGTATTTGTAAAACAACAAAACATGATTAATTAAGAAAAAAATCGTCAATACAGAAAATACAGATTTTTTAATAGAGTGGATACAGATTTTTTATAAAACCACCTGGCAGCTCTGTTCCGAAGGGCATTCTTCAAAAACAATAAGAAGAATGAGAAGCTCGATTGTCAAATCCCGTATCGGAACGAAAGTAGCGCTCGTAGCGCACCCTAGAAGTTGATTGCTACTTGAGTACCTCATTTGAAATGACGGTTATATAAATTCAAGCTTGAATGTATGTCTGCGGTTTAGGTTTTGGATTATATTGAGGATATTTTACTGAAACACTGAGGAAAGTTCAGAAATGAAAATCATGGGAATTCTGAACACACTGTCAAAGCAATCGTATTTTAAGCATTAATCTGAAAGTCACCGAACAATTATAACAAAATCCAACAGAGCGTTCCTAGGGGTATCTGAGGAACATTTCGAAGGATTTGTGATGAGAGTTTTGAATTCGATGAAAATTGGATCTTTAAGAAGGATTATAAGGAAATGCTTAGGAGTGTTTCAAAGGAATTCCAAAGAAAGTTCTAAGAAGACTTCCAAGATAATTTTTTAGAAAGTTCAAGGAGAATTCCATGATAATTCTTAAAGGGTGTACCACATCAAATTTTATCACGGAAAAAAAACGCTGTAGTAAAATACCCATTCAGTTCTCCAAGCAGGATCTCACGAACACTAAACTAATAATATAATTTTACACACACTAGCGTATACTGTCATGTGTACGGTAAGAATCAAACATCCATTTATGAGTAAAAGTGAAAAAAAAGTGAGTATTTTTACTTTAGAATGACAGTTCTTACAGCAAACAAAAAATTTCTCACAGCTAACAGAAAATTTCATCTCACTAACACACGCAAATCGCATCAATACGAACCCGCCTGGAGAGGACTATTGGGTATTCTCTTTTGAAACTTTGGGTAGAAGTAGTTTAGAGTGTATTGTTTACGCTGTATTTTTATCGCTGTCAGTTTTTCGAAAGTTGGAAAAAATGGCGTCACCCAAAAAGCAACGTCGCGAATTGATTTTGCGCAAGCACCTGGAAAATCCCCAACTCTCTCATCGGGAAATCGGAAAACAACTCGGAATCGTGCAGTCAATGGTGAGCCGTGTGATTAAACGTTACTTCGAAACTCTAAGCATCGAACCGAAGAAAAAATGCGATCAGAATGGACGGACTATTAGTGATCAGGATCACAAGCGTGTCGTGAAAGCGTTTATGCGGAATCCCAATGATTCGGTCAGGGATGTGGCCAAAATGTTGAATCTGTCCAAGTCTTTCGTTCAAAGAGCCAAGGACCGGGAGGGACTGCATACGAACAAAGTGCAGAAGGCTCCAAATCGTGACGAACGGCAAAATAAGGTGGGAAAGTCACGGGCCCGGAAACTGTACACCCAGATGCTGACGAAGCGTCATTGTCTCATCATGGATGATGAGACTTACGTCAAGGCGGACTTCCGGCAGCTTCCGGGGCTACTGTTCTTCATCGCCCAGCACAAGTTTGTTGTTCCGGAGGAAGTAAGGAAGCAGAAACTTTCAAAGTTTGCCAAGAAAGACATGATTTGGCAAGCGATCTGCTCATGTGGCAAACGGAGTGCGCCGTTCGTGACTACCGGGACTGTAAACGGGGAGATCTATCTCAAGGAGTGTCTACAGAAGTGTCTGCTTCCTCTGTTGAAGCAACACGAGGGCCGTACGATCTTCTGGCTGGATCTAGCTTCGTGCCACTATTCAAATGTTGTCCTTGAGTGGTACGAAGCCAACGGGGTCACTTTCGTTCCCAATTTAACATGTCATGGGAAAAAAAAAGCAGTTACTCTTCGCAATGATGAAGAGCATGACACGGATAAAAAAATTTGTTGTGGTTATTATGGAGATTTTCAGCCCACTAATAAACTAATAAACTAATAAACTTCAAGTTTATTATTAAAACTAGTAAACATCGATGCCATGTTTAGTATAAAGGGTTGTACAGTATTTTAATGGCAGTTCGTGAAACAAGAACAATGTTTCCAATTGTTCTTAAATCTTGTCTTATAATATGTTACAACTCCCTTGTTCAAACAAAGCCTTAAAGTTACCGGAAATTAATCTAATTTTCAATTAGATTTTTTAAATTTTTTCGGGATTGGTTAATATTGATAAGATATGAACTGTTATGGTCATACGCGGGAAGGGATTGTTCCAAATGCAAAAGTGAATTGCATTCAATCAAGTTTTGTTTGTTTGTTTTGTTTTCCGTCGATCTTGTTTTCCGTACTGAGAACCGCTACCGACGACAGGAAGGTAATTCCCACACCTGGACCTTACTTATCGACCCATCAACTCATGGACCGGGGACTTCCGGGGGCGTGGTCATAGATTTTATGCCTCAGAAAATCCCGGCGGCGCCGACTGGGACTGAGCCCAGGCCTTTTGGGGTGAGTGGCAATCACGCTTACCACTACACCATCAGCGCCGCTAAGTTTATGATATGTTTGTGTTGAAAAAAAAATTAAATTTTAATCATAATAAACTTTTTTTACAAGTTCATTTATTTTCAAGGCTCAGTCGTTTGTGACAATTTGCGGAGCCGAAAATCAGTAATTTTTAAATATACATTTTAAACAGCAGTAAATCTAAGTTAGTATTGGGTGCCAGTGCCAGTGGCGGGCTCGAGGTTAATGGGTAACAATTTCGATTGGAATGATCTAGATAGGGAACTGGGTTTCAAAGCCTCCTTCAGTTGATTGCTACCAGCTCAGCAAACATAAACGGAACAAGGTTCCTATTCATAATAAACTTGTTTCTCTACAAACAAATAAAATAACAGCTTTAATTAAACTGAACTCATTAGGTTTATTTATTTTACCGGTTCTCCAATCAAATTTCCGGGGTTTCTATGGTTTTCCGGCTCATTTTTAAAATTCCTGTTTATTTCTTGGTTTACTAGGTTTTCCCGGTTTGTTGGCCACCCTGTTCCGTTCAAATAATCGCCTAACAGTACCACATGGATAGGAAATCAAGCAAAGATGAAACTGATACGCGATTATGGGCAGTGCATGGGTGTGCCATTTTATACATTCTTTAATTTTCCAATATCTGCGAAGATCTTCACGCAATATGAAGTGCATTCCAAATATCTGCGAAACTGTTTTAACTGAAATTCAAATGTTTTCAAATCTGGCATCGCTGGTAAGAACATCCATACTTTTTGAAAATACAAAGAGGGACAATACGGCTGTGCTATTCGGCAATTTCTTTATCAATTTGGACACTGACAGGCGGAAAACCATTTGTCTAAAGTATGATACCATTGTAGTAAATGCAAAATCGCAAAATCTGAGTATGATTGATGTATTGAAATTCCTTTTCCACACGAAAGAAAAAGCAAATCAGATGGAAATTGAATAATGATCAGCACATCTCACTCTAACGCCAGTGCATTCTTCTTCTCCCTCATTAACATCGCGTTGCATTGACCTTGATGAAGAAATTTATGTTCATAATCTAGCGTCCTGCTTCCACCCAATGCCCCCACCTCGATGGTGATGCACTCAGTGTTCTCGTCAGCAATGCTGTTTCACCGCCGCCGGGCGTCGCCGCAGAAGATCTTCATCAGATTTGCAAGACTGCAATCCACTCGTACTCGTATGCAAGATGTAATATGTGAGTAGCAATATAAAAAAAACCCCGAAGAATCACCTACCACGCCACGAAGAGACGGACGACGACGACGGGCAAAAAATATTCCACAAAACGAGGCATTTCTGACGAATCGTGACGAAGTAATGAAGACGTTTAGTCTTAACTCGCGTGACCTGCTGTAAATTACTACCCATCCTGATGCCGATTACTCTTTCCGCATTCAATCGGACCCGGCTTGGATCTATCTCGATGGTGATGTCCATCGAAGAGAACATCCACCTGGGAAAAGGGGCGGCCGCACCGGCATATCGTGATGAATCTCCCACTTTGCTGATTTGTGTGTAGCACGACGATGATGACGATGAGGATGATGATGATTGTCGGGTTGGGTAATGATTCCGGTCTCGCCTTCCTCTTCCCTCGAAGATTTTATGATACACCTTCGCGATGCTCCACTGCCGACTTTGGGGAAGTTTGCCCGGTGGAATGCATAAACATCCTTGGAGCTTCAGGAATTGTTGTTTATTCTTCCTGAGCTCCGGCATGCGCTTCAGTGGGTTCGTGAGCAGCCCGCCGGCTGGACGTTCAGAGGCGGGCTCCAGTGAGGTGGAAAAAACCGCACAAACTCCTTCAAGTCTTGAACCGTGGTTGAAGGTGAACCTATGCGAAAGAGCAGGGTTGTACCGTTGCATGGGCCATCCCGCGCACAGGAGTGATTGATACGGAAATTCGGAAACCTGCAGGTACAATCCCTGTGTATGGGTACCATAGTAATGTCTCAATTTAGAACGGGAACATCGTCGTCGTCGTTGTGATCGTTGCAAGTTCAAGCAAGCGAAAAAGTGAACTTCTCAGCTCGTTTAAAGTTCAAGCACGAGGAAAATCCCACCCAACCAAAACGACGACGACGTCTTGAGACGTTGGTGCGGTGGAGGGAAAACAAAATAAAAAGTATGCAGCTTCTTTAGAAGCATGCTCCAAGACTTAGCATTTTCCTCTCATTGCTGGACAGTGACGTTGGTAGGTTTGTGTGGATGAAGGACAATTTTTCCTGGTAGTTTACAAATGGGTATTCATCTACTGATGCCTGCGGTGTATAGTTTTTGCTTGATCGCCTCTATTCTGAGCTTTATAGAGACCAATATAGACAGAAATTGGAGGGTGTAAGTGGAGAGGAGTCAGCCACCCGGAAGGACATCGCAGGGATTGGAAAATGCTTCCTGAAGAAGTCTGGACGAAACATCTGGAGAAAGTCGCACGAATCTGCTGAAAGGAAGACTGAAGGAAGTTGGAATATACTTCCGGAGGACTTTTGCCAGAAGAGTCTTTCGGGGGCTATCGGGAAAAAAAAAATACCAGGAAAAGACAGCAGTAAGTTCTCAAAAAATTTGAAAGAAACTTCCAGGATAATTCGGAAGGATCTTCTAGGGGAAGTCAGAACAACTTTTCGGGGAATGTTTTCAAATCAGGGGGAATTTGAATTGAATTTACCGGACAAATATTCTAGAAGTAGGAAGAAACTTCTAGATGAAGCTTAAGGGGTAAGTTTGAAGAAGCTTCTGGGAATGTTAGCAAAATCTTCTAAGAGCGTCTTCCAGATATTGGTAGAGATAGATACAGTTCTGACTCGATTCTCCGGAAATGACTTTTTCACTTTCATCGTCGGTTTCCTGAAATCACGTAAAGATAGTGTAGGCAATCCTCCATCTATGTAAATGTTTATTTACATGATTGAGTTGTTGTTTGAAAGATATCGACGATGAAAGTGAGATGAGTTTATTACTGATCATCATGCCCGACTTTTGCATTTGGTTCTATAAATTCACTAAATTGAAGGATATCCATATTCCCGGGAAGAGCTATCCTGCTTCCCCTATGGCTTTACTACGTCCCTACTGGAACTTTACGCTGGTTCTCAACTTAGTGTTCTTTGAGCACTTCCAAAGTTGTTGATTGAGCGCTTTCTAAGCCAGTACCATTATTATGCATTAGTATTATTGTGTGCCACGTACAATCATACTTTAAGATCAGGGAAATCGAGAAATTTGTCGACCCGAAAGATTCCTAGACCGAACTGGGAATCGATCCCAGCCGCCTTTAGCATGGTTTTGCGTTAAAGCTGCACCTTTACTGACTGAGCTATGGGAGCTTTCAAATTCCCGGATAACCTTAAATGCTGGTAAATGGACCTACTGCCTGACACCAAGTTGTAGAAAAAAAATACCTAAATCACAAAAAAAAAACTACCTAGAAACACCTATGCATTCTACGAGCCCTTAGCTGCAACTACGAAATGGAAACCTTAAAGCTTAAGTATTTCTTCACCCAAGCTGCACTCCTTGAGTTTGTACTATGCAACTTAGCCATACTTTCGTCGTGTTTCTGCCCTGGAAAATTCTGGAATTCCGTACCGGAAAAACTCACCCTCAGTTTGGCACCTTTCCATGATAAAGCACAGCGATGATGGTGCCGCCATGATAAACACCATCGTCTTTAATCTCTTTACTTGAATGTTTTCCCACACGGGAATGGGACCTGAAGTCTGTGAAGATGAACGAAAAGCAAATTACGAGCGACAGTCGACGCCCGTCGTGTTTTGAATTATGCCCAAACTTTTCTGACAGCATTATTTTGATCGTACTTATAGCCCTCCAGTGAGTGGTGAGGATTTCACTTGCCAACTCTACCCAGCAGAGTCATTCACCCTGCAGGGTATGGCCTGCACTCTGAACTTTGAAGAAGGCCACCGGCCGGTAGCAACAATGATAAGGTAGTAATAAAAATTTGAATAAAATGCTCCACCAGAAGCCAAACTTGCTCCCAAAATTAAAATTGTACATTTTTGAAGGTTCACGGTATGCAGCATCTGCGCTGCCGCCGGCCGGCTCGAGAAACTTTCACCTCGCTACCCTCTCGTGGCGCACTCGTGGTCGGCCAGCCCCGTGTGAGTCCGTGTGAAGGAAACTCGCCGAGAAAAACGCTCTCACAGCATAATAAGCATAATAATCTCATTATCATAAATATGCTAATGATGTTCCCATTGGCAGGCAGCAACTTGCAAGGGACGAGCCAAGAGCCAAAAAAAAAGGATGAGCTCTGGCACACTGTCTTTGCCGCGGACCCACTAGATAGGCAAAGTGTGAAAGTTCCGTCTTGGCAGCTGGCCACCACCAGGCAGCCGGTGGTGCTACCCCGGAGTTCCGCTTGGGAAGCCCATTCGGAGATCCAATTTGAGCAGCATCTGAATAAAGGCGAAAGCGCGGTGAATTTTCTTATCGCCCCATCGCGCACCACTCGGTGGTGGCCAGAACAAGTAGTAGCAGCGCCAGTTTCGGTACGTGATCCAATCACAAAAATTTTCGCCCTCCAACTACGCGTGGTTGAATGCGGAAGCAGACGGGAGAAGTGTTCGTGGTACCGGGAAGTGAGAAATATAACCGACTGGAGGTTCGATTCTTAACTCCTCGTTGAGCTCCTGGAAAGGAGTTCTCTGAACTTCTGTGAGGAATATCCATTACCTAGCTGCCTGGAAGGAGTTTGATGAGCTCCTGGTAGGAGATTTCCTTAATTTTGTAAGGGATATCTATAATCCTCTTGAAGGAGTTTGCTGAACTGGAAGAAGTTTCCTGAACTTCTGGAAGAAGATTCCCGAACTTCTGGAAGAAGTTTCCTGAATTTTTGAATTGTCCATATTTTTAAGAAGAAGATTCCAGATCTATTGGAAGATATTTCCAGAACTGCACGATGCAGTTACCATATTTTCTGAAAGATGCCTCCAGATCTTCTGAAAGAAGATTCCAGATCTTCTGGAAGAAGATTCCAGATCTTCTGGAAGAAGATTCCAGATCTTCTGGAAGAAGATTCCAGATCTTCTGGAAGAAGATTCCAGATCTTCAGGAAGAAGATTCCAGATCTTCTGGAAGAAGATTCCAGATCTTCTGGAAGAGATTCCAGATCTTCTGGAAGAAGATTCCAGATCTTCTGGAAGAAGATTCCAGATCTTCTGTAAGAAGATTCCAGATCTTCTGGAAGAAGATTCCAGATCTTCTGGAAGAAGATTCTAGATCTTCTGGAAGAAGATTCCAGATCTTCTGGACGAAGCTTCCCTGTCTACTGGATAAAGTTTCCTGATCTTCTGAACGAAGATTTCAGATTTTCTCGAAGAAGCTTCCCTGTCTACTGGATAAAGTTTCCAGATCATCTGGAAGAAGATTCCAGATCTTCTGAAAGAAGTTTTCAGATCTTCTGGAAGAAGTTTTCAGATCTTCTGGAGGAAGTTTTTAGATCTTTTGGAAGAAGCTTATAAATCTTCTGGAAGAAGTTTTAAAATCTTCTGGAAGAAGTTTCCAGATCCTCTGAAGGCAGCTTTTAGATCTTCTGGATGAAGATTCCAGATCTTCTGGAAGAAGTTTTTAGATATTTTGGATGCAGTTTCCAGATCATCTGGAAAAAATTTCCAGATATTCCGGAAAAAGATTCCAGATCTTCTTGAAGAAGTTTCCAGATCTTCTGTTAGATGTTTGCAGATTGTCGGGAAGACATATCTCCTGGAAGGGGTTTCCAGAACTAGTGGAAGGAGTTTTCATAACTCTTAACAGCAGATTCCTGAAAGGGTAGGTTTATTTTGCTGACAGCTCAAGAACTGCAAGCAGTTTCCTAAATTTCTGGAATAAGCTTTCAAAATTCTTCGAACGAGCTTTTATAATTTGTGAGACGTGCACCTGAAAGTAGTGAAATTATTCAAAACAAGCTTATGTTTAGCGGCGCCGGTGGTGTAGTGGTAAGCGTTATTACCTTTAACCCCAGCAGGCCTGGGTTCAATCCCAGTCGGCGCCACCGGGATGTTCTGAGGCATAACATCTCTGATCCCGCCTTCCTTCGGAAGGGAAGTAAACCCGTTGGTCCCCGGTTCATGAGTTGATGTGTCGATAGGTAGGGTCCAGGTGTGTGGGAGCTGCCTCCCTGGCGTCGGTAGCATTGGTGCTTAGCACGGAAAACAAGATCGACGGAAAACAAATCAAGGAAAAAAAAAGCTTATGTTTACTGGAAACCATTTCCGGGAAATTTGCTTTAAATCTTGGGAATGTCGAAAAAAAAAATACAATTAGGGGATGTGGAAATAATCATGCGTAAGATGCAAGCACCACTTGGTGAATAATTTTTTGAAAAAGGTTAGTGTGAGGGTCAATTCTTGCACTGATGATGTCAAACATAATTTTGTCAATATTGCGTGAAATCTTTCAACGACAATGACAAATCTCACCACTGCTCCCAGAGGTTTCATAGAGTCAATTGAAAGAATTTTCCAAGAGGAGCCGAGTGATGCCAGGAGAATCTTCTTCGAGAATCTATTGGTATTATCTTGCAGGTCTATGGACTTTCTTGAAATGGAAACACTACCTGTAAGGAATCTCCTAAAAATATGGAAGGAGTTTTCATAACATCTGAAAGTACACACTACGAAAAAGACATGTTAATTTCAGTGCCCTGAGACCAACTCGGGGGCAACTTGACAGCTCCAGTATATTGCCAGTGTACCCCGACAATTTGGTGCTGGCGGTTCTGTCAAACTAACAAATTTCAGAAGTGTTATCTGAAAAGGGCGAATGCTGAAATGATGTACAGTAAACAAAATTAAAGTTTAAAATTCATCTTATTGCCGCGCGCTCACCAAACCAGACACGCGACTATAGCGACACAGGAGCTCCTGTGATGCCAGCTAAATGTTTCGTTTTGATTCTCAGTAGTATGCACAATACATAATCAGTTTATGAAACTTTTTTTTTACATTGAGTAACATATGTATTTGAGCAGTACAAAACCAAAAGCTTAAACATATGATTTGTAAAACGAAAATATATGATTGTCATCGAATTAATTGGAACAAATAAGAATTGAACAAAGATACTTTCAGTGTTTTTAACGCTATTGCTATTATCGTCGATAATCAACTAAGAAAGAATGGTTTGCAGTGAGTAAGAGTTTACTAATTATACGCAGCTAGTACTGCAAAATGTACAATTTGAGGTACTAGCATACAAGAGTACAACGTTAGAGTGTGATTTGTTATTCAATTTGACTGAATTTTAAATATCTTGCAACAACGGATCTGTGACCATTACTCATGTGCAAAAATCGTCAGAGCTCAGTTTTAGCTGATATTCTAGAAAACACTACATTTTTCAGAGTTCTTCATGGTATTTGTGTTGTCATTGTCACTTTGCCCATAACTGTGTAACTAAATAATATAACATACAAATTTATGGACTCATCTGTTTCTTGAGGCTTCAAGTTTGGTGAGGAATAACGTTAATGATAGGACGGGTGTTACATAAGATTATCACTTTAATTTATTCGTTTTAGAAGCTCAATATTATTTTTTTTGAGACCGTTATTTGATTTAGTTCATTTAATTGTATGTATATCTTCAATTTTAAATGGATCTACAAAATGTTCCTCATCACGCAGCAAAGCTGCTACTCATCGCGAAATATAATAAAATTTGTAAGTTTTTGCGGATAGAATTCTTCATTCTTCCAAAGTTTTTGGCATATTCCTCTAGCCGGATGTTGCAGATGCTCATAAGGATTCTATTTTCAAGCCGTTCGTAATATCTTCCAACGATGAAATATTTGTGGTGATTAATGAGTATTTACAGTTTAGTTTCAGAAGTCTTGCATGTTAGAAGAATATACAAGAACACAAGAATAGAGAAACACAGGAAAGTAAATGTTTTGTTTATTCATACAGCCCATGGCAAGCCTTTATCGCACCACTATAATAAAAACAAATCTTTAGGCTGATAATATTCAAGAGCAAAGTAAAATAGAAGACAGCAAAGTATTTTATTGTTATTTGATTATTTAAGAAAATGAACCTTCTTCAATCGGTTTCAATTTGTTTGGATTATTTCATTTCACCACGAACAAAATAAATTCGCTCTTATCATATACCATTCTTGCCTGTTGTTTGACATCCACACATGGAGAAACAAAAAGTTGTATTCCCATAGAGAAATGCCATTACGGCGGTGAAGGACAATCCCTTTGTTTATGTTGTGTGGCGACATCTACTATTTGCAAGTGGGTACGTGAAACTAAGGTTATCTGTCACCTTGCCGGGGACTTGCCTGAGACCGACACGTGCAAGCGACCCTTTTGACATAAGAATCAGTTGAAAAGGACGGGAAAATCAATTCAATCAAACGCACATTTCGTCGAGTTGCATATGTTTCAGTTTCAGGACACTTAATTTTACATGCTCTGATTTACGTCAAAGCAGAATTACGTCTCGTGTAAAAATAATAATTTCGAAGTGTGTAGGTCCCAAAGCTTTTGGAAGGGTTTTTTTTTTATTGAATTCCTGGAAGGAGTTTTCTGAATTCCTGAAAGATTTTTTTTTTCGAGTTTCCTGATCTACTGAATGGTGCTTCCTGGTATTCTGTTTTCATAATAATTTCGCAACATCACAAACGAGTTTGATAAATCTTCGAACGGATTTTGCAAACCTCAAAGAGTGCAGCTCATGCAACTCTAATTTTATAATTTTTTAACCACGTGTTTCGACTTTCCACGATCCAACTCCACCTCTCCAAGAAAATCATCTCAAAGCAGCTTAGTTTAAAATGCTCATCCTCCGTCTGTGATGAGAACCTCTGTTGGTCCGAAATTCACACCGCATGCCTCCAGCATTCCCGCAACTCCGTCTTTCATTCCACCCAAAACCCAGTCACGATTATTATTTTTATTGTTCTGTGATTCTGATGTGGCCTCGCGTAGTGGCCGGACACGAACAGCTACTCTGGGAAAATTGTCACGTCAGATTATTCGCGCGGCTGCTTCGGTCGACTTCGCTGTTTCCGTCAGGTTGGAATCGGAAGAAATTGAATTTTTTTTCCTCCTCGCTGGTTGTCCTGTTTTGAAATAACGAGCAAAATTGACAGTTTCCGCCAGATGGGGCTTCGATAAAATTGAGCCGAACCGAATGTTGATGCAGGCAGGGGGAGAAAACAGGGCGGGAGGGGGATTAGGAGTCGATAATTGCGAATTTGCATTTGCTGCTGCTTCTACTGCTGTGGATCGTGACCTGCTGGAATTGAGGAAATTTTTAAGAATAGGGGTTTTGGGGAAAGGCATCCTATTAAGAGGAAATGTTGACGCAGCAGCTGGGGTTTGGATTTCTAGGAAATATGGGCAGTACCTGACTTCGTGCTTAGGAGGGTCGAAATTTTCGAAGGGTGCAGTTGTCAGAATCTTTTCGAAAACAAAAATTCTAATATTTTTCATGTATCTATGAAAATCACGTAAAAGCCAAGTTAAATGAAATTGCGTTAAACCATAATCCAGTGCACTTCCAAAGCAAACCTTAAAATGAATTCTTCAACATGTCACTCCAGTGACCAAACGAATACGTACCTGAAAAAGAAGGAAAAGGAAAACTTATTAGAATCTTCATTGATGACACATTTCCACATAATTGTAACGTTTGGCAGTCAATTCCCCATTTCATTCAGAATTTAATTCTCCGCTTTCTACAAAGCTTCGATGAAATGAAGCTGATTTTGTTTATCCACTGCTGCTCAAAGGCATTCATTTGTTCAAGTTAGGCATGTGGCATGTGACCCGGAAATAGAAGATAAAAATCCAAACAAATTCCCCTGGTAAAAGTTCGGGTGCACCATTGAAATCAGACAAAATCCTAACCTTGCTGGATTGCATGCACTACAACATGAGACTACCCAACCATTGCTGGTGTGTGATATTTGGCCAGGATTGCCTCTGCCCCGAATAGCATGGTTTGCAGGACTCATTTTATCATTTAATTAAACTCCTAAATTTTTAGTGCATATACACCTACACCTACAGAGTCTAGATGGCAGGCTGGGTTCTCCCGCCGGTTGAATCCAAAAAAGAGGGAAAGATTTAGCAGCTTCTGTTGTGACATGCTGCAAACGTTGATCGAGAGGGACGAGGAATGCCAGGGAAGAGGAAGGCGGGTTATTTACGGTCCCTTATCTCCGAGCTGCTATGGTGTTTGCTTTGCCTTGCTTTGAAATAGTCGGGTCAAAGTTGGAGCTTGGATCCTGCACTTGCAAACAGCAAGGCAAGCAAGAGGTTCGGTATCGTTTTTACTATTGTTAATTGAATTTATTCGCCGTCGGATGGAGATGAGACTCGGCAGCGTTCCGTAGGATAGGGTTGCATGCTTTTCCCAGGGACATCAGATTTCAAGAAGAGTGTCAACATTAGCAAATATGGATGCCAGTTCGGTCATATTCGTGCTCTTCTGGACAACCCTAGAAGCAAGAAATATATGTATACCGTACAAAAACGAGATAATTTGGAATAGATTAAACGAATTGAATGCACAAACTGCTGCATCTCGCCAAACTCTGGAGTACTCGAGAGCATCACAACTACAGAGATTTCCCGAGCTAAAAGGAGTAGAAAATCTTTGCCCGACGAATACTCTCTTTATCAATCTTCCTTGCAGAGAACAAACTTGGCGCATGGCCCAAGCAAGGACCCAAACTGACGATCGGTTTGTGGAAGGGGATTTGTTTTCATTTGCAGACGAAAGTCATTAAACTAATTATTTTAGCGTTTTCCTTTGCGGCGGTGGCGCAACGGGATCGCTTCGCTGGACAGCTGCCGGACCGGGACTAGGAGGGGAGAAGCGGGAGTGAAAAGCTTTCTACTTTTTTTTTGCAAACCCAACAACGAAAAAAAAAAGCAGCATTCAGACTATCAACAAAACAAATACACTGTTTTCCCATTGGATCGGTCGGTTCTCGACGAGGGAAATCCGCTTTCAGCTTCAACATCGCAACAGCAAAGAAGTCTCGGGGCGGATGGGACAGGGGTTGAGAAGCTTAATTTTAAATTTATTACAGTTTTATACCAGTTATTTTTACTTTTAATTATGGACCGAGTTTTTCTCGCTTGCTGTCATTGCACTTGGGAAACTTTTTCGTCTTTGATCACTTTGTTCGCAGCAGCAGAAAGGATTGCACAAACTTATGGAAGCAGTAACGGATGCATAGTTGTAGCATTGCAGCTACTGATTGCAGAAAGATTGAATCCCAGTGAAAACCTCCTACGCCATCTGGACGTTGCGATTTGGAACTTCAGGAGAACTTTTTAATATTCAAGGACTCGAAGGATTTTTTCATGGACGCGTGGCTTCATTTGCATTACTTTGAAGCTTGTTTGCGCATTATAAACAAATTCCAGTCGTAACATATGAATCCACGGTCTGGGTAATCGTATAAAATCTTTATCAAGAGTGATAAAGGATATGGATATTTTTGGAACGGGGATGACGTGTAGAGGCCGGAAACTGATGTTCGACTCAATTTTGGAATCCTAAATGGCAACTTCCGGCTCTAAAAAGCTATTAGGTACCCTACAATGTTTTTGGAACTGGGATAACGTTTAGAGGTTGGAAATCGTTGTGTGACTACATTTTGAAATCCAATATGGTGGTTCTGGCAAAACTGAAGTAGATTGAATCTTTGGACGTGATCAGCTAATCATTTTTTCTACCATTAAAACTTGTGGAAGACTAAAAAGGCAAAATATATGTGTTGATAAAAACGGAACCATGCTAAGAACCAAGAATTAATATTTGATTTATACGAAAAGTGATTTGATCGAAAATACATATCAAACCCTTCTCAAGGGCAATAACACTGTGCAACAAATCGGAACTTTTTTTTTCTAGGACTTTTCTCTTGTGGTCCGCTGAGTAAAATCCTAGAAACATATTTATATCCTAACACGTCCTAGTTTTTTGGTACTGCCCTCTTTATGAATTTTGGTATGTTGTCCCGATGTCGGTCGTATGCTGCATGTTACGATATTGTAGGAAACAATTTGAAGAACATTTTTCTAGAATATTTGAAAACGATATCTTGCCGTCTTACCCCTCGTTTGGGTGATTTCTCAAATTAAGCACCCCCTCCTCAAAAATTTAAAATCCATATAAATTCACAGTGCAACCATTACGCATACTATTATTCCTCATTTTGGTGATTTTGCTTATAAAGTACTCACTCAAAGATCTAGAGTTATGGGAAATGCTCAATAGTTTATTAGGATGCGCTCAGATTTCTGGTTACTGGCAATTTCTTTATCTTTAAGAAATGAAAAGATAAGTGGCCTTTCATGCTTTTTTGTTTTTATTACGAGATAAACCAAAATAGCAGCTATTAATTACTCGGCTTCAAATAAGTTCCAGCATATAGTTATTTACTTGTTACCTTCTTGAAGTTTTGCTGGACTTAATTTCGGGAACACGTCACGCAAACATAGAAACGCTGGCATTTCCTTGTCCAATGACTTAATAAAGTTTTTAACTATCCCTAGCTTGATATGAAGGAAAGGAAGTAAGATTGAGTCTCTGGAAAAGAGTGGTGGATGGATTACATTAGATTTCCTTAGCTGGTGTTGTTCACGTATTTTCCAATCAGTTTTCAAGGACTGGTTCTGCTTATAGCGTGTGTCCCACAAGCACAAGTAACACATGTTTTTCGTATATCCAGTTTGCAGACCGCATAATAACGTGACAACATTAAGGTCTGCACAAATACGCCACTGATGATCCGTGTACTTAACTGCATCTCAAATCTGTTTAAGACTATCGTAGGTTTCTTTTGTGTTTACGTAGGTTGCAATTGGCACAGGATTTTTCGAGTTATCAACAGCTTTAAGTGAGGTTTTACAACCATCGATAAAAAGGCGCCAATCATCTGCCCGGTATTCATTTCCCATTTCAGTCTTTAATCCATTGATGTCTATACAGTAAGCGAACGTATTTTCTCTGTTGCTCGTAAAAAATGGAACAAATGATTTCTGTCGATGTCGGAAGGATGTAGTATCCCAAGTAACTAACAAGCCCGTTAATCGCCCTTTTTGCTACATAAGGCTGCTATACGACTGATATAAAGTTTGGAAACCCTATATTTGTCTTATATCGCAAAAAGGGCGATTATCGGGTAGTTAGCGGGCTTGGTGGTTACTTGGGATTAACACCGGTAGCCAGGATATTAACTGATTTCAAATGACCTGTCAATAATTCCGCTTTGCGCTGCGACAGATTCAGATTTGGAACAGGAATAGCTTCCGAATTCGGCATTGAAATTTGAGCTGATGATACTTCTTTATAGGTGATATTATCTCTCGAATGATTTTTGTGGCACAAACACTTTGTTTACGCATACATAGTTCTCTGCATTGTGGATGTCCGGGTCGCTCCATATCATCGGAACTCCAAATGATAAATGCACAGCTCTCCCGCATTCCCATTATCTCAAGCTATTGTCACACGAAGTACATAAAACGTTAGGAGCCCAACGTACACCCGAAATTACAGGCATGTCGAAATACTGCTGGTATCTTTCGGCAAACCGTGGTGAAATTGATCTTCTGCTGGGCGCTATTATAAACTTGCGTAGCAAAATATGTTAATATTATTCGCTTGAATTGCAAAACAGATCACGATACTCCGGTACACACTTATTTGACGTTTTACATATGTGGATTTGATGCTATGTGATATATAGGAGGTGAATAGATATTAGTGATATGGTTATGAGCAGAGCAAGGTGTAGTGACATCATAAATTTTCATCATTACAGAGTCCTTCTTTTAGTTCCAGAACTTTAGTGAAATATTTTATTTGGAAAATCATCAAAATGAGTTATAAAACGTTAAGATAACATTTCCAAATGTTCATGAAAAATGTTATCGCAGAAATTTTCTACAAAATATACTTTTCAACAACAGCACAATTATAATCTTAACATCTCATCGCATCCCAAAGTTGTTCACTGTAAATTTCCATGGATTTTAGATTTTAACGGGGGTATCCATATTGAAAAATCACCCTCATTCGGGTGATTTTTCAATATGGATACCCCCGTAAAAATCTAAAATAAGATGGCGAAATATCGATTTCAAATGTTCTAGGACAGTGTTTCTCTAGTCACTTCCTACAATACACTTTCAGACGACAATGTCATAACATACTCTAGTTAGGCAGTATACGACCATCATCGGGACAACATACCAAAATTCATAAAGAGGGCGGTACCAAAAAGTTAGGACGTGTTAGGATATAAGTTTGTTCGAGACTTTTACTCAGGGGACCACGAGAAAGTCAAATAAAGTTAATTTTCTCAGTCCTAGAAAGTCTTGTTGCACAGTGTAATTGTCGGAGCCATCAGGACTGAAAAATAGTGCCAGCAAGTTGAGCGGGAGCTTAATCGTAATTATTATTTTCTGAAATCTGAAAATGAGATAAAACGATTTGACATTCGGTTGGAGGAACGAGCACGCAAAAGAAACAATGTTCAAGTTTTACCGATACCCGTGTTGATCGCAAATTCATATCAAATCCTTCTCAATAGTAGTTGTTGTTGTCGTCGGTGAGGTCGCCGTCAGGATCGAAATCTAAAAACAGCAAGGTTAACGGGAACTTGATCGTAATTTTTTTATGGCATAAGGAGCTCGGTGGCCTTGAAGCGACCGATTTTACTTACTGAGCAGAAAATTTTGGGTTCAGTCTAAAGCTCCTTCACATTATAGAGTTAAGTATAAATCGTTTTTCCTTAATCTGAGATAAATCGTATTGAATTTAGGTTGGAGGAACGAGTACGTAAAACCAATAATAATCAAGTTTTAGGAAAGACCTATTTATCGGGAATCTATAACAAATCCTTGTCATGATTAGTTGTGATCGTCGTCGGTGAGGTCACCGCCGGGACCGAAATTTAGTAACAACAAGTTGAACGGAAACTTCATCGTAATTGTTTTGTGAAAAGGAGGAGCTCGGTGGCCTAGTGGCGATCGATTTTGCTTACGGAGCAGAAAACCGTGGGTTCAAACCCAAACTCCTTCGTGCTGTTTAATCTTTAGGACATCAGTTCAGCATTCGTTTACCAAAGCGAATCATGCTGCAATCCCAACCCTTTTATCCAACATCCCAGTGATTGATACTGGAACCGCAAAGGTGTACTCGGCTTTAATTAAAGTGAGTATTACGTCAACATATTCCTACCCATTTCTTTCATGACCAGCTTTCGGACGTGACCGTGCAGCGCGCTGATATTGCCGAGTTTTATATCATCAGTATTTACACAATGATGATGATTGCAGGTCCCAAGCAACGTCTATTGGTTATCTGTGTAATTAAAGCTGATCTGGCAATAACAGAGTTGCATCTTCGGGCGGTCAATCATGCTCATGCTAATAGGCTGGTTCGTCTCTTTCGGGTAATGGAGATGGAATTAGTATTAGTTGAACGGAAACTTCATCGTAATTGTTTTGTGAAAAGGAGGAGCTCGGTGGCCTAGTGGCGATCGATTTTGCTTACGGAGCAGAAAACCGTGGGTTCAAACCCAAACTCCTTCGTGCTGTTTAATCTTTAGGACATCAGTTCAGCATTCGTTTACCAAAGCGAATCATGCTGCAATCCCAACCCTTTTATCCAACATCCCAGTGATTGATACTGGAACCGCAAAGGTGTACTCGGCTTTAATTAAAGTGAGTATTACGTCAACATATTCCTACCCATTTCTTTCATGACCAGCTTTCGGACGTGACCGTGCAGCGCGCTGATATTGCCGAGTTTTATATCATCAGTATTTACACAATGATGATGATTGCAGGTCCCAAGCAACGTCTATTGGTTATCTGTGTAATTAAAGCTGATCTGGCAATAACAAAGTTGCATCTTCGGGCGGTCAATCATGCTCATGCTCATACGCTGGTTCGTCTCTTTCGGGTAATGGAGATAGAATTAGTATCTCGGTTATAAATCATGGTCAAGACAATCATTCCATGTGAATGGCTCGTTTACTACCGTATTGCTGTTTGCTGATTTGTGGACAGTTTTCATCATCATCATCGTTGCCGGATTTGATTGAAAATACCAACAACTCGACCATTAGTGGAGTGATGTGGAATGAGCGGCTTGGTGTCCTATTGGCGACCACTTTTGCTTACTGAGCAAGAAAGAGGTTCAATCCCAGGTTCCAATTTGTCGTTAGCAGTGCTGTCATTTTAAATTTAGAGCTGGTTACTGACTGATACAGACAAGCGCGGAACAGACAAAACTCGGTTTTCCGAAGGAAGAAGCGTCAGCAGGAAGACCTAGATTGCGAGGCGATGGAAAATCTGTACCGCGTAAACGACACACGGAAGTTCTACGAGAAGCTAAGTAGTTCACGGAAAGGCTACGTGCCGCAAGCCGATATGTGCATGGACTTGGACGGTAACCTTCTCACGAACGAGTGTGAGGTGATTGAGAGGTGGAAGCAGTACTATGACGAGCACCTCAACGGTGAAGCAGCAGAAAACGAAGGTGACACGGCAACAGACCTTGGAGCACGCGCAGAAGACGACAAGCTACCGGCCCCTGATCTTCAAGAAGTTGAGGAGGAGATCGGTCGACTGAGGAACAACAAAGCAACTCCTGTAGATTAACTACCAAATGAGCTATTAAAATACGGTGGTGAAGCACTGGCTAGAGCGCTGCACTGCGTAATTGCCAAGATTTGGGAGGAGGAGATATTTCCTGGAGGAGTGGATGTTAGGTGTCGTACGCCCAATCCACAAAATGGCGACAAGTTGGATTGCTGCAACTACCGAGCGATCACACTGCTGAGCGCCGCCTACAAGCTACTCTCCCAAATTCTATGACGCCGCCTGTCACCATTTGTAAGAGAGTTCGTGGGGCAATACCAGGCGGGATTCATGGGTGCCCGCGCTACCACGGACCAAATTTTCGCGATTCGGCAGGTTCTGCAGAAATGCCACGAATACAACGTGCCCACACATCATTTGTTCATCGATTTCAAATCCTATGGCAGATTATGCACGGGTACGGATTTCCGGATAAACTGACAATGGATCAAGTGATGTGCGTTGTTCGAGTATCGGGGACACTCTCGAGTCCCTTTGAATCTCGAATGGGGATTACGGAAAGGTGATGGACTTTCGTGTCTGCTATTCAACATCGCGTTAGAAGGTGTGATCAGAAGAGCTGGGATAGACACTAGTGGCACGATCTTCAGAAAGTCCATCCAGTTTCTTGGCTTCGCCGATGACATCGACATCATGGCACGGAACTTTGCGACCATGGCGGAAACGTACATCAGACTGAAATCTGAAACTAGGCGGATTGGACTTGCCATCAACGCATCAAAGACACAATACATGAAAGGAAGAGGTTCAAGGGAAGACAATGTTATTCTCCCAGCCCAAGATCAAATTGACAGTGACAAAATCGAGGTGGTCGATAAGTTCATACCCGTGTCCGCTGTGCACTCCTGGCTAGCAAATAATTTTTATCTGCAACGGCTAATCAGTAACACATAAACGCATGCAATTAGCAATCTGTGTAAGATTCTTCGGCTAATCTCCCATTCACATATTTTTTGTTTTGTTATTTAACTAAATGGCGACCATACGAAAAAAAAACTACAAGAGACAGCCCTATTGGCGTTGACGGCGACTCTGTAGCTCTTCACTGGCTCACAGCGACTCACGAAAAGCAACTGATTCCGATCAATAGTGGTGCGGCTTCTTCCTCCTTCTATGGATGCTCATGTTGGCTGCAGCTCGCTGCTTGCAGGCAGCCTTTTGTTGTATGCTGGAGAACACCACCACTCACCACGCAGTGATTGAATAAACACTGTTTGGTGAGACCGGATGGAATTCAACTTTGAAATCTGTGTTAGGGAAATCGCTTTTCGCAGACAATCGGTGACAATTTCAATTATCATAGCAACAGTTGCACATTCGTGCAATTTTCAATAGTGACATTTAGAAAATGATAAAGTCTTAATTTAACAGATTCGTAGAAAAATACCTATCGATTGGCGTATTAAGAATGAAAATCCTTCATTTCTGGATCAAATCAGACCACCTTCATGCCACGACCGACTTTGGTTTTTGAAATTTCACCCCCAATGTAGCCTTCAAGAAGATGGTATGTTAGATATAAATATATCCAGATACAGCTGGAATTAGGCGTAGCAGCTTTTGTTAAAAAATACTTCTTTCTTTCGGCTGGTGAGCTGTGTGTTGTTTGGAATTATTGTGAACGGCTTGACATAGATGGCCCACAGTGACTCACGAAGAGCTACTGATTCCGATCAATAGCGGTGCGGCTTCATCCTCCTTCTATGAATGCTCATGTGGGCTGCAGCTCGCTGCTTGCAGGCAGCCTTTCGTTGTGTACTGGAGACCAAGGTTCAACGCCACGCGCCGAAAGCACTGCTGCTGCTGCTGATGCCGACCACCAGACACCACCACACACGGTGATTGGAACTGAATCCAATCAGCGCAGCGGTTGAGGTCAGCCTTGATAGCTAGCTGCTTGCGGGGAGCATTTCGTTGTATTCATTGGCGTTTCAATGCGTTAGACCGAGTTTAGAATCCGTAGGCCGAGTTTGGCGTCAAGAAGCAGTGTTAGACTTTTGACAATATCTCAACGATTGGTTTCTTTTTACCAAATCTTACGGTACGTACGGAAAGGTAAATAAATTTGGAAGCCATCAGTTATAATAACATTCCGTTTGGAGCTCAACTGCGCTAGATTAAGAAAGAGTAAGTGTGGGTTGTGCTTAATAGGCCGGCAATGAGGTAGTTGACCCAATAGATAATACTGGCTTAGATTCGAGGTTGTGGCTACTTGAGGAACAGAGATTCAGAATTGGATTTAAGATTCAGGATTGCGGTAAAGCGGTAAAGAAAATCCCGACTTGATATTTAAAGAACTCCGGATAAAGGTTTAAAAATCCCTGCCAAGGATTCACAGAGCCTTGACGTACGATTCGGAGAATCTAGACTTGGGATTTAGAGAATCCCAAAACGAAATTCTGAGAAACCTAAAATTAGGTTAGGAGGATTCTACAATAAGATTCATGGAATACCGGAATGAGATCCAGCTAATCTTGAAATGAGGTTTATCTCTTAAGAGAATCCTGAAATTTGATTCATAATGGGATTCAGAGAATCCCATCAATCTTATATTGGAACAGATTTTTGAGGAAAAAGGAGAAAAGATTTACGCAGTCGTAGTCGTAAGTACGTAGTGACCTACGTTTTTGCGATTTTGAGTGAAAAACTACTGAGTTTTGAGTAGATCTCATCAACCGTGTAACTACTTTCCTGAAATTCCAATGATTCTAAACGTCCTTCCCTCTTGGCAGGCCAAATTTGCGAACTGAATTTCGATTCTTCCCTCAATGACTGCGATCGAAAAACCACGCGTCACTCACACAGCGAACTCGAGCAAAAATCCAAAAAACCACATCACGGAAAGCGGCCAGCAAAACAAAAATGTACCACCGCCGTGCGCCAAAAATTTATTATCAAAGTGGGGCAATAAATTTTGCGATCCATCCATTCATGGAGGAGATTTTTCGCTCCGCGTTTTCCACCCCCCACCCGTTCCACCTTGCTGGCAATGTGTGGATGCAATTTTCGCTTCAGGACACGAGTTTCTAATGAGTGTGCTGCTGCTGCTGCAGCCGAGGAATCTTAATGGGTGGCTGTTTGAAATTTTCGCTGCTCTTTCGATGGTTCTGTCGGGGACTTAGTTTCTTGAGAGAGACAGCGAAAAAAAAATATGATTTACTGCTGTCGATGCGAGGCACTTTGTCCGGGTGTTCTTTCATAAGCGATCTTCCCCTGTGTGCAGTGCACTAATAAACTTCGAAGCGGTGTGCTACCGGGCTTAACGCGGCCCTCACGAACCGCTGCCACGAGACGCTGGGAGTCAATAAAATCAAAATCACGTGTAATTTGTTAGGCAAGTGTCGCATTAGAGGCCCGTAATCCGATTAGTGGGAATGAGAGTGGTATCAAAATGAAACCCATGACTCCAAGGAGAGAAGAGCTCTGGTTGTGACACCTTTCGTTCCCGGCTGTTTGGGATTTGACGCTAAATCTTATGACACCTTCATGAGTCATCCCGAGTTTGCGAGTTTTCTCGAGTGAGAAATGGTTTGCATCTTAAGCGGATTCAATGTTTCCTTACTAAATGTTCCTTAATTCAAAGCAATTCGAGACTCGATGAAAATCCTTCAACGTAAGACACCGAGATTCTTGGCAGCGTTCGCAGAAGTACGAAAACAACCGCGGCGTTGGAATCCCACAGCATTGGAAGTTAATTTCGAAGAATTCGTAAACAACAAAGCTTGGCTTGCTTTTTGCCTTTGTTCATCAGCTTTGCTGCAGATCCTGCCCTCCTTCGGTGTACGATGAGGACGTCCTTTGTGACGAAGAATGCACATTCTTTGCTGCTGCTGCTGCTGCTGCTGCTGCTGCTGCTACTGCTTCAATAGAGTTGCATTGAAGGGAACCACCAGATAGGTAAAACATGCAAAGTTTAATTAAAAGTGTCGTATGTGCGAACTCCTCAAGCGCGTTGGTTTCAAGCACCCGACGGTGGTGATGGTGGGAGTTTGTTTTTCCGTCGGTTAGACACGGGGAGTATTGAAAATTGACGTTGAAACTCACTGCTGTGAGTGGTGGTGTAACGTTGGTGCGCTTTTTGGGATAAGAGACTTACAAAAAGTTCCGTGAAATTATGGAATATTCCTAGAATTCTATGAATGATCTGAAAACTAACCTTTAGGGAATCATGGATGCTTAGGAAACTTCAGAGAAGCATTGACAATCTCAGAGATGTTCAGCAAAGTTCAGGGAAAATTAGTAATTAAAGGCAAAGTTCCGTGAGTGTTTATAAAGTTTTCAAAACTGTAGAAAAATTATGCAATATTTGTGGTAATTCAATTAACTTCAGTAAAATTGCGGGTTCTTGTCCAGAATGGAGAAATTAAAAAACAAAAAATTGATATCTTTTCGACGGTTATAATAACATCAGAAAAGTCTAGACTATGAACAAGTGTCGATAATTTCAAGACACTTTCGAGAACATCAGTGAAAATCTTTGATTGATTTTCATTTTGCGAGACAGAAGTTCTTATGAAGGCCAACTCTCAAGTGCACCGGCCACTTTCCAGAAAGCGAAAGTAATATGGTGATCGATATGAGAAACTGGTTGAAATTTTAGATCTATATTAATCATTTCGTTTTGATTCCAGAAAAATTAAGGGAACCTAAAAAGTTTCAAAAATTTCAGGGAACTAAAGACATTTCAGATAAACTTCAAAAGAAGTCCAGAGATCTTCAGAAAAACTTCGAGAACTTCATAGAAGTTCCATCGAACTTTAGGGAAGATCCTAGAACTTCACGAATGTTTTATGAACATTAGGAAAATGTGAGAACATTTAAAAGAAGTTTCGTAAGCTTCAAAAGTTGTGGAGCTCCAGAAAAGTTCCATGAATTTGATAAAATAAGCGGGACATTTTGAGAAGTTCTCTTAAATGCTCATAGCACTTCAGAGATGATATGACATTGAATGAGTCCTTCACGGAAGCTTAGCCGTTTTAGGACAGTTTAATTAAATGTATGGCAGTACAGATTCACGATAACTGCAAAAACGTTAGAGTTTCGTTGTGGAATGAACAGAGAGTCTCATGGCAGTTCCATAAACTTTAGAGAAATAACATAAATTTAAAACAAAGTTTAGAGAACTAAAGCAAATTGTTTGAAAATTAGGATTTTCTAAGAATTTCAGAAAAAATTGTTAAATTTTCTCTTTTCATCATATTCGAGATCTGCAATAGGTCCAGTAATAATTTTGATAGCGGCGCCGGTGGTGTAGCAGCAGGCCTGGGTTCAATCCCAGTCGGCGTCGCCGGGATGTTCTGAGGCATAACATCTCTGATCACGGGGGAATCAAGGGAAGTAAAGCCGTTGGTAACCGGTTCATGAGTTGATGGGTCGATACGTAGGGTCCAGGTGTGGGAGCTGCCTCCCTGGGTGCATGGAAAACAGGATCGACGGAAAACAAACCGAAGGAAAAAAAATTTCAAGAAGTTATGTTCATTTCATTTCAAGAAAATTAGGTTTTTCAAGAAAAAGACGTTTTCCTAAAATTGCTCAAACTTTTTGTAAACTCAACCAAATATGCACAAAACTGAGCCAATACATTCAGAGACGTATGTTTTTATCTTGTGCTTTTAGAGCCGTTAAAATAAAGGTACTGCTTTACGATTAATTTAGATATTTTTAGATTGTTTCATTATATTCAGTTAAGTTCCGAGTATTTCGAGGACGACGAGATAACATCAGAGAAAATCCTGTTAACTTAACGAAATTTTTAGTGACTTACAAGGAGTTCATTGGAATTATAGGATATTCCGAAAATTCTATGCTTGATCTGAAAACTTTAGAAGTTTCAGGGAATTATAAATATATATCAGAAAATTTACCGGAACAGTTGATCAATTTAAAGAAATTAAGGTCAGTATAGAAAACTTCAAGGCTGAATTTTCCAGGGAAATTTAGTGATTTAAAGCAAAGTTCCATGAGCGTTTATAAACCTACGGAAAATTGTAGAACCTAAAGGCAATTCAAGAAGTTCCAGTAAAATGATGGGATCTTTTAAAAAAATACTAAGATATTGGGCAGTTTTAAAAACATCAGGAAACTCTAGACTGTTGAAGAAGTTATGAATTAGTTTCGATAATTTGAACTTCAGACAAATCTTGAGAACTTCAGTGAACTGAACAGTAGAAATATAATTATTATTTCGTTACGGGAGCTGATCGTCAGATATCGTAATACATATTTCGAGAACTCCATAAAAGTCAATGAAACTTAAAAGAAGATCCGAGAACTTAGGAATTTATATGGACATTTCGGGAGTAAAACTCTAAAAACAAGGCGAATTTTAGAGGAGTTCTGTTTCATTAGTTTCATTTTCAAGAAGTTCCCAGATTTTCAGAGAACTTTAGAGATGTTAACTTTAGAAAATTGATGAGGTTTTTACATAAGTCCAGAGTTCACGGAAGCTTAAACATGTTTAGAACAGTTCAATTAAATTCAGGGTAGTACAACAAGTTTCATGAGAACTGCAAAAACTTTAGAAAAGTTACGAGAACTTCAAAAAAGATATTGATCTCTCTAATAAAGCTCTACAAAAAATTAATAAAAAGGAAAACTTCAAGAAAGAACAGATATCCTCAGAGCAGAGATATTCCAAAGCACCGGAATTACATAAATTTTAAAAAAGTTTCGAGAAATTCAGTGAACTGTTAAAACTTTGGAGAAGATTCATGATCGTTAGGAAAATTGTGAAAACTTTAGGAAATTGAAAACATTGATGAGAAGTATTGCGAGCATCAGGCTAGTTTCTCAACAAAAGAACTTCAAGGCAGTTTCATTAACTTCAGTAATATTTTGGGAACATTCCAGCTGTTCTGAAGACCTAAGAATAGTCCATTACATATTCAACGAAGATTTCTCATGAAAATTTGCTTGAAGTTCCCTAATCTTACGCTCGTATTCTTCCGAAACTTTCAAGGAATTATTTCAGAAATTCACTTGGAACACTTATCTGAATTCTCTAAAAAAAAAAATTAACCCAAAAATAGTTAGAATACTTCTCGTAATTCCATTGACATATTCCTCTAAATGTCGTTGAAATTATCCTCCGAATTCAATGTTCTTTTAATTTTCCAAGGAATCGCCTTGAAATTCTCCTCAGTAAGAAATCTTTTGGAAAGATTCTCAGATTTTTCATTGAGTTCATTTCAGATTTCCATTTTAATCTCACTCCTTCCCTTGGAATTCTAGTCACTTTGGAAGTCTCCTAAGAATTCATTTTCATGTCTCCTCACAAATTCCTTAGATGTCTCCCCTTAATTTGTTTGGCAATCTCTCCTGGAATAATTTTCCGAATTTCTGCGAAGATCTCTAGAGTTATTCTTAGATTTAATTGTTATCCTCCTATTAGCATCCCCTTTACCACCTAAGTGTTCACCAAAAAAATACGAGGACTTATGCTCCGATTTCATTGTCTTTCACAAACTTCATGTAATTATCCTCAGAAGACCCTCTGAAGTTCAGAGGAGGAGAAATTCCTATGAATTTTCATTAAAATTTACATTTAATTCAATTCCGGGTTTTCTTGAAGTTCCATTCAAAACTATCTCAAGCTTCACATGAAATCTAAAATTCTTCGAACTACCATGAAAGCAGATTGCACTTGATATTTTTCTCTTGGTTTTTTGTCCCGAACACCCGTGAAATGAGGTCTTTAGAAATTATAATAAAATTCCATGAGCCTTAAAACTGTGCGAGGAATTGAATGTGCAGTGAATGAAAATAACCAGGAATATTAAATGCTTTTGCTGACTATTGATAAGATTCCCTGAGACTTCCAGATATTTTCCAGAGAAATAAAATTCCCTGAGAATTTCTGGTTTTTTCAGGTTTAGTCATAAACTTTCTATTGGAACGTTCGCTTTAAAGGTTCCTATCATACATATTTAAGTGTTTATGAGATTCTAATTGAATAAGTTTAAAACATCAAACATTTATTTGGTATGCCATCAGAACGACTGATTGTCTTCCCTTAGGTCACTTTTTAGTCACATTTACAACTATAAGTCACTACTTGGACACTTATTTCTTCAACATGGTCACTAAAATCACTATTTTTGACAGCATTGATCGCTATCAGCCCTGGAATAAGAAAGTTTTCGTCAATTTTCCCTTGAATAAGTTGTCAAGCTGCTACTGGCAAAACAAATTTCTCTTACATCCAATATAAGGATGTTTCATGCTACAAATGTTTTGTCAGTTCTTATAATAATCTGCAGCAATTTTTCCAGAGTGCATATTTGTGTATAAAACCTTCATGAGATACTTTTCTAGCGATCTAAACTTTGTTCGAAAAATAAGCTAACATACACATTACAAAATTATTTTGAAAATCTTCCGGCGATCACATAACATAATCTGCTCATGATAACGAAATCACGACATAAAATCATCCAGCCGATTCATCTTCTGCTAATCAATGAATTACTTACACTAATTCTGTTATCCAATCAAAGCGCAATTCAGACCATTCGCTGATTCCAGACACCGTTTCTCCCACCTTTCTCGAAACCACGTTCACAGCCGTTTCCGGCACACTTGTCCAAAACTGAACCAGACTAATTAAAAGCCACTGTAGGTATCGGAAACTGGGCACAAACAATCTATCGGCGTAGTCATTTTCCAGTTCAACAGTTCCTCTGCTCCAAATGGAGCTCAATAATTGACGGTTCAGTTTACTGCCATCGTCGTCGGCGACAGGGCCGCCCACTCAGAACGGGTGGAGGAGGTGGGCGGTACCGAAACAAATCGCCTGTCATCGTGCGGCAGTCACTGAAATCTCGTCCCAACCCAAGCATCTCGAGCCAGTCCGATAACTTTTGCAAAAGCGTCGACGCTGCTGATTCGATTAGTCGTCGTCGGTCGTGCTGGACTGGCAGGGAAGGAGGAGATGGCAGGGAGTATCCTCAGTGATTACACGATGGAAGTAAGAACTTAATCGCCGCCTGTTTCCCTGTCGATTTCTGCTACTTATAGAACTAGATCGGAGCCCGGCTGCTGGGGAGTGGGAGCCATCAAATGATGGTAGATTTTGCGATAGACCATGTCAATAAGTGATACTGAACGATTGTGAGTGCGATTTAATGGATTAGAGCGTAGGAGGTCACCGGTCGGGCGGGAGGGCGGTTGGAGTAGCTTCTGAATCGATCGTTGGAGTTGAGCGGATTACGCGCTAATAAAAGTAAATGGATTGGAAGAAATTGGCAAGACGCGCTCTCGCCTAATGGTACCCTCGAGAGAGAGGAATACCGTTCTGCTACTGGGAAGGGGTCTCCGATGATAAACATTACGAAGTACGAAGCGAGTAAGCTTACTGTTTCGTTTTGAAAAATCCTTTCCGATTAGTTTCCCCTACTGGGACGGTGAAAAGTGACTGCACGTTTGGGTCTGTATTTGTTCAGTGCGAGCGCGAAATTGCAACTCGTTCGAATAGTTCATCAATCGTGACACCCGGAGGGAGCAAATTGAACTTTAAACGAATCGATTTCCATACCTTTTGTGTGCCATTTATCTGACGGGAACTTTTCTTAGTTCGGCTAGGGTGGTAAGAACTTTAAATGTTGCAGCAACATACACCAAGATGGATTATCATATTGACTGTAGGGACATCTAAAGCACTTCCACCTGGTAACCCTATCAGTAAAACTTGAATCCATCAATCACACTGAAAGATTTAACGTTCTTCTCTAATGTTCCGCTTGGGATCGAAATGCATTCAGCAGTAGCTGGAGGAAGTCGATAGGTGAGTGAAATATTCGTTTAAATGGGATGTCAATCTTTTTGGGATACGTAGAAAAATCGCGGCGAAAAGCTATGACCATTGATTGTATACAAGCATCAGCGCCATCCGTGAAAGTTTCTCAAAGCCAGGGGAAGCGTTCAGAGTAGCAATGGGCGATCTTGATTATTTTGGTTCGATTAATCGATTTTTTTAATCGATCTCAAACACTTAAAAAATCGACTGGATCGATCCTTTGATTCGATTTTTGTTTGGATAAAAAAAAACAGTGCATTTGCATTTGCAATTTTATATTGGTTTTCTTTTCTTCACCTTTGCACATCAATTACTTTGAACATGGATTCTGCAAACAATTAGTGTGTCAGTTCAGTAGAAATATTCACTTCTTATGACATATTTCAGGTTAATCAGTCCTCTACTATGTCAGAATTGGATCGCCATGGGGGCATATCGGCAGAATTATCAAATTTCTTGCATCAGCCTGTTTTCCATCGTTCTGTCGATCCTTTTCAAACATGGGAAAAAATCCGTAGTGAATATCCCCATGTATACCCCATTGCTCGAGACTATTTATCAGGAATGGTGACAAGTGTTCCGTCAGGGAGGCTATTCTCTAAAACTGGTGAAACCACACAGAATCGATATCGGCTCAATGCAAAACGCATCCCATGTAGCATTTCTTGTTTTATTGCACTCTATTAGTGGTTTTTTAGATCAATTTTATAAACCGTCAATAAAATTAACAGCTCCAGCACAACCTTTTGATAACCGCTATAAGATCGTCTTCCAGCTTAGTGGACCAAGCATGTTTGAGAATCACAATAAAGCTGTCTTAAAACCTTTTGTAAGAAAGCCCAAAAGCTACAAAAGGTTATCATAGCCTCTTTAAGAGTAATATTGTATCCAAGCAGTTTTATTACGCTTTGGTGAACATCAGTTATAAATCCAACTCAATTTTTATTGCATCAAAGCAACCGCCATAAATTAGCTTGTTGTTGTTCTGTTCTGCTGAAACTTTTTTTTTCCATAGGGTAATCTTTAGCTGTAAAAATAGGTTTGAGTGTTGGTGTCAAGATCACCTTGTTTCTTGACGACATTAGTGAAAATCTTAAAGAAAATATATGCCTTTTTAGAAGTTCCAAAACATATGCACTTGAAATTTTATCGTGTTTATTGGGATAATATGAGCTTTAAATAAATGCGCCTCAAAAATAATTCAAGTTAACAAAAAAGATTGTTTTAGAAATCAAATTCATTTGATGGAATCATCTTAATTTTACATAAAATAGATCTCAATAAATAAATTCATACCAATGCACACTGGAAATCAGTTCGGATCTCTAATTAGCCATTATTTTATTGAAATTACTTGGATTTTATTCCAAGGCTAATGGGATTTTCATAATGACAATATGGCGACAGAGAACAACAGGCAAGAAAAACACCAAGCGCAATTTCTTAAAATGTCTAATGCTTTTTTTTTGCTTTATTAGAGAGATTTTCCCTAATGCTTAAATTGGATGGAAGCAGAACAGAAAAACATAATGCATGATTTTATTTCGAGCACTATTTTCTTTTTACAAGAGCAATTCATTTTTTTTATTTGAGGATAAACGTATATTCCTATTCTACGGGTGCAACCGATGAATTTTACAAACATTTGGAAAAGTTTTGAATGTTACATTAACCTTTATGAAATGCTATGCGTGATTTCAACTTTTTGTCCTAGAACTGTCACCATTCTATGTATTTCGACCAAGATTCGACAGTGTCACCCCATGAAAAAAAGAAAAGAAAAGGAAAGAAAATTTTCAATGCTGATTGTTGAATTGTTGTGACCATCCACGACTGTAAATCTGATAAGAGACACAAGGTGGCATAGGTATCATCCTCCGACTCCAGATAATTATATATTTCCTCTTCATGAGTCATTTTTGGTGTAGCAATGTGTCCATTCGAAGTGAAGATGGTTCATAATGGTGAGGAGGCACACTCTTTACAGCTTCCTTTGTGACATCCGCAGAAAATGCAGTGGCATTTTTTTCTTGGTTGGAGTAATTCACGAAGGTCTGCGGCTGACTGTAGCAAATAAACGGGCTCATGCTAAAAAAATTGTTAATTTTCTTTGCGCTCCGCTTGGAAGTACCGGAAAGTTTTGATTCTTTCTATGAGCTTGAGCTTGAGCTTGATTGACCGCCCACGGTTGCTACTCTGTTACTGCCAGATCAGCTGTAATTACACAGAGAACCAATAGACGATGCTTGGGACTAGCAATCATCCTCAATGTGTAAAAACTGGTGATCTTAAGTTAGGCAATACCAGTGCCGGCCGCGCCCGAACACAGGTCAAGAAAGGAATGGGAAGGATTGTGTTGACATGACACTCGCTTTGATGGAAGCCGAGAACACCTCTGCACTTCCACGAGGAATCACTGGGATGTTGGATAAGAGGGTTGGGTTTGCAGCAGGGTTCGTTTTGGTAAACGATAAGCTGAATTGATGTCCTAACGATCATATAACGCGAAGGAGCTTGGGATTGAACCCACGGTCTTCTGCTCAGTAAGCAAAAACGTTTGCCACTAGGCAGACGAGCACCTTTTTAATCACCGAGTTGCTGTTATTACCATGTAGTCATATTAACAAATAAAACGTTTTGATTCTTTCTATGTTGTAAAAATAAACCACCCATTTACACTTCTGATAAGTTACAACTGAATGCTTATAATTGTTTTTAAATAACTGTTTCATGGCCAACTAGTTTTGTTGCGCTTACTTAAATAGCAATAAAAGGATTTATTTTTGGGTTTTATAAGGGCAATTCATATTGCTTTTTTTTATACTTCAAGGCAATCATAAAACCTGTCATAAGTGAAAATAGCATAAGCATCAGTTGGTTTTTTTTATTAGCTTTATAGGGGTTTTGTAGATAGCTATGAGAATGTTCCATGACTTGCATTATATATGACCGTCATAAAGCTGTAGGTTATGGTTGCAGCTGCAATAAAACCTTTATAAATTTTGAATATAGCCAAGCAGCTCTAGATTTGTTACTTGGGCATGGCTCAATTAGCTTTCTTGGGATCCCTCTCGGATGAGTTTTGGGATATCTGAATTAAGTACTTTCCGTACTTAGGGTTGATGCATATATTATGTCACGCTCTAAGGGGCGAGGGGGAGTGTCTGAGATTTTGTTATAGGTATAGGAAAAACGTCACGATAGTTTTTTGCTAGATTTTGCGTGACATAATTAATGCATTGGCCGTTACCTGCATTTAAACTCCGATCATCTAATCGTTTTGTTTCATACGTCAATTTTTCGTTTTTTAAATCGTTCATTTAATACCAATAAAACGAATATTATAACCTATTAAATCAAACTCACTCACCTAATCAAGTATCCTGAGCAAAAACTTCCACGTATGTCAAATGAAATCAAATTAGTATTTTAGTAAATTCTCATCACATACGTATGTTACACTCACAACTTAAAACTGCGTACGTGCTAAGCAATTTATTTCTTAATTGCATCAAATGACTATTATAAGTACTATAACAATATAGTACATAAGCTATATTGTCGTCAAGGTTGCAAATACTCATTTCAGCTAAAATAATGTTTTTTGGAATAATAAAACCAAAAGATGGTATGATGTTGTCGTGACATTTTTTTAATATCAACTTTAGACTAAACTTGGCGTTAATCTGCACCAACTATCCAATGATCCGTTGTACTTGAAACATTTTTGTGCCATTTTGAAAAATGAAAAAAAGATCGATTCAAAATGATTGATTATTTTCAAAAAAAAAAAAATAACAATTCACTAAGATCGATTCATACCTCAAGATCGCGCAATGCTAGTTCAGAGTACCAGAACTGTACCAGACAGAGATGATCGTATCGAAGTACTTAGATTCGCTGAGCAAGACTCAATGACCTGGTCACCTACCCCATACGGCGAGGCAGACGGAGACAACCTTAATACTCCGGATACTTCAACTTTGAAAACAGCAATACAGGCGTTCCCAAACATGTAAAGGGTGAAGAGCTTTGGGTGGGTTGGTTTATTTCCTTTAAATTCCGTTATAATTGCTTATCTTTTGACAGATACGCGTATTTCGTCTACTACTTGCAGACTTCATCAGTGCCAAGTACCCAACACCACTGAAGAATCCATCTTTTATCTACGAGTTATATACTAATCAATAGGTACTAAAAATCAGCAGGTATCCACTGCCATGTCAAAATTTACCTAACCAGGTACCTAAATTCAGTCTCCAACAGGTAGATGCATGCTACGATGTGTTGTTTTAGGTAGCATGCTAAAGAGTTTCGAGTATCCGTTTCCTTGATCTCTATTAAGGGCCTGTTCATAAACTACGTAGACAGTTTTTTGGGATTCTTGACCCCCCCCCCCTCCCCCTGCGTAGACAATTGCCCATACAAAAAAATTTAAAATTTGTATGGACCGTGGATAATTGTCAACCCCCCCCCCCCTCCCCCTAAACTGTCTACGTAGTTTATGGACAGCCCCTAAGAAATGTTGATGGATTATGTTTAAATATTTCTAAACTTCAGCTACGTCTAAGGGTGGTCTGAATGAAGGTCACTTCCCAGACAGATGAAAGATATTGAAATAAGTATTGTTTTCCGACTCCAGGAAAGTATCCAGCACATTCTATAAGCCTACAGTATATCGGAAAATCTCTGGAATTTCTTGAAAAAATCGGTGCTTGCTAAAAGTTATGTATTTTTTTTTTAAATTAATGGAATTTCGTTGATGTTCTCTTATCAACTTGGCTAAATTTTCGAATTTTTTTAGATCTTGAAATTTCCATGATATAACACCTTTGAAATATTTTCACATTTTCCGGATGTTCATATCATTTTTTTTGCGTTCCAAAAATTTTTGTGAGCAAACCGAAGTTTCCAGCAAATCCCGGAATTTTTTTTTTTTAAACTTATTTAAGGTTTCTGCAATTTCATTGATTTTTTTTTAAATTATATGACCTGTCTTGATGTTCTCGGAGCTTCCCTAAAGCTCTGAATTCTAATGAAGATCTCGGTTCTGCTTTAAAATAAATGAAATTCTCGTGAACACTTTTAAACTTCCCAGGAACTTTCTGGATTTCTGTGAAGTGCCTAAAATATTTCCGGATTTTTTTTAATTTTATTTCCTGAAGGTCTCTGTACTGAATCTCTCGGAACATATTAATGGTTCTCGATTTAATTTAAGCACATCATGGAACTATCCTGAATTTGTCCAAACTAACGCTTATAGATTTTCAAACCAATCCAATAGTCTGAGATAAAGTTTCGGGGACTTCCCATTAACATCTCTGGAATTCTTGAAAAAGATCTCTAGATCTAGCTTCTCTGAGATAACTAGAACTTCTTAGAAGTTTTCTCTATTTCACTAGTATAAAAATTCAAGACATTAAAAATGTTGTGATCTTAGACTTACTAAAATGAAGTACAGCTGTTTCTTTAAAACTGATTGTCATGTCCTAAAAACGTTTGCGTTAATTGTTGTTGTTGCTGTTTTACAAAAAAAAAAAACATATTTTTAACGCATTACATATAAAACTTCTTATAATAAACCTTGAAATTATCCGCCAAAGATATGGAAAAACCTGGAAAACTCAAGGAACTTTATTTAAATAGAGAAAAACGATTAAACGTAAAAAAACTCCATTCAAGGTCGACAACTTCAAATTGTTCAAAAATTAGAACAAAATGCAGGCCTATCCTACACACTGCAAGAAGAATGATCATTCTTGAAATAAATTCACGTTTAAAAAAGTTTAAAAAAGTGACTGATTACAGGAAAAAGTGAC
Source organism: Ochlerotatus camptorhynchus (assembly GCF_037179485.1). Classification (NCBI taxonomy): domain Eukaryota; kingdom Metazoa; phylum Arthropoda; class Insecta; order Diptera; family Culicidae; genus Ochlerotatus; species Ochlerotatus camptorhynchus. The sequence goes on along the minus strand of NW_027040681.1, from coordinate 2,505,432 downwards.
TTTAGTGACATGGCTTAAAAAAGGAGACTTTTTAGTGACTAGCTTGAAAAAAGTGACCAAGTCACTGAAAAATGACTCGCTACCAGCATGTTATTCAGCTTTCAAGAAGCTTACATCTTAATTGGGAAGGCCTTCCTGAACGGCGCCGGTGGTGTAGTGGTAAGCGTGATTACCTCTCTCCCCAGCAGGCCTGGGTTCAATACCAGTCGGCGCCGCCGGGATGTTCTGAGGCATAACATCTCTGATCACGCCTTCCTTCGGATGGGATGTAAAGCCGTTGGTCTCCGGTTCATGAGTTGATGGGTCGATAGGTAGGGTCCAGGTGTGGGAACTGCCTTCCTAGCACGTCGGTAGCATTGGTGCTCAGCACGGAAAACAAGATCGACGGAAAAAAAACAAACCAAAGGAAAAAAAAAGGCCTTCCTGAGCATAGTCAGGAATACTAGAAATCATTTATAGATTGATAGGAGTTTCTCAATTCCGGAACCCTTTAAATGAAACAATTTTTATTTGTAAAGTAAAAAAACCATCAATGTCATCAAAAATAGCAACAGTTAGTCTGACGCTCCCAAGCGTACGTCATTTGTTCACCGTCATACATGACGTTTGCTTTGACAATCATAAATTACACTGTATATTGCCATGCAAAAAATAAAATAAACCGCAAAGAGAGCAAAACTCATTAAACGGTACGCAAAATGACGTCGCGACATCAGAACACATGTTCACCGCAAAGAACACACGACGACGACGTGACTAATGTTGTACATCATCATTGTCCGACCGCCGTAGCCGCCACCGAATGCGGGAACCTTAATGATCATACCAACCAGCGGCGTCATTCGACGACGACGACGACGACGACTCTGGCAATAATTAGGTGCTTGAAGCGAATTTTCCTTTTGCTCCTAATTCCTGAAACATCTCTATCAAAAAAAAAAAGAAAAAAAAACAAGCTCGGATGCACTCCGCGCGCAGTACGTCGTCCGTCGAACGTGATATATTTTTGCCGTAATAAATAAAACGATAACATCAATCTCAATTGGCTGGTTGTTCTTCTGGCGGGCAGCCCACAGTTTCCAGCGATGCAAACAATATGAACAAAAAAATAAATCGATCCACCTACAGTGTTATTCAGGTTTTCTTATATTCTCAAAAGCTTGATTGGGCGGGTATCCGGAATGACAACGATATTTGTGTGTATATATTTTTTTTTTAACTAGTTCGTTTATTTACTAGGCTCAGTCGTGTGTGACACTTTGCGGAGCCAAAATCAGTAATGTTTGATTTACATTTTAAATAGCAGTATTTCTAGGTTAGTATTGGGTACCAATTACTCGTGGCGGGCTCGAGGTTAATGGGTAACAATTTCAATTGGAAGGATCTAGGTAGGAAACTGGTTTCTGAAGCCTCCTTCAGATACTACTCTCGGACGGTTGACCAAATCCTGACTGGGCAGGGGCAAGTAGCACAGGAACAGGAGGATAATAAGACTGGGACACAATGGCGGGAAATTGTTTGGAAAGGAGAGGATAGTCACATCAAACTCTAACATCAGACAAACAAAGGAATTCGTAGATCGCTTGCATGTAGGGAAGATCACGTGTTCCCAATACATCTCTTACTTCACGGAAGGGTTGTCTACCTCGGGCCACTAGGGTATCCAATAGTCGTGCTCTGGAGGCGTCATTACCCGGGCAATACCAAACTGCGTGATCGATGTCATCATAACCGGTTCTGCACCTACATATATTGCTTTCAACGAGGTTTATTCTATAGAGATGTGCGTCTAGCGAGTAGTGGTATATATATTCCGGGTCATCATGATACTTTTTTCAGAACAATGTTTTTTTGGTTCCATTTGGAGTCCCAAACAACTATTCCAAATTTAGGGACGATTGGTTGTAGCCCGGCTTTTCGCATTGTGTTTGAAATGTATATGGGAAAACCTACTTTTTATGCATTTTCATTCCTAGGGACCACAATTTTGCTTGAACCATGCAACTTATCATGTCACAGTATAGTCTAAGAACTATAACTATGCGCAAGGATTTACAGTACTATATTGTCTCTAAGCATAGTTATAGCTGTTCCAAAGAGCAATGCTTCGAATTGAATGTCAAAAATCGCTTTTTGCCGGTGTAAATGATGAACTAGTATGTGATGTAATACTAGTGACTTTAGTGACTAAAATTACGAAAACAGTGACCAAATAGTGACATTTATTGATCGGAAAGATATGGTTTACACATAAATTTGTTATAGAAAAATAAGTATGAATTGAATAAGCAAGAGCACGTTCCAATTCTAACCTCCATTTCCTCACTCTGCAGACCACGAATTTGTCTAATCTAATCTAATCTAATCTAATCTAATCTAATCTAACACCAACACAGCCAGTTCATGAAAGCATCCTGGAAAATGATAGATATACCTCCATCCTTTTTCTTGTCTATTTGGTATATTTTGTACATCAGAGATGCGCAAAATGTATCAAAACGGCCAGGCCTACTGTGCAGCATTTAAGGGGCAAGATGATTCAAAAACATCGGGCCTGTTTAAATCAAAGATTTAAACACGATGGTTCAGAATCCGAATAAATGGATGAAACGTGGACATCTCGTACCGTACGTTCCGTTGATATAAATGATTGGTCGTTGGGAGAATCTAATCTAAAAAAGTTAAATGATGCTCCATTTTCCTCGAGTGGTTGGGACATGAGCACTAGCTCTTGTCTTAGCCCTATATGGCTTATGGTTATAGAGCCATGACTCGCTTTCTGGAAAGAAAAAAAAAATTGAATAAAAGGCCGTAGGAGAAAGGAAAAGGAGGAAGGAACCCTAGTTCTATCTTCTCTTGTTTAAACTGAAAAAACGGGTATCTAATCAATCTACAGGAAAAGTTCGCGAAACTCACAATGACTCGCGAACTTTTTCTTTTGTGTGCCTATATTCTATATTTACCGTAACTAGGGATATGAAAGGAAATGTTGATGTAGTACATATTCAACGAGAGGTCACCACATTAGTGACACCCTCATAAGTACTACGGAGTTGGAGTATTCGGTACGGTATTAAGTCAGGATACGCCTCAAACAGACGAAACAACCAAAAGCATATGATTGATTTTTTTTGTGAGGAATTTGATAATAAACCCACGATCTTATGCACAGTAAGCAAACGCAGCAGTCGCTAAGCTAGCCGAATTCCTCAATTTGTTTTCTTAGTACTGTATTAGTGAAATTTATATGGAACATAATGTTACGAACTAAATAAATAAAAAGGAAGGATCTCACCCGAATAATCCTTGAAGCTCCCGAATACAGTTCAAAAATGTTCCTTGGATCTTGATTAAGGAAAACCGCTACTCGTTGCCAGCTCTCGGAAAGGGATGCATCAAATGCAACAGTCCGGTATCTCTCGGTACCACTATAAGCCTGCTGGATTCACACCATCGTGATCATCTTGGGATCTTCGTTGCCCATCAGCTAAGACAGCTCCCAACAAACACCGCTCCTGGATCTTCCTTTTTTTCTTTTTTTTTCACTTGTCATCCACCATGGTCTGATCTATTTCGATCCCGTCCGTGAGATTTTGAACAATTGAACAATCGGAAGTTTGTTTAAACATGATTAAAATGGTTAAAATCACTAAATGAAAATCAGCAGCAAAATTAAAAACGTGTCAACTTTCCAGCGCGACCTACTTCGATCTCTCTCACTCTGCAGATCACGAATATGTTGGCCCTTATAACGGGGGTGTCACTTCACGGTGAACACGAAGTGAAGTGACAAATTGTCACTCAAGGTGAAGTGATTGCCGTGTAAATCAAATGGGAGTCACTTCACCGTGAAGTGACATCGGTAATAAGGACCGTTATTAGATCGCGAAGTTGAGGCACAGAGAAAAATGTTCAAAGTACCGATTTTAGACAAATTTTTTTCAATTTAAGACAGCATTTTTTGAAGATTTAGGATATAAAGGATAGAGAACTACTTTGGCCTAATCGCCCATTTTGGGCCTATCGAGCAGAAAACTTCAAATAAATCCATGATTTCAGAGTTAACAAGTCAATTATGCGTTTGGTACGACTTTAGTTAATAAGCTACCGAACGAAGTCAATGAGAACGCGTGGTATGAAGGTTTGCACGCATTATTCCCAAAAATAAAAGAAGCGCTCCAACCGAATCAATTTTTATCTTCATCCGACAGGCCGAAGTGAATCCATTGGCGTTTCAATTGCGTTTCAATGTGTTAGGCCGAGTTTAAAATCCGTAGGCCGAGTTTGGCGTCAAAAAGCAGTGTTAGACTTTTGACAATATCTCAACGATTGGTTTCTCGTTTTCAAATTTTACGGTACGTACGGAAAGGTAAATAAATTTAGAAGCCATCAGTAATAATTGGTGCTAAACTGAACTAGATTAACAAAGACTAACTGCGGGTTATTATTAATAGGCCGGACATCGGGTAGTTAACGCTATGAAGCGATACATTTATCAACATGAAGAATTGCAGATCCTTCTCTTCTTTGTAGTCGCTATAACGAACTGGTCGTCTTTTTACTTTACTAATTTCTCCCAAGAATATAATCTTCTGTAACATCTCAAACATAGAAAAAGAATCATAACACTGGGATCTAGACAAGTTTTCTAGACCGCAGTTTAAGAAAAAGTAGAAGGGTCTGTGCCTAGGGGCACGAACGGAAGCTTGATGTAGGACCGCTAGTGGACGGAATAAATGTGAAGAGCATTTAGTTCTTTTAATTGATCAATTATCTATTATCTCAACTCTTTCCGTTTTTGAATTGTAGGCGTACCCAATTTGTAGTAATTTTTTTCAAAGAGAAAGTTGATTTAGAGAATCAATCAAAATCACTTGCACCCCTGCTTCCAAGTTTGGTTACAAGATTACAACTCTGGAGAGCATTTTGTGTGGTCGTTGGGGGCTTGTGGTTCTGAACAAACAAGCACAGCTAAATTCTATTCCAACTCTTTAATGATGTAAGCTTGATGGCCCTGAAAAGGGCCGTTTTATTGAAGAGGACATCCATGGCCACTAACGCTTGGCGTGTTTAGTGTAGGTGAAAGCATCACGGACCTCATTTTCCAGGAACACCTTCAGCACACCTCGTAGATCAGACCGGAGATACGTTTGACACCACCACGGCGAGCCAGACGACCGATGGCGGTTATCTCGAAGAGCTTTGCGATGACGCTTGGCGCCTCCTTTACCAGACTTTTTCCTCCTTTGCCACAACCAGTCAATTGGATTCTTTAAGGGTATTGAGGTAAATGCATATTCGTAATCTGCATTAAAAATGGAACCCAAACCCAAAATTTCATCAATTTTGGTACACTGGAACTATTTTAAATAAGTACGATTACATTTACAAAAATTACCTAATTAGCGCCCCTCGGTGTCACTTTGTATGGGAGCGAGCTGTCAGTTTGTTAGTTTAGTGTCAAACAGTGAAGTTATTATTTTGCTTTAAATCTTGATTTAAAAATCGAGATGAAAGTGTGTGGGTTCGAAAAAATATCGCTGTGCTCCAAAAACGAAGCTCTTTCAGATGATGTATAAAAAGCGATACATTTTTAAAAATTAAAGAACCCAATTGTTGCTTGTTAGGTGTGAAGGAGTGGACTAGCTACCACCTTCCTACTGCTGCTATTGCTGTTCACCACGCCGTCCGAAGCAAAAATGAGCTAATGCCATACAGCAGCGCTCTTTTATAACTTTTCAGGTTAAAGCAGAATGATGTGCAACCAAGTGGTATAAAAGCTACAAAGACTCCTCCCATTATGAGTAGTTTGCTATCAAGTAGCGACACTGGCTCTTTTCCTTTTGCGTACACGGCGAATGAGAACGACCAAAATGTGAGTTTAGTTCACTCATAATCGCCAAAAGTGCAGGAACTCAGCGATGAGTAAATTTGTCTCATGTCTCCTGTGGAAAACCTAAAAAATCTGTCAGAAAATGAGGAAATTGAAGAAAATTTTATTAAATCTCGAAGTAGTACCAATAGACTGAGTGAATCCAATCTTTACTTTTCTCAAATTCGGGAATTTTTCCCTGGGTAAACCGAGGGGTAAACATGAGGCAAATTTACTCATCGCTGAGTTCCTTCACTTTATTTCTTATTTCTGAGATAACTAAACTCAAATTTAGGTCGATCTCATTCGCCGTGATATCACCTTGAAAGATATCGGCGCCGGTGGTTAGCGTGATTACCTCTCACTCCAGCAGGCCTGGGTCCAATCTCAGTCGGCGCCACCGGCATGTTCTAAGGCATAACATCTCTGATCACGCCTTCCTTCGGGAAGTAAAGCCGTCGGTCCCCGGTTGAGTTGATGGGTCGATTGGTAGGGTCCAGGTATGGGAGCTGCCTCCCTGGCGTCGCTAGCATTGGAGCTCAGTACGGAAAACAAATCTCGCGTCACTTTTCAATAGGTCCTATCTACATTTATCGATTCCCTTCATCGACACTCTCTTTCGTAAATAACTCGGCGTCACAAATGTTTCCTGCCGTCTTCGTCAAATTAGATGCTAGATTGTTGCTTCTTCCATCGAAAATATCCGGCCGTGTCTATTCAAAGTTGATCAAGGTTGATCAAAATAATTTGTACCCCTGCTTCCAGTTTGATTACATGAGCATTTTGTGTGATCGTTGGTTCTGAATATGGACAAACAGGCAGATGAATTTCTATTCCTACTCTTTACTGTAATAAGCTTGGTGGCCTTGAAAAGAGCCGTTTAGTTGCCAAAGTTGATGACCTCCGAAACCAAACAGAGTGCGTCTCTGTCACTTCAAAACGTAGATGACATCCATGGCCGCTTACGCTTGGCGTGTTTAGTGTAGGTGATAGCATCACGGATCTCATTTTTCAGGAACACCTTCAGCACACCTCGTAAATCAAACCGGAGATACGTCAGACACCGCCTCGGCGAGCCAGACGACGGATGGGGGTTATCTCGAATAATTTGCGTTTGGTTCTGAATATGGCGATGAGTGTGCAACATATTACGCAATTCCATCTTCCCTATTCGCACGCGCCCGAGGATCGGAGGCGAATGCCACTTCGACTTGTTTCGTCTACTTACTACTCTCTGACGACTGTGCTGGGGAAGCAGCATATGCATGTAGGTAATTGGTGGATTTGTTAGTTAATTCGACGCTTTTGGACAATGCTGGACATTTACCAGTTTTTCAACAGTTTCTTGTTGAAAATCAACATTTGGAAGCATTGTTATCGATGCGTAGCCATATATCTGATCGATTGGTGATAAAATTATTGATATTGAACCAGGGGCAGCTGAGTTATTAACGTTCAAAATCTTTCTCAATTTGTTACATGTTCCATTTTCGGTTTTCACAAAGTGTACCCCCATATAGAAATCAAAGACGTAGTCCTACGTCAAAAATCTCATTACATGACACGAGGAAAATATTCCCAGATTGAATGATCACGGACATAAAACAAAATTGAAGGCGTCTAGGACTTAAAATCTCGATCGTGAAAAATTAGAGATTTAGGAATACATTTTAGAGTTTGTTTTTATTTATTTTTTCTAAGACTTGGACCTGGAATTTTTGTTTTTGTATTACCGAAATTTTAGTATGTAAAAAAATACTATACAATTTAATGGACTTAATAAGGAACCCAAGCATCTGTGACATGATTTTTTTCTCGATGCTTGGACAAATACTAAAGCTACCGGGGGTTAAAGTTTATTCAATTTTCTGACCTTTGAACAAATGTCGAGAGTTTGAAAATTTGCCTAGACCATTTTTTGACATTAAACATTGAACCAACGGGAAAGGTATTTTTTACCTGAAAATTCAGGTAACCTCTTCAAAATAGGAATCCACGTAGGTTCACGTGCCACACGAAAAATTCAATGACATGGTGATGAATTCCACTGGATTTACTGGTCCAGTCACATGTCATACTGGTGGAGGTTAAGTGAAATTTACGTAAGTTCTTCGTGATTTCATGGTATGAAAATTTTAGTTATAAATTGGCGATAGAAGAAAGTGTGCATTTGTCGATGATGGACGAGTTGGAATTCCCAGGCTTCTACATGTTTTCAAGCGCAAGTTTTATATGGAAATGGATTTTTCGAGGTGCTATCAATCAACAATTGACAAACTATAAGGGTGCTTCTATACGGTTAATATACTTCAACTTCGAGATCATCAGTGCCAATTATTGAATAATGTAAACTTGTGAATTTTCCTAGCATGCAATCCTTTAATGACTAAAATAAATCGAAATATATATCTATAGTATATCATCAATTCACTTTATCATTTCTACACAATCAAGTAACATTTACTTGCTGATTCCCGTAATTTTTAGGTGATGCCAATTTGAAAATCATCGGAAAGTCCAATAAAACTTACGTGAAAATCAATTGATTTCTATGTGAATCACTCAAATGTAATCTCTCCCCCAAAACACGTAATATTCACCTGAAAAGTATGATGAAAAATATTTACGTGCCTATTCAGGTGAATTTTACGTAGCTTTTTGTTGCAGTGAAGGCTTGGACAACTTGTAGGATCTCAATGTAAAATAACCGGAAAATTAGGTCTTTTTTCGAAATCTCTGAAAATTTATGATAGGTCTATGACAATTTCAAGATAAAAAAAATCAAAATATTAGATTCCGTTAACAGTTCGCATCTCTTCTTGTCAGACTTTACTCTGAGTTTTTAAAGTAAAATTCTTTACCTCTCAACATAGGCCATACAAAAGTGACTTTAGTGACTAAGTTTTAAGGAATAGTGACTTTAGTGACTTTTTGGTGAAAAAGGTGACTTTTTAGTGACTGACTTGAAAATAGTGACCAAGTCACTAAAAAAGTGACCTGCTACCAGCCCTGTGATAGGCAATTCGACTTTTCATTTCCTTGCCACAGTTAAGAATGTCTTTCCAACAACTTGAACAGGCAATTAGTCGGAAAACGAGCCATCCAACAGAAAGATGCTCAAGTAAATGGGGAGAAGAGCCCACCCTTTATCCACGAAACGTTAGCAACAGGGAAATTACATCTTCACTCACCGCATTCAAATCGCTTCAATTGGGATGATCCCTCCTCATCTCCATTTTTTTATATATATTAATATGTAATATAATAATCAGATAATCAGAAGCAGAGTCGATTGAAATATGCTGAAAATAAATGAGGGCTAAGTTGATTCTTAACATAGAATCGTAGATATATAGGTGAAGGATAAAAGAAAGGAGAGTCAAAGGTGTTGACATGTGGAATTAGTGGTCGTAGAGATCGAATGCGCATGTTTAAATATCGTTGATCCAGTTTCCTATCATATAAATTTGCATTTCAGAAAGTTATGATTATTGTCAATAACACTTTTTTTTTCTTCGTTCTGAAGATAAATCCACTGCGACCGGTACTTTGATCTATTGTAGTACACCCCGTGTCCTTAGTTTAGTGCATGTCGTATGACTCCATCACTATTGAGAAATGATGAAGTATTCGATTTTGATACAGTCAATCACGCTTACCACTACACCACCGGTGGCGCTGTCATTCTTGCATTCAGTGAGAGCACCCTCCAAATGCACGCCCCTTTGTCAGTCAAAATTTGATTCTTTATATGTATGTATGTATGTATGTATGTATGTATGTATGTATGTATGTATGTATGTATGTATGTATGTATGTATGTATGTATGTATGTATGTATGTATGTATGTATATATGTATGTATGTTTGTATGTATGTATGTATGTTTGTATGTATGTATGTACAATCCAAGTCCCACTGTCCGGCAGTGTTTTTATGTATGAAAAATGTCTGCAATATAAAAGGTTTATCATCTTATACCGATGCATTCGCAAACATGTTTAGCCCGGAAGTTGAACGGTGATAGCTCTGTTGAGTTTCAGTGACCCATTTCAGAATGTCTGATCACTCACGTCCATTCCGAGGTCACTTTCACTTACAACCAGCTCCGCATACGCATAGTACAAACATCAAGTGGATATTGGCATTATGTGTACAATTCCATCATCAAAGCTATTTATGCTTTGTATATGGCACGTTTTTATTGGTTTGCATTTTAAATTTTTATATTTCGTTGTAATCAGTTAGATCTCACCACTGATGTATTATGTATCCTTGCTGCTGAATCTTCGTCATCTGAATCTAACATTAGCGGTTCTGCATGCTCTGTGAAATTTTGTTTTCTCTTACATTGGAAAAACACAAAAACGCTACGGACGGAACTCGTTCACTTCTGGTATTTGGGAAATTATTTGGCTGCCATTAATTAACAATACTCAATTGCATAAAAATTGCCGAAACAAGCGAAGTAAAATGACAGCGAAAAAATAAACACGCCTTCTTGCAACCAGAGCCTACTTCATGTTTATACCTTCAGCCATGCTTGGCATACACAGTTTTGGTCACAAACTGCTCATTTGCTAATAACTTTGCACACAGTTGACAAAAAATAGTTTTGTTTAAAGCAGTAGATAGAATCAAGTTTGAGCTTGTAATAGGTACGTTAGAAAAAGAAGATTTTAATTCTAGTAATAAACTGTATTTGGTTTTTGCGTTGTAAAAATCAAGTGAGAAATGCTCGCTGCACGTCTCAGACTTTATGTGTAAAAATTCATTGGTGTTGATTCAAATGTTAAGATTTACCTACTCTTTGCATATCTATAGTAAGCTATGATCCTTATCTATCAATTACTTTAAAGAAAATCAATTTTTAATAACTCAGTGAAAAGTTATTAACAAATAAGCAGTTGGTGTGTGCATGCCCTCAGCATTGGTGTTCATGCCACACTTTTAAGACCATACGTGGCGATCAATTGTGATGTGCGCGCTGCATACAGATGTCAACAGTAACACACGATGGGGTTGAATTCATGTTCTATGCAACCGTTAATTAACAAGGGGTGAGACAGGTTTTCTTCTGAGTTGCTTTTTTTCCAGCGAGTAGCTCGCGAGTAACTCAATGTACCTCAATATTTAATCGACGTTCATGGACGTTCTCTGCTTACTCCGTTTACACACTTTATGAATATGCTTCTCATATTAGACGTCAGTTTTGTTTGTAAACAAAGTAAGCCCAAGTGTATCCCGATGCTTTTGAATAGCTTGAATATTATTCAAGAATCTGTGTTGGTGCCGGCTTACTACCAGCAAGAACTTTCAGTTCCAGCCAGCTTTAAGCAGTTGTTCTTCCTCCTCAGCAGCCAGTCCCAGTAGTCACTTCAAAAGCTCTTCTTGTTAATTACAAGTACAACATAGCATTATTGCATCTAATCCATTTTTTAATTATTCGTTATTTTTCGTGTCTTATCTAGTCAAAAATATTTATTTCTTGACCAAGTTTTTCGTTTTAATCATCCGGACATTATTGTTATAAAATTGTGCTCGTAAAGTAGTTATTCGAAGTACAATTTAACTGTTTTTGTCCGCGCTGTGCTGTGCTATAGAGTTGTTTTTGTTCATTCTTCACCTACGTGCTATTGTTGAAACAATCATCCTGAGCTTGTTTGTCATCACCGTCCTACCGCCAACTTTTGTTCCTGCAAGAAGTCTAATTAAAGGCGTTTGACCGTTCAGCTGCCAGCATGGAGACAAATTGTGCCAAGTGCTCGTTGGAAATTACTGGCATTGAGTATGTGACCTGCCGAGGATACTGTGGCAGTGTGTTTCACATGACGTGTTCCGGAGTGTCTCGTGCCCTGTCTGGTTACTTCACATCCCATCGGAAAAAAAACCTCTTTTGGATGTGCGATAAATGTGCGGAACTTTTTGAGAATTCGCACCTCCGATCCATCACCAATTTGGCAGTTGAAAAATCACCGCTGCTTTCTCTCACGGAAGCTATCACGAATTTGCAGACGGAAATTAAACAGTTGTCATCAAAGCCTGTCCCGTCAATTCTGCCACCTGCTGTCAACCGATGGCCAACACTTGAAGCAACTCGACCATCAAAACGATTTCGTGGATCCGACTCTGTGGTGCCTAAAACATCTGAGTGTCAGTCTGGTTCAAAACTGTTGGGTCAGAACGTCATCTCTGTACCTACATGTGAAAAACCAGCGGCAAAATTCTGGCTCTACTTGTCCCGTATCCAACGTGATGTGAGCAACGAAGCAATCTCTGAAATGGTGAAAGCCAACCTGGAACTCGAAAATGAACCTGATGTTGTGAAATTGGTCGCCAAAGGAACCGACACCAGTAACATGACCTTTATTTCATTCAAAGTCGGTCTAGACCCAGCTTTGAAGAAGAGAGCTTTGGATCCGTCATCTTGGCCCGAAGAAGTTCTATTCCGTGAATTCGAAGATCACTCGGCTCAAAAATTTCGGAGACCATCTGGTGTGAATCTAACACCCACGCCAGTGACACCGCAGACGACGTTTGCAGCAAATCAACCGATGGATGGACCCCGGGACGCGCAAAAATAAGCATTTTGGAAGCCTCTTATCCACTCAGCACAGTCGCGCCGATAAATGGTGAATGCAGTCGAAGTCGTCCCGGCCCTGTGTCTGATGTGCGAGAAGAGGTCTTCCAGCTTGCTTGTCTAGGCAAGTATCAACATAATTTTCATAATTTCCTGCCTGATGATGATTCCCTCCTCAGATCACCAACTTGTTCTGCCGGGAGTACCTCCAGCCAACATGGACAACGCCTTGAACGTCCCCTACCTATGTCGGGACGCGCCGAAAATTCCTACACGCCGGCATCTCGTGACAACAGTTGTGGAATTGCTGGTGACAACGATGTTTGGCTTTACTTCCAAAACGTACGTGGTCTAAGAACCAAAATTGACGACCTGGTTGTAGCGGTATGTGATTGCAACTACGATGTCATCATATTGATAGAAACGGGCCTTGACGACAGCATCAACTCACTGCAACTTTTTGGTACTGACTTTAATGTATTTCGCTGCGATCGCAGTGCTCGTAATAGCCAGAAAGCGAAGTTTGGAGGAGTGCTTATTGCCGTGGCCAGCGTTTACAAGTCTGTTGAGATAAAGACTATTAATGGTAGTAACCTGGAACAAGTAAGTGTGTCTGCCTGTATTCGCGGAAAGCGGTTCGTGCTTTGCGCTGTATATATTCCTCCAGATCGTAGTCGGGACGTAGGTGTTATCGATGCCCATTTAGCTACTCTTCGTGAATTACGTGATGCAACTCCAGATGGTGACCTTTTGCTTGCTTGTGGTGACTACAATCAACCACACATAGTATGGGATTGTCTTGATGATGGAATCTTAAACCTTGATCCTTCCACGACGTCTGCTGCCAGTGCTGCTCTGATGGATGGAACGAGCTTCCTGAATATCCGGCAATACAACTCTATTCGCAATCACCTGGGGCGCATCCTAGATTTGGTTTTCTGTGATTCCGATTGCAACATTGTAGTTAACGAAGCGGTGTCCCCATTGCTGGCTATTGATTTGCATCATCCACCGATTTTATTCTCCTTACCAACTCAATCCGATTGTGTTGACCGTGTGGAATCCCTTGATGCTGGTGAACATACGCTCGACTACTCAAAAATCGACTTCGTCATGCTCAACGAGTTCCTGATGAGCTGTGATTGGAGCAGTATTCTGGCAACAAATGACGTCAACGATATGGCAGCACAATTTTGCAACATAATTTGCAATTGGCTCACCGATAACACTCCAAGACGAAAACCTCCTATATCTCCTGCTTGGAGTTCTCCTCTCCTGCGGCTTTTGAAACGCGATAAAAATTCCTGGCAGCGTAAACTTCGCCGACATCGAACTTCTGAAACGAAACGCAACTTTCATCGCGCTTGCAACGCCTATCGTAAGCTTAATTCAACCCTATACAAGTCATATGTCTTGCGTGTCCAGACCAATTTACGTAGAAATCCCAAGAGCTTCTGGAAGTTTGTGAACTCCAAGCGAAAATCGTCGAATATTCCTTCATCCGTATTTTTTGGCGATTTGGAGTCTACTTCTATGCTCGAATCGTGTGATCTATTTTCCCGCCACTTCAGTTCTATTTTTTCGGATTCAGCCGCCAACGCAGTTGAAGTAGAAAGAGCGGCTTGCAATGTTCCTGAGGGTCTCATCGATTTGCGTACATTTGTGGTTAGCAATATGTATGTCGTTAAAGCTGTTAGGAAGTTGAAGAAATCTGTTTCACCGGGTCCTGATGGTGTACCTGCAATCATTTTTTGCCGCTGTGTTGCTGTTTTAGCTGATCCCCTAGCTCGCATCTTTACCGCTTCGTTGCACCAAGGAGTTTTCCCCGAAATATGGAGACATTCCTTTATGTTCCCTGTCCATAAGAAGGGCGACAAACGTGACGTGACAAATTATCGTGGCATAACAAGTCTATCTGCAGCTTCAAAATTATTCGAGATCATTGTGAACGATGCTATCTTCTTTCATGTCAAGAGCTACATTTCAGCAACGCAACACGGATTTATGCCAGGACGCTCAGTTATATCAAATTTGCTGGAGTTCACCTCAACATGTATAAATCACTTGGAAAATAGGGCTCAAGTAGATACCGTTTATACCGATCTGAAAGCGGCATTCGATTGCATCGATCATGGTATTCTTCTTCGGAAAATGTCTCGCCTGGGAATTTCGGATGGTTTGGTTGATTGGCTGAAATCATATCTTTCCAACAGAACACTTCGTGTCAAGCTGGGTTCGTGCACTTCATCACCATTTGCTGCAACCTCCGGTGTTCCCCAGGGCAGCACTTTAGGACCATTGCTGTTCACAATCTTCTTCAACGATGTGACGCTCCTCTTGCCGAGTGGTTGTGTGCTCATATACGCCGATGATCTCAAACTATACATTGTTGTCAAGAACGTCGAGGATTGCCGTCAGCTCCAAGCAATGTTAGACCAATTTGTTGATTGGTGCCGCTTAAACAAGCTTTCCGTCAGTATATCAAAATGTGTGGTCATGACATTTAATCGCACAAGAACGCCAATCGTATTCGATTACTCAATTGATGGATTTGTACTAGAAAGAGTAGAACAAGTAAGCGACCTAGGTGTAATGCTGGACCCTAAACTTACGTTTGACTTACACCGTTCAATGGTAATCACTAAGGCTAATCGTCAGCTTGGTTTTATATCAAGAATCTCAAGAGATTTTTCGGATCCGTACTGTTTAAAAGCACTGTACTGTTCACTCGTTCGTCCGATTATCGAGACTGCATCTGTTGTTTGGACTCCCTACCAACTTTCCTGGAACATCAGAATAGAACGTATCCAAAAAATATTCATTCGTCGAGCATTAAGACAACTTCCTTGGAGAGATCCACTAAACTTACCTCCGTATGCTGAGAGATGTCGCTTGCTAAGCATGGACACGTTACAACGACGGCGACAAATTCAACAGGCAACATTCGTCGCGAAGTTATTAAGTGGTGAAATTGACTCTACCCACTTACTCTCTTGCTTGAACTTTCGTGCGCCAAGCAGATTTCTACGCTCAACGTTCCTATTGCGTCAAGACTCACACCGCTCTTCTTTTGGACAACATGAACCTGTTACGAGTATGATTCGCACGTTTTCTACAGTTGAAGAGTTGTTCGAGTTTGGGGAACCTGCTGCTCAATTCCAGAGACGTATTATTAACTCCAGATACATTTAGTATTTGTTATGGCTTCTGGTTCATTAAGACTTATTGTCAGATGGATGTATTAAATAAAAATAAAAAATAAAATAAAAAATAAAAATAAAAGGATCATTGCTGATCAAACAAGCTCTCCAAACAGCTATTCTTCAAAACATCTAGAATTTCACCTATAATGCAACGATCCCATCAGCATCGATTGATCCAGTAGTCGTAACAGCAGTCCCATTGAAAATGGTAATAACTAACTCAAATCCCCTTCTCATTAGCACCATGCAAGTTAGCTACAGCGTGAAGATTCCATCACAACACATCAAACATAGTGTGGTGAGCAATATTACAACCGTGGCCCCTCCAATAAAATCCACCGCTACAGTTTCCGATTTAGAAAACATCTCCCTGGTGGGGCAACAACCGATCAACACCCAATTTTAGCTCCGACGGCAACGCTACCAACTATTACCCCCGCAGAATGTTCAGCCAGAGCAGCCGCCGTCATTTCCGAAACCGAAGAGGAGGAGGACGTTCAAGTAACCGCAACCAATGTTTTCGGTGAGTGTGATCCTCTTCCGGGGGGCCTCCCTTAGCTCAGTCGATAAAGGCGCAGCTACAAAGCAAGACCATGCTGGAGGTGGCTGGGTTCAATTCCCGGTCCGGTCCAGGAATTTTTCGGGTTGGAAAATTTCTCGACTTCCCTGGGCATATAGAAGTATGATTGGACTTGCCACACAATCATACCAATGCAAAAATGGTACAGGCATCGAAAGCTCTCAATTAATAACTGTGGAAGTGCATCTAGAACACTAAGTTGAGAGCACGCAATAAGTTAATATGCGATATGCAATAAGCTTGAAATGCGAAGAAGAAGAAGAAGAAGAAGAAGAAGAAGAAGAGATCCTCGTCCGGACTTCAAACCCATCAACGATCAACCGGACGAAAATCGAAGTGAAAACCGGTCAGGAAGACGAAGAACAAATCAAGCTGACAGATTACCTTCGTCAACTTTCTCTTTGCATTCCCACGGCCATGTTAAGACCAAGTACAGGATCGTCATGAGTCGTCAGCGCTGTTCATAAAATAGATGGAGACGAACAATAAATTCCACACCTGAAACCGAAGAGCACACGTATGTAGTGATGTTCTACTTTAAAGGAGACTGCCGTCGACGGCCGCAGCAAAATCACGGTGGTGTATCGCAGAGACGGAAGGCACAGCAGAAGCACCAAAAGAGGAAGGGTGGATGTCCACCGTCAGTAGAACGGCACATTGGTAATTCAGAGCTCAGTTCGCAGTTTCATCCAGCGGCAGTTTGCGATTGCTTCGACGAGTATTGTAGTACGTGCGGGGTACGTAATTTGCCGTAATTTGAGTATTTGGTCTGGCAGATCGAGTTCCACCATATCAAGCCGGACAAGCATTCGCCCTTGGTAAGTGTAAGGCAGCTATGCAGCAATAGACTCCGTTCACGTTCACAGTTGGTAAGGGTTGAGCGAAGGTTATTAAGCAGAGATGATGTAGGATAATCAAATCAATCAATTTAAGTGTCTCCGAGTTTTGCTGAGCTATTGAGTTGAGGTGCACCTTCATATGTTGCTGTGATGCGAAAAGTGAGAAAGCAAATGACAGTGAGTTACTCGAGGTGCATCAAAAGCAACTCAGAAATTGCTCATGATTAGGAGCTGTCTTGCCCCTAGTTAATTAACGATCCAACATGATGTGTTTAGAACAAAATTTCAACAAAACTAAACGAGATTGAAAGTTGATGTCAAATAGAGAGTTTTAGAGCGCTTTGAGAGAACGGCACCGCCGTGATTTTCTGAGGCATAACATCTCTGACCACACCAAAGTAAAAAGTCGTTGGTCTCCGGTTCATGGGTTGATCGGTCGATAGGTAAGGTCCAGGTGTGGGAGCTGCCTCCCTGGCGTCGATAGCATTGGTACTCAGTACGGAAAACAAGATCGATTGAAAACAAATCAAGGAAAATAAAAATAACAACACGTAGAAAAACACAAATTCTAGACATGTTTATCACTAAAATGTAACTAATTGAAGCTTACTTGAAATGGACACTATTAAATAGATAAATATTAAAAAAAAATCTAAGCTATCCAATGAAGGTGATAATGTTATGCTAGGTAGCTGTTAGAGCCAATTGATGGCAAGCATAGACCAAAACAAAACAAAAAAAAATCATAAGCTCAGTAATGGTTGAGATTTGATCATATGCGTAGAATCTTTAGGTTTCATCAAATATGATCTTCTATCACCCTTTAACCCCGTACGTCATAATCTTCGTCAAAAAAAAACATTACTTTGCATAATGCTACAAAAGGAAGGAGTAGTTTTCAACAAATTTCGAGCGTGTTCTGGAAGTGGACACAGGATTCCCAGGAATCCAAAGCATGGTGTAGGGTAGAGCGCTACTTCGTCGTAATCGCCCATTTCCGTTCTATCAATAAGAAAAGATCGATAATATCAATGATTTCACCGTGCAGAAATCAATGATAGGTTTGTTCCGATGCGTTAGTTTATTAGCTACCCTGTTAGAGCGCATTGTATGAATATTTACGCTCATTGTTCTCAAAACAAAAGATGCGCTCCTAGCGAATCCTCATTTTCTACGTTTATCCGTAGGACGAAGAAAATCTAATGGCGTTTCAATGCATTAGGACGGAATTGAAACTCGTAGAACGAATTTAGAATCAAGAAGTAGTGTTAGATTTTAAACAATATCTCAACAATTTGTGACTCTTTATCAAATCCAACGGTACGTATGGAAAGGTGAATAAAAGAAGTCATCTTTGACATAAATATCCCATTTTTTTGTTTAAACTCGTTCAGAAAAGAGAGTTAAAGCTCGGGTTGTGCTTAGTAGGACAGAAATTAGATCAAAAACCCTACTCTAAAACAGAAATTTGTTAAGTCTGTAGTAGAAATCTGATTACTTGGGACCCGCTGAAATCGGAAGCAGAAACCGCTTAAATTCGAATCAACCTTCCTCAAATTTTCGTCCTGGACCATAGCAGCTTCGGCAGTTAATAACCAAATTCACTGTAGATAGTAACTTTTGAAATCATTTTAATTGCATCCCTCTGGTAATTTGTATCACCGTCTGTAAGCATTTTCATATGCAGTGTGAAGCTCATCCTGTTGCATTAATTGTTTGCACTTCTTCAGTTGCATGTTCCGGCAAACGAATTCATCAAACAACATCGTAAAAAAGCAAACATTCCCGCTTTAAATCGCACCGCACAGGAGCACATTTATTTATAAACACGCGCATCCGAACAGGAATTTGCGCCAAACCCCGTACAAGGTACACCTACCCAGCTCTATCAGCCGGTAGGCAACGGGATTGTAGGTACGAGCATTTGCTTACCGAAGAGGGGCGTGGTCGAAAACGATGTCAACCGATGTCTGCCGTGGAGAACTGTCAACTGAGTAAAATAAAAGTATGAAAACTTGTGCCTGACAGCATCGTCCCAACAGAGCACCCAAGATTTAAGACAAATTTAGCAGCAACAACAACAAATCCGGTCCCTAAATCACAGACAAAATAGTTTCTTACTGCGAGCGAAAGTCTGGCACAAAGACTAAGACGCGGACACGCCCCATTCGAGTTGACTGCAAACTATTTTTAGGGAAATCGTCTCCGGTACCTTTCTTTGCGAGTGCCGGCATTCCACCACACCGACACGCTCCGAAAGGGTTTAAATCTAAATGTCAAATAATGCACTTCACTGCGCGGTCGATCGATTTGAAAGCAAATCGGTCGGTGACAGTTCCAAAACGACGACGGCCAGATGATAGATTGACGATGTTTATCTCCCCAAGGAGAATCGGGGAGTGTTTCGGAGTTGCGAACGGGATTGTAATGCATACTACCCTCGCCGGTCGTGGTTTTACGTCTGTCTGGGAAATTCGAACGCTTCGCCGTGACATCGCCGATCGAGTACGATATACGATGCGGTTCGAGTTGGTCAACAGATGTTAAACCATAGTTTCGTATCGTGTGGCGGAGGTTGGATTAATATTGAGACACTGTCGTCGGTTTTCGCGGTTTTTCCCCCGTTCGTTCGTTCTAAGTCAAGGGATGTACCGCCAAAGACCACCCACGGGTGGTCACGAAATGGGTATCACACTTTCGTGCGGCGCGGTTCGATAGGAAACTGAGATTGATTGATTCCGATGGGATGGCAGCAAGGAAGTGCTGAAGTGCAACTCCACCTCGTAAATCAGTGTCTTTGTCAAAAGTTTCCCTCGTTACGAATCCCTCCATAAACAACGTCATTAGCAGTAGCAACACTTAGCGATAATTAAGCGAGAATCGCTTTGTTACGACAAAGACAACCACCATTACTACTTCCAGTGCCACCACCGCACACTGGGGCAGATCAGTGATTTTTTCGGAAAAAATTAATAACTTTTGAACGAAGCATCCAATCAGAATACTGTCTTCGGTAAAGTTGTTTGTATTAGTTAAGCGCTTCTTCTGAATAAATTAATTAGTTCGCAACTTGGTCGTAGAGATGGCGCGCGAATCTAACTTTTGAATAAAGCATCCTAGACGTATGGTGTTTTCAACAAAGTTTTTCATCTATTAAAATGAAGGAAAGTTGCAGAAGACATAAAACTTCCATAACCTTTAGTTTCGGAGATATAGGGTATATTGAAAAATATGATGTCAAAATTCGTATTTCTTAACTTTTTTGTATATTTTCATATGTTTGCTCTGGTTTCTGCATTTATTCCAACGAAAACAAACTAGGTGCGAATTTTCATTGAACTGTTTGTGGAATTTATAGTGGTTTTAGTGAAATATTCTCGAAAAACATGATATTTTGCCTCTATTTTAGGTGGGTGGGATTCTCGAAAGGGCAGCTAAGGGCAGCTGGACTTTGTCTCTTTTGCTAGCTCATGTCATTGTCTAACATACACCAGAAAACTGAAGACATGATATTCGATGATTTTTTTTAATTTCATTTTATATATACCGATAAAAACATCCTTTACATTGAAATGAACTGTTTCACATAATGAAAAACATTATATAAATTTTTGACATGTCACCATTTTTAAATGCTGTGCTGAATTTTGAGATTGTTTACTTATTATGAGCTGCCAGCGAACCAGGGGCCTGGCTGGTGGCCATGTTTTTGATGCTATCATCTGTTTTTGACTCTCTGCTTAATACACGATTATCCGTCCCTTTCCACCATGTATACGTCAGCTCAATCAGCTGCATTACCCAGGTAAAGTTGTGTATGTGACATCATCGTACAAGCTGTGTGCTGCCGTGCCAACGTGATCGTGTACAACGTACAATTATCGATTACTTTTTCGAAGAGACGTATCAGCTTTTGTAAACAATGCATTTGATCGTCGGTTTGGTGTAACTGGTAGCTCATCCACGCATACGAACACCATTATCATGCAGGAGAAAATTTCCCCTATCTGATAGTAGTGTTAGTATACGTGAGCGAACTACCAGTTACGCCAAAACGACGATCAAATGCATTGTTTACAAAGCTGATACATCTCTCGAAAAAGTAATCGAGAATTATTAATGTGCGTCAATGTTTCAGTAGTTGGTATCCATAAGCGTGAATTTTTTTTCTCGTCTCAGTTCAGTGATCAATTTCCGGTGTTGAGCAATAATCCACAAAGTTGCTATAATGGATTCACCTTCAATGTAAATTTTCAACAGTTGTTTATTCTATGCCATATGCTCAACATGCATTTCGTTTAGTGGTGTCTCAAAATTAATTTTAGTAAAGATAATAGATCACACAAGCACATCAAACTATTTTTACAACCAGATCCATTAATTACAAGTCTGCGAAAAAGACCGAAGAAAAATTCAGCCCAATTAATAAAAAAAATAGCGAGGTATTGGCATTATTACAACCACCGGATTCATTTGACAAATAGTGACAATTAAGGACAACTGATTTCTAAATACTTCAACTTAAGAGATAGTTTAATCTTTAAACCATTACTGCTTCTGCAATTTAAAAAGTTTAACGAATAAAAATTATACATAACTGACAGGTTTCCTTATTAGTAGAGATACTTGTAACGGTTTACAAAAGGTGAAATTAAAAAAAATCATCGAATATCATGTCTTCAGTTTTCTGGTATATGTTAGACAATGACATGAGCTAGCAAAAGAGACAAAGTCCAGCTGCCCTTAGCTGCCCCTACGAGAATCCCATCCACCTAAAATAGAGGCAAAATATCATGTTTTTCGAGAATATTTCACTAAAACCACTATAAATTCCACAAATAGTGCAATGAAAATTTGCATCTAGTTTGTTTTCGTTGGAATAAATGCAGAAACCAGAGCAAACATATGAAAATATACAAAAAAGTTAAGAAATACGAATTTTGACATCATATTTTTCAATATACCCTATATCTCCGAAACTAAAGGTTATGGAAGTTTTATGTCTTCTGCAACTTTCCTTCATTTTAATAGATGAAAAACTTTGTTGAAAACACTATACGTCTAGGATGCTTTATTCAAAAGTTAGATTCGCGCGCCATCTCTACGACCAAGTTGCGAACTAATTAATTTATTCAGAAGAAGCGCTTAACTAATACAAACAACTTTACACAAGACAGTATTCTGATTGGATGCTTTGTTCAAAAGTTATTAATTTTTTCCGAGAAAATCACTGATCTGCCCCAGTGTGCACCGACCGCAACTGTACAAGCGATGAAAGGCAAAAAACTCCCTCCGGAGCATGGAACTATGTAGCTTCAAATTGCTTTCTTTTCACTCCCTGTCGATCGGAGGAAAACACTACGCAGTGTAAATTTAGTTTTCCTTCGGCCATTGCTCGCTCGCTGCGGAGCCGGAGGGGGGACTCGGTCATCAACTTACCAGCTTGTTCAATCCCTTTTCAGGAAGGAAACTTTGTAAATATGCTTCAATTAATTTAATTAGTTGTATACAATGAGTGTCTGCGAGAGAAGCCCCCATTGACAGTATCACTTCCCACTCTCTTCCGGTGGCTGCCATGGATTCGTTCCGTGGCAGGAAGAATCCTAGGGGTTATTCAAATATGACGTAAACAAATCGAAAAATTGTGAATTTCATATTTGAATCTCTCTTTAGGAGATTTTCTTTTTATGGCTTGATTGAAACGAACTGAAAACCTAATTTAAAGGGTGGTTTGAAATTTAGCAAGTGTGCTCATTTCTTTCCTAAATTTAGATTTTTATCGAGCCTGACCAAGAAGTAAGAATTGAAATGGATTAACAACTTTAGCAGAAACTTAGAAGCATCTCGAAAACCTATGAGACATCCCATCAGTTTAAGGCAATATTTGACAGAGCCGACAGAGGGCTCCTGAATCGCATCGATATATTCTGAATATCTGTAGACGCTGCTACGTTTCGCTTGCGGAAAGGATATAAAACTGACGGAAAATCTGGCAATTTCCAAGGTGAAGTAGTCGTTGTAATTGTGTGGTCAGGAAACATCCGACAAAAACGTTCCGAGTGCCACGGCTGCAGCAAAAGATCACGTTGGAGATGTCGCAAGTGATCCACTACTGTTGATGAAGTTCGTAAAAGTTCAGGGAAAGTTTTAAAATTTTAAAGAACTTCATAGATCATTGCGGAACTTAAAGTAAATTCGTGGAAGCTCATATAATTTGGTTAAAGTTCAGAAAACTTTCTTGGAGTGAAGCAAATTCTGAAGAAGTTCTGCAAATTTTGTAGACGTTTATTGAACTTTATAGAATTGAAGAATTTTTTGTTAAAGTTTCAGTTGTAGTGTAGAATTTCAGTGAACTAGATAGGAGTGGTGATAACTGAATAGAAGCTCAGTGATGTTTGTAAAGCTTCAGTAGACTTCAGAGAATTTAGTAAAACTTCAGGGACAGAGAGGTTCAGGAAACATAATTGCTTCAAAGCTCTAAGTATACATTCAGTGAACTTAAAAAATGCCCACAGCTGAACGTCTGGAGTAAATATTTAAAACTTTACTGCGAATAAGTGGAATCTTTGTACAAATTTAAGAAGCTTCATACGAGTTCAGGGAACATTATTGAATTTCACGAAACCTCACAAGTGTTCAGAGATTATTTACAAGTTCAGGGAATTTCATTTCATTTAAATGTATTAGTACCACCGACAAACCAACATGAATGACCATAGCAACAATAAAATTTCTGACCAAAGCACACTACTGACATCTGGCTCCGTGTTGGCGGGAAATATTTAGCTAAGCCATGAACCCGCATGAAAATGTTATGAATTGGTTCGTGTCTGATCTATTCTGCATAAAATATTTTTATCTAGATCATAAACTTCTATGGTTTTGACAGTTCGGATCACTGCATATTTAAATCGGCCGTTTACGATTTTCGGAAGTTAGAACTAAGTGTCATGTCGGTTTGTCGGTGTTACTACTACTTCAGGAAAATCCAAGTTCAATAAACTGCCGCTCATGGCAAGCCCGTTCTATAGCCTAAACCAGCAAGCAGAGATGAACGCGTCTCAGTTTTGACTAAAACCGAAGACAACACATCAAGAAGACTGACAAATCTTCCATTTTCTCATACGAACGCTATGAGACAGGTACAATCGCGTCATTTGCCGCTCAAATGTAAATGCTTCGAACGAATTTGATAGCAAAGCTAACATCCTCAGAAGAAAGGTTTGTGTATTTGCTCATTTTTCTATGCGTTGCTTCCACCTTCACTCAAGCGTAGCGCTATTGTATTTGTCGCTTGGATTCTGGCAAAGTTGCCAGTCTTCTTGATATGAAGTCTTCGCTAAAACGCAAATGGACCCGACTTGCGATGAGCGGCAGTAATCATCGTGGAACTTCAGGAAAGAAAATCAACACAAATTGTAGAAGTACAGTGAACTTTATAGTAGTGCAGCGATCTTAGTAGCAGTTCGAGAAACTATATAAAATATCAAAATAGTGCAAGGAATTTTGTAAACGTTCATCTAACTTCGTACAAGTTCGTCATACTAATCAGTAAACGTCATAGACGCTCTGAAATTGTTGGAATTGTTCAAGTAACTTCATAGGACTTCAGGGAACTTCGTATCAATTTTTCAGAGATCTTACTCTTTCTGAACCTTCTGGAAGGGTATTAAGTTTTCTCAATTTTTTATAAGTTTTGGAAAATTCCGTTTAATTTCAGGGATCTACCCAGATGATCAGGAATATTCGTAAACAATGTTTAGGGACTTCCCGTACGTTTGAAGAAGTTCACAGATGTTCTAAAATATTGCTTAAATAAAGTTTAGCAATTGGATTAAGTTGTGGAAGTAAAATATCTTCACAGAATTCCGAAAGTCTTCTAAGTGAAGACATATCTTCAAATTTGGCATCCCAGGTGCGGGTAGCATAATGAAACTAAAAAAAATAGACCTTGTAGTTCATATTTGAAAGGCATTGACCCACAAGTTAAAAGTTCTTGTTGCCATTATGCCTCAGGTTCCTGATTGTGCCAAAACATGGAATAAGCTTGATAAGGGCCCCATATTTTTGAACTATTATCAGGCTAGACCTAAATTTTCAGGATGTTACCCAGAGTGATGACTCAGCAAAAACGTTTCCTTGGTAACGAATAAAATATTACTGTGTGACCAGTAATGAAGTGTTTGTTCTTTTTGCGTGCCTTCGTTAAAACCATAAAACAATTTGGTGAGTTGTTTTTTTTTTTTAATTATTTGCCAAACCCCCACCCCCCTTGCGTTCTGATCCAACATGAGGACAAACACTTTGAACCATATTTGCAATGGCCAATAATCAATTTATAGAGTGTTCACTCGGCTTTCGATAGAAACAGGCCACTCTCGATGTGTGTCACGCAATCGTCTGTTTACTCGGCAGCAACCATTGTGTGGTCCTCCTCATTGTT
This sequence comes from Ochlerotatus camptorhynchus, assembly GCF_037179485.1. Lineage (NCBI taxonomy): Eukaryota > Metazoa > Arthropoda > Insecta > Diptera > Culicidae > Ochlerotatus > Ochlerotatus camptorhynchus. Next base: position 2,479,915 of record NW_027040681.1, on the reverse strand, counting down.
CTTCATGACCAGTTCTTTCAACTTTAGAAAGCAACCGTTTCGTGATGAGTGTGTGAGACCACGTTTTGCGTCCATTGCTGTAATGGAAGCACTCTGCGATACTTGGCGATACTGCCATACAATGAAACAACTGGAAGCGGCTTCCGTTCCGATGGAAGAGGCTTATTGGATAGCGGAAGATAAAGTGTTTATTGTGTTGTACCTTTTGTATAGTGAACAGGAATCATCGGCTCTGTAATGTTATTTCAATTGAGCCTTATGAGATAAATCAATAAACAAACAAAAAACGACCAATTAAAAACAAAATTACAGTTTATTAATAATGTTTTAATGAATTAATAAATTAAAAAACACTAGAACTGTATCACAAATAAAGATTTTTGAATAAATTATTACATTTATAATAAATAATAAATTATTTCATTAATTCATTAATAAAAAAATATAAGAAAATTATAATAAATTTTTAAATTTCAAAATTTATAAATTTATAATAATAATCGAAAATCATAGTGATAATAACAGTTTAAGTCTACAGAGCCTACATAATTGACAAAAAAAAAGCCAGAAACTTGTCAGAGTTGTCTTGACAGCTTAGAACGACTTGAAATGGCAAAATGGCGCTGAAACACCAAATCAGACCAAAAAAAGAGTTTAAAAGTGTGAAAATTGTCACCTCATAACACCTGCTTGCAAAATGGAAAGATCGAAATTCAGTTTGGGCGCTCTTGCGTTCTCTTCCGACAATTTCGCGCTTTTGACCCATTTCGGCATTGTGTTTTGTAAAAGACAAAATATCTGACTTTCCGATTTGTATGCATTTTTTCATAGACACATTTCCAAATAGAGGAGACGGGGAGGGAACAAAATTTAATTGATGATGAGTAATTATGCCGAATGGCAGCCCAGCTTACTCTGAAATTCATTCAATGTTTTTATGCATCGAAATGCCGATTCGGCCATAAATAGGACGCGAACTTCAACAGCTGTCCAAATTCGATCTCGGTGTCAGCGTGTTGAATCAATTCATTACGCAATCCAAATGACCCCGGCTCGCCCCAATAATTCCGGGTACCGAGAAATCCAATTATTCATTGCCGATTTCCGCTCCCGAAAAACCAACTCTCATTCGCACACTCGCTCGTTTTTCGATATGCTTCCAAATTGAAACTACCTCACGCCGATTGTCCATCAGCTCACAGGACAAAGTGTCAATTAAAATTTAATTTAAATGGCACAAATTTATCATAATTGGCCATACACTGGAACTGGCTGAATGCTGCGACGTACTTGCGTGGAAGGGTGCAGCAGGAAGCTCTGACCTATCTCAATGTCACCGATATCTCCTGCGACTTTTGCACTCACGAGGCACTGCCAGCGCTCGCGAACCCAATTAATTGAAATAAATGAATTTTCGCGTTCCAATGAGAGCCGGATTTAGAGTTTCACAGGCTGGAGTCAATCAATTGAAAAGTTTTTCTTTTTTTCAGTCCCAGTCGCAGTTTGTCAGGTCATCTGGGCGGCGTAGGCTGCGTGGCTCAATTGAGGCGAGAATTTGGTTCCAGTTGAGTGTTTTTTTTGTTCTAGATGGGATAAGCTTCCGAACCGGTAATCTCCACGTGGAGCGGTGTGAAAATACTGAAAATCGATTAGATCTCGATTAGAACACTCCCACATGGTGGTGAACATGATTGAATTGTGGGGATTTTGAATGAAAGCTCTAAAGTTGAAGGATTTCCGTTATTCCTACTTGGGTTGAGATGGTGCGTTTAACAGGAATTTAAGGCAAGGATGATCAGTTAATGTGTTAATATCGGTGACGTGGAGAGACTGTTTTTCAATGTTGGCAGCGCTGAAATAATCGGTTCATCGCCATCACACAAAAAGGATTAAAACAGGCTGCCGCTGAAATACCAGAAATGATACACTGAGGGGGGAGCCTGTTAATGAGAGGATAATCGTTGCCAGATTTAGAACACGGGTTCGTAACCTTACCATAATCCAATGTTATGCGCCAACCGATGCTGCCGAGCTACAGGACAAGGAGAATTTTTACACTCAACTGAATGCCGTCGTGGATAAGGTTCCAAAGGGTGACATCAAGATCTACACTGGCGACTTCAATGCGAACATCGGCTCCGACAACACGGACTACGAGCGTGTCATGGGACGCCATGGTCTCGGCGAAATGAGCGAGAACGGTGAGCTGTTTGCAGAATTTTGTGGCAATAACGACATGGTGATCGGGGGCTCGCTCTTCCCCCATCGGCCAGTGCACAAAGTCACGTGGGTTTCCCGTGATGGACATACCGAGAATCAGATCGACCACATCTGCATCAGCCGAAAATGGAGACGGAGCCTTCTTGATGTCCGGAATAAACGCAGCGCCGACATCGCGTCTGACCATCACCTTCTAATCGGTGAAATCCGCCTATGCATGGCGCGGATCCAGCGACGGGAGGAGAGACTCGGGCGGCGGTTCAACACACGCCGACTTGAAGATCCAGCGGTAAAAGGTCTTTTGTTCATGAACTTGAGACTCAAGCTGCGGACGTTCCAGAAGGTGGCAGCGTAGAAGAACAATGGACGGCCATCAAGAATGCCTTTATAGAAACAAGCGAGAACAACTTGGGTGAGCTGCGCACCCAGAGGAAAGAGTGGATCACAGATGAAACCTGGCTCAAGATTGAGGAGCGTAGAGAAGCAAAAGCCGCGATAGAGCGGGCGAGAACCAGAGGAGCCAAGAACGAAGCCCGTCAACGGTACTCGGCTCTAGAGAAGGAAGTCAAGCGCTCTTGCAGACGGGACAAGCGAGCGTGGCTGAACTCCCTGGCCGACGAAGGGGAGAAAGCCGCAAACACTGGCGATATACGCCTCCTCTACGATATCTCACGACGCCTGAGTGGAGCAAGGATGAACCCGAGGATGCCAGTGAAGGACACGACTGGACAATTGCTTACCGACCCCACTGACCAGCTGAAACGCTGGTTTGAGCACTTCGAACAACTTCTTCAAGTTTCGACGGCCAACCAGCCATCAACATCTCGGCATGATCCGCCTAGGGTGCGGCAATTCCGAATACCCCTTCACTGCAGGAGATTGAAGCAGCTATCCGAAGCATGAAATCCAACAAGGCTCCAGGGGTCGATCGCATATCAGCAGAGATGTTCAAAGCTGACCCCATGCTATCCGCACAAATGTTGCATCAACTATTCTGTAATACCTGGGACACCGCGACTTTTCCGGCCGACTGGATGCAGGGCATCTTAGTGAAGGTCCCAAAGAAGGGGGATCTGACTGTGTGCGACAATTGGCGAGGCATCATGTTACTGTGTATTGTTCTCAAAGTTCTGTGCAAAGTTATCCTGAATCGGATACAGGAGAAGATCGACGCGACTCTCCGACGGCAGCAGGCAGGATTCCGTGCCGGAAGATCTTGTGTGGACCATATTGTCACGCTCCGCATCATCCTGGAGCAGGTCAATGAATTCCAAGAGTCCCTTTATTTGGTATTCATTGACTACGAAAAAGCTTTCGACCGCCTCAATCACGAGAATCTGTGGGACGCCCTGAGACGCAAGGGAGTCCCGGATAAAATCGTCAACCTCAACGAAGCGCAGTATGAGGCTTTCACGTGCAGAGTTCTGCATAACGGAGCCTTGTCCAACCCTATCCGGGTAATCGGTGGTGTGAGACAAGGATGTATACTATCACCGCTACTGTTTCTCATCGTAATCGACGAGATCATGGTAGGTGCAATTGACCGTGTACCGAACCGTGGGCTGCTTTGGCAGCCTATCACCATGGAGCATCTCAACGACTTCGATTTGGCTGATGATGTTGCTCTACTAGCAAAACGGCGCTCTGATATGCAGAGTAAGCTCAATGACCTAGCCGAACGCTCCTCTGCGGCGGGTCTCACCATCAACGTCAACAAGACCAAATCATTGGATATCAACACGGGCAACCCTTCCAACTTTACGGTAGCGGGGCAAGCAGTGGAGAAGGTCGAAAGTTTCCAATATCTTGGCAGCCAAATAGCGTCGGACGGCGGGACCAAGAGCGACATAGGTGCACGAATCAAGAAGGCTAGGGCTGCCTATGCGCGTTTACGAAACGCACCAAAATCCGAATTTTCAACTCGAACGTGAAATCTGTGTTGTTATACGCCAGCGAGACGTGGTGTGTATCAGCGGAGAACACTCAAAAGCTGCAGGTCTTCATCAACCGATGCCTGTGGTATATAATTCGTGCCTGGTGGCCTCACAACTAGATCTCGAATGCCGAGCTCCATCGTCGATGTGATCAGAAGCCGATAGCAACAGAAATTCGAAAGCGAAAGTGGAGGTGGGTCGGCCACACACTTCGACGGGGCGGAAACGAAATCTGCAAGCAAGCGCTGGATTGGAATCCGGCAGGACATCGCAACAGAAGCAGACCCAGGGGCTCATGGCGGCGGAGCCTCAATAAGGAAATTAAGCAAGTCGATAGAAATCTGACCTGGGCCCAGGTCAAGGCAAAAGCGAGCAGCCGCCCAGGATGGAAGTCTTTCACGTTGGCCCTTTGCACCGCTGGTGGTGCACAGGACCCTTAAGTAAGTAAGTATACACTGAGGAAAATAGACTTAAGAATTTCATAAGGCTCAACTTATGAACAACACATATGAATGTCATAACTTTTCGTCTAACATGAGGTTGCTTGTATACGCTTTTCAGGGTTGCTTCCAATCACTCGCTATAAAAAATTGTTTTTCGGAATTATGAAATCATGTTATATCATGTCATGTTATAATCACTTTTTCCCATCACAGGAACGTTTTCTGATAACAAAATTAAGCATTTTCGTGCACACAACGCACAAAACGCTTGGTTTATTCAATAGATAATAAAAAAGCGTAAATTGATAGGAGGAATGTCTTGCTAAAATTTTCCAATTCGAGATATTCGTGATCAATCAATATATATTTTTTTTTGCTTTTTTCTAGAGTCCTGGAGAAAACATTACCTTAATTCAAAGTTTTTCTGGTTAATTGACAAGTGGTATTCGGTCATTGCGAGAATTTTTATGTACCACCTCAATACTGTAACGCATTTGACCACAAAAGTTCTGTTGCTGGGTACATTATCGAAGAGCTTTTGGGGGTGATGTGGCTGGCAGCAAGCCGAGCGAACGTTCAGTGAAAATTAACTCTTAAACAACAATAATTGATGGTGATCCTGAAAAGAACCGTTTTGTCGTGATGGTTGAGTAATGCTGAGCTATTAGGGTGTTCAACACGGATGAGGCTGGCGAGCTGTATGTTGTTTAGAACGAGGGTGATGCGCTTGGCAAAGATGGTCCACACCGGCTCACGAAGAGCTACTGAATTCGATCAGTAGCGGCGCGGTTTCTTCCTCTTCTTCGGTGAATGGACGCTCATGTGGGCTGCAACATGCTGCGCGTGAGAAGCGTTGTGTACTAAAGAACAATCTTCAACGCCACGCGCCGAAAGCACTGCTGCTGCTGCTGCTGGTGACGACCGACTGGACACCATGCTTGGCATACACAGTTTTGGTCACGAACTGCTCATTTGCTAATAACTTTGCACACCGTTGACGAAACATAATTCTTTTTGAAGCAGTAGATAGAATAGAGTTTAAGCTTGTTATAGATGCGTTACAAAAAGTAGATTTAAATTCTAATAATAAACTGTATTTGATTTTGCTTTGTAAAAATGAAGTGAGAAATGCTCGATGCACATCTAGGACTTTAAGTGTAAAAATTCATTGATGTTGATTCAAATATTAAGATTTACTCTTACTCTTTGCATGTCTATAGTAAACTATGATCCTAATCTATCAATTACTTTGAAGAAAAACAAATTTCAACAACTGCGTGAAAAGTTATTAACAAATGAGCAGTTGGTGTGTACAACTGTGCATGCCAAGCATGCCGAACACCACCACACACGGTGAGCGCTTTTTGCAGGCAATAGGTGATAATTTTGATCAACAGTTGGACGTTTGTGTAATTTTGACCAATTGAAAATTGATAAAGTGTTCATTTTAACAGATTCTTAGCAAAATTTCTTATAAACGGTCAAAACCTGACCACTTTTCGTAACGCGGTCGATCTTGCGATTGTTTTTTTTTAATTGCACCCCCAATATTTTTTCCGAAAGACGTTATCCTACGTCAAAAGGTGCTAGATTTAGCTATGCTTATTTTTTTTTTGTTATAAAGTTGCTCCATATACACACCGTGATACACGTTTTGTACCGGTGACGCGTGGATGTACGGATACTCATCTCTGATACACTTAATTCTGTTTTCATGCGATTTTCATTTTCCGATTTTGCCCTCATGCAGAGTAAGCTTTTTTACTACTACTATATATTTCTTTGATTTATTTGTAATTTTTTGAAAGAAGTCAAACCAACAATTAGAAGCGTAAAACAGAATTTAAGGTGATACGATACGTCACGCTTTTTTTGATTTTTTTCTCTCCTTTCTATATGTCAGTGAATTGATTATCATCGATGCTGTAGTGGTGTAAGTGTACATCATGCACTACCGCAACGACCGTAAACATAGCTGCTAGAGTTCGTTATTATTAGGTCGAAGGTGTAACAGAGACTATCACTACATTTCTATTCCATTTGCCAATATTATCGACCTACCACCTCCCAGGACACCCATTCCTATAAAGAAAATAATTATACGCCTTGCCACCAACACCAACATGTCAAGTCATCATAATAGTTAATTGATTCAACATCACATTTTGTACACTTTGGTTACATACGACCTGTCCAAAAGTGATTCCAGATCTTCAACTTCCAGGTACACGGTAAGAAAAAAGATCCCAAAGGACTCAATTTTACAAATCTCGGCATTATATTGCAGGCCAAAAGTAGGTAATGTGGATCGAAGACTTTTCATTTGATTGTATTCAATTAGTATGGAATTGACAATTCGCTTCTACCCAAAAATAGTTAGTTGTACCCAAAAGTAGGTGAATATGATTATACTCAACGTGATTATACTCAAAGTCAAAAGTAGGCAAAAATGAACGGGTCGGTGGATATTTTTTCTTATCGTGTGTGTTTGTTTTTGAATCATCCTTTTGCCGCCTTTTGCATATCAGCTGATGGCTTCGAGCAGTGCAATCATTTTTTTTTTCTTTTTTTTTTCTTTATTAGAGAGATTTTTAGCCATAGGCTAGTTCATCTCTTAGCAGTGCAATCAGAACGACACATATGTTTTCTTTAGAGGAATACTAGGATCATTTACTTTAATTTTTTGTCTTGAGAAACAAAATAAGAAATTGTTTTAAACATTTATTTGTAATGGGTTCTACATTGAACACAGTTTAAGCACTTTAAAAAGCAATAAAAGCATTGTTTGTTCACACTTTGTTTCAATTAAATCGACAACCCTGGATCAAGGTTGCAAATACTCTTTTCAGCTAAAACAATGTTTTTCTAAATTATGAAATAATTAGATGCCATGATCAAATTTTGAATTGGTAGGATACAAGAAGAGGTTGCAAAAAATGTGTTTGACATATTACACCTGTTTATTTCACTTCATGAGAGTCACAATCAGCGATTTTTCACAAACTCACTCACTCACTCACTCACTCACTCACTCAGCGATCAGCAAATCGCTGATTGTGACTCATAGAAAGCAAAATTTGCAGGTTTTATGTTTCCAACGCATACTTTGTAACCTCCTCTTGTAAGTTACAAGTAAAACATGCCATCATACCATCTTTTGGTTTTATTATTCCGAAAAACATTATTTTAGCTGAAATGAGTCTTTGCAACCTTGCCCTGGATACGATGATAAATGATTCGTACGCACACCTTCGTAATGCGGTGTGTAGAAAAAAGGTAAACAAAACAGTTTCAGCTTGCAAAATTATTCGTGGCTCGCGTTTTTAACGATGCAAATGATATTATTTAAGTAAATATCGTTTTTAAAATGAATTAACTTGAAAGTGCTTGTAGAAGCACGTGTCGTAATTGTTTTTAGTGCGGTTCTGAGAAGTGAAAGCTAGTGAAAACAGTTATTGAAATTTCATGCCCTAGGCAGAACAAATTCGGCTGATCGTACTTTTTAATGCAAATATTACCAATGTGTGAATTAATTAAAATATGTATCCAGATCTTATTCATACTATTCGGGCCCATTTTTTAAGGTATGTAATTAGTAATTTACTGTTTTGTAGGAAGATGCCTTTCGTACGCATACCAAAACACGTTTATTTAATGATTGTAGGACAGCCATTGTTGCATGACGTGCCGTATCACCGTAAGAGGAAGTTTACCGGCCCGAAAATAAAAATTTGGGTTTGGCACGTTTTTATTTTTCTAAAAATAATGGAAAAAATTATCAAAGATCCAAGAAAATCAGTTTCTTCCTTAAATTCCTGACAAAAACTACATTTAAACATATTGCTTCTATCTCATCATGAAAAAAAATTGGACTCTCAACAAAACCAAAAAGTCGATATTTTGTGGTTTTTTGAGTCCAACTTTATGCCGTGATGACTTAAAAAAATATTTTTTTACCTGAATTTTCTTTGGAAAATTACAAAAAAATGTGTTTAGATTTTTAATATCTTTTTCCAAAATTTAAAAGAAAATCTAAACGCAATTTTTTTTTCGGAGCAGTACACTTCCCTTTAAAGCAATTCCATGTTTTCTCAGGTGTTAATTTTATTTAGATAACGTTATGCCATTTCGTAGCTTTTCTCTGTCCTAAAGATGATAACTGATCACGCCAAGAGTAGAACAAACTGTGTCTGATCCTTATCCAGTTAAATGATTATCTTAACTCAGAGCAGCACAAGTCCCATACAATCTTCCTATACTCGAATTTAGGTAGCGCTATATCCGCTTGTTTCGGAACACTTCAGGCGACGTCATTAAAAGTGTAAAAACTCATAAAGAGAACACCAAGTTTCACCTTAGAAATAAAACCAAAAAAAAAAATTAAACTATAATCTATTCAAGGTCTACTTACTTCCACACTAGTAACGACGATATAAAAATGACTAACAATAGTAGCACTGAACACAGCACAATCATGGCGGATGTTTGGAATGATGGACTGCTATGATAGCTGGCATCGAGGATCTGAAACGAGAGAAATAAAGAGAGAAACAATTAATACTCGCGCACTCCCACAAACACATGCACATGAACGAGAAACGATTAGCTCACGAAGGCCCGAGGAAAACAAAACCAAAAACGATCATCGTTAGCAGAGATCTGAAATGGGTCCGGGAATTGGTACCTCAAGATCATAAAAGAGGCAGATCGCAGAAGCAATTAAAAGCAAACATTTCGTTAATAACTTAATTAAGGAACCCTTTGCGGGTGAGAAGTTGTGATGTCGGCAAATGTATTCACGTATTTAAATATTTGTTTGGAACCGACTCCAACACGGAAGCCACTGAATTTAATTGCTGTTCTTGGCAAATCTAACATCAAAGTGGCAAATTCCAGCTTGTTCAACTAATTGAAAAACCTTGAACCGTCGTGCCCTGGGTTGGTCCGGGACTGGTAGTAAGTTGAAATTCAATTTGAAATCCGATTTCGTCCTCCTATTGGAGAAAGGAACTCGATTTCAACAAAAGCGAAAAACCAATCTCGCACCATCATATCGTGTGTCATTAAATTACGTTCCCAAGTGATCAACTGGGCTCCGGTCAGTTGCTGCTATCTCTCTTTGATTGACCTTTTGGATCGCCGACCGGCGAGTCAAGCGATGTTTCGGATTAAATGTAATTGAAAGCGACGAAAGCCTTTCTCCGAGTTCTCAGCACACTTGCGCTTGGCGTTAGGTATAGAAAGCCACGACCGTCGTCGTCGTCGTCCGGTAATTGAAAATTGCTCATACTTCGCGAACACAATGGGAAATTGGTTTTGCTCCTGGCCCCAGCCCACTCGTTTGCTCAATCCTTTCGCGCCCGCCCACGCCCACGTAGATACCTGGACATTGTTTGTAGTTCACCATACTCGAGTCTTCGAAGCCAGCAGTGGAAGAACTGACCAACCGTCGTCGGATAATGGGATTGAATCTACTCTCAGAAAGAGTAAAGTATTTTTGCTCCTTTTGTTCGCTCTTATCGAGAAGGATGGAAATGGAAACACGTCGGTATTTATCTTCCCATACTGTGCAGCAGTGTTTGTTCTAAGAACGGACAATCGAGACCTTCATAGTGCATCATATAGTTGCATTAATGGCCATCAGTCTGCAGTCCTTCTATTTATGACTTGCGGTAGGCAAGTCTGCTGGTGTATGGTATTGAATTGACTCCAACGTGAAACAGGGTCATCATCATATCCATGAGTGTATGCGCGCGTGTGTGTATATGTATGAGTACACTCTTGGTTTGGACAATGGCCCTCTGTTGTTTATCGTGTTCATCATTGGATGGCTTCTCTTGGAAAAGGATATTTTCTTCAGCAGAGCGTCAGACGGAGACCTTTGTTCCAACTGCCATTTGATACTTTTCGTGTTTATCGTTTTTCTCAAAACGACTCAATTACAAATTCCGAACATCTTAATGTTGAACAATTCTGTTTTGAAATGTAATTATTATGGAGTCAAATGGAGAGCTTCTTGCAGACAGTTCTATCAGTTGTGTAAAAATGGATTTCGTTATTATATTACAGTCTGAAAATTGCATATAGAAAGTAGAATGCGAGCAAAGGAATATTTTGAGGAAGGTACGAATCGGACCGAGCATTCCCTTTACGAAACTCATCCGTTGATGAGGGGCGGTAAGGGGGGCTTCCCTCAAGTCACTATCTGACGTAAGCATGTAGTCGGTGGTTTTGAAACACCCTTTAACGTCCCTCATCAGCGAATGAGTTTGATAAAGGGAGTGATTGATTCGATTCGCATCTTCCTCAAAATTGTCCTTTGCTCGCTTTCTACTTTCTTTGTGCAATTTTCACGCTGCTGTCCTATAACGGAACTAACAATTCTATACTTCCATCTCTGTATGAAATGTTCACTTTAAGTCTGATATTGATGATAAGTATCTCCAAATATTTTATTTTTAGTTTCAGGTTGAAACAGCTGTTTAGATAATGAACTTTAAAATCATATTAACTTTGATTCCATAATAAGATATTTTGTTAAATTTCAAGCGATAACAATTTGATTAACATTATGCTGATCGTAGAAATACAACCAATCTTATAAAGCAAGAGATTACTAAAGTAGCGAAAAAGCATATATGTTTATAGATCGTAAAGATCGCAACAAATGGTATACAAAGCGAGAGATTGTAAGGAAAGTGAGAGATCGTCAAAAGTCGAGAGATCATGGAACAGCCTATATATTGTGGAGAACTGAGAGATCGTATTCAGCGAGAGATTGTAGACAGTGAGAGATCGTAGTGTACCCCACACGACAGAAGTTTCGTCCAAATTTCCGTCGATATTTTCAACAATATATTCCAGGCATTGCGGCAACGAAACTCGTTGTGGCAAAAGTGGTGAAAACCTCAAAGAGGATTCTTGCCACAAAGAATCAGTAAAATGCGCTTACTGTGGCGAGAATCGTCACCCCTTGCAGGAGTGCCCGATGTACAAGCAGCTCTCCAATAAAGTGTAGCGTTCAATCTCTGGACGCTCCAAGCAGTCATATGCACAAATGGTAAAGGTTGCATCAGCCGTCCAAGATGAAAACCAATTTTTGATTTTGTCAGCTGAAGAATTGGACTCTGACTTATCCGATGAGGGTGATTCTACGGCGGTACACGCACCTTCAAAAAAGAAAATTCCCTCCCCGAAAGTGTGCCGTAAGTAAACTAAAGTCACCACTAAAGTCCAAAAGATTGCCAAATCCCCAGGGTAATGGGGTTGAAAAAAACAAAACCGAAGGCTCCTGCTGATCTAATCCCTGGCTGCAGCAAGAATGTGTTACCCTTTTAACAAAATTTCACTTCCTGCTCTATCAGGCGTCGAAATCGTCGCTTGCCAAATAAATGTGAAGAATAAAAATCGCTGCTTAGCTTAGGTATACGTTCCACCAAGAACCTCCATTAGCCGTAGTCAACTCTGGAATCTAGTTTCGATTCTTTCATCCCCAGTTTTAATTCTGGGTGATATGAACCACCATGGTACTGGATGGGGCGATCTATACGATGACAATAGAGTGGTTTTTTTTACGATTTATGAGACGATTTCAACTTTACTATTTTAAACGCTGTTGAAGCGATACGTATAGCAAAACCTCCGGCACGAGAAAGCCGACTCGACCTAGCCTTCCCAAGTAATAATTTAGCAGCCTTTTGGCTTTCACACTGATTTATTGTTGATTTATAATGGCAATAAGCAATCTTTTAAGTTTAAATACAGCATTTAAAAGTGCAACACATCTTGGTCAGTAGTTCAGCATTTTTCTGTTTTAAAACCTTTTAAAATCAAAACGGGTCTGGTTAAAAATGAATTTAAAGCAGCCCTCTATCCCTGAATAAAACTATTCAGTTAGTCAATCATAAACCTGCTCGGTATATTTTCATTGATGCCACGACAAAATACTCTATAAAGGTATTTTATCATTATAAAAGCAATTATAAAACCGTTCGGTTTCAAACGGAAACAAAAATAATATATTGCTGCTTTTTGGTGTCAATAAAGTATATCACAAAACTCCCTACTGTTTACAAACTAAATTAAAAATATGGATCCGCCGACAGCAAAAAAAAATCGAATGGAGCTTTTAAAGGAAGAATCACTAGGAAATGCCAAGGGATAGTCGAATAATAATACTAGCGATAGTAGGAGGAATAATTATAGCGCTGCTGTCCACGGAAAGGAAAAGGACTCCAATAACAGAACTTCCTGGGAGGTCCAGCAGCTCTGACTAACCCGGTCAACAATGACAGAACAGCCGACTGAGGAAAGTGAGTGAATGCGGTTCAAGTTAGACGCTTAAAATTGATGGGAATACCCAAAATGTTGCCAATGGCGTTTGCGTTACGATCTGAATAAACACAGACCAACCTTCTCTAGAAATCGCGTTTCGATGATGATTCGAATAACATGCATCAGTGCCAAACTGGGATTGCGGAAAACTGGCGATAGGAAACTTCAGAAGCTGTCAGTCAGCTGGAAACTGACTTCCCTCCCAAACCATAGCAGTGGCTTGATTCGGCGAAAGGGTCAACTGTGCCAACAAATCCCAGCCAGCTTGAGCTTGAGCTTGATTGACCGCCCACGGTTGCTACTCTGTTACTGCCAGATCAGCTGTAATTACACAGAGAACCAATAGACGATGCTTGGGACTAGCAATCATCCTCAATGTGTAAAAACTGGTGATCTTAAATTAGGCAATACCAGCGCCGGCCGCGCCCGAACACAGGTCAAGAAAGGAATGGGAAGGATTGTGTTGACATGACACTCGCTTTGATGGAAGCCGAGAACACCTCTGCACTTCCACGAGGAATCACTGGGATGCTGGATAAGAGGGTTGGGTTTGCAGCAGGGTTCGTTTTGGTAAACGATAAGCTGAATTGATGTCCTAACGATCATATAACGCGAAGGAGCTTGGGACTAAACCCACGGTCTTCTGTTCAGTAAGGAAAAACGTTAGCCACTAGGCAGACGAGCACCTTTTTAATCACCGAGTTGCTGTTATTACGATGTAGTCATATTAACAAATAAAACGATTGACGAATCTTGAATGTGGATGGGCCTGAGATTAGACTCATAATGTTCTGCTAAGTAAGCAAAAACGGTTGCTCTAAGGCCACCGAGCCCCTCATATCACATAATACCGTTGCTCAAATTTGTGTATCCATTCAAACCCGGAACCTACGACAACAACGAGTTTCGCAAAATACACGATACACAAGCGATTTTACCATAAATCTCTTTGATATGTAAGGACCTGGGACCGCATTTTTCTGCTCAGTAAGCAGGCCACTGTAACCGACGATCTTTCAAATCCGAAAACTAAAAACTACGAAAAAGTACTTAGGCCTTCATTAAGTTCCACTTTAACGCGACGTTCAATGACAGGGTCCTATCCAGGATTACATCTGAAAAATCCAAATCTGGCCAACGCCCACCCTAAACCTAAACCTGTTCTAATCCACCTGAAATGACTAACGAATGGAAGACTTTGACTACCCAGCCATGCAATAGTCTCATTCCGTGCCTTATGGCAACTTGATGATTATATTGCGCTCATCTTTTGGCACCACCCAGGGGAGACTTGGTCCTGTACCCAATGCTTAACTTATCTCCATTCCACTCAGCTACTCGCAATTTCTTGTGATATAGTGGGCGGAATATTATTATATGAGACAATTCAATGCAGACGTCTTTCCAAATTTGGCAGATAGACAGGTAATCGGAGAGTTACCACGATAGTTGCTATTCAACAACTCGACAACGTCCCATCATCAACGCCTGCTATGAGAATTTCCCATTGCAGACGTCAACGAAATGACGTCATCGAGCTATCGATCAACTACCCTGGTTATCGCCTGGTACCTTATAGCACGATGCTAGGAGGCGAACCGGAAGAATCGATGAGCTACCTCTCCCCCTGTGTCAACAAATCCCAGCCAGCGCACAACTTTTTGGGAACGATTGAGCCTCCACCTGTTCCAAGTTATACATGTACACTTCCTGATTAACTGCTTCCAATGGATGATAATCATCCTTATTGAGGATGTCAAGCAACTTGTTGATCCAATGCAGGAGTAGAAGCTCGGTGCAATGATCACGCAACAAAACTATCGAAATGTTTACAGATTTTGACGTTTAACTTTTTCCAGGCACTATTAATGCCTTCATTAAACTAAACGGAATAGGATCAAGCAGATAAATACAATTCAGTCTCCAAATTATCTTCATTAAAGCTAAATTGAAACATTTTGCATTTTTGACGCAATGATTGACACAACTTTACGTTGTTTCCTAAATTAAAAATAATAAGTAAAATCAACGATTTCTGAAGGCGGACTCATTTTTTTCGATCTTTCGAAGCCCATTTCACATTAGATTTAATCGGTCACCTAAAAATAGACCACAAAATGAGAACTGCTTTGATAATTTTGGTAATTCTCTCACATTAGATGAGGAAATTTATGAAGATTTTTGAAATATTCCTTTTTGAACAATGAATTTGGCGAGATCTCATGATATTTATGTATCCCTTTTTATCTTGATTGATGCTTTATTTTCAGTGCGGTTAGCAAGCGTCAAAGGCAAAGCGCACAGCTATTGATACCAAATGGCTTTTATTGTATTTTTTTCTTCCTTGGTTTGTTTTCCGTCGATCTTGTTTTCCGTGCTGAGCACCAATGCTACCGTCGCCAGGGAGGCAGCTTCCACAACTGAACCCTACCTATCGACTCATCAACTCATGAACCGGGGACCACCCAAGCAACACGGCTTGTCATAAAGAAGTTGAAAATACTTTTTAATGATTTACGTAAAGAATCAATAATACTTTAATATACGTCATTTAATACATTTATATAACCTAAAAAGCGCAAGACGCGGAGCTTATACAACTAAATACTGGTCTTATAACATGTTTTGGAAACATCATAAAAAGCAGCGGCAAAAAAAAACAATAACAAAAAAAAAACTGAGCATGGGACTCGATCACCAACTAGACCAACTTTGCTTGATGAGAGGTTTTTTATAAGTATCTATCATGTTCTTGCCAATGGCATAAAAATTATATTCTCGTGCAGCACGCTTTCGAACCGTCATAAAGATGTTTTGTTAGCAGCACATCTAATTGCCAGAGTGTTATTTAAAAAAAATTTCAACTCCTTATAAGACAACCTGCACATTTTCAGTTGTATTAATTTATGAGATGTCATAAAAAAGTGTTTTCAACTTTCTTTATAACAAACCTCCAAATACCTCATAAGAAACTGTCAATCACTGCGTGAAGAGACAGTCCAGCTCAATGGCGCCGTCAATGTTTACATAAATCTGGAAAGTTCAGAATCTCTTCAAGAACTTTATAAATTCAACTAAGATTGATTTTGTATACGACAAGTTTTATAGTGGTATTATAACAGTAAGATGCACGTTTAAATAACATTTAAAGATGAAAGCAAAATAAAACTCTTTTGGAAAATGTTGAATCGAGGAAGTATGAAGAAAACATATATAAACCTCATATATAACGTGGGATGTTTTTTGCATCACTTATAATACATTTATATAACAAGCCGTTCCAATTATTTTTCAAAAAGATGTTTTATGTGTTACTTGGTACGGCTTTACTTTCCGAAGGTGATCAGAGATGTTATGCCTCAGAACATTCCGGCGGCGCCGACTGGGATTGCACCCAGGCCTGCTGGGGTGAGAGGTAATCACGCTTACCACTACACCACCGACGCCGCTAGCTTTTATTGTAGTTTTGATAAGGATTTCAAATGGTTTTCAATGCTTTCGTCGTATAACCTTTTTGCAGCAAATCAATCTTGAAGTGCCTCGAAAATATGCCCTTCAAAACCTTCTTCGGGGTGGGCCAACTAGGCAGAATCTAGTCTTAATGAGGTGTTGGTGGATGTAATAAAAGCAAAACCGTCTTGACCAGGGTTTTATGAATGTTGTTTTATATAAGCCTTGTAGTATTTCATAAAACGTAAAATGTTACTTGGGTTGTGTTCAAGATCGCTATCATTGTCTGAGGAAGGTTAGCAATGATCCCCATGGTAGTGATCATTTGCCAATCATCATTTCAATTAAGTATGATCCTCACTCTGCAGAACCATCTCGAGTTCCATTTGATCTTACTAGGAACATCGACAGGCATAAATATGCAACGGCGGTGACAATCGGTGTTGAATCGATAGATACACTTCCACCATTGGAAGAATATCGATTCCTCGCCGATTTGATGTACAAAAGATCACTGGAAGCACAAAAAAGAAAATTTCCAAGTGCACCCTTCAAAAGGAGACCAGCCACGAAGACGGGACGAAGAATGCACAAAATTGAATGTAGAAAAATCTGATGCTTTCAAAGCTTTTCGTAGACACAAAACCTCCACATACTTCGAGGAATATTCAAAGCTTGAGGCAAAGCTGAAACAATTAATCAAAGCAAAAAAAAAAACCCGCGGTTATTTGCGCAATTTCGTTTGGGGACTCTCACGAGAAACCTCATTGAACACCTTGTGAAACGTGACTCGTAACATGCGTAACCGCTCATCTTCTAATGTGAGTGAAGAATACTCCTATCGATGGATATTCGATTTCGCTAGAAAGGTCTGTCCGGAGACCTTTCACGATGCTGGAATTCTCTATGGCTCTTCTTTGATCGAACAACTCCTCGCCCAGCTCCTCCCAGCTACCGCAAAACGACGCTTGCTAGACTTATTCAATTTGTATTGCCTGAATGGAGACAGATCAAAGTAATACCCATTCGGAAACCTGGCAAACCAGCGTCTGACCATATTTCATACCGTCCGATTGTTATGCTTTCGTGCATTAGGAAATTGTAGGAAAATGATCGTTTGGAGACTCGATCACTAGGTCGATTCAAATAACTAATTATCAAATACACAGTTCGGTTTCCGCAAAAGCAAAGGAACAAACGATTGTCTAGCGCTGCTTTCAACAGATATTCAATTGACCTTTGCGCATAAGAAGCAATAGGCTTCAGTATTCTTGGACATTAAAGGGGCTTTTGATTCAGTTTCCATTGAAATTCTGTCAGACTATCTGCACAGACGTGGACTTTCTGAAATTTGAAATGGTTTCTTGCATAATTTGTTGTCAGAAAAGCAAATGAACTTTTCTCTTGGACAACTGACAACTTCCAGAATTAGTTACAAGGACCTGCAACAAAGCTTCTCGTCTCAGGCCTCTTCTTTATAATTTTTTTGTTGAAGATATCGACAACTGTTTGGCAGAACAATGCACGCTAAGACAACTTGTAGATGATGGTGTGGTTTCCATATCAGATCCACATGCCGTGGTTCTTTAGATAACTTGTCTTATTGGACTAGGAATTAAGGGATTGAATTCTCGCCGCCGAAAACTGAACTGGTAGTATTAAATCGAAAACGGTACCCAGCCCAAATGCAGCTCTGTTGGGCAAAAACATTACTCAATCATACCCATATTAAGAATTTGAAGCAAAAATGTCAACAGAGGATCATCTTTCTCCGTTCAATTTACGGCACATGGTGGGGTGCTCATCCGGGAGACGTCATAACGCTTTATAAAACAACAATCCTCTATGTTCTCGAGTACAGCTCTTTCGGCTTTCTCTCGGAAAGAAAATGCCATCTAATAAAATTGGAACTAATTCAATATCGTTGTCTGCGTATTGCTCTCGGCTGTATTCACTCCACGCATAACATGAGTTTCGAGGTTCTGGCAGGAGTAACACCTCTCCAGAACCGTTTCTGGAAGCCCTCTCAGAATACTAATCAAATGCGGAGTGACAAACATACTTATAATTGCAAATTTTGGAGAAATTCTTGGGCTCGATTTATGAGAATCTACTCGGTCGTTCAAACCATCGTATTTCCTTTCAAAAGTAAGGGTGCAAATGAGTGTGCTGGTCGAAAGATCATATATCAAGCTGAACATTGCATTAGGTCCTAAATAACATTGACAGATTCTCTTCGTCGACTTTCTCTTTGTATCCCCACGGCCATGTTTAGACATTCCCAGGTATTTTCAGCACACAGATCGATAAAACAAGCAACTAATATCACAAACACAGCAAGAAACGGTTATGAGAAAGTCGACGAAGAGAATCGATCAATGTTACTCAAGACCCAATGCAATGTTCAGCTTGATATGGTTACCTTTGTATGGGTCACCTCACATGGCTCATCCCAGGCAATGAGAAGGCGGACTCTCTCGCAAAGGTGGGCGCGCAGGAAGGCGACTTTTATGACAGGCAAATTTCACACGATGAATTCTACCATTTAGTGCGTCAGAAATCCATTTCGAGTTGGCAAACCGATTGGGACACTGGAAATCGTGGACGGTGGTTATATTCAATTATTCCTAATGTTTCTTCGAGAGCGTGGTTTAAAGGCTTGAACTTGAGTCGTGACTTCATTCGCGTGAGGAGTAGACTTATGCCCAACCACTAATCCCTCGATGTGCATCTCCATAGAATAAACCTCGTGGACAGCAACATCTGTCGATGTGGAAACGGTAACGATGATATCGATCACGCAGTTTGGCAATGTACGGATAATGACGCCGCCAGAGAACGACTATTGAATATCCTCGAGGCCCAAGGAAGACAACCCTGTATCCCTATCAGAGACGGGCACCCGTGATATCTGCTATATGTCCCACCGTCTCAATGAGTCTCATAGCTGGTCGAACTCCAGACGAAACTAGAACCGCACTACAGTTCATACTGACGACAACGCTCAGATGAAACTACAATACCACAGACCCAAGCTCCTCCCCTGATCCTATCCTTCGATAATGTACCCCTCTAACCTCGGGTAACCCGCGAGTATTCGGCCCAACTCCTACTAGAGATAAAATTAAGTGAATTTTGTAGAACAATGAACAATGAATTATTGGCTCCGTAAAGCTGACGCGATTGAGCCATCCAAATAAACGAACTAGATAAAAAAAAAAGGTGAGCAGATAGAGACAGGCAATATTCAGTAGAGTTTTTAATATTAAAATATCCTAAAACTTTGCTGCAAACACCACACCTCTATCTAGTCAAAATAAAAATTTAGATTTTGCACCTGTGGTGAAGTTCTGAACTGAAACTGAACTTCATTCAATGGGTCCCTTACAAAAACTCTCATTGATGAAATCACTGTCACAGGTGCCAATGAAAAAAGTTCATGCAGGTGGATTAATTCAGTTTTTGGTTTTACAAACTATGATGGACAATTAACGAGACGTACATAGCATGCGATCAATTAAAGTATGAGCATACAGCATTCCCTCCATATATGCGGTGGGTGGTACCGTCCACCCACCGCTATTTCTCGGTTGTCCATCAACCAATTACGTTGATTTTCTGTATGTGATTAATGTCAACCATAAACTACTCATCTACAGAAATCAGCTCAATTAGTTGAAGGACAGCGGAGAAATAGCGTGAGGAGAGGAAAAGATACGGTACCACCCACCGCAGGTATGGAGGGAAGATTGTATTTCATGAGTTCATGGATTAAAATGAATGCCTGACGTTGTAAGTGTTAGTTCGTGGAAATGCATGATTATTTCAAGCGTGAGATTGGTGTGTAGTTTCGCATGTGAGTTTGTTCTCTCAGGATGACGCAATTTTTAAGATTTAAAGGATGATTTGTCGAACACTGTCCGCCTAGTCCTGAAATTAACGCGAAAGTCCTCTGGTGTTTACACATAACCGCACATGTAGTTTACCACTGAGACCTCTAGACCTAACTTGGAAATCAAGCGCCAGCTGGGAGGCCATCGCCGAAGCACTGCATGGAATGAGGGTTCCTGATTACCTGTGTAGCATTATAAGGAGTTACTTCCAGAACCGGGTTCTAGTCTACGAGACGGACATGGGAGAGAAATCAATCCGGATCACGGCGGGTGTTCCACAAGGCTCCATCCTTGGCCCAACGCTCTGGAACGTGATGTACAACGGCGTGCTAACGCTGAAGTTGCCCAAAGGAGTTGAGATCGTAGGATTTGCGGACGACGTCGTGTTGGCGGTAGTAGGTGAGACGTTGGAAGAGGTGGAAATGCTGGCAACCGAGGCGATCGACACGGTTTCCAACTGGATGCAAGGAGCGAAGCTGCAGATAGCCCACCACAAAACGGAAGTGCTATTTGTCAGTAACTGCAAAGCTGTTCAGCGAGCAGAAATTACCGTCGGGGAGAAGGCCATAGCATCAAAGCGCGTGCTGAAGTATCTTGGAGTGATGATCGATGACCGGCTAAACTTCAATAGCCACGTCGGTTACGCATGTGAGAAGGCGGCGAAGGCCATCAATGCGATAGCCAGAATCATGCCTAACAATTCTGGACCAAGTAGCAGCAAGAAGCGTCTTCTGGCTAGTGTATCGTCGTCGATACTGAGGTATGGAGGTCCAGCCTGGGATGCAGCGCTGAAAACGAAGAAGAACCAAAGAAAATTGAACAGTACGTTCCGCCTCATGGCCATGCGAGTCGTGAGTGCGTACAGAACAATTTCGACGGAAGCAGTATGCGTTATCGCCGGTATGATACCCATCGTCATCACCTTGGCGGAGGACACCGAATGCTATATGCGAAGAGATACCAGAGGAGTTCGAAAAATGGTGATAACGGAGTCGATGGTTAAATGGCAACAGGAGTGGGACGCAGCGGAGAACGGTAGATGGACACACAGGCTAATACCGATTCTTTCGACCTGGGTGAACAGGAAGCATGGAGAAGTCAACTTCCACTTGACGCAGTTCCTGTCTGGTCATGGCTGCTTCAGGAAGTACCTGCATCGCTTTGGACACACAACGTCACCCCTCTGTCCGGAGTGTGGCAACGTAGACGAAACGCCGGAGCACGTGGTTTTCTACTGCCCAAGATTTGAGGCAGTGCGAATGGAGATGCCGGCCCTTAGCGCGAGAAATGTCGTCAGTGAAATGTGCCGGGTTGAGAGGACGTGGAGCGTCGTCAGCAGGGCAGTGACGCAAATTTTGTCGGAGCTGCAGCGAAAATGGAGAGATGATCAGCGAGTTAGCAACGCCGGCTAGCTGAGCTAAAGAGAAGTGCTTGAGCACACGCCCCCCCCCCCCCCCACGAAATACTCTAGGCAACAGCGGAGAAATAGCGTGAGGAGATGAAAGGAGACGGTTCCACCCACCGCAGGTATGGAGAGAAGGCTGTATTTCATGAGTTCATGGATTAAAATGAATGCCTGGCATTGTAGGTGTAAGTGCGTGGAAATGCATGATTATTTCAAGCGTGAGATTGGTGTGTAGTTTCGCATGTGAGTTTGTTCTCTCAGGATGACGCAATTTTTAAGATTTAAAGGATGATTTGTCGAACACTGTCCGCCTAGTCCTGAAATTAACGCGAAAGTCCTCTGGTGTTTACACATAAGCGCACATGTAGTTTACCACTGAGACCTCTAGACCTAACTTGGAAATCAAGGAAATGAAAAAAAAAGAATCACTCCCCACATAAGGAAACGCCATTTCCATCCCCACCGAGTTCGATTTCGGGAAAACTCCTCAATCTCTACCCAGGCGCCAAGCAGAAGCCATTACCAGCGTGTTCCAAGTAGTGCTCATCCCAAAAAGGACAACCGTATACACTATTGGTTTTTACTAGACACTACAAGAGCCGTGACCATCGAGCCAGACCGGGAAAATCTTTTCCTATTATCTCAGAGCAGCCACCGTCGTCGTCGTCGTTGTCGTCACTGTGGACGTTGGACGTCCGCTACTCTAACAGCGCAGTCTGTGCAAGAGCAATGCAAACAGAACGAATCCGAAAAGCGTCCGTGGATGAAAAAAAAATCCGCCGCGCCGTCATCACACTTTCCGGGTTCCGGGGGCTTTCGAATCCATTAACTGCACTATAAATGTCGAATAAAATTAAGTTTTATTCGTGCAGAGAGAAATTTTTTGCTCGACTTTATGGGATTTGGCGCTTTTTCACCCTGCGCTTGCATGGGCGGGAAAAATCGAACGAGCTTTTGCTCTTTCGCCACGCTACCAATTCGCGTCGTGATTTTGGATTCGATTGTTTTTCTCGTTGGCATTGTCATTGGCTTTGTTGATATTGTAGTTTAGTTGCTGAAAAGTTGGTTGTAGGCGACAGCGAAATTTGAAGTTGCTTTTTATGTGGGCTTTAACGTCGTTTAGTGGAAAAGGAGTGCTATTAGCTTGTTGAGTTTAACGTTATCGAGTGTACCTGTAGCAGACTTTTGAAATGTTTTGTGATCCAAACCATGAACAACAGGTTTCAACGAGCGAGATTTAGTGAGAGAGAGAGAGAGAGAGCCAAACGGATCCATTCACGTTCGGAGTCTGAGCACAACTTATTTAAATTGTTCAAATTTATGGCTGCTACTATACCAACTTTCTCGATAAAAGAATCGTAGTTTTTACGCTCGAAAGTTACTCTTCACATTGCCAGCAGCTGGAAAAGATAAAACTTCGGCCCAGACGGGCGGTGATTTTTCACACGATACTCGACGTCCGCTGCACGCTCTCTCCAGAGAATGGTTAATGGCAGGAGGTAGGATCTTTAATTAAAAGAAATTCATTTCCCTCCGGTTTCTCTCAACCCCAACCTTACCCCTTCCAGCTCTCAGCATCTGCAAGGCAGCAAGCAGTTGACAAATCGAAGAACAGAGAAAAGGAAAAAAACCGATCCTGTCTCCGAACAACGAAAGGAATTTTTATTTACTTTTGCACAGGACGTTTGGCAAATTTTCCAAATTGTTCGGACCGAAAGTGAAAACGAAAACGGCCAGCCTTGAACCGGAGCGTAACGGTGTGCTCGCTGAACTTTTCTCATCACATTTCCAAGGGTTTACAAAAAAACGGAAATTAATCCCATCGTGCTGAGATTCGGTTCCAGTGCTTCTGGATTTTCATTCGATTTCAAGACCCTTCCCAAGCGTAAGAAGTGTAACATCTTCAGAACTGGTCGTCTGAATGCATCTAAAGAAAGGGACTGCCTTACGATTGCTCGCTTCGCGTGGTGGTTTTAGGTATTTAATTTTGACCAACAAGCGTCACGCGAGAGCCAAGTTTTACTTTGAAACGGAGCGAGGGAGTGGAACGGTATTCAATCCTTCCGTTGTTGGTTGGCGGAGGCGTCCATTGAAACTTTTCCGCTGCCATTCCTCCGTACCGCCCGGAGAAAAGGAGCCACGTGCTTTTGGCTCCAAGTGAAAGTGAAATCTGTTGAAGTTTGTTGCAAAAGTTCTATTTGCCACGATGGAATCTTGATTACAGATGCGACGAAGTTGTGTTCGGTCAATATTTGCGTCCATTCGACGACGGGGCGTTCTAGGTAATTGTAGAAAAAAATAACTGAAAACAGCAGACGCAGTTTATGTAGAAACATCGTTGCTGATTTTCTGTTTTCCGAGAAGGTTGGTAAGTGCCTAACGAATTTTTGTTTCTTCTAAAAAGTGAACACAAATTGACGTTTTGGGTGGAAACCTATTTTGCTAGGATGGTTCGTTTTATTTGTTTGCTGATTTTATGTTCCCAAAAGTAAAGAATATCCTACAGGGTGTCCATTCAAATTCCATTTTTCAATTCCCGGTTTTCCCGGTTATTTAAATAAAAACTCTATCTTAAACAAAAAAGTGTTCAAAATAACCCTTTAGAGATAATGATTAAATTGCAGGGCTGGTAGTGGGATATACAATAGTTTTGATGAAAAATGTGACCAAATAGTGACTTTAAAACAATAAAAAGTGACCAATAGTGACAATTATTGATCGGAAAGATATTAAAGATATGAATCTAATCTGTCGTTGAATGCGATCCACTTTGAAAAATATTATAAATTCTTAAACCACCATGAGCATTTTAAAAGCTTTTTTTTTTTAAATAAAACAGTATTAATTGGATAATAAAAAGGTTAATATGGAACCTTCAGAATGAAATAAATGTTTTTAACAGATGGTGTAGTAAAAGTCTATTGAAATTAAATATAAAAAAATGTAATCTTATAACGTACAGTAGAAAACTAAACAAACAAAATCTTTGTTTAACATTAGGTAATGAAAATGTACAAAAATGTGAAAATGTAAGAGATTTCGGTGTTATTCTAGATTCTAAATTGACATTTGTGGACCATTATAACACAATAATACATAGAGCAGGCAATATGCTAAATTTTATAAAACGTTTCGGTCTCCACTTTAAAGATCCTTATACAATAAAATCACTTTACGTTGCTTATGTGAGGTCAATTTTAGAATATTGTAGCGTTGTTTGGTCACCCAATATGAAAAAGCATGAAGAACGAATAGAGTCAATCCAAAAGCAATTTTTATTATATGCACTACGTAAGTTAGGTTGGACGGCTTTTCCTCTCCCGTCATATGAAGCACGTTGCTTACTGGTCAGCATTCAAACATTGAAAGAACATCGGGATTACGCAAAGATTTCTTTATTAAACAATATCATTTCGCAACGCATTGACTCAGCTGATCTATTGTTAAGGTTAAATTTGTATGCACCTTCCCGACAATTACGCAATCGACAGTTGTTCGCAGTAGATCGCCATCGGACCAATTACGCTAAATTTAGACCAGTAAATCAGATGATGACTGTTTATAATCATCATTGTGAAATGATTGACCTAAATATGCCCTCAACAGAATTAAAAATATATTTCAGAACCCTGCGAAGTCATAGAACATAAGTCCTAATGTTAATATGTAGTCTACGATTTGATTAATTGACGAATAAATAAATAAAATCAACTAATCAATCAGATAATCCCTCATATGTTTCTTCACTATGTCAGCTGAATCAGAGATTATTCAAATAACCGTATGTATTCATGACGATTAGCTAGTTTTATGATCTCCAGCTGATTGAAAGTGCAAGAGACGACTCTCGAATATGATGCCTTCAAGTAGATCAAGTAAGCGGTGCCGGTGGTGTAGTGGTAAGCGTGCTTACCTCTCACCCCAGCAGGCCTGGGTTCAATCCCAGTCGGCGCCGCCGGGATTTTCTGAGGCATAACATATCTGATCACGCTTTCCTTCGAAACGGTAATCCGTTGGTCCTCGGTTCATGAGTTGATGGGTCGATAGGTAGGGTCCAGGTGTGAGAGCTGCCTCCCTAGCGTCGGTAGCATTGGTGCTCAGCACGGAAAACAAGATCGACGGAAACAACCCAAAGGAACAAAAAAGGAGAGCAAGCATTATTCTGAAGTGCTTGGACTGATAATAAATCAATGCCGTCTCGTAAGCATTCTTTTAAGATGCAAGCTAGATCAAGGATGCTCAAGAATTCTATTCTTTTGTTTATTTTTAATTCTTCTGGGGAATTCAGGTAACTGAAACAAAAAATCAAATTACGTTCTTTAGATAGGTATTCGCATATGAATTTTAATTTCGTCACAAATATTTTCATATACATAATATTGTTCGTGTTACACACCATCAGTGTTGGTAAAATCAGAAATCAATTGATATGTTTCCGCTCTTATGCGCTCTCAATATCACGCGTGATATTGGTACAAAATATCATGCTTGATATTGATTTTACAAGCTCCTTTGATATTGCGAGACTATTCACAACGTGCAAAAATCAAGCTGAGAGTTGAATCAAAACAGAAATGATTCCATTGCATATCGCTTTCTTAGAAAGAGAAAGCATAGTTTCCTATCTCTTTTTAATCTTCACCGATGGCAGACGGAAAGGGACTGCTGTAAGCAATTATGGAAGTTTCGGTTGCATTCGGGTGTAAAGCAAAAATCATTAAAACCAATCTCACCACAGTTTGGTGAGATTTGCAGTTGGTGAGTTTTGTTAGCTTGATATTCCGAGCTGCGATATCACAGCTTGATAAATCAACCGCAGTTGTTTACTAGTTGATTTTTGTCTACGAAAATCAAGCGTGATCTTGGGCGTTGGTGAGATTTGATTTTTTCCATATTTTCCCAACACTGCACACCATAGTCCAACTGTTTGAAAGTTTTGATTCCATTCAGTCTTGTCAACGAAAGGAGTATACACACTACCGTCACCAATAAGCTTGTCCACCAAAAGTATACCCAACTGAGGATCATGTTCGTGACACCAGAGTTGGACTCAATCTGATTGAACAAATTATTCTAAAATTGAACATCTCTTGATCGCGACGACCTAGAATGTCTGAGTCTTCAGAAAAGTTGTTAAGAAGTTCATGGCTGAGCGGATAGTGCTTCGTTCGTTTCGAAATTAAAGGGTGTCCATAGTAAAATTGTATCACTTTAAAAAAAGCTGTGACTTTAGCTAGGTTAATTTTAATGATATTTTGGGTGAGATTGCCTCAGGGTGTATTGTTTACCCTGCCTAAGTTTCATTGTGAAATTTCTAGTGGTTTTTAAAATAGAGTCGAAGGAAAAGCGCGTGCGCGAGAAAAATGTATACACTCACCTCAACAACCCACATTTTTCGCACCGAGCCATCGGAAAGATGTTGGGATTCCAACAATCTACTGTTTCTCGTGTCATAAAACGTTTCGGAAAACGCTTAACTGTCGATCGGAAGCAAGTGAGTGCAAGAAAAAGTGTTCAGTACTGCGTTGAACCCAAACCCAACTATTCGGTTCGGGATGTCATGTCGCGAAAAGAATGCACCTGGCAAAAAGTTTCGTGCAGAAAGCCAAGGAACAAGCAGGACTACGTACATTCAAGGTTCAGAAAGCACCAAACCGCAATGAACGCCAGAATATGACAGCTTAAACGCGGGCACGTAAGCTGTACACACAAATATTGACAAAACCACACTGCGGACTTCAAACAAATTCCGGGAAACCAGTATGTGTTTGTTCGTGCAGAAAACGGAGTAAGTCTTAAGTAACTACTACAACCGTAAATGGCCAATGCTAATAAAAGAAAAAAAAAACACAAACGAACGATAACTCAAATAACAGAACTATTCCACAATTGGTTTGGATGTTATATGCGACAGTTAGAAGATACTGAGAGGTTAGCACATATCATCGACAAGAGAAGTGCGGGTGAGAAAATTTGCGAAAAAATCTAAGGGCACCGGTGGGATTCGAACCCACAATTCCCATTCAGTACACGGGTGCATTGCCAATTATACAACGGTGGACCTATGGTCTACGGATGTATTTGGCTAATGACATATGAGTTTCGAATCCGTTTCCCTCCCTTAGTCTTTTTGCACAAGCGTTCTCAATACACAACAATCGTCTATTACCGACGATATGTGCTTGTACCGCAGCCACTCAGTATCGGTCGATGTGAACAAACACAACTCGTCTCTGTTCTACATCACAACGCTTGCGCAAAAAGACTAGGGAGGGAAACGGATTCGAAACTCATATGTCATTAGCCAAATACATCCGTAGACCATAGGTCCACCGTTGTATAATTGGCAATGCACCCGTGTACTGAATGGGAATTGTGGGTTCGAATCCCACCGGTGCCCTTAGATTTTTTCGCAAATTTTCTCACACGCACGTCTCTTGCCGATGATATGTGCTAACCTCTCAGTATCTTCTAACTGTCGCATATAACAAATAAAAATTGACTTTCAGTCGCTAACCTAAATTGGTTTGGATGATACCCTTAACATGTCGTTGAGCAAAATAACCGAAACAATTTTATTAGGAAAGCCTACATGAATGAGTGCCTGAAAGACGACTGCTTCGGTTTCTCAAATCAAACAACGTTCCTAAATTTTTTTGGCTGGATCTACCCTCTTGTCAAGGACGTTCTGGAGTGGTAGATACAAAACGAATGGGGTCAATTTAGTGTCGAAGGATCTCAATCCCCCAAACACACCGCAGTTGCAGCCGATCGAAAGATACTGGGCTATAATGAAGCAAGAACTCCGTAAGCATCCTAAAGTTGTCACTACGGAGCAGGAAATGTTGAAATCATGGTTGAAAGCAGAAAAAAAGTTTATTCAACCGTTGTACAAAACCTTATGGGTGGAATTAGGAAGACATTTTGGGCATTTGAATTTGGTCAAAAAATAGAGCAAAATAATGATACGGTGGAAAGACTTATTTTTGGCGAGTACTTCTAATACCCCGTTCACATTACAGCCTATATCACGTAATATAGGCTGTCTTGCAATGAACACTCATACAAAGGATTTCCAGTGAAAACTAGATGTATGAGTGCTCATTGCAAGACAGCGTATATCACGTGATATACGTTGTAATGTGAACGGGGTATAAGTGATGTTATTTGACTGTGGACACCCTTTATGTCCCTACGTGCATGCAAAAATGTGAAATGTATCGGAACTGAGAAGTTTGAAATCGCTTGAATATGAAGAGAATCAGTCCTGAACATTTTCAAACCGTTTGTATATGAAGTAAATCAGACCTGAAGCACATAAATATGAAGTAAATCATACCTGAAATGCTTGGAATCACTTGAATGTGAAGTGGATCAGACAGCTAAAACATTTGGAAACACTGGAGTATGTAGTGAATTCGAACAGAAAAGTTTGGAATCACTTGAATATGAAGTGAACCAGACCTGAAAAGTTAGGAATCACTTGAAAACACTACCAGTTATACGTATGGAATCGCGTGGAAAAGTATTGCCACACAGACTAGCATGAACCAATTCAATAAAGTTTAAAACTACTTTGGAAAGTACTGAATTACTTCAGGATAGTTCTGAATCACTTCGGAACTGGTATGGAAAATCATTTACATTAATTTCCTGCATTCATTTAGATTCTTTTGCCTCTAACTTTTTTCATGAACAGAATTCCGTAAAATAATGTATGAAACATTTGTAGGTTTTTTGATTAACTATAACTTTTGTTGATTTCCATAAATCTGTATCTCTTATGCATGACGAACTAGAGCGGGCAGAACATGTTATTGTTTTTCAGAGAACGTAATTAACATTCACTGAAAAATAATGGAGGGTTCTATTTGCTCTGGTTCATCATGCGTGAGAGATACAAATTCAAATTATTTAAAAGATGTAGGTAAAAATTTAGAGGCAAATGAATGTAATTGATTTTCCATGCCTGAGTACCAAATCACTTCTGGATAGTTTGGAATAACTACATAAAGTACTGAATCACTTCAGATTACAATCATTTCGGAAAGCACTGATTCACCTCAGAAGAGTTTTGAATCACTTCGGGAAGTATTCTGACTCTCTTAATAAATGTTAGGAGTCACATTGGAAAGTACAGAACTACACTTTGAATAGAAATGAATCACTTAACAAAAGTGTGGAATCACTTTAGAAAAGTTCGGAATTACCTACCAAACTTCCTACTTCAACTAGCATTTTCCGGGTAGCTTAACAACCCCGAATTTTTGAAATTTTGTTTTCGTTCATATAATTATAAACTGTGCCTGTGGGCAAAATTTCATAAAATTCTGTGACCGTTTGGCTTAAATCTGTCCGATAATGAAATAATTATGTTAATTATCCGGCAAAAAGCTCATAATAAATGTCACTTTCGAGAAGTCATAGAAGTTTTTCTATGGTTGTATAGTTGTGTAAGCATTCAAAATCGTCGGCAAGCACGTAGAAACCATAGTTTCCCTATCAAAATATACAGTTTGCCTAGTACCAAACAGTTCCATGCCACATTTTTTCCAACGTCAAAAAAAAAACAACTTTACTACGAAAAAGCATGTCACTCTATTATTGCGACGTTAGTTTTTTTGCCACCTAAAACCGGTGGAAAGTTGAACGAGTGCAGTTTCGTCGGTAGCAAATGCCAGCAAGGTATTCAGTCAGGGCGTTACGCTTTCAAAACTGTTTTAAACCACTCTGACTGCATACTGCGCATTCCGGAGCACAATTTGTTCACCAGGAATAATTAAAAAGTTTGCCCCTTACCAAAGTTTTAATTAGCAAAAGTGAGTGTGTCGTTGCTGGTTGCACTTACCGGTATCGCTTCGCAGATGTCCCCGTCGGTGGAGAAGGAGGTGGCGGCCGAACCACCCGGTCCAAGCATGGCTGCCACCGAGCCACCGCCGGCACCGTCTTCGTTGCAGTTGCTAAGTTCGGCCAGGAAGGGAGGCCGCGGCGGTGGCGGAATCCGAAACTCCGGAGGTGGTCCCGGGCCGCCACATTCGTTGCCACACTCAAGATCCGGATCCAACATTTCCCACATTAATGTCGTCGGATCACTGGACGCTCGACCCCCGACGCTGCGATCGATGTCCTCCGCCGGTGTGCAGCCACGGTGCTGCCGGGGTCCGAACGAGACAGGTAGGTTTGTATAGAATTTGAAACACACTAACACACGCGAGCACGTCGGCACTGGCGACCGCGGTTGGGAGCACTGTTGGATCCTTAATGGTGGCAATCCGGGTTGGATGGCTGTAGTACTCTGAAATGATGGGAAAAGACAAACAAAATTGGAAAGTTAGGTTTGAGGCTTAATTTGAGCTTATGATGGAGGATGCAAAATTGTAAACATATTAATATGCTGACGAATAGTTGTTTGAGTGGAGCAAATTAAATCAGCAAATCAGCAGAATTTCCTTTTAACGTTAAATAGGGTTTTAACGTTTCGTTTTTGCCCCCAGAAAATCAGACCTCAATAAGAATTGGCCCCTTCTGGACTAAACTTAAACTTTAAACTTAAACTTTAAACTTAAACTTTAAACTTAAACTTTAAACTTAAACTTTAAACTTAAACTTTAAACTTAAACTTTAAACTTAAACTTTAAACTTAAACTTTAAACTTAAACTTTAAACTTAAACTTTAAACTTAAACTTTAAACTTAAACTTTAAACTTAAACTTTAAACTTAAACTTTAAACTTAAACTTTAAACTTAAACTTTAAACTTAAACTTTAAACTTAAACTTTAAACTTAAACTTTAAACTTAAACTTTAAACTTAAACTTTAAACTTAAACTTTAAACTTAAACTTTAAACTTAAACTTTAAACTTAAACTTTAAACTTAAACTTTAAACTTAAACTTTAAACTTAAACTTTAAACTTAAACTTTAAACTTAAACTTTAAACTTAAACTTTAAACTTAAAGTTTAAACTTAAACTTTAAACTTACTACTCCTCTGAACCTGGAAGGACCAGAACCACAAATTAGGCTAGTTAACCCATAAAGCAAAAGCAGCGCCGGTGGTTTAGTGGTAAGCGTGATTACCTCTCATCCCAGCAGACCTGGGATCAATCCCAGTCGGCGCCGCCGGGATGTTCTGAGCCAGAACATCTCTGATCACGCCTTCCTTCGAAAGGGAAGTAAAGCCGTTGGTCCCCGGCTCATGAGTTGATGGGTCGATAGAGTTAGCACAGCACTGTATCATACATACAGTACTGTACGTTTTATCACTGCTAAGCACAGGCAGTGATGTCAGTACAGCATGCAACGTTGACAGTCGGCGGAAGCACAATTAGGTCTGTGCGCTCTCTAAAACTCTTGGGGGTCATGCTCGACGATAAGCTCAGCTTCGGCTGCCACGTCGAGTACGCCTGCAAGAGAGCGTCTATGGCTGTGGGGGCATTATCCCGTATGATGTCAAACAGCTCGGCAGTGAATGCCAGTAAGCGCAGGCTCCTCGCTGGGGTCGTAGTATCTATCCTCAGATACGGCGGCCCTGCGTGGGCTGCGGTACTGGATATTGACTGCCACAGGCAGAAATTAGAGAGTACACACAGGCTAATGTGCTTAAGGGTGGCCAGTGCATACCGCACTATCTCGAGAGAGGCCGTCTGTGTCATAGCAGGGATGATGCCAATCAGCCTTATCATTAAGGAGGATGTGGCGTGTTATGACGCGAGGACCGTTCGAGGGGTGCGCAACAACGCGCGAGTTGTGTCGACCGCGAGATGGCAATTGGAGTGGGAAAACTCCACAAAGGGGAGGTGGACTTACCGCTTGATACCTTCCGTATCAAGCTGGGTCAACAGGCGCCATGGGGAAGTAAACTTCCACCTGACACAGTTCCTGTCAGGCCATGGCTGCTTTAGGAGCTACCTGCATAGGTTCGGACATGCAAGTACTCCCACCTGCCCCACATGTGCTGGTGTCGAGGAGACCGCCGAACACGTCGTGTTTGCCTGTCCACGTTTCGAGCCAGTATCGAGCGCTATGCTAGCGATATGCGGAGCGGATACCAGTCCGGACAACATCGTTAATAGGATGTGTGGTACCACCGAGAACTGGAGCGCGGTGGTGACTGCGGTCACCCACATAGTTTCGGTATTATAACGACAGTGGCGAGCCGAGCAGCAGTTACCTACTGCCCGACCAGATCGTTAGAGTATTGCTAGAGAGGCGCCATAGCGCTACAGCGGCCCCTCCCACGAAGTAATGCCTTCGGGCGGTTCCGGGGAGGCCAAGGGCCAAGCGCACAGGGTAAGGTTTAGTGGGTCGGGAGTGAAATTCTCCCATCCCCACACCCTGAGTTCCTTCTCAGGTGTCTGTGAGCAGATTCCCCCCTGTATAAAAAAAAAAAAAAAAAAAAAAAAAAAAAAAAAAAAAAAAAGCACAGGCAGTGTATAAAAAGAGGCAATAACCAGCTAGGGTAGATTTTTAGGTAGATTGAGGTAGAAAAATAAACTATAAATATTTCCCATGCCGACAGAAGCAGGCAGATTCATTTCGACAGTCAAAAGGAGTGGTTCCCTCATTAAGAAAGAAAAAAACCATAACTATAGATGTGGGAGCTGCCTCCCTGGCATCGGTAGCATTGGTGCTCAGCACGGAAAACAAGGTCGATGGAAAACAAATCAAGGAAAAAAACCATATAGCATTATTCCTTTGGAGTTGACCAATAAGTTCTCTACAGAACTTTCACCCATACGGCTCCTTGACTTAACACATAATGCCTATCAAGTCAATCTGTAAGGCCACCGACAGTATTTCATAGAGGCTCTGGGGTTCACAAACTGGATTAGGTGAAATGAACTTTGTTAATAATAGACACAATTGCTCTGGTTGTTTAACTCATAAGACATCTAGGTGTTAATCAGTTTTCAAAAGTTCATAAGTAAGGCCATAAGACTTTTAAACTTTACCCGTAAGCTCTCCAATATGATTTCGGGGGAATTATGCCCTGTATAGCTAAAAATATGCAGAGCATTGCCTCTGAATTTTTTTCAGAACTAAACTCACAAGACTCCTGAAGATAGTTTAATCAAGTCCTATGAAATTATCTGGCGACTTCTCAAAACTTCACACAAATCTCGATATTTGATGTGATTGGCATCCATTCTGTGTGGAATAGTCCTTTTCCTTCAAAAGCTGAATTGTAGAGTCGTGTTATATCTCTTAATCTAAGAATCTTGGTATCAAGCGGCGCCTGTGGTGTAGTGGTAAGCGTGACAGTCTCTCACTCCAAAGGGCCTGGGTCTTGCTTTGTAGCTGCGCCTTTACCGACTGAGCTAAGGGAAGTTCAATAGCATTCTGTGCGATACATAGTATGGTTGACAAAATATCTATGGTCCTACAAATCATCCTAAAGTTTACCTCATCAAGTTCTACAGGCTCAACGGTGTCTTGTACGATGTACCAACAGATTTGTTTAACCGAACCCGCATCATAGAGCATGTGCATGTGAGGTGTTAACAAAATATGTTCCATTCTCCAAATTGTCCTGGAGTTCAGATCTTGATGATCTACAGATTCAACGAGGTATTGTACGATGTCTCGACTAAAGTGGAGCCCCATATTGTCATGTGGGATATATAGTTGTAATAACAAAACATGTTGGGTTGTACAAATTTTCCTCAGGATTGAGTCTTGTTGTTCTTCGGTATCAGCAAAGTATTGTATGATGTTCAAATTTATTATATGAATTCATGCAGCTCCGTGAAATCTCATCACATCAAGTGAGATAAGAAGTTGTATTAACAAAATGTGTTCCATACTTTAAACTGTCTTGGAGTTTAGATCTTGATGTTCTACAGATAAAGCGAGGTTTCATACGATGTTTCGTCTAAATTTGTGAACCCAAAAAGCTTCATGGGTGCCATATTATCATGCAAGATATGTAGTTGTAATGACAAAACATGTTGAGAGGCAAAATTTATCGAGGGGTTTGGGTTTTGATCAGGGTTTTTAATTGTTAAAGTCACCGTTAACATCTCCACTGGAAATTTGCATTGAAGACGCTAACGGACGTTAACCTCATTAACAACCCTGGTCTTGAGGTTCTTCAGGCTAAACAAAGTCTTGTATGATGTTCAGATTTATTATACGAATCCATGCAGTACTATGAGACCTCATCACATCAAGTGAAATAAGAAGTTGTATTAACATAATGTGTTCCATGCTCCAAACTGTCTTGGAGTTCCATGCTCCAAACTGTCTTGGATTTTGATGTTCTACAGTTACAACGAAGTTGTAGATATCTCGTAAAAATGTATGTACCCAAAATGCTTCGTGGAGCTCCATATTATCATACGGGATATGTAGTTTTAATGAAAAAACCTGTTGGAGTGTACAATAGATTGATGCAAAATTTGAAATTTTCGCTCCACAGTGCTCAAACGGTTCCAAATTTGGTCCTGATTATCCTCCCAAAATTTGAACTCATTTAGTAAGAACCTAACTTGGCACAAACTATTTGAAGTATATATGGAAATTAGTATGGGAAAACCATAATTTCGGTTCATATCTATCTCAAAATTCACCAGTTCACTCTTTTTTTAGAAAATAATAGCTGAGCTTGTTGAAAATTTTCTCAGCCACAATATTAATCAAGACCAGTTTTCGATCAAATGTAAGAAACAAAAATTATTAATGATTTAAGTCACTGATGTCTTATAATTATGCTCAATCATCTGTTCAGCAGGCAACATTGGTGTTTATGGCGCGTAGAATAGAGGACAAAAATCATGGCTACTTTGTCACACTGCAGAATACAGTGTTGCCCACAATACAGTTGCTTAAACTTGCTAAAAGATTATCAATCTCTTAAACAGTTAATAACTATTTAATTTGACGTTTGGCTGAAAAAAGATTTTCTGCAAAGTTGTAGTAGATAAAAATTCCCATGAGAATAGCAATAGAACTTGTTAACAGTACAATATGGAAAAGGCAAGAAAAAAAATGAACAACAAGTTTGGTTTTCCTGTAGTAATTTTCATATAAATTTCAAATGGTTTGTGCCAAGTCAGTTTCTTATTCAATGAGTTTAAACTTTCGGAGGCTAATCTGGACCCGATTTGAAACCATTTGAACACTGTGGAGCGAAAATGTCAAATTTTGCATCAGTCTAGTGTACAAGCTATCCTTAGGATTGAGTCTTGATGTTCTTCTGGCTCAACAAAGTAGTATATTATGTCTAGATTTATTATACGAGTCCCTGAAGCTCAATCGGACCTCATCACATCAAGTGAGATAAGTGGTTGTATTAGCAAAACATGTTCCAGACATTCAGATTACTTCAGAGAACTTCAGAGAAGTTTGGAGGTTTTAGAGGTGGTTTTATTAATTTTAACGAAGTTTCGAGTACTTTGGGAAGATCAGATAACTCAAGAGCGGTTACATTAATTGTAAGATATTTTCCATAACTTGTCTAAAGTTCCGAGGAATTATGGAAAATTCCAATAATTTCAGAGATGTTCTAAGAACTTCAGAAAATTGCTTGGTCTTCAGGAAAGTCCAATAAATTTCAGGATGATTTCCGGGACATTAGGCAAAAACATACTTCAGAAAAGTTTCGAGATGTACAGGAACTAAAAAAAAAGATCCGTACAAAGGAAAGTCTAGATCCTTAAGTGGTTTAAAGATTTTGAAAAATTAGTTCCGATAAATTCAGAGTAGTTTCATGAAATAAAACCAAATTTAGAAAATTTCTTGGATTAAATTATTTGATTATAATTTTTAAAAAATTACCCTAGAGAAGACGCGATGATTTCAGGGAAGCCCAAAAAACTCCAATTAAGACATCTTCAGAAAAGATGGGGTTGCTTAACGGATGTGAAGAGAGCTTCAATGATGTTTCTAGTATTCCAGAAAAATAACGGGAATGTAAGAGAAGATTCATGAACACCAGGAAAATCACGGTGATTTACGAAAAGTTCTGAGAGCTTCCAGTAAATATTGGGAACCTCAGCCATTTCCATAGAAGTTCATTTTTCGTAGATTTTATAGGAAATTCCGATAGCATAATTCAGGCACGATCAATGAACTTTAAGATCATCCCATTAACCTCAGAAAACATTCTGGGATCTTCTGAATTCTGAGGGCTTCATCGAAGTCCTGAATTTTTTTGGAAGTACCGTGAATTTTTGAGAAGTCCAGTGAATTTCTGGGAAGTCCAGAGAACTTTGGGTAGGTTTAAATAATTTCAGGGCAGTCCAGGGGAATTTTCGGGAAGTCCAGTGAATTATGAGCAAGTCTAGATAATTACCGGGAAGAGTAAACCATTTCAGAGTTGTCCAAAGAGCATCGAAAAGCCCAAAGAAATTCACAGAAGCTTAAAGATCTTTAAAGGTAAGTTACGTGAAGTTCTAGGAAGTTCTGAGGATTTCTGGAAAACTACGGGATGTATATGTATTAGACTGATGCAAAATTTGAAATTTTCGCTCCACAGTGCTCAAACGGTTTCAAATCAGGTCCTGATTAGCCTCCCAAAATTTAAACTCATTTGGAAAGAAACTGACTTGGCACAAACTATTCGAAGTTAATATGGAAATTACTATGGTAAAACAAAACTTTTTTTCATTGTCTTCTACCTATTTTACATATTGCTTTTTTAAAAATTTCAATAACTATTCTTAGGGAAATTTTCTAAACTACAACTTTGCGGAATATCGTTTTTCAGTCAAATGTCAAATTAAATTGTTATTAATTGCTCTGTGGGTCAGTCCGCATCGTGCTCTCTTGCCGTGCGGATCTATTTGCTTTTTGCTGAAGGAAGTGTTACTACTACCTAAAGCTACAACAAATTTAAACAGCACTTTTCAGTGCCCAACCTGTAAAATTTTTTCTACCTTATTCCTCTTCGATCCTTGTTTGAACCCTACCCGAGGTAATCCTTCTTGGATATCGATTTGGAAAAGTCCTCTTCGATCCTTCAGATTCTTATAGTAATCTGCTTGGAAGTCGATTTGGATAAAAATTTACTGCCGCCATGGCGCCTAAACGCAAAAGAAAGGGGCAAGCTCTTGACCCCCCTTCTGATGAAGTTAATTTGAGTAATCAATTTGATTTGCTCACGGATGATGAGAATGATCCATCATCCAAGAAAAATTCTAGTAAACTTTCCCGGCTTAATGCCAAGAAGGAAAAGATTCCCTCTATTGTGATAACCACTTCCGATTTCCATGCTCTTCGCATGGAACTTTTAAACTTCGTGAAAGTTAAGTTTTCTCTACAAATTGGACGTCGGGGTGAATGCCGTGTATTGGCTGAAACCTTGGACGGATTTAAATGTCTGCTCAAGTATCTTACTGAGAAGCATCACAAATTTTTTACTTACGACACCAAACTGAACGTGTGTTCAAGGTTGTCATGAAAGGACTGCCCAGTTGTGTATCTCTGCATCAGATCAAAGATAAACTGGCAAAGTTACTTGGAGTTGTGCCACTCCAAGTAATCAAAATGAAAATGAAATCCCGTCCTGGCGATTCGCGCAACGGGATTTCTATTGATTTTTATTTAGTTCACTTCAAGTCTAGTGAACTAAACAACATTAAGGCCTTAGAAAAAGCTAGCCTTATGTTCCATGTCCGAGTGAAGTGGGAACACTTCAGGAAGACTGGAGGAAATTTACAAAACCTCACTCAGTGCCGTAAGTGCCAGGGATGGGGTCACGGAACTAAAAATTACTACATGCCAACTAAATGCATAAATTATGATGATTCCTCTCACGTACGACTGTCCTGTGAAGGAAGATCCTAAGAAATTCAAATGTTCAAATTGTGGTGAAAATCGCAAATCCAATTTTTGGGAATGTAAGACTCGCAAAGCGATCCTACAATCTCGTTCTAACCGACAGGTAGGAAACGCTCCACGTTTTCAATATCCAAACAGCCCAACATGCTTTTCTTCTGCAAGAAATCCCTTCACTATTGATTTGGTCTTAACTGATGCATGTCAACTTTGTAACCAATTGGTTACCCATGCTGACTTCGGTTCTGATCACCTTCCAGTAACTTTTGAAATATCCCAAGAAATAATTTGTAATCCCAACAGCTCTACTTTCAATTACCATAGAGCTGATTGGGAGCAGTATCGAACATTTATGGAATATAACTTCGATCCAAACATTCCTTTGCAAACCAAAGATGAAATGAATTATGCTCTTGAATCTCTGACTACTTCTATAGTTGCAGCAAGAGCTGCCTCAGTACCAAAATGCGAGGTTAAATTCGATTCAATTATAACAGACGACGATCTTCAGCTCTTGATCCGTCTTAAAAATGTCCGTAGGAGACAATATCAAAGAACACGCGATCCTGCCATGAAGGTTATCTGGTGGGATTTGCAAAAACAAATTAAAAAGCGATTCTCTGCCCTGAGGAACAAAACTTTTGAAAATAATATTTCTCAATTAGACCCGAGTTCCAAACCCTTTTAGAAACTCACAAAAATTTTGAAATAACCTTAAAGAAGGTGGTAAAATTTTGATCACAAATTCTGAGAAAAGCTCAGATACTTGCTAAGCAATTCGAGAGTTCCCATAATTTCAGTTTGGGTCTTACTAGTCCTATTGAGAATCAGGTTGCTCGGGATTTTCTGAATATTTTCTCTCGGGGAAATATTTTTGATGATTCCTGGGGGACTGATTTGGACGAAGTAAGGTCTATAACTAAAAAGTTTCAAAATATGAAAGCTCCAGGTGATGATGGAATTTTCTATATCCTCATCAAAAAACTCCCAGAGAGTACCTTGGCTTTCTTGGTAAAATTATTTAACAGATGTTTCCATTTGGCATACTTTCCTGATAAATGGAAAAATGCAAAAGTTGTTCCAATTTTGAAGCCGGATAAAAATCCAGCTGAAGCTTCTAGCTACCGCCCAATAAGTTTGCTTTCTTCAATAAGTAAACTTTTTGAAAAGATAATTTTAAATAGAATGATGCTTCACATCAATACGAACTCAATTTTTGCAGATGAGCAGTTTGGATTTCGCCATGGGCATTCAACTACTCATCAACTCTTAAGAGTTACCAATTTAATTCGTTCAAACAAATCTGAAGGTCACTCAACTGGAGTTACTCTTCTAGACATAGAAAAAGCATTTGACAGTATTTGGCATGAAGGTTTGATTGCTAAATTGAAAAAGTTTAATTTTCCACTTTATAGTATAAAATTAGTTCAAAATTATTTAACTGACAGAACTCTGCAGGTAAATTATCAAAATTCCAAATCTAATCGACTACCTGTTAGAGCAGGAGTTCCTCAGGGTAGCATTCTTGGGCCTATATTGTATAACATTTTCACTTCGGACCTCCCTGATTTGCTTCAGGGTTGCCACAAATCTTTGTTCGCTGATGACACAGGCATTTCCGCTAAAGGAAGAAGTCTTCGTGTTATTTGCAGCAGACTGCAGAAAAGTTTAGATATTTTCATATTCGAATAGAGATATTTTTAGAAGTGTAGGTTAATCCCCGGAGGAAGAGACGAACTTCCGCTTAAATAAATTAGTCGTGCGGGAGATCAATGTTCTCTGAATAACACAGATAATTCATTAGAGACCATGAAAATGACAACAGTGATAATGTCCAGCCGATACCCATGGGTGGAGAGACCAATCTTGGATTGCAACAACAGAACAAATTAGCGGAATTTCAACATGTTCATAATTGTATGAACAATGACGATGGTCGATAGCTTAAGCATACGTTCCGAAGACTCGGAAAAAAGTGACCAGCAGGACTCAGTGTCTGGTTTCAGCAGAAAGAAGTCGTAAAGCGCATTCAAATTTTTAGGATTTTCTAAGCGCCAATGCTGACTGACTAGATTGACAACGGCCACCCAATGTTCCCAGAACATGTTCCGGAAACCCTTCAGATTTGTATTAACAATTGTGATTTGTATTCTGATGGCTCCGAGTGGGGCGGCCAAGCTCTGGTTACAACAAAAGACACCGGCATTTCATAATTTTATGAACATTAATCGTACCCACCGGAATATCGGCGAATTCTGCTGAAAACGGTGAGACACTGGTTTCAATTCACAGCCCGATTTCCAACCCGTACAACCGTCAAACGATAGGACAAAGTGCTTACACCGATAATTACATCCATCGTCGAACGGTCGATGCCCGCCTGAACCGTGGCGAAATTGACAGCTGCTTCAGGCTCGATCGAACCCGGTGCCAATAATCTGCATGTTCAGCTTGATGGATCCGAAAGTGCATGTTTTACGCGAACAATCCTTTTTTGCGTCCTGTCTGGGTTTGTTTTTTGTGCCTATTAGGATCACCATACTCTTGTCGTCGTAGAGATGGATGAAACCAGTAACATGTTCAATAAATTTCGATTGAAGACCAACCACTGGGCTGGAATTTATCGGCTTGCAACAAACGCGAAACGCGGATGCTGATGAAGCGGAGTTGGAAGGCAGAAATGCGCTGGAGTAACTCAATCAGGCTGGTGTTTTTGTGAGTTTCAGTTTTACCTATCGGGACGTCCGACTAGGCGCTGTTGTTACTAGGCGAAACGGCGTGTAATATCGGTGCAGCGCTGCCGGCGGCTTCGTCGTCGTCCTATGAAAAGAGCCAAGCTTTGTGCGATGGCCATTATAGGAAATTGATTGAAAATTTATATGGGAAATTTTGCGTTATCGGACCGGGGGTTGTATTGTTACACCGGATCGGCGATGGCGAGCCATGCAATACTGGCTTCCCGATAGCCAGGTACATACTTCTATATGTACCATCACTCGGTGGTTTTGATATTACACTCGCGGTGAACGCAAGCTATCGAACGAAGCCCGATGTGCAACTGCACACCGGAACGGATGGATTTCGGCAGGATGCATGTCAAAGGAAATCTATAGGTTGAGGTAACGGTCAGGAAACAAGTTCAATTACGACAATGAGCGCAAATGGATGGTCATCAATGCACTTGTGGCCCAGCATATATTTTCGAACCTTGCTGATGGGAACCTAGTTTATGTGCTACCATGAAAGAGAGCTGTGGTTTCCCAC
The DNA here is from genome assembly GCF_037179485.1 of Ochlerotatus camptorhynchus. Taxonomy (NCBI): domain Eukaryota; kingdom Metazoa; phylum Arthropoda; class Insecta; order Diptera; family Culicidae; genus Ochlerotatus; species Ochlerotatus camptorhynchus. The sequence continues at coordinate 2,438,195 of NW_027040681.1, read as the reverse complement.
GAAATTTGCTACCAATCAAGTGCATCTTTTGAGATGAATCGGATCCTGATGAAAGCTGACTCTTACTCCAAGAATTGTGCAAATCAACGCTGGAATCATCCAATCAAACCAGCTCATGCAGAACTTCAATCTAGAGCTTGCAAAACATCACGCATTCGCTGTTGTTGTCGCCGTCGACGACTTTACCGGTGGCTTTTAATTTTCGCTATCACGTTCCACGGAGAATCACGCTTGAGCTACTTTCCGGTGGTGACGATGACGAGCGACGACCAACTAACGATGGTACAGTATCATCTGTGTACAATAACCGACCAACCAGAACTTTCACTACGGCGTCACAGAGCAGTTCGTTATAACGTAGAACTGGAACTGAAGTAGTTTTTTTTGTCCTCAGAGAAACATTATGGATTCGCAGGGTTGACACCGGTACCGGTCTACTTATCGATTATTTGCTTAAATGGAATTTTAAAAGCATATTAAATAATGAGAGAGAGAAGGATTAGTATTTTCCATTTAATTCCACTACTTTATTTGCTTATCCTTGACAAATACGCGTATTTCGTCTACAATGTGCAGACTTCTTCAGTGTCTTGTATTAATACTCGACTGATTATTAAAGTTTGCTTTTAATTTGGACTGAAGATTTCAAACCAGAACGACCAATGAAGCATCATCAACCGGCCCTCCTCAGGTGTTACCAGAACCACGTCCACAGCCAGTCACTAGCATAGCAGTTTCCAAATTAATCTGCAACCAACGAAGACCATGGTGCTAACAACAACCATTAGACCGCAAATCAACTTACTGATGAAAGCCACTGCCAATCGCTTTCCCATCAAAAAAAGCTCTGCCCAAGAAAAATTGCAAGTTTTATCAAGGTTTTAGAGCATTATAAGGGTCTAAATCATGATCTACAGAACTCTCATAAAGCCAAATTGTTATTCGCGCGGTGATGTGTCCATTATTGACATTGAAGGATCCAAGAAAAATTGCAAGTTTTATCAAGGTTTTAGAGCATTATAAGAGTCTAAATCATGATCTTCAGAACTCTCATAAAGCCAAATTGTTATTCGCGCAGTGATGTGTCCATTATTGACATTGAAGGATCCAAGGCATACACCCGAAGGGAAGTTGATGGTAGTGTTCGAGTTGAGGCATACTGACTGCACTGTCAAGATTTATGTTGTGGGAAGTGGAGGACCTCACAGACCAGTGATCGAACTGAACCGAACAGGGTGAATGTAGGGAACCAGTTCGTCTTTAGAAGCGACTACTGAGACGTCCTGACTAGAGGTTCAAGTACTGATCTTCCTTCCAGTTGCAGCACACCACGTATCTTCTCCGGTGCCATTCCCAACGACAAAGTCATCGAGACACATAGGCAACACCAAGAAATGTCCACGAGCTGAGATGATAGTCCAAAATAGGTTGGAATAGGTTTATAGGTGACTGGTGCGTGTCCGTAGTGTTCGATTTTATAACGACACAACATTGGTTTGAGTCTATGATAAAGAGGAAATCTTGGGGAAACAAATAAAACGGAAACGGATTAAAAGGTGACATTTTGAATGGTGAACTTGACGGAAGTTCTATGAACACCTCGAAAGTTCTATTAACACCTCGGACGTTTTATGAACTGTTCAGAAGCTCTTAGCACTGCTCGGAAGTTATATTAAACTTTCGGCAGTTCGATGAACTGCTCGGAAGTTCTATGATCATCTCAGAAGTTACATACTCATCTTGGAAGTTCCATGAACATCTCGGAAGTTCTATGAGAGAGAGTTTTCAAGAGGTTATAGAATAAACTTCTTGGAAATTCTATGATCATCTCGGAAGTCCTATGAACAGTTCTATAAGAATCGCTGAAGATCTTTGAACGACTCGGAAGTTCTTTGAACGACTCGGAAGTTCTTTGAACTACTCGCAAGTTCTTTGAAATACTCGAAAGTTCTATGATCATCTAGGAAGTTTTGTAAACTGCTCGCAAGTTCTGTGGATATCTCGAAAGTTCTAAAAACATCTAGAAAATGCAATGAATTTCTTGAAAGTCATGTTAACTGCACGGAAATTCTATGATTATCTCAAAAGTTCCATGCTCATCTTTGAAGTTCCATGAACATCTCGGAAGTTCTATGAGAAAGAGAAAGTTTTGGAAGTTATACAATAAACTTCTCGGAAATTCTATGATCATCTCGGATGTCCTATGAACATCTCGGAAGTTCTATTAGAATCTCTGAAGTTATATGAACTACTCGATAGTTCTATGATCATCTCGGAGGTTCTGTGAACATTTCGCAACTTCTGTGAACATTTCGGGAGTTCTTCAAACATCGCGAATATTCTATGAATGTCTCGAAATTCCTGTCAACAGCACGGAAGTTTTGCGAACTGTTCGGAAGTTATAGGTGGACTGGGAAACGACATATGTTTAGGGTATGGGACACGACAGCTTTGGTAAACCACGCAGCAAGACCGGAGCACAGTTTCAAGCTGGAGGAAACCAAAATGGTGTACACTACATACTAGACCAGAAATCTTCCCATTATACACAAAACACATTAAATAAACGAACAGCTACGGATAATCTACACGCCACGCCATCTTCTTCTTCTTCTTCTTCTTCTTCTTCTTCTTCTTCTTCTTCTTCTTCTTCTTATTCTTTCCTTTATTTAACGTCGGACTCTGTTCCGCAATCTAGTGCCAATCACCGACGGACATCGATTGCCATCCATTGACGGCAATCGAATGTGCAGGAAGGCAGCTTCCACACCTGCGTAGGATATCGCACCCATTCAACACACATGGGCCGGGACCAAAGACTTTACTTCCCTTCCGAAGGAAGACGTGACCAGAGATTTTTATGCCTCAGAAAAATCCCACCGACCTCCACGCCATCTTGCATGGGCTGAAAATCAAGAGAAGCAAAACAGATGATTCAAATAAACAAGAAATTATAAAACACACGTACACATACACTATAAGCAGGTTTCAAAATAAACTCACACATATGAATAGACAAAAATGATCACACAAACACCACAAACGAGGGAGAAAAGCAATGATGATCGTACCGGTACCACCGGGTACAAAATTGCAGAGTGTGAATCTTTGAGAGGGTTTTCTATAATATAAACTAAAGTATAAAACTATCCGAACCATTAACGTTTATGCGGGAGTAAGTAACGAAAACATGCAGTGTGGGAGGAATTTAAAATATTATTCCAAATATCAATAATACTGAAACTCAGACCTCACGACAGTTACACGTTCTACAAAACTACACTGGTTGTCGTCCAACTGTTGCTATTAGAAAAATGCAAGTGGGACGAAAGTAATCCATTCTACATTGCTTTTAACAGATTTAAATAAAATTTGTTTAATAATTCAAATTTTTGGGATAAATTCGATTCATAATGAATAATAACACACGAATGCCACTATCTATAGTGCTAATCTTGGATGAGTCAGAATTATCTATCTGTTTACTCTAATAAGTTTTAGTGTGCTTATATTTACTGTCACTTTCTTGATCGTGCGGTTTTAGCACTCGGTCAATGTCATTGAAGAAGAAAATCGCAAATCGAACTGAAAATTATTTTAGACCACTATACTCTTCCCCGGTGCAACAACAACAACCGCCTTCAGCAATCATTTTTTCAGCCAAGCAATCATCAGTTGATGCAGTCTTGGACCCTAAGCAGTGACAGTTTAACCGGATACTGGCAAAGGATTCAGTATATGGTCTGGAAGAACTCCTCAGCCAATCCGAACTTCTTGTACTCCAAAAGGAATCCGGCTTAAATAACCGTCCCCTTCCTCCTCTATCCCTGGTCTATGACCCCAGTCCCATTTTATCTAATATAATCTCGCAAATCCCGCTCCCAACCAACAACCTCCCTCGCAAGATCCAGACGTCGCCTCAGCCTCCCATCCGGAAGATGCTCAATTTTATGATTCAGTATCCAAGCAAGTACCGCAAATCTACTGCTGCTCGGTCAGACGTCGGTTGCATCTATTCGGACAGAACTCGTTACCCAGGTTGTGGTTGGTGATCTCGAAGCACCCACATTCCTCATCGATCTCTGACGAAATCCTGAGCGTTCATAAGGGCCAATGTCACAAACGTAAACATTTTTTTCGAGATTTCATCTTCACGGCATTCGCGGAAGAAATAATTGTTTACGTTTGAGACATTGGTGCTAACGAAAAAAAAAAAAACAGAAGAGAGTTGTTATACTGTACCAAAACATCATCCTCTGTGCAAATGAAACCTCAGACCATTAAAATCGAAACATCGAAATCGCTTCATCGAATGATGGCTGCAACCGGATGATGGTTGCTGTGTAATCATATGATGCTCCTCTCGAATACAGGATGAACATTGATACGAGAAGTGCAATACCTCAGTTGAAATACCTTATACTTTCTGTAGAATGATTGTCATCCCAAATTGAAATGCATATATCATTCGAAACGATGATGTAAATAATTTCATCGAACGTCATTTGCTAGTCTGAGCTGACAAACGAGGTGGAAACATATGTCATCGCTATCATAGGTGATATGAACATTGGTGAAGCGTGGAAACTGAAGATTGTATATTTCGTGATGGAGAAAGTTTCCTTTACCAACAAACGATTTTTGTATCCACGATGGAATGGCTGTTCATGGCTATTCAATATAGAAATGTAAACAATTGTGTAATTGTAATTGTGTAATGTAGTTTTAATCGTTTGCAAGTCATCCTATTCATAAACTGTTGACTCTGAGCACTGTATGTTTAACAGTAAATTGTCAACTAAATATCATCCTTTATTTGGATGACAGTCATTTGGATGCTCATCAGCTGATGAGGAATTCAAACAAAAGGCAATCATCCGAAATTCGATCGCATATTGTTAAAGGGCTCGAGCAATGCAATCATTCAAAGTATTCCGGATGTTTTAGTTCAGTGTGGTTATGTATGGTAGATAATCTGTCATGTGATAGATATAGATGGGTCCCGATATGTTAGAGATGTGATCGATAAAAAATATATCATTTTTAAGATTAAACGCGATTATATCGGATAAAATCAATTTGCTTGAATATACATAAACTCATTAAACTAAAAAGGTATTTTTGGATAAAATGTTAATAAATGTGGGACTTTTGTTCCCCTCGGTAAACTGAAGAATAATTGTGATCAAAGATCAAATTTATTCAAAATTACAAATCAAATCGACAGACACGTCGTACAAAATTAAATAACAGGATTTTTATTTTGTCGAGACTGAAAAAAGTTCTAGAGACATTTCAGAAGTTCTATGAACATCTCGGAAGTTCTATTAACAGCTCGGAAGTTGTATGAACCCCTCCGAACTTTAATGAGAGATGTGTTTTTAATAAAGACAATAATAATAATACATCTTTGAAGTTCTATGAGCACCTTGGAAGTTTTATGAACTGTTGAGAAGCTCAATGAACTACTCGGAAGTAATATGAACTGCACGGAAGTTCTATGAACATCTCGGAAATAATATTAGAGTTTTGGAAGTCTATGAACATCCCAAGAGTCCTAAGAACTGCTTGGAAGATCTATGAACTACACGGAAGTTCTATGAACTACTCGGAAGTTTTACGTACTTCTCGGTAGTTCTATGAACTGCTCTAAAATTCTAGAACCTCTCAAAAGTTCCATGAATATTTCGGAAGTTCTATGAAAATCTCGAAAGTTCTATGAACATCGCAAAGTTCTATGAACACCTGGAAGTTCTACGAATTGTTCGGAAGCTCTATTAACCAATCGGAAGATCTATGAACTGCTCGGAAGCTCTATGAACATCTCGGAAATTGTATGAGAGTTTTGGAAGTTCTATGAACATCTTGAAAGTCCTATGAACTGCTTGGAAGATCTATGGACTGTTCGGAAGTTCTATGAACATCTGCGAAGTTCCATGCACATCTCGGAAGTTCTATTACTTTTCGAAAGTTCAGTGAACTACTCAGAAGATCTATGAACATCTCGGGAGTTCTATGAAGATCTAGAAAATTCTATGAAAATTCTAAAGTCCTGTGAACTGTAGGAAAGTTGTATGAACTGGTGAAGGGGATGCAGAAATGAAATAATACAAAGAAAGCGGAAAAGAAAATAATGATTCTTAATAGTGCTGGAAATCTGTGAACTTGTCGGAAGTTTTATGAATATGTATGAAGTTCAGGAAACCTATAGGAAATTCTGTAAACTTTTAGTTAGTTATGTGAACTTGTCGGAAGTTCAGAGAAATTGTAGGAAGATAAGTGAACTTGGCGTAGGTTTTATGAACTTGTACGAAGATCTATGAACTTGCCGGACATTATGTGAACTTGCCGGAAGTTCTGTGAACTTTTCGGAGTTTTAGAGGACCTGTTGGAAATTCTGAGAACCTGTCAAAAGATCTGTGAAAGAAGTTCTAATAATTTTGGATACTTGACGAAAGATCTGTAAGCTTGTCGGAAGGTCTGTGAACTTGTTGGATGTTCTGGGAAGTTATCTGAAGTATTGAGAAATTGACGGTATTTTTGTAAACTATGAAGTCCTATAAACATGTCGGAGTTCAGTGAGCCTATCGGAAGTTCCATTAACCGTTTGGAAATGCAGAGAACCTGTCGAAAATTGTCGGAAGTTGAAAGTTTAGTGGTGAACCTGACGCAAGGTCTGTGAGCTTGTCGGAAGGTTAAGTGTACTTATTGGAAGTTCTTTAAACATGACGGAAGTTCTGTGAACTTGTCGGAAGATCTATGAAAAAGTCAGAAGCTCCATAAACTTGGTGAAAAATCTGCGAACTTGTCGAAAGTTCTGGAAACTTGTCGGAAATGTTGCGGAATTGCAGGAAGCTCCGTGAGTTTCCTTGAAGTTACGTAAAGTTCCCACATGTTCTGCGAACTTCTTTGAAGTTCAGTGAACCTCCCTGAAGTTTGTTTTTATTCTTAAGATTTTCGACTGTTCAATAATTCAAATCATGACTCGCACTCAGATTTTCTCTCAAATTGTCTGGTTGATCAAAAATTATTTCAAAAACCTTCATTTGATCATAAATTTCCATAAAATCCTTTGAATATTTTTTCAAGACATCAGGTTGATCAGGTATTAGTCCGAAGATCAACAACCAACTAATGTCTCTCAGATTCAGGTTATCACCTCTTCTTATTCGTCTTCTTCTTGTTTTATTATTCTTCTTCATATTCTTCTTTTTATTCGCACTTCAAGCTTATTGCTTATCGCATATTAACTTATTGCGTGCTCTAAACTTAGTGCTCTAGATGAACTTCAATACTAAGTAATTAAGAGCTTTTGATGCCTGTACCATTTTTGCATTAAAATAATTGTAAAGTAAATACAATCGACTCTATGCCCAGGGAAGTCGAGACATTTTGCAACCCGATAAAAAAAAACCTAGGCCAAACCGGGCATAAAACCCGGTCACCTAGAGCATGGTCTTGCTTTGTAGTTGCGCCTTTATCGACTGAGCTTAGAGAGGCCCTTCAGGTTGAGCAGTTATTGTTCAGAAGTTCTTCAACTGTTCAACAATTCAAGTCACATTTATTATATATTTTTTGAAAGATATCAAGTTTAGTATGAGCATTCTCAAAGAACTTCAGCAGATACAAGATCTCCATAAAGTATTTAAATATGTTTTCAAGACTTCAGGTTGGTCTTGTATTATTCTGCAGATCATCAACTGTCGAAAAATTCAAGTCACGTTTCTCAGATAGTTTGTTTTAAAAATATTGATCAGGAATTATTTCAAAGACCTTCAGTTCGCCTCCGGGATTTTCTGAAGCATAAAATCTCTAATCACGCCGTTGCTGTCCGGTCCGTGAGTTGATGGGTCAATAGGTAAGATCCAGGTGTGGGAGCTGTTTCCCTGGCGTCCGCAGTATTGGTACTCAGTACGAAAAACAAGATCGACGGAAAACAAAAAATCATGGAAAAAAGACCTTCATTTGATAATAGATTTCCATAAAGTACATTGGATATTTTCCATAGACTTCAGGTTGATCATGTATTGTCCCGAGATCTCCAACAATCCATCATTACATATTTCGTCTCTCGGACATTCCTCAAGATATCAGGCTCATCTTAAATTATTTCAAAGACCTTCATTGATCGAAGATCTTCAGAAAGTCCTTTGGATACTTTTTGATTACGGTTAAGGTGATTCCTTGTTGAGTCCACAAATGGCCGCTACGTAGGCTATACATGCACTTCCACTTCGAATTTTCGATTACACAGATCTCAAAAATCAGTGCCCCATTTCATTTGAAATTGAAACTTCATGTATGCTGCAGTACAGCAAACCTGGAGTAACAATTTTAATGTTACACGTGTCGTAGAAGCTATTATTTGTGCACTTAATGTTTCGAAGTGGTTCCGAGAATAAGGATGTCACAGTGATTCACCTTAACGACTTTTCAGTCAGTACACAAGTTATTTCGTCTTTGTGGCTATATACAGCTGAACAACAGCTATAGCAGCGATTGAAGTTTCTGATGAGGCCCGTATATAGCCAAAAAGGCGAAATAACGTGCCTATGGTTACTTGGATTTAAATTGTTTTTATGGAAAAGTTGGAAGCTACTGAGATATTCTGAGGGACATCAACATTTATTTCAAAGACCTACAGTTGATCCAAGATCTTCATAAAGTCCTTTGGATATTGTTGTTCAAGACTACAGGTTCTTTTTTCCTTGGTTTGTTTTATGTCGATCGAAGGAAGGCGTTATCAGAGATTTGATTTGGATTGAACCCATGCGCTTTGGAGTGAGAGGCAGTCACGCTTACCACTACACTGCTGGCTCTACTGAAGACTACAGGTTGATCAGGAATTATGCTTCAGATCTCCAGATAGCATAGCATAGCATAGCATAAGCGATTGCACAAATCGTGGGGGACTATATAATGGTCAACCAATAAATTTTGTAGAAAATACCGTGTGTTGCCGTGAAAAAAAAAACACTTGGGACTTCCCACACATTAAAATCAATAAATCAAGCATCGCATTATACACCTGGCCACATCCTTACAATCGCAAGGGATAGGAAGGAAAATTAGTTCAACATCTACTTAAGAAGGTGCAGGGAACCCATACTACCTTCATAGATGCCACGGGAGGGAACATTTGTGTTAGTTGGAAATTGAATATATTTAGGAATCTCTATTCGGCAATATAAAGTAAAGGTTATGTGAAAATGTAAACAAATTTAAATAAATACAAAAAGAAAGATCTCACAAAAATTATCTGCTATTAACCTGTCTTTCCATGTTTTCGAAGCTGTTTCATGCATTATCCTTGCCAATACTCTCCAGCAATCGTTTTCTTTTCACACCGAAGCATTGAGACCATTCATCACTCTTTCGCCTGCACTACTGTATTGGAAGCAAACCGCAGGATTCACAGCAGAATGCGCAGGCCTTTCAGTGTTTGGAGTACATCTGATCACCAACACCATCATAGAACGATTAGAAAACCCAACACTTTCGACACAGGCATCGATTCCTTCACTATGCCACACATTTTTGGTCCGGGAGCACCCTCGAAGGAAGTAAAACAAGCATGCAGATAGCGACATCTCTTCTGATTCTTGCAATCACGATGAATCACGTTTCCTTCTCGATTCGAAAGCTTCCCAGAATGCGAGAAAAACACCACAATCACACACGCATAACCGTCGGGGAGGCAGAGTGCTAGCGCTTATGCAACCGAAAACAATCAAAGCGAACGCACGCACAAAACAGAGAGCAAACTTAAAACAGAACCGTATCCGACGGGTTTCAAAAATCGAATCCAATTATGCTTAAGATCTCCAGATGTCCAGCAATTCAAAGTCTTTCGGATTTGCTCTCAAGATTCAGAAGTTATTCCAAAGATCTTCAGTTGATCTTCATAAAATCCTTTGAATATTTCGACAGTGAGCATGCATAAGGGCGAATACGCGATGATCGATTCTCTTCATCGATTTTCTCTTTGCATTGCTACAGCTAAGCGAAACAATTTTCTAGAATTTGTTCAATGCAGAGTAGTAACAGGTTGTATTGGCTATCAAAAGCAAAAGCAAACGCACCGAGAAACGTTAAATCTAGCGAGTTATTAACAAAAGAGAAAATCGACGAAGAGAATCGATCATCGCGTATAGGCCCTTATGCATGCTCACTGTCGATTTGTTTTCAAGACCATCGATTGATCAGAAATTATGCTTAAGATCTCCAGCTGTTCTACAATTTAAAGTATTCCGAAATATCTCTTAAGATTGAATATCAAAAATTATTCCAAAGATCTTCAAATAAAAGTGTTCTTTCAAAGAAAGGTCCCAAGTAACCAACAAGCCCGCTAATTCTTCTTTTGCAATATACATTAGCCGCATATTAGCCTTAAATTGCAAAAAGGCGAATTAGCGGGCTTGGTGGTTACTTGGGGTTTTCATAAAATACTATGGATATTGTTTAGTACTTCAAGTTGAACAGGATCATCATAAAATCCTTTAGATATTTTGTTAAGACTTAAAGGTATCTGAAGATCTCCAATTGTTCAATAACTCATATCATGTCACTCGAATATTCTCCCAGGATATCAGGGTGATAAAAAATTCTTCCAAAGACTATCAGTTGATCAAAGATCTTCACAAAGTTCTGTGGAATTTGTACAATACTTTAGATTCTTCTTCTGTTTCGCATTACAAGTTTATTGCTTATCGCTAATAAGCTTACTGCGTGCTCCCAATTTCGTGTTCTAGATGCACCTCCACAGTTATTAATTGAGGGTTTTCGATGCCTGTACCATTTTTGCATTAATATAATTGTGTGGCAAGCCCAGAGAAGTCGAGAAATTTTCCAACCCGAAAAATTCCCAGACTGGACTGGGAATCGAACCCATCCACATTCATCACTTTGTAGCTGCGTCTTGACCGACTAAGCTAAGATCAGCTATTTTTCTGAAGATCTACAACTGTCCAACAATTTAAATCATGTTTCCCGGATATTCTCTCAAGATGACAGCTTTATCAGAAATTATTCTACAGACCTTCAGTTAATAGAAGATCTCCATTAAATTGTTTGGATACTTTTAGAAACTTCAGGTATCATTCTCTACAACTGTCTAATTATTCGAATCACGTCTTTAAGATATTCTCGCAAGATAGCAAGTTGACCCTGAATTATTCCAAAGAGCTTTAAGTGATGAAAGATTCAATGAAGTTTACAGAACTTCAGAGAATCTATAAGTTGTGCTATAAGAGAATATGAATTTATTCCCAAGCGAATACTAATTAGTGGATCAAGAGAATACCAAGATAGTTCCAAGAGATTCTATTAAGAAGATTTTGAGTAGAATTCAGAGGTGCAGTACAAGGAAGTTTTGGAAAAATACATTTCTTAATTTTAAATGGTATACCTAGAGATTTCCGTGGAATATCCTAAGTGAATTCTTAAAAAAAATGGAGAGAAAATAAACAAATTCTCGCGATATAAATAATGTATTCTAATGAAACAATTTAATAAATTCAAACGTCGAAAAGTTGGCACAGAAATTTAAGATCCAGGATTAACAAAAAACCTTAAGATTCTGAAACTTCGATTATAAGAGTTGGTTGAAAATGCTACACTAATATCAACACGAAGCTTTAGTGCAATAATTTATTAGCTAGAGAATGTTCTGAAGAGGATAGCATGATAGTTTCGCTAGAGTACGGTAGAGTGAAAAAAAAAATTCTCTAGCAAAACTACCAACCTATCCTCTTCAAAACTTTCTCTAGCTGATAAATTATCGCACTAAAGCTTCATGTTGATATTAGTGTAGCATTTTCAACCAACTCTTAAAATCGTAAACTTCACATATGAAGCAACATACATCACAATGAATGTTTGATTGAGAACAAATTTCAATATTCAAAACTGTTTAAGATTATGGAGCTAGAAATTTCAGAAAATTTAAATAGTAATGTAGGGGAAATGGATGTAATGTCGGCCTAAATGCCTAGGCCCATACATAAATTCAACAATGGACTAAATTTTCAATAGTGACCAGAAATATCCATTAGTACCGTCCCAATGACGCGTTCATCTAGATAAAATTGATAAATAGCAAATTTAAGCGATGGGCCCAATCTTAGATCCATACGCCAACATTAGAGCCATTTCCCCTATGTGACAAAAATTCTCTATGGACGTGCATTAAATATCCCAGAAATGATGCAATTTGTGACATGACAAGGTCTATGGTTCTAAAATTCTATTAAATATTCAGACTTTTTTAAGATAATCTCAGACTTACTTTTTGGTGTCCTGTGCTATGGAAAAAAAAAAACCGGGTAAAACCAAATATTGTAATACTTCAATAACATTCCCAGATATTTCCCGGTTGTTTTCGATTCTCGGTTAATTCCCGGATCATCTGGTTATCCTGGTTCAGTGGCCACTCTAGGATTGGCCATCAGTGGCAGGAGAACCAAGAAAAACAATATCGTCATCGCTGAACCAATGCACTTTTTACGCTTGATAATCGCAACGCCTGGACGCCTTAGCTTTTCCACATTTATATCACTGTGAAGCAACTGTAAACTCTAGGGGGAAATCATATCTGTAATTGAAACCAGTTCGATTTTGTTTGCTAACCTGGTTAAAATGTCATATTTAATTATCTTAAAGATGAATCGTCCAGCTCAAACCTTTGTAGGGGTAAGAGGTGGAACCATCATCATCAAATCAAAACAAACCCCTACAACAGCAAGCCAAGGCAAGCACCGCTATAAAAAAGTAACTCCCAAATATTCATCGTGAATATTTGACGAGCAACACAAGCGATTTGTTTCTATTGTCGCCGATAATTGTCGTTCATGTAAACAGATAGGAAGGATCTCTTATTGAATATTTTCGCCTGTCAAAAGTTCGTCGTAAAAATCGCCTTGTGTGTTCAGCGCTTCATAGTTGAAACTAAGCGACAACGACGAGGACGACGACTGTCACGTCTCGTTTATCTCTACATTTTTGGGGCCTCTTGTTCTTCGCAGCATAGGCAGACCCAAGAGCTCTATAGGAATTTGATCTGGGCCCAGGTTAAAGCAAAAGCAAGCGGTAGCCCATTATGAAAGTCTATCACGTTTGTCCTTTTCACAACCCCAGGTGCCCAGGTCACATTTGTAGTTAGTAGTTGGACAATAGAGTCACTGGGTCCCAGCCACAGGCATAGTGAGCCCATATTGAATTTACAAGACTGCGCCACGTGAAATTAAACATAAGCTAGATTTCTTTTTGCAAAACAATATCGTATCAAACAAAAGCTATGCAATGCTATCGACTTTATAATGTGAAGGAACCAGGGTTTAAACCCAAACTATTCTGCTCAGTAAGCAAAAACGATAACCATTAGGCCACCGAGCCCTTAATATTGTAACAAACCACACTTGCAATCGTTGGACATCAAGAACGGCGACATGTAGCAATTAACGTGAAATGAGGCCGTCTATGAGAGCATGAGCATTGTCGACCATACTTTTCAGTAGTTGCTACTCCATGATTGACCAGATTCAGCGAAATTTGCACAAAGATCACGTGGAATGAAGCCCCCTAAAAGTCAACTAACTAGATCTGGCTTTCGAAATATTTTACCGAGAATAACACTTCGCACCGTTTCGGTAAAACATGACTGGTACCGGAATCTCCGAGAGAATCACCTATTTATTTAGTTTTTTTTTCGTTCCGGAAAACTTACAAATTTATCCAAACTTGGAATCGTGAATCTTTTCGTAGTCCGTTCTAAGTATACATCTTTACCTATAGTTCAATCAACTATCCATTCGAAAAAACGGCACTCTGGACAAATTTTCAGTCCACTTAAGTTTCTTGGTGCAGCAAGACAATGAATTTTATCTAACACTTAGCAGGTCCAGAAATTCCTGGAGGAGTTTTCAATTTTTTACGAATGAAGAAAATATTAGCTGTTATAAGATCAGAACGTGAAGACCGAGCCTGAATAATTATTAGAATAATTCTCAAACCTCTTCATCTTTCCCAAACTCAAATACAGCAATGACTCGATATTGTCGGCCTACTTTTTGAAAATCTTTTCTAATGTTCTACGCAACCCATGCGCTTTTTCAGTGGTCTTTTTGCACCAAAAGATGCCTTTAATTGCCATCTTAAAGATGAATGAGAAAGATTTGGAATTACTGTTATGTGAAATTATTGAGATATAAAAATCTGATGTGTTAAGGGGCTGACTAAATCGGGTCATTACTGTAATGCTTTCTTTAACAGAATGTGAGAATCCATACATTTCATTTATATACAACATCCAAACATTTCATTTATATACAACACAAATATATACATCACACATGAATGACTACCAGCTAAAAAACGGTACAACTTTGTATCACCTGAAGAAGTTCAAAGGTCAAAACATTGAACATAAAACATAACATGCGTTTTGATCCATCGATGTACTGAAAAGCCAATACACCATAACAAAATTAGTTTCAGTTCCAGTCGTTTTCCAATTTTACAGTTGTCCTAAAATTATTCCTTTTTGAAGTTCTCTGATCTACATCTAAATTTCAAAGTATTGTGGATTCACCATTCCAGACGATAATTGAACCGACTCCACAAGTGATTTGGGTTGCTAGTAAATTTATAATCTACATAAGTAATATTATCCCGGAAATTCAAAGAGACCGCCCATTCCCAGCTCGGTTGCATTCCGATCAGCTCAAAACTAGAATTCACCCCTGAATCATTAGCACTCGCATCGCAAGCTACGCCGCGATACGATAAAACGTGAAAGCGGAACGTGAGCAGAATACAGAACAGCGGATCAAGCGGCGTCGACGACGACGGCCGTCGCCGTCGCCAACGCCGGCTTGACCGAATGGATGCAAGTTGCTGTCAATGCGACTTCCCCTACGCAGATAAACCACCACCGGCCAGTCGGAACACAGAGTAAGTATGCGTTACAAAACTCCAGAACGCTCATCATTCAATCCAATCCACGGTACGGTGGTGTCAAATTAGGACCAATGTTGCCGAAATCTGACCGGCCGGGACGCATCCGGAATCCACATAATTGAAAATTTAATGCTGTTTACCCAGCGGGGACCCACTAGACCAGCCCCACGGACGCCGGAAAAATACCAAACGAAAGCTCCAAAAATCGCCTAATGTATACGCTGCTATCCGCTAGGGTTCGCGCTCCTCGGGGGCAGGAAACAATCTGCGGAATCATCCATTTTAAGGGATTATCATATGATTTATTTCCATCACGCTCCGATTACGCGTTTCTTGCCGATGAGCCCGAGTAAAAAATTGTTGTCAATTTTAAGTTGAATTATCTGCATCGAACGGAAACGTCGGGTAAAATCGAACATTTTTCGCCGGTGGAAATTAGATTTTAAAAAGAACGAATTTTTGAAACTTGCTTCGATGTTCGTGTAGTCTTTCGAGTTATTTTTAAGGTACTTTGCTTAGGAAAAAAATCGAGTAACAAGGTTAACATTTTTACTCGGGAACAGCTGCTTAGGGTAGGTTTACATTTTGCGAACATTTTTCAACCGGGGAGTGGATTGTCACTCTTCATCGGAGATTTCCGCACTGCTCCAGGACTATGGCACACTCCAAGCTCACCGCTGGTTCGGAAACAAAAACCGGCAAAAAATAATAACCTGAAACCGCATCTTCTGCTTCGTAATCAAGCCGTAAAATTTCCAATTATCACTCAGTGGTAATTAATCGAAAAATGGTCGCCCGCGCTGCTGCTGAGAACCAAGGCCAGGAAAGTTGATCCCGCGTGGTAGAAATTTTAATTTCCGTCAATCCAGTGCCACGGAAGCGAAGCAACAGCTGCAGCAGCCAACATTCAACGACGGCGACGACGATCTAGGCTGAAGAGCGAGTGCTGTCAGTTGGTCGAGGAGATGAAAGTGATTGGTAGGTTTCCCCACTACCGGGAACCGCACCGCTGGCGCTGGCTGCCAACGACCACACCGATTGCGGTTACCGGGATTGCGGCGGTGGGCGGTGCCGATTCCACACACCCAAGGGAATGGTAAGCTGTAGCAACTGAAATCTTGTCAAAATGTAACGCAAATTGATAGCAACATTCCATAGGCATTTCTGGGGCTAGCTAGTTGCTCATAGGGATGGCGTGATTCTGACTCAGGGATGCCAGATTTTTAAGATATATCTTCATTTTGAAGGCATTTGTGATTCTGCGACGAATTTGTTTTCCTGCATTTCGAAGCCATTTCATGTTTTGTGGAGATTTTTTAAGACACGTTAAAATTGAAGAAGTATAGTTAGGATTTCTTTATTGTCGCCGTAGGTCGAGAAATTGAAGAAGACTTCCGAAAGCCTTTTGAATTTCAACCAAACAAGTGAAGATGTTTGCTATGGAAATAAAGATTTGGACTTCGAATTTAAAGCTCCTTCTTGATGTTGGTTGTGAGTAGTTCCAGGTCTTCTTCGATTGGTAATAAACTATGCATAATTGTTTGTTATGATCAATGATTAACATTTTTGATTAAATCCGTCAATTTTGGATCTTGTAAAATTTTCAAAATGGCGTCCTTGAAATTAAAAAGTAAGAGGTTGTATCCAAAACACAACCGTAGGTTTGACGCAGGATTACGATTAGAATTAGGACTACAGTAGTTTTGGTTACACACCGAAAGTATAGTAAATATTAAATTGATTCCTTAATTCGTTATCAGTGAAAAAGTTCGATAGGTTAAAATTCGTAAGCAATTTGAGACTTTTCTGTTTTTGAGGTGCTCTGTCGGTGTCCTGGACGATATGTCTTGGATACAAGCTCTTACTTGAACTTTTTAGTTAACTCTTTTATCAGTCATTTGAAAGGACCGATAGGTTGGATGCTTGGAAGCCAGTTAAGAACAATGCTGTGGAATTTTTTTTTCTCGATGTCCTTGGAGATGATAGCGGTGCGGAAACTAAATATGTACTAGGGAAAACCCATCAATCGCAGAAACTGAACAAACTAGACGGTACCTACGTTTATGCTCTTTGATACAAATTTTAAGCCCCTTCGATTTAGAGAACTCGACAAGGTTTGTTTAGCATAATTCTCTTAATAGGAGAGGTTTGAAATTTGCATCAACAGGCATAAACATAGGTACCGTCTGGCATGTTCAGTGCTCGGTAGCATTATTCGGTGACTGTGTTAGGGAAACCACTTTTCCCATCACCGATCAGCGGTTGAGGGCAGCCTTGTTAGCTAGTTGCTTGCGGGGAGCCTTTCGTTGTGTACCGGAGAGCACCACCACTCACCACACGCGGTGATTGAATGAACACCGTTCGATGAGACCAGATGGAATTCAATTTTGAAATCTGTGTTAGGGAAAGCGCTTTTCGCAGGCAATCGGCGATAATTTTAAGTATCATAGCAACAGTTGCACATTCGTGCAATTTTCAATAGACATTTTGAAAAGTGATAAAGTCTAAATTTTAACAAATTAGTTGACAAATTTCCTATCGATTGGCGCTTTAAGAATTAAAATCAGATCAGACCACTTTCATGCCGCGACCGACTATGAATTTGTGAAATTGCAATGGTATGTTAAATTTAAACTTATGGGAACTGACATCCGATTAAAGAACTTAATAAGACTCGCGTCACTTTTCAAATAGACCAGTCTACATTGATCGATTCTCTTCATCAACTCTCTTTTTCGTTGATAACTTGACTGCATTCATATTTAGGACTGTTTTTTTTTTTACATAGTTTATTAACAGAAACTATTATTAAGCGTATTAGACGATAATAACAGCTGATCATCTTTTTGGAACCGAGTTATAAACGAAAGAGAGAGTCGATGAAGAGAATCGATCAAGCTAAGAGTAATGCTGAGCTATTAAGGTGAAAGTTAATGCTTTTCCGTTGATACTGAATCCACACCCAAATTTAAAATGCACCAATACAAACAAGCATTGCAAATTAGGAAAATGAGAAGTCTCGAAATTTCGACCGTATTCGTAAAAACAATATTCTTGTATAATTATAATAATTCTACTACTGAAATGACAACTTAAATTCAAAGATTACATGTTCAGGGAAGTCCTACTAATGCTCAGGGAAGTCTTGCCATATTTCAAGGAAGGCCTGCCGAACTTCAGCTAAGTCCTGGTGAAGTTCAGGGAAGCCCTGTCGAAAGTCCTTCCGAAGTTCAGGGAAGTCTTGCTGAAGTTCAGGGAAGTTCTGTGGAAATTCAGAGAAGCTTTGCCGAAGTTCAGGAAAGTCCTTCCGAAGTTTGTAAGAAAGTTTGAACATACTGAGATGTAAGCACATATCCTCGGTAAGAGATTTCAAAAAAAAAAAAAATACTTGAAAACTGTTTACCCAATCGGTTTGGTGGTAAAATTGCAGACAATAGATGAGACTATTTGAAAAAAAATATGCACTTTAAAAAATTTACCCAACTTAATTTTTAAATTTCAAATAAAATCTTAAAAACAATTTTTCTCAAAAAAGGATTTTTTGTATTTTTTTTTTTTTGTTGATATTGTTTAGGGGACAAAAAATGCTATCTTTTGCACTAAAGGTCAAGATGGAGAAATGATGGACAAAAAAGTTTTTGTCCCCTAAAATATATCAACAAATACACCAAAAAAATTTTTTTTTTTTAAGAAAAATTGTTTTTAAGATTTTTTTTTAAATTAAAAACGTTGGGTGATTTGTTTTAGAGTGCATATTTTTTTCAAATAGTCTCATTCATTATCTGCAATATTGCCGAAGACACCAAACCGATCGGGCACAGTTTTTTCGAGAAAAAAATTCTGAAGATAAGCTTGATGTTTTTCTATATGCCCTTTTCAAAAATAAGGCTGGATTCAAAATGGCAATATGAAGCTGCAAAATGGCATTGTCAGTCATAAGAAACGTTTCTGCTAATTTTCAACCAAATCAAAAATACAAAATTAAACCGATTTGCGAATTCGTAGGGAATTGCTCTAAACCGTAAATCAAAAAGTCCTTCCGAAGTTCAGGGAAGTTCTGCCGAAGTTCAGGGAAGGGCTACTGAAGATCAGGGAAGTCCTTTCATTTCAATTTTGGAAATCAGGGAACTCATACCGACGTTCCGGGAAGGCCTGCCGAACCTCAGGGAAGTCCTGCTGTAGTTCAGGAAAGGCCTGTCAAAGTTCAGGGAACTTCTGCTGAACTTCAGCGAGGTCCTGTCGAAGTTCAGGAAAGTTCTGCCGAAGTTCAGGGAAGTTTTGCCAAACTTCATGGAATTATGTAATTATTTTTAAAAATACCAAGATATATCAGAATACCTTCATCAAAAAGACTGATTTTTTACAAAATATACTCAAATACTTCTGAAACAACTTGTTAAATTTAAAGATCAAATTGGTTTGAAAACTATTTCATTGATCAATGGCAAAGGTGGATGATTTCTACCATATTTGAAGATATAGTTCAATTTATCTAGTTATCTTTAAAAATACGAAGATGTAACAGAATACTTTCATCGAATAGGCTGAAATTTTCGCAGAATATCATCAAATACTTGTGAAACAACATGTGAAAATTCAGGAACCTTTTGATTTGAAAAATATTTCATTTTCTTCAGGTGGCAACAAATGTAATGCCTTCAAAATCATTCTTATTTTACCTCAATGGACAGTTAAAAAATGATTAAGTTGTTTTCGAATTGACGAGCACAATTTGCGTGAATCATGCTTTCCTCTAACGTTACCTAGAAAATTCTATATATTTTCCGCAACGCGGCGCGACATGTACCAAGCTTAACCATAGAGGAAAAGAAGGAGCTGTCAAATTAGCACTAGAGCACCAGAGAAATTTCTCTTCACTCGAGTTGTTCGTAGATGACAGAAGTTGCAGTCCTGTGGTAATCCTACGTCAAAAACGCTCCATAGCTTTATTGTGTGAATCGATAGAGGATTGATGTCTTCAAAAAAGTTGTTTTTATTCACAGCAAAAAAATAATTTTGATATCACGTCAAAGTGGATGCACTAAAATCATGTCGAAAATATGGTGTAATATTACTTGCTAAAAAGGACAAAATTATCATTAATACAATGCATGAACTGACATTACGCTGCTTTTACTGCATTTGTTTATTTATGTGGTCATAAAAATTACATGAAATTTTCGACATGTTTGTAGTGCATCCACTTTGATGTGATATCAAAATTATTTTTTTGCTGTGTTGTCATGGACAGCAGCTTTGCCAAAGACACCAACCCTCCATCTCCATTAAAAAAATGAGTCTCACTTTTAGGGGGATTAATCAACCAATGGGTATTGTCGACCGATAGGGCTTTGCATGCCCAGAAACTTCTCCGAAGACACTATATACCTAAAATTAAAGGGTTTGGAGTAATTCCATGCGATCTCGTTTTTCTCCGTTTGGACCACTGTGCACTATTACGGTTAGTTTTGTTTTTGTTGAGCAGGTTCTCCAAGCTGTTATGTTATGTTTTCAAGACTTTACCCACTTGAATAAATGTTGCTTCTATCTCTAATAATACAGCAGAACGATTAACCTATGTTGGCAGCTTGAACACTGGATTCTGTGTGTATTGTTTCAAGGTAGTTATAGAAAAAAATTCTGTGACGTGTGCGCGTAGATACATCCGTGTAGTAATCCGATTGAATAAGTAAATCCGTTTCGAACGAAATATCTAAATTATGAAAGCTACGATAGCCGCGCGAATTCCGAACGCCAAGCGATTCAACCAAAGCGAGAAAAAAGGCTTATTATCATTTAAAGTGTGCCACCAAAATCAATGTGATGTTTACTATTACTATGTTTACCACTGAGCTTTGTATCAACATAGATAATTTAACAGACGAATCAATCATTTCAAGATTTCGCGACCGTACCGAACAAATTCTATACTACATAAGCTCAAAAGTCAGTGTTCACTCGGCTATCGACAAAAGCAGGCCACTCTCGATGTGTGCATCGCGATCGTCTGTTTTCTCGGCAGCAACCATTGTGTGGTCCTCCTCATTGTTCTTCATCAGCAGTTCTTTCGGTCGATGCGTCGTCGACTTTGGAAAGCAACCGTTTCGTGATGAGTGTGTGAGTGCTGACCACGTTTTGCGTCCATTGCTGCAATGGAAGCGCTGTGCCCATCGTTGGCGATATCACTATACAATAAAACTACTGGAAGCGGCTCCCGTTCTGATGGAGGAGACTTTTTGGGTAGCGGAAGATATAGTGTTTATTGTATTGTACCTTTTGACTATAGTTTTAAGATGTATTGTATAGTGACAAATTATCATCGGCTCTGTAAAGTTAATTCGTTTCAGCCTTATCAAATAAATCAATAAACAAAAAATAAGCTCAACAGTGTTTGACAAGCTCTACCGATTTGCGTATCATTTTTGCGTAAGCTCCGTAGACGTAGGCGCGTTGAATCCGACAGCCGCCAAAGGATTAACATGCACCAAAACCGCTTAAGGAACGACCTCGAATCAGTAAAACCGTTTATAGCTAAACATCTAAATTACGTGAGCGCCGCGCGAAACAACCCTTAGAGAAGAGCTTATTATCACTTAAAGAGTGCCGCCAAAATAAATGTGAAATTTTGGTTTCCTCCCTAGATATTCTTCTTATTTTATTATGGAGCTTTGTTTCAAATAAGTTATTTTACCGCATGTATCAATGATTTCAAAACTTTTCAAAACTTTCTGAACTACATAAGCTCAAAAACCTTTTGGCAAGCTCTACCGAATTGCGAGTTACTTCTGCGTAAGCTTCGTAGACGTAGGCGCGTTGAATCAGGCACCCGCGAAAAGTTAAACATGCATCAATACCACATAAGGAAAGATCGATTTCACAGTCACGTTGAGTTTAGTTCATAGATTAACGTTGACTACTATTTACAAATGTAAGTACTTGAATAAAAAGAAAAAAAATTATCTCAAATGCTTTAACCGCATATATCAGAGATATCCCGTATTGAGAGAATAATAAAGTTATCGAGTACAATAAACTCAGGGGAAAACAATACCTACAAAAGATTAAAAGTTATCAATTATCACATAACTCTACTTTTACTTATTTCCTAAACTATTTCCCTCCTTGTTAATTTGCTAAATGCTATTGGTTTGCTTGCGTTTTCTTATTGAAGTTCAAGACTAAATAGGAAGATTTATTCTACAACTTTAAAGGTTAGTTGCCTCCCTAAGCGGACCCCCCGCATCCTAATTATTTTGTTCATCTACATAATGTTATTAGACTTTTTGAAGAATCTTCTTAAAGTGCATTTGATGATTGTGATATCTCATTAGTCTAATTTAATAAATAATTGAAATCTCTTATTCATCTATTTAATCATAACCAATGCGTTACCTGCACTTGTGCTTGTAATCTAAAGTTAAACGTGTTTCAAGTACTTTTGATTTTGACCTATACCTATTTATTATATCTTAGTTCGACCCAAGGTTGCAAATACTCATTTCAGCTAAAACATTGTTTTTTTTTTTTAATTATGAAATAATTAGATGCCATGATCATATTTTGAGTTCGTAGGATACAAGAAGAGGTTGCAAAGAATGTGTTTGACATATTAAACCTGTTTATTTCACTTCATGAGAGTCACAATCAGCGATTTTTCACAAACTCACTCACTCACTCACTCAGCGATCAGCAAATCGCTGATTGTGACTCATAGAAAGCAAAATTTACAGGTTTTATGTTTCAAACGCATACTTTGTAACCTCTTCTTGTAAGTTACAAGTAAAACATGACACCATACCATCTTTTGGTTTTATTATTCCGAAAAACATTATTTTAGCTGAAATGAGTATTTGCAACCTTGGTTCGACCCAGGTCACACCTTCAAGTGACTAAAACGCTTCATTTTGAAGTTAGTTTCCTATCTGATTTTTAAATTATACAGGGTATATGCTCCAACTATGCTCACACGCTTCCACTATGTCACACCACAATAGTACGTATGGGTATGTCACAATAGAAACACGCCACAGTCGAAATCCCGAGCCATAGTTCAAACACTTATCCCAAATCAAAATGAAGCACATATAAAATTAGTTACAATACCATGTACAAAAATGATGTTTAACATTGTTTCCTGAGTAATACTTCAATAAAAACAACAATGAAAGCTTGTCAAGGAAATAGAAGGAGCACCGTTGGGCACTTTCTGAAATATTTCAATAGTATAATTCCCTTGCAAACCCAAATAAATCTATCAGTGTTTCAAACTTAGTAATTCCCATCGCCTGCCCATGGCGCCATTCTATCGCGGCATGAGCCAGCAACGCTGGCCATAAACCTACCGTCTCCAACTCTACACTATAAGGCATAACATTAAGCCCACCCACTAGCAACAAGGTGCAAAATCTAGCCAAGGGAAGGGACAAAAGTGCAGCGCTCCTTGTTGAGGCTATATTTGCTGACAGTGACTTCAGCTCGTCAAATATATCAAGTTCCAGCACAGAGTTAGAACTCATTGACTCATTAACGCACACACATATATTTTTTTGGTCTCTTCTTGCTAGTCGAATGGTATATGGAAACGTCGGTTGTAGGAAGCGTAAAAAAAAGTCATAGCAAAAAGAATTCATTCAGCTAGTAAAACTTACAAATATCATAAACAGTTCACTTCTTGGGCCTACCATTTCCGAGAAAGTCAACAAACCATTACGACGAACTCCCACGCGACGGAGTTTTCAAGGAACAAAACATCCAACTGCATTAACTTTGGCTTCCAGTGAAACCGGAGCTGCTGTTTTAATCGCACTTCTGCGGTCAAAACATTGGAGGTCCATTAAAATCCAATTCCAACCAGACGCTGCTCTCTGAAACATTGCTACTACAACTGGTTGCTGGATGCTGCTTAATGGAAGATGTGCACAGAGACAGCGTGTTTCGGGGGTATATCCCCACCATGTGAGTTCCGTATAGTTTTGGGTGTGTGCGTGCGTGTTGAAAGAGTTATTTAACATTCATAGTTTTTGATGGCGCATCCATGCCGAAAATAGATCTACGTGAGGGAGAACAACACCGAAATTCAATAAAAACGAGTAAATTGTAAACAAAGATGCCGTTTAACCGTGCGTGGCCACACTATGTATGTATCTCCCGTAATGCGGGATGGCTGTGGTTGACGACGGGCACAAACCAGACCCAGAAGGGCAGCCGGATAATGAACTGACAAACCGGAGAACTCGAGAAAATATCATATTCGTACCGACAAACATGTGCTGACAACGAGACGAGTCGGGTAACTTGGTTAGGATGAATCCCCTGAGAGGGAGTTAGTTTCTGAAGTGATGGCGCTCTTCTTGTGAACCAGACAACTAGATTCGACCAATGACGACGACGACGAGAACCTAACAACCATCGTCGTATCCGGGGCACCGGTGCATAAATATTTGAGTGAGAAAATACTGTAAACAAGCGGATCGTTCTCAAGAGGTTTGCGTTTTTTTTCTGAGAGGATTTTAAATTGAAACTTTGGTGCTTGTCATTCTGTTCAACTCTACGTCATTTTTAAAGCTGACCTCAGTTCAGAACTTTCCCGCACAAATTTTCCTCGGTAGACTAAACAAATGCAAAACAAGAACCCTTCACTGATGGGAAACTAGTTTTCGCCAATGCTTTTTTCCGAGCGAAACTTTCATCACAACCACACAGCTCTCGCAAATGTTTGAAGGCCCAACACGACCGAGGGCTTTTATGTTGAAATCACCAAACCATTTTAGGCGGGCTATTGATTGTTGACCGAGCAGAACAAACTTTATTGTGGCCTATGTCGTACAAAGTTGGCCCCGTCGAAACAAAAGCACAGCAAGCAGCGCCGGTCAATTTGGAGCGCGAGCAAACAACAATAGCAAAAACAATGGCAATAAGCAATTGGCTCGGGGCAGTCATTCATTCTATAAATTGCATTGGCCTTTCCGCCTCTCTCGCTCTATCGATGGCCCTTTCGGTTTAGGAGAGGTGCAATTTCACCTGATAACAGGTGATGGGTGGGGTCGATGATGCCCTTTTTGCGAATGTGCCGAGTTCTGGCAGCATTAGAGCACTACACCGAGGGTCAAATTGCAGAGGAAATGTTCAACCAATCGGCTCACAGTTCTAACCCGGGTACAGGAAAAATGGGTCGAAGCTAATAAAACTTTATTTGGCATTGTTTTTCCTCCCTCAAATAGGCATTGATTTCATTCATTCCGGCTCCCATCGAGGTAAGCACGTTTTTGTCGGTATACCGGCTGGGGTCATCGTGTGGTCAACTCCCGACAATTCAATGAGTAGAAACAAAACTCGACACTGCTGATGGCTATGTCGATTCTAGTGCCCGGTATTTTTTCACATACACCTACACACATTGACCCCTTCTCCCACCCTCACCCCAGTTCACCAGCGGTGGGGTCATACTATTGAGACCCGGGTGTCAACAACCTTCACCCCCTGGGATTTCAGTAAACGACGTGGAATAATTTGAAAGCGTTGTAATCAACTTGTTTTTCGGCAAACCCTCCGGCTCAATGAGGAAGGGGTTTTGCGGGTGGTACATTATAAAGCTTGTTCTCCATTGGAAATCGATAATTTTGTGCAACAACTGCCGCGATTGCTGAGTGCGTACGCAGCTGACCATTTGCCGGTGTGCCTAGGGGTTTTTTTTAAATGTTTACACGCCCGCAGAGCGCGACTCCAACTCCAGCAACAAGGACCAACGACGACAACGTCGAGAACGACTCGGAGGAAAAATTATTTGTTAATGTTTTTGTTTGTTAATACCATTTTCCCAACATGAGAGCAACATTTAAATGCATTTTACGTGTTTGCGTCTGTTTGGCTAACTGTGATGATTGTCGGGGGCCAACGGGGGAAGGGTGACCAATGCACCACAGAGTCGGAGTCAGTCATTGGTGTTGACCGCAGTTGCAAGCGACGATAGAGGGCTGGAAACAGGTGAGAGGTAAAAATGTGTAAAAACTTTACATTATCTCTGAATGGTTGGGGCCCACTATTTGTACCGAACACGCACAGAGTCTGGTGAATGGCAGCGACAGGGAATCGCTTTTTGTCCCCAGTGCGCATTTGCTGCGGAGGAGCGGACTGGGAGAGCCATAGGGGCAACATATGTTGATAGTTGGCATGAAGAGACGACAGGCTGGAGTACTCGTTTTGTGGTTATGCTGACCAAAAGGTTGTGTGTTTTTATTTTTACATAAACATTTTCTGATAATGGGCATTCAAGTTTGTCAGCACTTGGCAAACGAAGGGTATTGATTCGGGTATTTGATGATGTCCTGTTTCCTGTTCATATGCTAGTGAAGGATGATGTTAAAATTTACAAACATGCACAGCAAACAAATTATAAATTAATGTGTATTTTAAAACCTAGACATACATGAATCAAATTTTAATTTTAAATGAAAGCATTTTTCCCCGATCAATTCAAAACATAGAGCGGAGATGAACCAAACTACGGCTGGAAATCTCCTGAATAAAGAAAATTAATCAATCAATATAAACATTAACTTTAAGCACTTGTGAATTTCAGCCTTCATAAATCAGGAAGCGGTTTGTGCTGAAGAAAATAGTGGCTTAGTGACCAAATAATTTTAAAAGAGTGACTGAACCAGTGATAAACCAGAATTTAAATAAAACAGTGCAAATGTAACTTATGGATATTGAAAAAATAGTAGTAGTTGTGATTATGTTTCATTTATTTAACCTTCCTAGAGCATTGGGGTAATTTTTGGCCCGGAAAGACTGTGTAAATGTTTCCTATTACATTAGGAAGGTCAAAAGGATTTTATCTGCACATGCAGTCATTTATTCCTGGTTAAAGCAAATTTGTTCTTTGTTCTTTAATGTATTTGGAGATTGCACTCCGAAAAAATGCAACACTTTCTTTTGTATATAAATTTTTACTGCATGGGTAAAAAATTATGAAATTTTGAGTAAAACAAGTTTACAGTGCAATGTTAACATGTTCAAAATTTCGTCACAATCTGTCAAGTGAGACATCGAGATGGCTTCCAAGCAAGAAGTGCTTCGTCAAAAAACTATGGGAGCGGTCGTGAAAAATCCTGGCCAGTCTCACAGGTGGATCTCGAAACAGTTTGGAATTCGACCGTGTCCCGTATGGTAAGATCGTTCAAAGAGACCCAAGCGACCCAGCGGCGAGCTGGCAGCGGAAAAAAGCAAAGACGACCGACCTCATGAACGCAACGAAGATGAGGGATTACTTCAAGCGCAATCCAAACCTTTCGATTCGGGACGTGGCCAAGAAGGTCAATTCTATCGTCTGGTTCGTCCAGCAGATAATGAAGCGGGACGGAAATTATGTCTTCGAGGTAAGGCACCTAACCGAACCGATAAACAGAATACGGTGGCCAAATCCCGCGCTAGGAAGCTGTACCGAGTGGTTGGTGCAGCCGAAATGCATCGTAATGACGAGACGTATATTAAAGTGGACGTCAAGCAGATCCCCGGCCTCGAGTATTCCATCGGCAAGTCCCGCCTGGATGTTCCGGAGGAAGAAGGTTGACAAATTTGCCAAGAAGTACTTAGTATGGCAGGCGATCTGTGGGTGCGGAAAATTCAGCAAGCCGTACATAGCGACCGGCTCTATCAACGGCCAAATATATAAAGAAAAATGCCTCCAGAAGCGTCTGCTGTCCTTCCTTTGGTCCCACGAAGGTGACACTCTCTTTTGGTCGGATCTGGCATCGTGCTATTACGCGAAACCAGTGTTGGAGTGGTACGAAGCCAACGATGTTGTTTTTGTGCCGAAGGAGGCAAATCCGCCAAACTCGCCAGAACTTCGCCCAGTAGCAAAATTCTGGGCGATAATGAAGGGCAATAGCCGGCGCCGGTGGTGTAGTGGTAAGCGTGACTGCTTTTCTCACCCCAATGGGTCTGGGTTCAATCCCAGCCGAGGTCGGTGGGATTTTTCTGAGGCATAAAAAACCATGTGTGTTGAATGGGTGCGATATCCTACGCAGGTGTGGAAGCTGCCTTCCTGCACATTCGATTGCCGTCAATGGATGGCAACCGATGTCCGTCGGTGATTGGCACTTGATTGTGGAACAGAGACCGACGTTAAATAAAGGAAAAAAGAATGAAGGGCAAGCTCCAGAAAACAGGGAAGGTCTTCAAAAACGACGAGGATTTGAAGAAAGAGTGGATGAAAGTGAGTAAGAAAGATGGCGCAAGTGTTGCACAGGATTTTATGGGTAGCGTTAAGTCCAAGGGGCAACTTTGCAACAACATAGCTAATATGTGTTTATTTATTCCCTGAGAGTTTCAAAAATATCCGAATTAAAATGAATTTTTGGTGATCATTTTTGTCCGCTGCATTTTTTTTTTTCGAGTACAGTCTTTAACAAAAATGTACAGCATTCCCCCGAGGAACACGTACCCACTGAGTTATACCCATCACTTTGTCTCGGTGGGTTTTCAACCAAGCGATCTGATTTTCTGCGAGTAATTGATTGATTGATTGATTGATTAATCTTTATTTAGGAGGCTCTCAGCCTGAGGCTGGTTTGCCTCCAATAACTGCGAGTAACTAGTTCTCCATGTGCACTACTCACATGCAAAAAATTAAACCAAGTGGTTGAAACCCCGCCGAGAAAAAGGCGTGAGTGCAACTCAGTGGGTAACGCGTTCTTCGGGAGATAGCTGTATGACATATCTAAGTGTACACGAACTTAAAATCCTTGCACAAAATCACATGAAAATTATGAGGCCAATGAAATTTGTATGACTAATTATATAACATTCATGCGATCATATAAGTTCCCGCTCTTTATACCCTTCGGAGTGTTGGAACACCCTCCAAAGGTGCGCTCTTTTGTCAGTCAAAAACGGATTCTTTCGCAACAAAATCAAGCAATAACACCGATAATGACTATGCATCAGAACGCTCCCCCTCATCTTAACGACTTCAAACTAGGGAACAACGGTTAGAAGATTAGGAATCACATAGCTGAAGACTAACTAACTAAATTCTTGCATATGCAATTGATTCAAATAAATCATATTTTTTCATAAATTCGGCCTCCTTTTTATTTCATTTCATTTTCATTTTCATTTTGCAGCGTTTGGTGGGGCAATGGGAGCGCAAGTCAATCCAAAGCCGAGGATAGGAAAGGTAATGGCTGAATAGTCTATGCGGACCACTTGAACGCCATGGGAAAAGGAAGGAATTGAAGAGGTAGGTTATTGGGGGTTTTTGAGGAAATGACACATAGTACTAGATTTGTGTTGCAAAATGTAAAGAAACCGAAAATCCATCTCCCACTGATTCATCCTTTCACCTATATACCAAATCGATATTTTAAAGCAACCGTCAATATAAACAGACAATATATGAATAGGCTAGTTGCCTCCCTAAGCGGTCTTTTGTTAATCTACCTAATGTCATTAGGCTGTCTAAATTTTCTTATTTAAGTTCTTTTGATGATTATGATATCTCATTAGCATAATTTAATAAATAATTGAAATCTCTAATTTACCTAATCAATCATAACTCATGCTTTATTAAGTACCTAAACTGCTATGTAATCTAAAATTTAACGTATTTAAAGTAATTTTGACTTTGATCTATATTTATTATATCTTAGATCGACCCAGGTGACACCTTCAAGTGACTAAAATGCTTCACTTTGAAATTAGTTTCCTAGCTGATTTTTAAATTATATAAGGTATATGCTCCAACTACACTCACACGTTTCCACTATGTCGTTCCACAAAATTACGTATGGATATGTCACAATAGAAGCACGCCACAGTGGAAATCCCGAGCCATAGTTCAAACACTTATCCCAAACCAAAATGAAGCATATATAAGATTAGTTACAATACCATGGTGGTGTTTAATATTGTTCCCTGAGTAATGCTTCAATGAAAACAACAATGAAAGCTTGTCACGCAAATAGAAGGAGCACCGTTGGGAACTTTCTGAAATATTTCAATAGTATAATTCCCTTGCAAACCCAAATAAATCTATCTGCGTAACAATAAATAAAATAAGAGTGATTTGCGGCAAAACCCGCCAGTATCGCACCCAACGTCAGTGTCTATACGTAAGCGTACTACAACGCGGCTTTAAAATAAATGAGTAACAAGTGTGATACTATCACTTCAGGCTAGAACTTTGGTTCTCTTATGCAATGGTTCATCAGAGAGGGGGAGCTCAGTAATCCTCATCGCATGCTCATGACGCCATGAGCCAACGATGCCGGACCTAAACCAACCGTCTCCAACGCTCCACTATCAAGCACAAGATTAGGCCCGCCCACCAACGTCCAGGTTAAAAACTAGCCAAGGGGAGGGTCATAAATTCGGCCTCCTTTTTATTACTAAAATAAACCTACACCGGATAATGTTTTCACATTGCAGACGCACATGATTTTCATCCATTATCATAATTAATTAAATTTATCTTAATTTCACATAACATTTGTATGGGCTACCACACGGTGTAGAACAAGACAATCCTAACGGTCATAAGGGTTAAAAGTCTGCTAATAATAATTATGTATCAGTTAGCCCAGTGTGCTAGCCATAGCAAAGACATCATATCATGAAGACTGGCAACTTCATCAGAATTCTAGGAACAGATACAGTAGCGCTGCGCTTGAGCTAAGATGGAACCAATGCATAGCAAAATGAGCATATAATCAAAGCTCTCTTCAGAGGTTGGATTTTTTGTTATAAATTCGTTTGTAGAATTTACCTTTAAGCAGTAAATGACGTTATTATGTCTATCTCATAGTGGTTGAATGAGAAAACTAGAGAGTTGTCAGTCTTCTTGATAGGTTGTCTTCGATCAAAAATGCAAAAAGTAAATGTTATTTTCGGGAAATTTTTAAAAATCTTTTTGAATGACTTTTATTTTAAACTCTAGATCAAATATTTAAACAAAATAAAGACTTGTTTCCACAGAATTGTGCCGAAAGTATTTACGGAATTTTGAGGATAACTTAAAAGGAATAAAAAAAAATATTCCAAAGAAATTATGAAGGAGATTTCTAAAAAACCAGTGAAAATTTTTAAGGGAGTTCTGTGGAGAAGAATGGAAGTTCTGAATTAAAGCCCTCGGGGAATCGAGATAGAGAATTTGAAGGAGGATTTCAACAGAATGATCATGAGAGTTCGAAAACAATTATAAACATAATTTACATGGAAGCCCCCAGTCCTTCCGACGCAGTCGCGCCCCCCGAGAGGGGGTCTTCCGAATCTCCCAATCTGGCGAGTATAAGTCAAGATCTGTCTTGGAACATCCCCTGCCTGATGGCGTTGCCAATTCTAGATCGCAATGCAGCCCCCGCCAGGCTACTTATCGTCACAGTCAGGCCATCTGCATGTATTACCAGAACGCTGGTGGGATGAATTCCAACATCGATGATTATCGCTTAGCGGTTTCGGATCGTTGCTTCAACGTCATCGCTCTCTCTGAGACTTGGCTCGATACTCGCACATTGTCAAATCAAGTGTTTGGTTCCGAATACGAGGTTTTTCGATGCGATCGGAATCCGCACAACAGCCGCAAATCTACTGGTGGAGGTGTTCTCATAGCGGTCGGCTCTGGATTGAAGGCAAAAGTTATCGAAAAAGATTCATGGAATTGTGTGGAACAAGTTTGGATTGCCATTTAGCTCGCTGACCGCACTTTGTTTTTGTGTGCAGATTACAGTCTATTCAAGCTATAATGGAGATCGCTACAGCTACTGACGAGATGATAATCATTGGCAACTTCAATCATTTGTCTATGTTGTTCCCGATCATTTGATAAAGACTGTTCCACACCATCCTCCTTTAGTTATTGCACTTGAAGGCAACCAAATTCCTGAGGTCATTCTACTCCCCTAGAGGTCTCCTACGATTTCCGAAATGCTGACCACGACAGTTTCGAGGAACTCCTTTCGAATTTGGACTGGCACAGGTTACTCGTCCCTGCCGATGTCAATGCAGCTGCCCAAACGCTCTCGCATATTTTGGCTTACGTCATTGAGCGACACGTTCCGAAAAAAGGTCCTAAGCAAGGTAATCATCATCCTTGGCAAACAAGTGAACTCCGTATGTTAAAGTCTTCCAAAAGAGCCGCGCTAAGAAAATACACCAAGTACCACACCCTGCAACTCAAGGACCATTATGCGAGGATCAATCATGCGTATCAACGAACCAGTCGCCAATGTTATCGGCGTTATCAACGAGATGTTCAACGGAAGCTTCGATCTCACCCGAAAACTTTTTGAAAATATGTGTATGAGCAACGAAAGGAGTCTGGCCTTCCATCGACTATGGTACTGAATGGCAAAGAAACTTCATCCCCTCAGGACATTTGCCGTCTGTTCTCAACCAAGTTTGCGAGTGTATTGTCGGATGGGAACCTACCTGACGAGCAAGTTTCTCTAGCAGCCAGTAATGTTCCAATGTCTGATCAATCTTTGGCAGCTATCAACATCGACCTCGCTATGATAACTAGGGCGGCTTCGCAACTGAAGTCTTCATTTAAGTTTGGACCTAACGGAGTTCCTTCCGTCTTTCTCAAGCTACACATCGATAGCCTGGTGGCTCCTCTCTGCCTTCTGTTCGAAATGTCCCTCTTCAGTGGGGTGTTTCCTTTCTGCTGGAAATCAGCTGAGATGTTTCCAGTGCATAAGAAGGGATGCAAAAGAATCATCGACAACTATCGCGACATCACATCGTTGTGTGCCATATCTAAACTGTTCGAGTTGGTCGTTATGGAACCATTAGTCTCTCACTTCAAACAGCACTTGAGCGAAGACCAGCATGGTTTTATGGCAGGGCGGTTGACTACTTCCAACCTTCCGTGTCTCACCTCGTACATTACGGAGAGTATGACAGACCATATGCAAACAGATGTCATCTACACTGACCTATCAAGTATAAACGGAAGTCTCCTACGATGGTTCGCATCCTATCTATCTGATCGTCAGTTGGAAGTTGCAATGGACGAATGCCTTCGTTCCCTGCCACTTCGGGTATCCCGCAAGGTAGCCACCGAGCCATCGCTGACTGCCATCTTCTCGAACTCCAACAAAATGTTCAATAATCACGTTCTCACGGAAGAAACATCCAATTACATTCAGTTAAATCCTAGAAGGCGTTGACGTACATCGTGTGAATCACATTAAGGATCTGGGAGTCATCTTGGATTGTCAACTCACATACAGCCAGCATATCTCGTACGCGATCGACAAGGCATCCAGAACGCTCGGCTTCATTTTCAGGATAGCTAAAAGTTTCACGGACATTTACTGTTTGAAGTCGCTTTACTGCTCCCTCGTCTGGTCGGTGTTAGAATACTGCTGCCCTGTATGGAATTCCAATTACCAAAACAGTGTACAAAGAGTAGAGTCTATTCAACGAATATTCATCTGGTTTGCCCTTCGACGATTGCCTTGGAGGGATCCTCATCGCCTTCCAAGCTACGAAAGTCGGTGCCAGTTAATTCCCCTGGATCCTTTGTGGAGTCGAAGAGACACGACAAGGGCCCTGTTTGTGGCAGACATTCTACAGGGCGGAATCGATTGTCCTTCTATTCTACAACAAATCGACGTTAACGTTCAACCACGAGCACTCCGTAACAACGCAATGTTGAGGATACCTTTTCGTCGTTCAAACTATAGTTCGTATGGTGCTATCGGCTATAAAGGGTTTTCAATCGTGTTGCTTCCTTATTATTATTATTTAGCTTTATTAAGGAGGCTTTCAGCCTTAGGCTGGTTCGCCTCCAAGGTTGCTTCCTTATTTGATTTGCACTTGGCACGCGAGACGCTGCGTTAGAGATTCCGAGATATATTTTTAAGAATTAGGAATTAAGTGGAACTTCACGGCCTTTGCAGCTTGTTACTTCTTGATTCTTGACTATATTGTATTTCCTAGTATTCCTAGCTTAATCCATCATTAGGACTAAACCCAGTCTGTTGATGTAGCACCAAATAAACAAATAAACAAAGGGTGTTGTGAGGATAATTTTAAAAGAATACTGGAAAAGATTCAGAAAGGAATTTGCAGGGAATTATGGGAAAAAAATATCGAAGCAATCGTTTTCTGAGGATAATTTCAAAAAAACAAAAAGGAGGAGAATAAGGGGAATGAATGTTCAGAAGAGAATTTCAAGGGATCTCTGAGGAAAGCTGTGAATTCTAAGAATATTGTGAGAAGATTTTTTATCTCACAAAGGTTTCTAAGGATTTTCCAGAAGGATTCCTAAGAGATATAAGGTACTAAGATAAGATACTAAGGAGAAGTCAAAATGAATTCCAAAGTTAAAATAATTTCATAGTTTGTGCTTCTTGTCAGGGATTTTTATGTATTTGAATTTCGATAAAAATAGTTTTGACTTTTTTTCTTTGAGTGTGTAATGATTGTTTGACGTTGTTCTATTTGTACCGAACACGCACAGAGTCTGGTGAATGGCAGCGACAGGGAATCGCTATTTGTCCCCAGTGCGCATTTGCTGCGGAGGAGCGGACTGGGAGAGCCATAGGGGCAACATATGTTGATAGTTGGCATGAAGAGACGACAGGCTGGAGTACTCGTTTTGTGGTTATGCTGACCAAAAGGTTGTGTGTTTTTATTTTTACATAAACATTTTCTGATAATGGGCATTCAAGTTTGTCAGCACTTGGCAAACGAAGGGTATTGATTCGGGTATTTGATGATGTCCTGTTTCCTGTTCATATGCTAGTGAAGGATGATGTTAAAATTTACAAACATGCACAGCAAACAAATTATAAATTAATGTGTATTTTAAAACCTAGACATACATGAATCAAATTTTAATTTTAAATGAAAGCATTTTTCCCCGATCAATTCAAAACATAGAGCGGAGATGAACCAAACTACGGCTGGAAATCTCCTGAATAAAGAAAATTAATCAATCAATATAAACATTAACTTTAAGCACTTGTGAATTTCAGCCTTCATAAATCAGGAAGCGGTTTGTGCTGAAGAAAATAGTGGCTTAGTGACCAAATAATTTTAAAAGAGTGACTGAACCAGTGATAAACCAGAATTTAAATAAAACAGTGCAAATGTAACTTATGGATATTGAAAAAATAGTAGTAGTTGTGATTATGTTTCATTTATTTAACCTTCCTAGAGCATTTAGGTAATTTTTGGCCCGGAAAGACTGTGTAAATGTTTCCTATTACATTAGGAAGGTCAAAAGGATTTTATCTGCACATGCAGTCATTTATTCCTGGTTAAAGCAAATTTGTTCTTTGTTCTTTAATGTATTTGGAGATTGCACTCGAAAAAAATGCAACACTTTCTTTTGTATATAATTTTTTACTGCATGGGTAAAAAATTATGAAATTTTGAGTAAAACAAGTTTACAGTGCAATGTTAACATGTTCAAAATTTCGTCACAATCTGTCAAGTGAGACATCGAGATGGCTTCCAAGCAAGAAGTGCTTCGTCAAAAACTAAAAATCCTGGCCAGTCTCACAGATGGATCTCGAAACAGTTTGGAATTCGACCGTGTCCCGTGTGGTAAAATCGTTCAATGAGACCCAAGCGACCCAGCGGCGAGCTGGCAGCGGAAAAAAAGCAAAGACGACCGACCTCATGAACGCAACGAAGATGAGGGATTACTTCAAGCGCAATCCAAACCTTTCGATTCGGGACGTGGCCAAGAAGGTCAATTCTATCGTCTGGTTCGTCCAGCAGATAATGAAGCGGGACGGAAATCATGTCTTCAAGGTAAGGCACCTAACCGAACCGATAAACAGAATACGGTGGCCAAATCCCGCGCTAGGAAGCTGTACCGAGTGGTTGGTGCAGCCGAAATGCATCGTAATGACGAGACGTATATTAAAGTGGACGTCAAGCAGATCCCCGGCCTGGAGTATTCCATCGGCAAGTCCCGCCTGGATGATCCGGAGGAAGAAGGTTGACAAATTTGCCAATAAGTACTTAGTATGGCAGGCGATCTGTGTACATAGCGACCGGCTCTATCAACGGCCAAATATATAAAGAAAAATGCCTCCAGAAGCGCCTGCTGTCCTTTCTTTGATCCCACGAAGGTGATACTCTCTTTTGGTCGGATCTGGCATCGTGCTATTACGCGAAACCAGTGTTGGAGTGGTACGAAGTCCACGATGTTGTTTTTGTGCCGAAGGAGGCAAATCCGCCAAACTCGCCAGAACTTCGCCCAGTAGCAAAATTCTGGGCGATAATGAAGGGCAATAGCCGGCGCCGGTGGTGTAGTGGTAAGCGTGATTGCTTTTCTCACCCCAATGGGTCTGGGTTCAATGGTCCCACCTCTTACCCAAACAAAGGTTTGAGCTGGACGACTTATCTTTAAGATAATTAAATATGGCTTTTTAAGCAGGTTAGCAAACAAAATCGAACTGGTTACAGTTACTGATATAAATTCCCTCTCAGTTTACAGTTGCTTCACAGCGATATGAATGTGGAGAAGCTCAGCAGAGGTGGCTCTTAGTTTGCCTTTTTGTCCACCTAAAGTATACTTACAAGCAATCAGAGTTAATGAAAAATCAACAAAGCATCCTATTACACTAGCAACCCTGCAATCTGATGCAATCATAATTTTCAGCAATGTCAGGAATGCTCACGAGCCCCCAACATTTGCCAGAAAACCTACTACTAACTCGAGGTATCTTCCAAATACCTATCGACCCATAGTATCCCTATAGTAGACCCTAGTACCCCAATAATAATACGGACGAACGATTAATCATGTAGGAATTGAAGATTCCAACTTCATCTTTTGGTGCTTCACTATGCATGACCGATGTGACTGGCTCAGAGAGAGAGAGTGATTTACTTCTACTCAGATGATAGAGACATTTATAAAAATGCGCTGAGTGAACTGCTTGTTTAGAAATTTGTCTATCATCTTAGAAGAAGTGATTCTCTGTCTCCGAGTTAGCCTCATCGGCCGTGTGGATTCACTGCACAATTCCAAAAATTCCACACCCACAAAAACCATAACCCAACCGTACCGTCGTCTACGTTCGCTTCTGGACACAAATAATTCTTTAGTAACGAAGCACGGCCACCGGTAAGTCCGCTGCCCTCCACCGCCACTTGAGTGTTATTTTAATACGCAACACTTCCGAAAAGCCAATTCCCGGAAGCTTAGTGTAATTGGAATTTTCCTCAAATCCAAATGACATAACAACATCGGATTAACGCGCGGGGGGGTGGCGCACTTGTTATTTTTTCCGCTCCACGCTTTGCCAGCGACCATCTGAGCTGGACGAAAGAGCTCACAAAAAAGGAGAAAAAGAAAGAAAAAAACTGAATCCAATTAGGTGCCAAGGAAAAATTGTCCACCTGCGTCCAGTTGGAGCAAAACAAGAAAGAAAGAAAGGCGACAGCCCCCAAACGACACTCACGCCGTAGTGTGGAAGAAAGCCAACCAAGAAAAACGTGTAAGCATGTCAAAATTTGTGTAGAAAACGCATTAAAACTGTACATTTAGGCAAATAAACATAATTTAGTATTATCTACTTTGGACCCTTCGGTTTTACGTGTTTGTTTTCCGGTGAGCTGTTCAGCTTCTGCTGCTGCATAATCCAATTGCAGTACTGACGTTGCCACAATATTTGGTGCTTGGCTCAAGTGTTATTTTTTTTGTTCTGGTGAGGTGCTGCCAATGCACAGTGGTCCAGAAAGGGGGGTTAGGCCGGAATAGTAGAGTCCTAGTAGAGCTTTTTCTGTATTATTTGGACGTTTGGTGTATGTGGTAAAGTTTTTGAGCTTGGAAAGTCCCTTCTTTAGGTGATTGTAAACATTAGGGTGGCTTTTCAAATAATTTATTTGCAAATACTAACTTTTTTATTTTCGAAAATAAAGACATATGTTGTTGAACAAAATTGTAGCTGAATTAATTTGAAGCATTTCTGTGAAGATTTTTTTTCCACCTCTTAGCGTTCTCATTTAGAGAATTTGAGTGCGCTTGAGTTATTTTTTTATATCGAAATTTATTGTTTAAAATTTATCGTGAAAGTCATTTCGAAAAACTTTTAGAAGCTACACATTTTTGACGAATAAAGCGAATTGATATATTTTAAAAATCATGCAGTTGTAACGATTTTCTCTGTACAATACGCCCTTTTTTAATGTTAATCACTCAGCACCGGGAAAATACGCATAGTTATAATTTAAAAGGGCTCAACTTGAGTTACCTTAATTTTAGTAGTAAAATTACTTTTATTTTCTATTGATTGATTTAATTCATGCATTCCAATTGATTAGTCTGAAGGGCTCTTCATCTTTTTATTTTAATTTGTTATTGTTTAATTTGTTATTCTAGTTAACATGTTTACGTTTTTTAACTAGTTTACAAAATACGCCTTTGGGGTGTGTTTTGCTTGAATTTAAAAATAAATTGATAATCTACCTAACTACTAATAACTTAACCTTATTAGCATGATTGCGTATGATCTCGTGATTTGATCTCAGACAGTCGTCTCTGAACCTTTCGAGGAGGAGCGTACTCCGCTCCTCCAGTGTCTGAAGACCAGCCAGGCGGTGGATCTCAAAATTTCGAGTCCGCGGTGGACTCTTGAGGATCATTCTGAGGATCTTATTCTGGATCTTTTGGAGTTTGAGGTGATGTCACTTAGCACAGCTTTCCCATATTGGCGTTCCGTACTCAATGGCGGAGCAGAAAATTTGCTTGTGGACGGCAAGCTTGTTTTTAATGGAAAGGGTGGACTTTCTGTTGATAAGTGGATAGAGCGACCAAATCAAGATGTTACACTTGATGGATGATTTGTCCACATGAGAACGGAACAGTAGCTTGCTATCAAGGGTAAGACCAAGGTAGATGACTTCATGTGACCATTCAAAGGGATTTCTATCAGGGTGGACTATTAAGTAACCAGCCGGGACAAGCCGAGGTGAATTGGAGTGCGGAATTAGTATTGTCTGTGTTTTAGCTGCATTGATGCAAATCTTCCAGCTTTTGAAATGGTCGGGCAGAACATCCAGGACTGATTGGAGTTTTCTCGCCAGAGCACGGATCACTCGACCCTTATAGATGATGGCAGTGTCATCCGCAAACATTGAAAAAATACCACCACCCGGAAGGGGAGGAACATCTGACGTGAAGATGTTGAAGACGATAGGACCAAGGAGGCTACCCTGGGGAACCTCAGCATCAACGTTGAACGTATCAGAAGGTGAATTGTTTAAGAAAACCTGTAGTAGTTTTTCTTAACAAGGAAGATCAAAAAGTTGTATCGATGTAGCTTGTACACTAGGTCATCATGCCAGACATTATCGAACCTCTTCTCGACGACCAACAATGCCATGGCAGATGTATTAGAAACGGACTTTTTCCGCTTGATGATGTTAGTAACCCGTGCGAGTTGGTGGACGGTAGAGTGGCCTTTCCTAAACCCGAATTGCTCTTTGAGAAAGATGTTATTATCATTTGAAAACACCAGCAGACGGCTGAGTATCAACTTTTCGAATAGCTTGGAGATAGAGGATAAGAGGCTGATGCACAGTGGTTCAAAACCCCCTAAAACGTGCGTTTTTTTTATTTTTCGGTATGAAAACGACATTTTAGAAGGATGGTGTCTTCAGAAGAGTTGCAGAGTTTTCAAAGGGCTATCGTTTGGTGCTGAGATATTGCTGATCTATCCACCTAGAAGGGCAGGGCAACATTACAATTTTACAAACTTGCTCAAATCATGTTGGTGTCTTCAGCAAAGTTGTAGATTATGTCAAATGAAGCAACTTTGCTGAGGACACCAACTTCGTAAAACGATTGCGTAACGAGAGTTCATTCCGAGGTGTCTAA
Organism: Ochlerotatus camptorhynchus; assembly: GCF_037179485.1. Classification (NCBI taxonomy): domain Eukaryota; kingdom Metazoa; phylum Arthropoda; class Insecta; order Diptera; family Culicidae; genus Ochlerotatus; species Ochlerotatus camptorhynchus. The sequence continues at coordinate 2,398,396 of NW_027040681.1, read as the reverse complement.
AATTACAGAAGTACTGTGCAAACAATTCAAGCGTCTTTGGATTAAACAACATCGGTAAACATTGTGTATTATATAAAGATGTGAATGTGTTAGTAGGATGGCAAACTGAAGACCAAAGGTAAAACCGGAATGCTGTATGAGGAAAATACGCTCCTCTTTGAATGAGTATAAATCAATAGAAGAACATTACAGAACAAAATGAAACCTATGGTGTTTTGTAATTTGAAAGCGTATCTTTTGAATGGAAACTGTTTGGTTTGCCGGTTTTTGCCGGTTTTTATGGTGTGTCGACGTGAAAAATGCGTATTTTGACTATAATATTGTTTATAACTTTGACAGTTATGGTCAGAGAGGAAAAGTGTCTTCGTGTGTGTTTTGTGATTGCAAATAACTTTCTTGTACAAACCTTGTTGATAAAATCGCGTCCAAAAAAGTTATGTAAAAAAACTGTTTTTGGGGGGTCATTTAAAGAAAACGTTTGTTAACTCGTTACGCAATCGTTTTACGAAGTTGGCGTCTTGAGCAAAGTTGTTTCATTTGACATAATCTACAACTTTGTTCAAGACACCAACATGATTTGAGCAATTTTGTAACATTTTAATGTTGCCCTGCCCTTCTAGGTGGATAGATCAGCAATATCTCAGCACCAAACGATAGCCCTTTGAAAACTCTGCAACTCTTCTCAAGACACCATCCTTCTAAAATGTTGTTTTCATACCGAAAAATAAAAAAAACGCACGTTTTGGGGGGTTTTGAACCACTGTGTGATGGGGCGATAGCTTTTGGCACTGGTAGGATCTTTGCCAGGCTTGAGGATTGGAATGACTTTGGCTAACTTCCAACATGCAGGGAAGTAGCCAAGCTCCAAACACCGCTGCAAGGTGCTCGAAGAAGTCAACACTCAAGTTTTTCAACTCGAGGTTGACCTGAGTTACATTATACGAATCAATTAGGGACATGTAGTTTTTAAATTCATAGAAAATCAATTTGGCTTTATTAATGGTTTTTTTTTTAATACTGTAGTGACCCAATATTTCCAGCCGATCCGCGAATCAGATATTTATCTTTCAAATTTTTGACTTAATAATAATTCCAAATTAATCTAATTCATCGTCAATCCATCTTATGATTATGGCATACTTTGGTTCATTAAGACCACTGAAAAAGCGTGTGGGCTTTGTAGAATATTAAAAATGGTGCTGACAAAATTGGGCATAATTTTTATATTAAAACAGCTACAGGCAATTTTTTGCACAACATACCTCTTGAACAGATTAAGTCGCTCCAAAATGACTTTTATGAGAAAGTTTAAACAAACTATTTTTTTTTTCAGATACATCCTAAGTCAATTCTGAAAAAAAAAATACTCTTAAACGAGAATTTTGAGAGACAGAAGAAATGTTTCTCAAAGAAAGTTGCATACAATTAACTCATCTATAACTTTTCTGAAGAATGCACATACTTAGAAATGATTACCGATTCCAGTCATTTTACCGAACTTTCAACAGGTCGGTAAAATTGAGCATTTGAATTCGTTGGTTTTAAAGCCTTGTTTTGAAAACTTCGCCACAATGGCAAGACTCGATTATTTAAACAAGGCTGACAGCACAATTCTGTTATGTGTAGTGGCTTGCTGAGTTTGAAATACCTGCAAAGAGAGAAGGTAAAAGAGTGTGTAAGTTAAAGGCCATCTGAAGAATTTAATAATAATAATAATATGTTTAGTATATAATACGTTCGACTTAGTGAGGTTATTGTTATTCGTAGACATCGACTGTTTGACAGGTCCCATACGGCTTGGTTGTATGGAAGTGACAAATTGGGCACATTTACGGTGCTTCTGGAACCTGTTCCGGGACCTATGAAAATTATTAATCTGCCACCTTTACAGGGTTCCCGGAACCTGTTTTAAGACCACCACATGGCCAATGATGACCGGACATGTTGGCATGGCCTCTGATGAATTCATCATGACTTAATGCGAATTTTGAGGTCTCGTACGAATTGATTCTATGAAAATTATAAATTGGACACCTTTCCGGGGTTCCAGGAGCCTGTTCTGAGTCAACCGGATGGCCAATGTTGATATGGCTTCTGATGAATTCTGAAAATTTTGAGGTGCCACATGGCTTGGTTCTATGTTCTATGGAAGTGTTATGTCGTTTTCGTTTTTGCGGTGTAGCACTGGTGTAGTGTAAGCAGGAATAAGCGCGAGTCTTTGACAGCTCAACATCATTTGTTTGTAAACAAAGGTGCATCCTATATCTACACCCTAAAATATTTCGGTGTACGGCAGTGTAGCACCGGTGTAGCTACACCGCAAAAACGAAAACGACATTAAATTGGCCACATTTACGACTGTTCCGGAGCCACCAGGTGCCCAATGTGGCTTTAGACACAGCCTATGATGAATTCTCCATGAAATTAATCGAATTTTGAGGTGTCGCTCGACTAGGATTTATAAAAATTATAAATTGATCAATGTTCCTCCGGAGATGTTGGCATGAACTCTGATGAAATCTTCATGTTATTCTACGAATTTTGAGGTGTCACATGAATTGTTTCTATAAAAAATGATAAAATGGGCACCTTTAAGGCGTTCACGAAACCTGTTCTGAGACTACTGTATGGCTTATGTTGCCCCGGACATGTGTACTACGTCTCCCTCTGGTCAATAAATTAGTGGAGTAAAACCGCATTCATATTTCAATTTACAAAACACACCGTTAACCTACATTTCACTCGAGTCATATGCATGCCGTAACGCAACAGATAAAGGATAGTCAGGAATGCATGCATGCTGCGATTGCGTATTATGCCTTCCTTTTTCTAGCGTTGGTGCACCGCAGAGGTCTCGCAAGGACATAAAGGAAAACATAAAGTGTCAAATATCAGCACTTATATCGGCACTTATAAGGCAAAACAGCCAAATTGTTCAATGTTTGTCAACACCTTCCCAGGAGTCTCGTTCTATCTCTTTTTTACACATTAGACCTAAGGCAAAGCAAATTGTAAGAACTTTGTAAAACTGAAGCCGTTCTGGGTATATAAACGATGTAACTTGAATGAAATACAGAATTCGTTATTTAGACTTCAAACTGAATTTTCAATGGTTTCCTCCGGGACAACACATACCGATTGTCCACCCAAGCTTTAGTGCTCTGGTACAACCGTCTAGTTCCCAGATACCACTATTGGTGGAGCTGGCTAAGTCGTTTAGCCAAATGTCTATTTGCAGATAGTTGACATGTAATACATGAGAACATGGCCTCTAATGAATTATTCATAAAATGCTACAAATTTTGAGGTGCCACACGACTTGGTTCTATGAAAATGATAAACTGGCCACATCTACGGTGCCTCCGGCACCTGTTCTGAACCACCAGGTGGCTAATGTGCACATAGTATCTGATAATTTTTCCATAAAATTCTGTGAATTTTTAGATGTCCTACGAATTGGTTCTATGAAGCTGGGGCCATCTGCCGGATCTTGTTCCGTGGTCACCCGTGTTTTCCTGGACAGACACATCGACAGTGGTGTACATTCAGCCTGTAAGTTACAACACATTCAGCCTTTTGAAATGCCATGCAGATGCATTTTACGACAACTATGGTGAAAAACACACCCGTATAAAAATGGCCAAATATTGGTCAATCCGATTCTGAGTGGTCAATTCCAGCCAATTCTAGACTTGTGGCCAGATTCACAAAATTTAAGCCCTAAAGATTACTTTAACTTCATCCGTGAAGTTAACGATTTGCATAGTTGGAGATGCTAAAAGTGGATACTTTATACGATAGATGAGGCGATGTAAAGGGTGTCCACGATGAAATTGCCACACACAAAATTGATTCGCAAAATTCGAGTTTTCATCCGATTGCCATCAAATTTTCAGGGATTGAGAAATAACTATTAAACTTCATTTTACCATTTTACTCGTATTTTATTTACAGTCCATACGCAAATGCCCGCACCTTGGCCTTAACCCCGGCCATAAGATTCTGCACAACCTGTGAATCAACCGTTTTTTGCATGTAAACCCATACTTTCTTCAGTTCCTCGACTGTCTTCACTACCTTAGGTCGTTTAAGAAGGTGCTGCTTCATAATCGCCCAGTACTTCTCGATGGGGCGGAGCTCCGGAGTGTTGGGAGGGTTGAACATTTTCGGCACGAAATTGACCTTATTGTCCGCATACCACTTCAGCACGTCCTTGGAGTAGTGGCATGAGGCCAAATCCGGCCAGAAGATTGTTGGGACGTTGTGGGCCTTCAGGAGAGGAAGCAGCCGCTTCTGGAGGCACTCTTTTATGTACACCTGTCCGTTCATCGTGTCCTGGGTCACGAAAGGTGCACTCCGCTTCCCGCACGTGCAGATGGCTTGCCAAACCAGGAATTTCTTCGCAAATTTGGACATCTTCTGAGTGCGGACATGCTCCGGAACGCTGAACTTATCCTTGGCCGTGAAAAACAGGTTGCCGGGGATCTGTTTGAAGTCGGCCTTCACATATGTTTCGTCGTCCATAATGCAGCATTCAACTTTCGTCAGCATGTTGAGGTACAACTTCCTGGCACGGGTTTTGGCGGACTTGTTCTGCTTCTCGTCGCGATTAGGAGCCTTTTGTACCTTGAACGTTTGAAGCCCAGCCTTAGTTTTGGCCTTCTGGACAAAACTTCGGCTTAGGTGCAGCTTCTTAGCCACATCCCTAACGGAGGCGTTCGGATTTCGGTTGAAGGCCCCAACTACGCGGTTGTGATTTTTGGTGTTGTACGGAATACTTTTTCCTTCACTTCTGGGCTTCCGATCGGTGGTCAACCGTTCCTCGAACCGCTTAATCACTCGCGACACCGTAGAATTCGCGATTCCCAACGTTTTAGCGATGGAACGATGCGAGAGATCCTTGTTCTCGTGATGAATGCGCAAGATTTTATCACGCACGAGCTGTTCTTTCGACTCCATTTCCGCGAGTTTTGATCACAGGACTTTAAAACTTGCAGGATGTAAATAATCCACTATGAACTAAATCCACCCAAATTTTCATTAACTTCTACCCAACGGTTAAAAAGTTAGAGCAATTTCATAGTGTGGCAATTTCATCGTGGACACCCTTTAAGTATAGAGTTGATAGTTCCGTTAGAGTATGGCAGTGACAAAATTGTGTATAGAAAGTAGAAAGCGTGCAAATGATGATGATGATGATGATGATGGTCCCACCTCTTACCCCTACAAAGGTTTGAGCTGGACGATTTATCTTTAAGATAATTGAATATGACATTTTAACCAGGTTGGCAAACAAAATCGAACTGGTTTCAGTTACGGATATAGATTCCCTCTAAAGTTTACAGTTGCTTCACAGCGATATAAATGTGGAAAAGCTCAGGCGTCCACCTCTTAGTTCGCCTTTTGTCCACCTAAAATATTCATAAGTATTACAAGCAATCAAGAGTTAATGAACAATCAACAAAGCATCCTATTACACTAGTAACCCCGCAATCTGATGCTATCATAATTTTCAGCAATGCCAGGAATGCTCACGAACCCCCAATATTTGCCAGAAAACTTACTACTAACTCAAGGTATCTTCCAAATAAGCTTCAAAATTGCATTTTTTTTTATCAAATGTTAAATTCAGTCCTCTATATCCGTAATACGCGCGCGAGGCTCAAACCTTTGTAGACTACTTTTTTTTTTTTAATTAATCTACTATAAAATCATATATTAAAAATCCATCATCACCCTCGTGGCGAACAGAAATAGTTTTTGCAGTGCTACAATAATTATTAAAAAGTCGTTATGACAGCTATCCATATAAAATAATCCGTTAGAGATAACTTCGTCAAGATACAAATGAAAATGACAATTTGGAGGAAGGTACAAATCGGGTTGATCATCCTCTTGACCAAACTCCTCATAAACGAGAGATTTGGTAAAGAGGATGATCAACCCGTTTCGTACCTTTCTCAAAATTGTCCTTTGCTCGCTTTCTACTTTCAATATACAATTTTCACACTGCCGTACTCTTATGAAACTATCAAATCTATATGTTTATCTCCCTATATATCGTATAAATTATCCACTTAAAGTCCGATATTTGACGTTAAGCATCTCCCACTACCAAGTGAAGGAGGGAAGAGTTTTTGCTTTATTTTTTTCCACACACACGTAAATGAGAAACACCGTTGGAGTAAATATAGTGTCACGCCCAGAGGTGGCAACAGTACATTTTTTGAAAAATCATCGTCCAGAGCGAAACAAAACAGCCAGCACACGGGCGGCCGTTTATAACTACATTCCAAGCGAACAGCGGAGATAGAGAATAAATAAAATCTCGCAGCCTGATTTTTCCAAACAGTTTATTGTAATGAAATTTTAGCTGCAGGCTTGCGTGTGACAGTAAATTACCAACTCCCTTATTTACGCATAATTTTAACATCAATGCATCAATGGTCAGTCTTCATTCTTATCTTTTAATTCCATGCAATAAACATCAAATAAATGCAGTAATTAGCCAGAAATCAGCAAAATTCTACACGACATAAATTTATGTCGCGCGCGCCGCCGGTCTTGTCTGCTTCTTTGTGCGAAAATGTTCTGTCGCTGGCAGAAAACAGTTTAGAAATGTTATGACATTTTTGCCGCTTGCCAGTTTGTTTTTGTGTGTCGTCACAATGGTTATCGCAAAAAGTATCAAATGTTAAGGAAAAAATGTTAAACTCCAGGGCTCTAATTACTATTTATCAAATTCAAATACATAGAGCGAACTATATACATAATCAGCGCACTGATCAAATATTTAAACTAGCATCAATCATTTAAACAAATTAATCGATCCAGCAACGCTGTGCTAATAATTCGGTCGCTATCTGAAAGGTTGGCATTCAAGTTATTTGAAAGCGTGCAGACAAATTTGGACATCAACCTACTTACTGATTACCCAATTCATAGTTCCAACCAGGCATGGAAAATCATTTGCATTCATTTCGTGCATTCATTTACATTCATTTGCCTCTAACTTTTTTCCTCAACAGCATTCCGCAAAATGATGTATAGAGTTTTTGTAGGTTTTGTTATTAACTACAACTTTTGTTAACAAGTAAAATCCGTATCTCTTATGCATGACGAACCAGAGCGAACAGAAGCCACTACTGTTCTTCAGTGAATGTATTTTACATTCACTGAAAAACAGTAAAAAGTTCTGCCCGCTCTAATTCGTGATGCATAAGAGATACATGTTTCAATTATGATCAAAAGTTGTAGCTAATAACAAAACCTATAAAAGCACTTTACATCATTTTGCGGAATGCTGTTGATGAAAAGAGTTAGAGGCAAATGAATGTAAATGAATGTATCAAATGAATGCAAATGATTTTCCATGCCTGGTTCCAACAAGTAGAACGTCGAATACAACGGTACGCAAAGAAATCACGAGCGGTTCGTTGACACCGTGCCGTACGGTGCTGAACCGAAGCCCATCGCACCGCGTTCGGGTTTCTCTTTTGGTTCGGTGGCGTGCCAACATGCTGCACCGACACCGGGTGCTTTAACAAAGAAACCCAGTGCCGTGCATACATCAGTAGGTTGCCACGGAGCCGCACCGAGAGGTGTTTTTACCAAGTCTGCTTTAAAACAAAAATATTTGAACATATCAAGTTGGCGGACTTCTGTTCGGTGGATTGCTGAAATGAATTCTTTATCATTTACTACACAATGAGTTCTCATATTTATAGGAGAAATAGCTCTAATGTTGGCCTATGGATCTAAAATTGGGCCTATCGCTAAAAATCTGCTAATTATCAATTTTATCTAGATAAACGCGTCATTGGGACGGTACTAATGGATATTTTTGGTCGCTATTGAAAATTTAGTTGATTGCTGAATTTATGTATGGGCCCAAATTAGGGGTATTTAAGCCGACATTACATCCATTTCCCCTAATATGATTTGTTGCACGACGAATTCAGGTCCGTTCTAGTCTCATGACCCGTACTCACTGAAACATGTTCCTGTCATATCTCCGGAACCAGTTCAGGGCTGGTAGGGATCACTGCTGTCAGAAATGGTGATTTTAGTGACCATGTTGAATAAATAAGTGACCAAATAGTTATTCAATTATTATCTCATAAACACCTGTGTACGATATGAACCTTTAAAACGAAATATTCAATAGAACGTTTATAACCAAACCCACGGTATTAGTCTACTAACTTCAAAAATCTGGAAAATCAGGAATCATCAGAATTTTTTTTTGTTTCCTTAAAATACCTGGAAGTCTCAAAGAATTTAAAAAAATCTCACTAAGTTTAATTTAAAGAAAATAATGAATTTAAAAAATAACAACAATTTAATTTATTTCGTTATCCTCATTCACACTTTGAACTTTAAAGATTCACAAAGGATTAATCTTCAGTAGGAAATATTTTTTTGGTTTCTGAAAACCACTGTACTTTTGTGAAGTTTCCGAAGTTTTTCTAAATATTTGGAACTTTTATGCTCCCTCAATTTTCATGGAATTAGAACAAAATAATTAATATAGTCTGATTTTGACTGAAGTTCTCAAGTTTTTTTCTGAAGTTCATAAAACTTCCCTTAAATTATCGGCACTAATTTAAAACTTCTTCAATAGTCTAAACTTTCCTGGTTGGGAACCGATTACTGAATTTCTTAAAAGTTCTCTAGACTACCCTGAGAGTATTTTTAAAGAACCAGCAACTTTACTGAAATTAATTAATTTTCATTGAAGTTTCGAAAATGTTCCTCAAGTATTAAAACCATTATTAACACTCGCTTTTCCCTAAACTTATCTATGCTTACCTGAAGTTCCCTAAATTTGTTTAATAATTTAGCAAATTTTCTGATATATATGCATAATTCTATGACGCTTCTGACGTTTTAGGATCAATCATAGAATTCTTGGAATACCCTATAATTCCACGGAAATCCTTGTAAATCGCTGCAAATTTGCTTAAGTTAATGGGATTATTCTGAAGCAATTTGATCGTCCTCGAAGTACTCGGAACTTTGCTGAATATCATTAAACTATATGAAAATATCTAAATTAAGCTCTCTAGAATATCTTGAACATATCGCTGCTTGCTAAAAGTTCTCGCTTTTTTTAATAATGGCACTTCGTTGATGTTGATGTTTTTTTTAAGTTCTTGAAATCTCCATGATAAAACACCCTTAAAGTACTCTCGCGTTTTCTGGATGTTCATAAAATTTCCAAGATTTCTCTCGGAGTTTTGCTGAAGTTTTCGGAAATTCACTGAGTTTCTCGAAACTTCTTTGAGGTTTTATATATTTCCTTGCAAATATTTAAACTGCCCTTTGATTCTCTGACCTGTCTTTATGTTCTCGAAGCTTCCATAAAGCTCTTAGTTCTATTGAAGACCTCGGTTCTGCTCGAAAATAAATAGAATTCCCGTAAACACCTTCAAATTTCCCTGAAATTCTGCTATGAAGTTTTTGAAATATTTCTGAAGTTTTCATAAATTCTCTGAAGGTCTGTGTTCTTCCCTGAAATTTGCGGAACATCTTAAGGGCTCTCGAATTGTTTTTCAGCACATCATGGAACTATCATGAATTCATCTAAATTTACGATTATGGATTTTTAATATATCTACATTTTCTTTGGTGCTTAGAACTTCTTAAAAATTAGCAAAACACCCCTAAAGTTTTCTAAATCTGTCAAGTTCGCTTGACACCTGTGAAGTTCTCTGAAATTCTAGAAACTTCATAAAAATTCCTGAAAAGTCTCGGATGCTAAAAGAATCGCTTTGAGGTTCTTATAGCTTCCAGTAAGTTTCCCATATTTTCAGCGTGTAAACTCCCCTAATGTTCTTGCAGTTTATTTATAGAGCTTCACTGAAATTCTCAGCAGTTCCTGTCATTTCTCAGAACTTCTACAAAATCCCTACAATTGTTGTAAAGGAAATGGGACTGCATTGAGGATCTCTAATCTATCATTAAGTTAATAACGAACTTGAAATAAATCTTTTTTTTTTATTTAATTCAGACACTTTGAATATTTTCAAAATCTTGAACTTGTGCATGAACTTGTGCAATCTTGAAATAAATTCACGCTAAAAAAGTTGAAAATAGTGACTTATTACAAGAAAAAGTTACTTTAGTGACTTGGCCTTAAAAAAAAGAGAGTTTTTAGTGACTGGCTTGAAAAAAGTGACCAAGTCACTAAAAAGTGACTCGCTACCAGCCCTGCCAGTTGTTTTTCCCTTAATTTGTTTTCCGTCGATCTTGTTTTCCCTACTGAGTACCAATGCTACCGACGCCAGGGAGGCAGCACCCACACCTGGAACCTTCCTATCAACCCATCATCTCAAGATTTTAAGCCTCAGAAAATCCCGACTGGGATTGAACCCAGGCCCTTTGGGGTGAGATGCAATCACACTTACCACTAAACCATCGGTGCCGCTATCCGGAACCAGTTGACCCATTACATAAATATTCACATATTAAAGAAAAGAATACGATTCAGGAAGCCATTTAGAACCAGAATACTCGTAACGATACACTTTCAAAAGGAGCCGTTGGAATCATTTCGATAGAATCAGTTTACGGCTCTTCCATAAGTTTGACTATTCTAAAGGTACTCGATGGCTCTCACAAGCTACACATTGAAATCAACTGCCAAAACCCACTTTCCATTCATTCTGAGCCAGTCTACCGCCAACCAGATGAGGTAGACGCTCAAGTTGTGCGATACCGCTTTCGGTTGTTTCACACTCGGTGGGGTTCTCTGCCGTTCTAACCAGATGATGCTGATGATGATGACGATGGTAGACTAATCGCTCATTAAAAAGCAACATGAAGGAAGAGAAAAATTACGCCATTATTCAGGTGCCATTATCGCACCTTTGTATGGCCATTTTTCTCCATCCACTCCTACCGTTCCGTTGGTAACGCAAACGAGCATCCTCAGCCTCAGCCTTCGCAGCAGTTTGGATGGAAGCATCTCTCGGCGGGTTTGTTTTTCGCGATCCGGTACAAACTGGGAGACCGAGTTTTATTTTTGTTCTAATCAATGGGAATTGCATTCCCACTGCGCGCCTTGCATGGCAATAATAACGAGAACTGAAAGCACTGTGCCTGCCGCCTCCGGTGGGGGAATGTGGAAAATGTTTACTGCTGATGCCTGAGTGGGTATTTTCGCTTACTGCTCTGTCAGTTGCCCAAGATATGATCTGAATGTCCCGTCCTAAGCTCTGAATGTAGCACTCCAGCGCAACGTTGGACACTTTCGATTGTAAACATAAACATCCCAGGCGATTCCGGGTACGAAGCAGAGCTTAGCATAAATATATGTATGATACGAACGGGGCAGAAGCTCTCGGTGAACCGAAGCATGCATAAGCATTAAAAATATAGAAATATTTTTCGAGCATGGTATCATCTTCCTCCTCCCGGGGGCCATGGCGACGGCAATGGTCCTCGTCCGAGGAAAGTTTCAAATGCTCTCGACGACGACGACATGTACACTTGTACGGTCCGGTCCGTTGGTCTCCGGGAACCGGTATAAATTTCACCTTTATTGCTCATCGGTGCAGGTTGGCTGGTGCTCTTTTGTTTTTGCTCTCCGGCGGTCATGTGGCCTGCCCCACACCGTTTTCCAAAACCGACGTAAGGACGTTGATCCGGAATGGGCGCAGCATACTCGTAATGGGTGAAAAAAAAATGTATTATAATATTCCTTTTCCCCATTTCGCCTGCCTATGTCCTGATCCCAGAGCATAACGTGGTACATTTTTATCATAAAATATGTATGGATTATTATGAAAAATGCAGCTTAGCATAAGCGATTACAATGCCAGACGGGAGAGCATGCCACATCGTTAGGAACCCTAGGAGCGTTCGGGAGCAAGCTTTGGCCAAAGATGGTGGCCTTAAATATTTATAAGATAAATTTAAATCGAACGACGTTAAACGAACCGAGCACAGGACAAAAATCATATTTACATTGTCCAAGCGCTCGGAGGAAGAACGGCAATGCGCCGGGCCTGGGAACTGAAAGCCGTACCCTAATATGTTACGATGAAGAATTTATAGTTCTAGAATGTCACACTGTCGCATTAAAGGCTATTATGCATGTGAATCTCGATCAAGAATATTACGTTTTGTTCACAACTAAATGAAATCATTTCTAGTTGAGGAAAATATTATAATTATATTCGCATTGATTAAACGAAAATATTGTAGCCAATACAACATTTATAAAACGTTTTTGTTCCGTAGAACAAGGCCAGTTTTCAAGTGGCCATGGTTTTGAACATTCCTAAAGTTTGAATTTTTCATAGGATTTTTTTTTAACAAAATTTGAAAATCAGTTAGATTATAAGATGTTTGTTGTTTCATATTTTTGTTAAATGTTTACCTAAATTAAATAAACAAACATATTTTGTTTATTTTTCCCACAAAAAAAAAACATTAATTTTCTCTACAACTTTATCTAAGACGTCATTTCGATCAGAATTGCCTTTTTGGTGTTATATACAGGGTGTTTGGTTCCGAGTTTTACATATTTTTAGGGTAGATAGCTATCCTAAAGTTATGAAAAAATCCCCATGAAACATAGGGCGGAAATGACTGCTAAGTGAGTTATTCAACATTTTATGTTTTTTTGTATTGCCAACTTTGGTTAGCTATATTTTTTTAATCTTAATGTGGTTTTATGATTTTAACATACCAAATGAAAGATTTAAGTCTTAGCTTTTAATGCTCTTTGTAAAAGAATTCGATTAAAGTTTATTATCATACATTAAAATTGAAAAGTATGTTGAAAGTACCAAAAAAACTGGTGAAATTTCATACATTTTAGTGTTTTAAGTTGAAAATTTTCATTTCTGTTTATTTAGTTGTCCTACAAAACATTTTCCATGCAGTTCCCAAGATTTGTGCCTTTAGTAGTAACCTTGTAGGCTTTATGGTTTCTTCGTAATTATTTATTTAAAACAGCCATAAAAACTTGTGACGTTTTCATAAAATGCGCTATAGTCACCCTATTCGTTCGTACGTTCGGCTGTTGCAGTGGACTACGCACATGACAATTTGGTAGAATGTTATTGTAAATGTTTAGCTACATTCTTAACTTTTGATTACCGCACATCTCCTGCGCCGAAAAAAAACATAACTGCGGAGATGTTTCGCGGTATCGAATATTGCTCAGTCTCAGCAGAAAACACAATGAGAGACACCGAATCAGCGAATTCAGAGAGCGGAAGGGAGAGAAGTAGGTAGTGGTAATAAGTCGATGTCCTTTTTATTTCATAGCACTCGCAGCTCAGCTGCGGTGCTGATTCGAAGGAGGAGTATGCAACTCCGCTGCATCTGTATACACACTTAGATTTTTTACAGGAGTTAGTATTTTTACTGGATTTTTGAACAACTGACTCGGTTAAAATTCAAATGACTGTTATTCGTAAAGATTGGATAAAATCGAAATTTTTTATTTTTCTTCATTACACGGGGTTAACATAAGTTAGTCTTTAAATTTTCGTAACACATTATCTCAACTTTGAATTTTTCACAGATTTTTTAAATTTTACCGAAGAGTTCCGCAATTCAAAAACTCGGTAAAAATTACTGACTCGATAAGTGTGTACAATAATTACGAAGAAACCATAAAGCCTACAATGTTACTACCAAATGCACAAATCTAGCGAGCTGAATGGAAAATGTTTTGTAGAACAACTAAATAAACAGAAATGAAAATTTTAAACTTAAAAATACTAAAATGTATGAAATTTTACCAGTTTTTTTGGTACTTTCAACATACTTTTCAATTTTAATGTATGATAATTAACTTATATCGAATTCTTTTACAAAAACCATTAAAAGCTAAGACTTAAATCTTTCATTTGGCATGTTAAAATCATAAAACCACATTAAGATTAAAAAAATATAGCTAACCAAATTTGGCAATACAAAAAAACATAAAATGTTGAATAACTGACTTAGCAGTCCTTTCCGCCCTATGTTTCATGGGGATTTTTTCATAACTTTAGGAGCCCTATCTACCCTAAAAATATGTAAAACCCGGAACCAAACACCCTGTATTTTTTTAAATTTAAAGACGCCATCAAACAACAAAATGTACACTGAAGCAAATCTTCATGCCATTGGCGAAATCCTTTCAATTTCATTAGATGTTCAATGAAGATATCGCTTTGAAAATTCCAATGAAAGTTATGTGTCTATGATATCCATATGACCATCAGCTACGGACACATGTTTCGGAGAACGGTAGCCACCTGATAAAAAGTTACGTTTTGTAGGTTGTTACGTGTCATTTTCGTTCCGTGTAGGCATCGATTGGACTACCAGATCCTACACACTGCAAGAAGAACGGTCAATCCGTACATAAATTGACGTTAAAAAAGTGATTGATCTTAAGAAAAAGTGATTTAATTAAATTCGCCTTAAAAAAGGAGACTTGATAGTGACTGGCTTCAACCAAATGACCAAGTCACTAAAAAGTGACACGCTAGCAGCCCTTAAGGCTGAATAAGCAATTTTATAGTTGAAGAAGCATATTTTTCCAAGAATAAGCACTTATTCCTCCTCCAATGTTTGCTGAGCCCATACCAAATGCACGGCTGTTACAAGATTTTCTAAATATGATCATCGAAATCCGCGATTTCTCAAAAGAAATCCGTGACTTCAAATACTAATCCCCGACAAAAAAAAAACTGTTTTCATTGTCTAAAAATAAAGGCGTCTCTGACGTATTTTGCTGTCCTAAATGTAGTAGGGTAAATGTTGGCTTCGGCACCCATTGACTGTTTTCGGCAACCAAAATTTAAACGTTAATTTCACTATGTTTTCCCATCAACGCACTTCCCTGAATGTGTCCAAACGATTGTTTAGCCTTTCAGCTTCAATCTGATTATATTTGAACGATCGAGCAATCCAGTAATGCTACATTTTTCTTCAAATAAAGCATACGCACTACAAAATGAGGTTGATTTCGAGTTGCCGATAATAGAACAGCTGGTTAACACGCAGTTCTAATGGGAAGGTTGCCGAAGAAAAAGAGACTGCCGACAATAGTCACACTCACCTGAGAAGTTTGGAGCGTTGTAAAAACGCTTTCAAAACGTTTTGAAAAATTCTGTCGATTGGAATGGATAGAGAAGCAAGCAGCAGATGAATGTAAACAAACAGACACATCATATATGTGCGTGTGGCTGAGAAAATGCTAGTAGAAGTGCAGACGCTGCTTAGATTGACGAGAATACGTAAATTCCCCTAGTTAATTTGGCTCTAGTTTTCTCAATTTTTTACCGATTCAAACCAAACATACTGCACATAATCAAGAAATTATCAGAGTTTCATAAATCACACTTGTTGGTCACGTCGCGGTTCTGTATTTACATTGGAGGCGAACCAGCCCAAGGCTGAAAGCCTCCCTAATAAAGTTAAATTAATTAATTCTGTATTTACACGGATATTCCTTGGGGTCTGACCAATGCATTGGTGAGACATTTTCATATTTTTATTTTTTTTTTATTTCTAATATGAACCTTTTTGTTGTTAAATCATAACTGAATCGTATAAATGTGACTTTGTGGATCACGCACGACTTATTACTATGTATACCGGAGATTATAGGGTTTTTAGATCTTCCAGGGCATCAGATGATTTGTTCTACTAGATCAACCAAGACTGCAATAATGTCTGTAGTATTGCAAAATGTCCAATCAGATTTAGAGTGTCTATGTGGATCATGCATGATCTATTTCCGAGTAATCAATATGGTGTAGGTTCTTCAAATCGTCCTGGAGTTCAGATAATTTGATCTACTAGATCAACCGAGATTGGGACAATGTCTTTAGTATCGAAATATTTCCAGACAGATGCACAGTGTCTATGTGGATCATGCATGAACTATTGCCAGGTATACCAGATGTTTTAAGTCATCCAAGTCGTTCTGGAGTTCAGATGATTTATTCTACTAGATCAACCATGACTGGGATAAAGTATGTAGTATCAAAATATGTCCAAACAGATTCATAGTGTCTTTATGGATAATGTTTAATTATTTCCACGTATACCTGATGATTTAAGGTTCTCCAAATCGTCCTGCACTTCAGATTTTTTGTTTTACTATGTTGATCTAGTAAGTAAGACTGGTCTAATATCTGTAGTATCGAAAATAGGTTGGCACGATCCACATAGACACTTTGAATCTGTTTGGACATATTTCGATACTATAGACATTATTGCAGTCTTGGTTGATATAGTAGAACAAATCAACTGAACTCCAGGACGATTTGGAGAACCTAGAATATCCGGTATACATGGCAATAACTCGCATATATTCGATTCGTTTATGATTTGACAACGTAAAATGCTCTGTTCATATTGGAAATTTAAAAACTACAAGGGACAGCCTAATGGGGTTGTACGCAATGATGACGTAGGACTACGTGGTATGATATTATAAATATTTTTTGTTAACTGCAGCATGAGCTTGTATTTTGTGTAGGAATAGGAATGTTAGCGTGGTTCTCTCTGTTTATACTCTTTAGTATGAGTATGGCTGCCCTGAAAAGAACCTTTTGATATGAATTTTAGTTGGGACATGTTCAGAAAATTAACTCTTTTGGAAAATGTTGGTGGCCCTGAAAAGGGCCGATGGTAGTACAAGTTTAAAGCCTTTGGAAGACATTTTCTCGTACATCAGACCGGAGATGAGCTTGACACCACCACGTCGAGCCACACGACGAATGGCAGGCCCTGGATGTTATCACATGATGACACCGACACCGATGTTTACCGTTGAACGGATGAATCGCAACTAATGCGAAGGCGCAGTTAGCTACCTGTTATATAGACAACCAGCTCTGCCGGTACCATATTTTCTCGCTTCCTGTTAGCTATACACAGTAACCAATGAGAAGTGAAAAAATATGGTTCCGGCAAAACTGCTTGTCTGTAGAACAGGTAGCAAACTGCGCGTTCGCATTAGTTGCGATCAGGCATGGAAAATCATTTGCATTCATTTCGTGCATTCTTTCATCAACAGCATTCTGCAAAATTATGTACGAGGTTTTTGTAGGTTTTGTTATTAGCTACAACTTTTGCTGATAATTCAAATCTGCATCTCTTATGCATCACGAACTAGGGCGGGCAGAACTTGTTACTGTTTTTCAATGAATGTAAAATACATTCACTGAAAAACAGTAGTAGCTGCTGCTCGCTCTGTTTCGTCGTGCATAAGAGATACGGATTTGACTTATTAACAAAAGTTTTAGCTAATGACAAAACCTACAAAAACCTTATACATCATTTTGCGAAATGTTGCTAAAGAAAAAAGTTAGAGGCAAATAGATGTAAATGAATACACGAAATGAATGCAAATGATTTTCCATGCCTGGTTGCGATGCACCAGTATATGGTGATAAGTGTGCAAAATATTACGCAATTCCATCCTTCCTATTCGCACGCGCCCGAGGATCGGAGGCGAATTCCACTTTAATTAGTTTCGTCTACTTACTACTCTATGACGACTGTGCTGGGTAAGCAGCATATGCATGTAGGTATTTGGTGGTTTTGTTAGTTAATTCGACGTTTTTGGACAATGCTGAACATTTACCAGTTTTCTATAGTTTCTTGTTGAAAACCAACATTCGAAAGCATTGATATCGATGCGTAGCCATATTTCTGATCGATTGGCGATAAAATTATTGAAATTAAACCAGGGGCAGCTGAGTTATTAACGTTCAAAATCTTTCTTAATTTGTTACATGTTCCATTTTCGGTTTTCACAAAGTGTACCCCCATATAGAAATGAAAGACGTAGTCCTACGTCAAAAAAACATGAAAATGTCTCACATTGGATAGACCCAGAGAGTTTCCATGTAAATTTGGTGTGACTTATGGAATTGAGATCATTTCTTGATTATTTGCAGGGTGTTTGGTAAAAAAAATGGAGAGCCAAATGAACATCAAAATTGATGACAGCAAAATAATCCGGGACGGAATGGTTACAATGAATTCCACAATTCAGTCCCATCGTGATTCTAGCGACATCATTTTATGTTTCCGCGATTTTTGCGACTGAAAGTTCAAATCCGTGACAAATCCGCGAAAATCACGAAATCCGTGAAATTCGCAAAATTCGCGCCTGTTGTAACAGGCCTGCAAATGACGAATCGGAAACACTAGACTATCTCCGATGTACATAAAACTTTGTTTAATAGGCCAGGCTCGAATTTTCAAGCCAATTGAATTCAACTGAGTTGATCAAATGACTTGCCTAGTCAAAATCCAGCTTAAGAAAATCAGCAGAAATATCCGCCAGAAACGCTTTGACATCGCATCTCATAGGCGTAGCGCATCCAGTGTGTTAGTTTCCGAGTGAGGAAATGGAGATAAAATGGTAGATAAAGCGTTTCATCTCCGCAGTTCAGCCGAGGCTATCGACTCTCCTGCAACACGGAACTCTCAGTGAGGAACGCTTTGGCCCGTATCATACTTGCGTAGTGGTTTCAATGTAATACTTTCCGAAAGAAGAAAATCGTTGCTGTATAGGTAGCCAATGCATCTCATTATCATAGTGCATCGAAAGCTTTTACACCAACGATAAGCATTCCACGAGGTCTTCCTCCTGGTGGTTTGAAGTAAAATATCGTTCTTCTCTCTTTCGCTCAAGAGTTTTGCTGTCGAGCATCTCTGTTGTTGAGAGTAGCAAACGTCAAATCGTATGAGCATCTATGTTGTTGTTGTTCTTTTTTTTTGAGGTAGGACTACGTCTGTGATTTTTATATGGGGGTACACTTTGTGGAAACCGAAAATAGAACATGTAACAAAATTTTGAAAGATTTTGAACGTTAATAACTCAGCTGCCCCTGGACAAATTTCAATAATTTTATCACCAATCGATCAGATATATTTCTACGATTCTATTACATTTAAGACTTTATCATTTTCAAAATGTTGAATTCCATCCGGTCTCACCAAACGGTGTTTATTCAATCACCGTGTGGTGAGTGGTGGCGTTCTCCAGTACACAACGAAAGGATCCCCGCAAGCCACTAGCTACCAAGGCTGGCCTCAACCGCTAATCGGATTCAGTTCCAATCACCGTGTGTGGTTATGTTCGGTCGTCGGAATCAGCTGCAGCAGCAGCAGTGCTTTCGGCGCGTGGCGTTGAACATTGTTCTCCAGTACGCAATGAAAGACTGCCTGCAATCAGCGAGCTGCAGCCCACATGAGCATCCATAGAAGGAGGAAGAAGCTGCACAGCTATTGATCGGAATAGCTCTTCGTGAGTCGCTGTGGACCATCTAGACCAAACGCGTTACCCTCATTCCAAACAACATACAGCTCGCCAGCCTCATCTGTGTTTAACACCCTAATTGCTCAGCATTACTCAACCATCACGATAAAACGTTTGTTTCAAGGCAACCTTAAATTTTTAAAAGATTATTTTTTGGACATTTGTCAAGGTCATCAATCGGATGTCAGTTCCCATATCAAGATAGAGCTGGAATTAGGGCGTAACAGCTTTTGTAAACAATGACTTCTTTTGATAATGTCTTGAAAATCAAGGCTCGCCCACACAACAAACCAGGTAGGATAAGACTTCCTCTACCCGAAAGTGGTCTGATTTTGATCCAGAGATGATGGATTTTAATTCTTAATACGCCAATCGATAGGAATTGTTTTATTTAATCACCGCAGGGTGAGTAGTGGTGTTCTCCAGTACATAACAAAAGACTGCCTGCAAGCAGCGAGCTGCAGCCCACATGATCATCCATAGAAAGAGGAAGAAGCCGCACCGCTATTGATCGGAATCAGTAGCTCTTCGTGAGTCGCTTTGGGCCATCTATGTCAAGCGCGTCATACTAAAGAGTATAAACAGAGAGATCCCCGCTTATATTCCTATTCCTACACAAAACACAAGCTCCTGCTGCAGTTAACAAATAAGATTTATTACCTATGTAAGACTACGTAGTCCTACGTAACCTTTGCGCACAACCCCATAGGGCTGTCCCTTGAAGTTTTTCAATGAAGATTTCGTAATGAAGAAAGTGAATGAAAAGTGAAAAAAATATTTGGGCTAAGAGCTCTAAAAGACAAAATGGTATTGCCGGCAGAAAATCAGCTGGACTTGATCGAAGATATACCTTTTATTCCGTCGCATTGTTGAAAAGAACTTACAGCTGGTAACCTTGCAACAGGAAGGAGAAAACCATCACCAGGAACTTCAATCCGAGTTCGTATGAAACTAAATGGCTTTGCGGATCCAAAAAATTGCAGAAGTTATTCTGCTGGCCATGTCTGCTGTTTCGGAAGTCTGGTAACAAAGGCGTATGGAGTGAAACAGAATACAATGATCTCAGTCATTTATCAACGGAAATCAAAGTTCACGCTTCGAGAGACAATATTGATAACGCGATGGCTTTGCAGACGTTTGGGAAGATTCGAATTGACGAAGCAATATACCATGGCCGAGAGGTATGTACAGCGGAACAATCATTCATCTATGACACCGGTTTGTAAGATGTATTTTCAGTAGTGTTCAAACTTGGAAATCACATATTGTGTCTTCGAAGCACCATTGTATCTGTAGAAAGAAGTTACGTCTAAAATAAATTTGAAGTTCTCTCTGGAAATCCCTTGTTTTTTTTTATAATAGAACAGAAATTCTCCGTAGAACACTTCAAAAAATTCTTAAAATTCATCCTTTTTTCGAGTTTTAAACTCTTTCTAAGAATTCACTGAAGCTTATTTTTTTTTAATTTGCATGAAATTCTCCGTAGAATTCACCTCAGACCAACAATTGAAAAGGGCCTATTAGCTTTTGAGAGCAAAACTTGAAATCCCCTTTCCCTGTAAACACCATCTGGCAGAGGAAATTCTCCCGCCGAGAATTGTCTGCAAATTTTGATCAGAAATATCTTGCAGTTCTCCTCTAAATTCGTCTGAAGATTGAATGGAATTCACATTAACATTCAATAGAAATTCCTTTCAAAATGCGCTTGGAATTATACTCGGGATAGCCTTATAGATCTTCACCTAATTATTTTGGAATTGAACCCTCAAAATTCGCGTTCCTTGGTATTTTTCAAGAATACTGGATTTCTTTTCACTCTTGGGAGATCTAGTAAAATCTCTCCTAGAGATTTTCGTATAGCTCCCTAGAAAATATTCTCTGAAATACCTAGGTGTTATCTCTTGAATTCATTCTAAAATCTGCTCAAATTTGTTTTGGAAAAAAAATCTAAAATTCTCTTGATAGTTCTTTAACGTGACTGTAGTTATCCTGAAAATCTTGACCAGTCTAAGGGTCTTGAAATCTTATTGTTTTCGAAGAGAGGACGAGGTATATTTTTTCAGATTTAAACTCAATTCATGGGATTTTCCAGTCAACTTCAAATTCCAGCTTTTTCCCGGTTTTCCCGGTTCACTGATCACTCTGCATTTCACACATTTTTTTTTTATATTTATTTATTTGTACAGGCTCAATCGAATAAACATTACAGAGCCGAGTTATCATTTGCATTATACATGATTAATGTTTTAAATCTAGAGTTAAAGGAATTGAACCGATTACTCGCGGTCGTCTCGAGGTTAGTGGAGATTTACAATTTTTTGGATGGGGAAAGGGAGAAGGAGGTTTGAAATATGATTTATTATACAAATATTTAATTAATCCTAAAACATGAACTTATTTCTATTCATCTTGAAAACAAACATTAAAAAAAAATTACACGCACAATACACAAACTAAACAAAGGTTAATCAAACTTACAATCTAAGGTTAGTATTCTTAAAGTAAACATATATGAGTTTCATAAACTCCAGATCACGTCTAGCCAAAATATCCTGAACTGGAACATTAGGTTGTCTACCTCGAGCCCGAAGGGAATCGCACAGCTCAGATCTGACTCCACGATGCTCAGCACAAGACCAAAGGATGTGATCGGCGTCTTGGTAACCTTGTCCACATTCACAGAGATTGCTGTCTCCCAGCCCAACACGAAACAAGTGAGCGTTTAACGAATAATGATTGGACATTTTCACATATGAAACACTTGTTTTTAATCCCATTATATTTGTTTTGCCTTGAGCACATTTTGAGACCCAGCTCCGAAAGAAAATTATTCCGGGTAATATGCTTAACCAAACTCTTATTCGCGGGCGGATTCCTCTGGTGGAAAATAGTAAAAACAACGCTTTCATCTCCAAAATTCTGTAAGGTAATTCCATCTAAATTGCAATAGCAGCAACATTCCCATACTAAAACTTTACTGTGAAGCTAATTTAACGAGCTAACCAGGTTTACGATGAAGAACTAGAATACTTAATACGCTCTATGCTGTCAAAGCAATGCTTGTCTACGTGTCTTTGAATCATTATTCAATCATAAAAGTGCTACTCCAAGCAAAAAAAAAAACTCTCAAGCAAGACCATTATCCTAAATTCTCATTTTGTTAGTTCTCTGAGCTAATCAAGCTGTGATGAACACAAGAAGGAACAAGAACTAGAAGACTAGAAGAAAGTCATTAGCTTCTCTTAAAGCTGGGTTTAGACAAAGCAAGTCAATTGATCAACTCAGTTGAATTCAATTTACTTGAACGTGTAAACTATGCCATTAAACTGAATTAAATTGAAAAAAAAGTTGAACCAAACAGAACTTTGCAAGCCAATTGAATTCAACTGAGTTGATCGATGACTTGCCTTGTCTAAGCCCAGCTTAACTCTTAACCATTCTTGCATTTACTCAAAAGCGCTCCAATGCGCTCAAGGGAATTATTTTTGTTGGACACAGCTGGATCGAGCAAATGCAGAATCTACTTAAAGGTTAAATTTTGTCAGACGCAAATAAGTATAAAATCTATTAAATGAGCATAAGGAGCTTAATCTTGCACTGAATTTTTATCTCGGTTCAACGCAGGAATGTGACAACACCCAATGGGAGCTGAATTTATAGTAGGCTCAAAATCATCGTAATACCCTTTTATTTGAGTAGCTGGACATCACGCTAAGGGGTTAGGTTTTGATAAGTTTTTTAGTGGGAATGACACTGATGAAGACTGCACATTGTAGCCGAAATACGTAGCTGTCATGGATACCAAAATTAATTAAGTGGAATTAAATGGAATGTAACCTTTTTTGCAGCTTTATTTACTCTGTTATTGTCAGATGATCTCAAATTCTTGTCAATTTTCAAGTGTCCATGGTTTTTAATACTCCTTGCATTTTATAGGAGCTTTAATTAGAAAATAAATTGTTAATGTTGAAGACATACGTTTTTAAACATTTAAATTTTTAACAATATTTAAATTTTTACTCAAAATTACCAACGAAAATTTCTGGGTATATTTTGCCAGATTTTTTTTCTTAACAACTTTATCTCAGTCGTCATTTCGATCAGACGCGACGTTTTCGTGTCACAATTTATTTAAAAATGTCAAAGACGCCATTTTGAAAAAAAAATAGAAGCTCCAAAAAGGCCATACATTATAATTATGCAAAAAAATTATCCTATTTGGCCTGGAACTGGTCTGTTCGGTTTTGATCATACCAAATTAGTTAATTCACTAAAATCCAAAGTTTCAATTTATGTCATTGGAGAGCTCTTCAAAACAATAGAGTTCTCCAGATGCACAAAAGTGTGCGTGAGACCGCGCGCTACCTTTTTAAGTAGTTGTGATACCGCGATACCTTTTCGTTTCTTCTCCTTCTTTTTTCATTTTTATATATGGATGTTGGATTTTAGTGTTCGTGAGATTGCACTTGGAGATCTCTATGCTGCTAAAAATCATTTCTTCTACACTCAACTTAGCTGAAACTGAAGACAAACTCAACAGATAGACCAACTACCTGCATGAATTTGAATTTTGACATAACAACATTCTTTTTATTAAAGCAACCTGTGAGTATCGACGACATCATTTCTAGATAGAGCTGGAATTAGGGCGTAACAGCTTTTGTAAACAATGACTTCTCTCGATGATTTCTCGTAAGCCATGGCTTTCCCTGACAAATCGGAAGACTTCCTCTACCCGATGGTTATGTTGGTTTGTGTAGGCGTGCCTTGAATTCCGAGAAATCAATGAAAGAAGTCATTGTTTACAAAGGCTGTTACGCCCTAATTCCAGCTCTATCTTGATTTGTTACTTCATTCGTGGCAAGATATTCATTATCGCTTGTGTTGTTGTCAATATTAAAGATCGCCTTCATCTTGGTGGGGATGATTTGATCCTCAACAAATTCAAAATATATATTTTAATTTTAAACATAAATAGCACTAAAGAACGTGTTGTTCTGGTTTTTACACACAGATCGATGGAAAATTATTGCCCCATGCTGGATTGATGATAATAGTGAGGTCGACAATATTCAAAATAATAATAATTTTGCCCAATACGAAATTGATTATTTTGCTTTTGTTTATGAAAATTTTGGGTTGGATAATCAAGCACTAGTGAATATCAACAAACGCGAAATTTAATGTAAAATGAGATCATTTGTTCATTTCTCTCGTAGGGGAAATGACGGCTTCGGTATGACAGACTTTTCTCGGCAACCTAAATTAAAATTCTAATTCACAATTTACGAAAACACTTCGCTGAATGCATTCAAACGATTATTAAGGTTTTCAGCTTCAATGGATTATGTTTTTTCCACTGAAAAAAGCAGGGAATGGAATTTAGCAGGGTTTTCTTGAAATGAAACACATGCACTAAAAAATGCTGCTGATTTCAAGTTGCCGATGAAAGCACATCTGTTAAACACGCAGCTCAAACAGAAAGGATGCCGAATAAAAAGATGTTGCCCACAATAGTCGCTCTCACTAGAGAAAATTGGAGCTTTGTAAAAGCGTTTCAAAACAGTGTTTGACAATTCATTCGACTGAAATTGTTAGAGCAGCTGACAGCAAAAGATTGTAAACAAACCAGTACTGCATATGTGTGAGTTCCTTAGAGAAAAAGGCTATAGAAAGCTGGTCGCTGCTTAGGATGCCGAGAATACGTAAATTCCCCTACGTGACAATTTTTTGCAAAACTGCTTCAAAGCTACAGATGTTCATCACCCGAAGCGTAGTTTTGGTTGCCTCATAAACTGGTTCTCAATAGCTGAGCTCCACCGCCAATGTCATCAGAAGTCGATTTGAATTGAAATTCTAGACGGTGGTAATTTTCTGTAAATTCTTCAACCACCAAACCAAAACTTCGTGAAGCACAGTTTCAATCATGTAGCGACCACAAAGCACAAACACAATGCTTACAAGAGCTTGAAATTTAACGGAAGATGGATCAAAGAGAGGAACCAAAAACAAAAACAGATAAATAAGTGATAATTAGAGGAAAATAAATATCTCCTTCCCCTTGTCCCCATCCCATCACCATCTGCCTTCGGTGTTTGAGCATTCAGAACTCACACTAGAACCGACGCTTCGGACTGATTCCGGATTGTATATGGTTCCATTGTTGTACCGGACCAAACCTTGCGCAGGCTAAGAAAATAATGGAATTTATTATATTTTTTTATTTATAGCCGAGCGGATTTGAACGAGTCCCTGCTAAGAAAAAACCAAACAAATTCAGACCTTGGCGCTTTGTATGGCATGCCTCTCACAGACTTGGAAAACGGCGACGCGTCGGTGTGGTTTAGGTGTAAATTAATTGCTTTTTTAAAGGTGCTAGCACACAGAGTTCAGCAGTCCGGGTCGTATGGCGTTCCCGGGGCGAATGCTAATGGATTTCGGATTCTACGAGCCGTATGATTGCTGAAGTCGAGAAATGGGTTTTCGTAAGTTTTTCACGTTCACGGTGTGTGAAACGACGTCCCCTTGGAGCAGTAAAACTATATTTTTTTATAATCTAACAAATATTTAGTACGCGCAACTGAAACAAAATTGTGGTCTAACTGTTCGGCGATGGTTGTGTTTGCCCATTTCCAGCGGTAACCTAGAGGCCTCAAAAGACAGCTCCCAGGAAAATTTCCGACAAAGGTCGAAGTTGCAGCATCGGGGATGAATGACTTAATTCAATAAGGAAAAGACCGGACCTGTAATTTACTCCATGTGAAGCGAAAGCCAAACTTGCACGGTAGCAAGCCAGAGAGAAAGATTGTTCCAAAACAGCGATGCCAGATTGTTTCGGAGTAATGGTCGATGTTTTCACAGTTATTCATATTTTTACGCTTTTACATTTTCAAGTGTATTTTTTAACATTTTATTCCATAAATTTATGCCCCAACAACTGGCATCCCTGCTGCGGTGGGCCAACGGAGGATGGAAAGCAACCCAGTAGAAGACACGAGGAACTTTATCTCAACTTAATTTAGATGCCTCTTCCTTTTGGATCAGCTACAACTCTCTTTATTGCTGTGTCTGCAAACGTGTGTTGTGATGCCTTGTTCGACAGATTTCCGTTTTGCCCAAGCTTTCGCTGCATATTCCAAACGTCCTAAGTAACCAGTCGCAATCGCCGCGCGTCCAACCGAAACCAACAACTGCTTCGGGTGATGGATAATTGTATAAATTACCGCGGGTTGATCCTTTGGGACCTGTTCCCTGAAGTCCGCAAAAGAGTTGTCTCGAAGTGGAGCAGCGAAAAACATGACCATTTGGGTGTTGAAGTTTCGAATTTCATCCTGCGCTGAACCCCGAAGACGAACGGTGGAGCTGTTCAATATTCAGCATTGCTTAATTTGTGCCACACTATTCCCCCAACTGATGCTGGGATGCATCTCGTGACAACTCTGGACGACGACGAGAGATCAATCGAGTCGATCTTCGATCTGTGCGCTGATGAACCCCGAAAAAGGCGACCTGCTTCGCGATTCTGACTGATTTCCCCTGGCTACCCCTCCATAGCTGCTTGACACGGCAGCAGCGGCAGTGTTGACAACTGCACTTGTCCAAAGTTGGCAGTTTTTCGGTTTTGGAACTCGGGAAAGCAAGCAGGCAAGCAAACGAGAGCTGTGGTCATGAATATTTATGCACGAACCGCATCGTTGGGTCTGGGTGCCTCTTTTTGTGCCTTCTCGACAGGTTCCCTCGCGCAGCACAGCAGGTAAATTGGACCACTCCGCTTGTTTGGGGGTCGACTCTCGGCGCGCTCGGTTTTCGGCAATTTAATTAATGTCAACCTGGGAAAACGACTGCGGCAGCGACGACGACGACGACGAGTGGAACCTGCTGATTTGTTTGAGTCTGTCTGAGCTGGCAAAAAAAAACGGGGATCCAACTAGTGCAACCTGCTGGGACTGGGAGAGAGAGAGGCACTCCGACAAGTCCCGGTCGACAAACGTTGCGAGCAAGTTATTAAAAATTCCGAATGTTTGGAATTGTTTTGCGGGACTTGATTGCGGTCCCGCGACCGGAATAGCATCTGTCGTTCTCGTTGGCCCGGGAAGCGTGATTCGCATTGATAATCACCAACGGTAAGCAACGTCAGCAATTGTCACCATAGCAGCGTTTTTTTTTCAGCCTAGCAAAACATCCCCAAACCCGATCCTTTCAATTCAATTCAATCACTTAGCCATCAAGTCGGAAATTTTCCCACACAAAAGTTCGGGAATTAGTTGCATAATTTGCTCCGGTGGCGCACTACAGTCTCCACATCCAATTTGGAACTAATTCTCCACATCCTCCGCCCGGTATGGAGCTACGAGTTCGTTGCCACACGCCGGGCGGAGACAGGGGACCATCAATCTCCAACGAGCTTTCCCCTGACACCACTATCTTGGCTTGGCTTATTATCATCATTAAAACCTCCAGCTGAGATTCATTTCTCGCTACCACTCACCAGAGAGTGACTCCGGTGAAGTCAGTGTGGTTGCGAGAGTGGCCGACCGTCTACGGCGGACGTGTGTTAGGCTAGATGTAAATTGTTGCAATTTCAACAATCATCGCCCAGCAGTAGCAGATGGGAACAAGAACCGCGACGGACCACAAAGACCGACGAGGGAATTTCAGCTAAACAAGACCCGGAAGACGTGCAGTAGACTGGTTCACACAGAGGGAAATGGATGGGTTGTAAAATAATGATTCAAAATTTTCTTTTATGTCGTGCTGCATTCTATAGAACCTTTTCATCAAGAATAATCAACTTGGGCTGTTCGCAATGCTGAGTTTCAAAAATGATTCAAACTACTACTACTGCGTTGCGCTCAACGGCGCCGGTGGTGTAGTGGTAAGCGTGATTAGCTCTCACCCCAGCAGGACTGGGTTCAATACCAGTCGGCGCCGCCGGGATGTTCTGAGGCATAACATCTCTGATCACGCCTTCCTTCGGATGGGAAGTAAAGCCGTTGGTCCCCGGTTCATGAGTTGATGGGTCGATAGGTAGGGTCCAGGTGTGGGAGCTGCCTTCCTGGCACGTCGGTAGCATTGGTGCTCAGCATGGAAAACAAGATCGACGGAAAAAAAAACAAACCAAAAGGAAAAAGGTACTGCGTTGCGCTGATCGCACAGTTTTAAAAGGTGAATGGTATTTATTCCAACATATGTGTGCGTGTGCAAGTTTTGTTTGCTTCGGTGATTTCTAATCTAATCTAACACCAACACAGCCAGTTCATGAAAGCATCCTGGAAAATGATAGATATACCTCCATCCTTTTTCTAGTCTATTTGGTATAATTTGAACAACAGAGATGCGCAAAATATATCAAAACGGCCATGCCTACTGTGCAGCATTTAAGGGGCAAGATGATTCAGAAACATCGGGCCTGTTAAAATCAAAGATTTAAACACGATGCTTCAGAATCTAATTTATGGATGAAACGTAGACATCTCGTACCGTACGTTCCGCTGTATTGTTATTTATAAATGATTGGTGGTTGGGAGCATCTAATCTAAAAAAGATAAGTGATGCTCAATTTTCCTCGAGTGGTTGGGACATGAGCACTAACTCTTGTCCTAGCCTATATGGCTACTCGCTTTCTGAAATGAGAAAAAATGGAATAAAAGGCCGTAGGAAAATGGAAATGGAGGAAGGAACCCTAGTTCTATCTTCCCTTGAGAAAAAGCGGGTCTCTAATCAATCTACAGGAAAAGCTCGCTAAAAGTCACCGTGAAGTGATATCGGTAATAAGGGCCAATGACTCGTGAACTTTTCCTTTTGTGTGCTTCAGAAAACCTCGCAAAATTTTCCAACGCTGAACACGAACAGGTGAGAACTCGATTTCAGTAGAGAGTAATAGAATGAAAATATATTAAAAAATATAAGAACATATACCTATATGAGCATAAAGGGAAGCCAGTTTCAAAATTTTGTATTCTTACTGTTCTGCTGCACTACTGTTGAATCAAGGCACTTCAAAGACTTTTCGGGGTTATTTCCAAACTAGTTCCAAAATTCTTCAGGCAAATCATGAGCACATGAACTTTCAAGTACAAAACATCAAACGTCTAAAACCAGAAAAAAGGGTTAGGACGACTATCTTGCCGAATGAATAAATTGGAAAATCTGTGTTGGAACTTGGCCATACCCACTCGTTCCCAACCTTTGACAATAGCATGCTCGACATTTGATTTTTCATCAAAATACAGCACGAAAGCGGCTCGTCGAAATGATGTCTAAGACAAAGTTGCAGAGACCGAAACAGCTGAATATATAAACAGGAAGGTTTGTTTGCTTTGGTGATTTAAGCACATACGTAGAAAGTGATTCTGTTTCCTGGTACAAGATGATTACAGCAACGTAATCCAGTGCCAGATAACGAGTTTGAAGAGGTCCCGGACGATTCTTCTGTCGAAAAATGAAGAGCAAGTACTAAAGGGTGTCCACGATGAAATTGCCACACACAAAATTGATTCGCAAAATTCGAGTTTTCATCCGATTGCCATCAAATTTTCAGGGATTGAGAAATAACTATTAAACTTCATTTTACCATTTTACTCGTATTTTATTTACAGTCCATACGCAAATGCCCGCACCTTGGCCTTAACCCCGGCCATAAGATTCTGCACAACCTGTGAATCAACCGTTTTTTGCATGTAAACCCATACTTTCTTCAGTTCCTCGACTGTCTTCACTACCTTAGGTCGTTTAAGAAGGTGCTGCTTCACAATCGCCCAGTACTTCTCGATGGGGCGGAGCTCCGGAGTGTTGGGAGGGTTGAACATTTTCGGCACGAAATTAACCTTATTGTCCGCATACCGTGGCATGATGCCAAATCCGGCCAGAAGATTGTTGGGACGTTGTGGGCCTTCAGGAGAGGAAGCAGCCGCTTCTGGAGGCACTCTTTTATGTACACCTGTCCGTTCATCGTGTCCTGGGTCACGAAAGGTGCACTCCGCTTCCCGCACGTGCAGATGGCTTGCCAAACCAGGAATTTCTTCGCAAATTTGGACATCTTCTGAGTGCGGACATGCTCCGGAACGCTGAACTTATCCTTGGCCGTGAAAAACAGGTTGCCGGGGATCTGTTTGAAGTCGGCCTTCACATATGTTTCGTCGTCCATGATGCAGCATTCAACTTTCGTCAGCATGTTGAGGTACAACTTCCTGGCACGGGTTTTGGCGGACTTGTTCTGCTTCTCGTCACGATTAGGGGCCTTTTGTACCTTGAACGTTCGAAGCCCAGCCTTAGTTTTGGCCTTCTGGACAAAACTTCGGCTTAGGTGCAGCTTCTTAGCCACATCCCTAACGGAGGCGTTCGGATTTCGGTTGAAGGCCCCAACTACGCGGTTGTGATTTTTGGTGTTGTACGGAATACTTTTTCCTTCACTTCTGGGCTTCCGATCGGTGGTCAACCGTTCCTCGAACCGCTTAATCACTCGCAACACCGTGGAATTCGCGATTCCCAACGTTTTAGCGATGGAACGATGCGAGAGATCCATGTTCTCGTGATGAATGCGCAAGATTTTATCACGCACGAGCTGTTCTTTCGACTCCATTTCCGCGAGTTTTGATCACAGGACTTTAAAACTTGCAGGATGTAAATAATGCACTATGAACTAAATCCACCCAAATTTTCATTAAATTCTACCCAACGGTTAAAAAGTTAGAGCAATTTCATAGTGTGGCAATTTCATCGTGGACACCCTTTATGCGAAGTGCAATTTGATGAAGGAGGAGATTATTTTATGGAGATCTCTTATCACCTGATGGTCTTTGAAATAATTTCTGAGCACCCTGGTATCGAGGGTGAATATATGAGAGACGTGATTTAAATTGGTAGACAGTTGAAGATCTTCAGAATTTTACTTGATCAACTGGAAGATTTGAAAACATATCATGAGTAGTTTTTCTCAGATCACCTGATGGTCTTTGGAATACTTTCTGGCTCTCCTGGTATCATGATGGAATATTTGCGAGATGTGATTTTAATTGTTGGACGTTATGAGATCTTCCAAATAATACTTTACCAACCTGAAGTATTGAAAAAGTATCCAGATATGGAAATCTTAAAAGACATGAAGGTCTTAGGAATAATGTCTGAGCTGCCTGGTTTCATATGAGAGATGTGATTGGATTGTTAGATATTTCAGAATTAAACCTGAGGTTATCACGGGAACCTCTCATTACCTGGGGTCTTCTGAATAATTTCTGAGCAACCTGGTATCATGAGAAAACACCTAATAATCGTGATTTTATTTTTTGGATAGTTGAAGATCTGTAGGATAATATCTGATCAACCTGAAGTCTTGAAAAAAAAAATAGCAATCGGACTTCATGGAGATCTTAGAATATCTCAAGATCTTTGGAATAATTTCTGAGCAGCCTGGTATCATAATGAGAGAATATCTGTTTGCTGAAAAAGACGCTAGTGCTTTCATGAAATCCTCCATGCATTTCAATGAAGTTCTATAATATACTGATGTGATGTGATGTGAATGGAACCCACCATCAGTGCAAGGATTACCAATGTCTGCAGATACTTTACCGGTTATAAAGTTCTGTCTGATGGTTTGTTGCAGCTGGTTGAATCAGCTTCATTGAAGACCTTGGGAAGACAAAACGACCAGATAGCCATCTGTAATCACGTGACAAGGGACTGGTAAATCCACGAACTCTCGTCCAGTCAACAAATCCTTTGATTCCCCTATGCTACCCCTCCCCAACCCAATATATAATATAATGTTTTAAAATATATGATTGACAGTAATGTTCCAATTTTGTCAACCCCTCTGCATCCGAATTTTAATTATTTAAGATAATAGGAATTGTTATTTTAACTCTCTTTCTTTGATAAGATAAATTTTAATTGTTTTGTTTGAGTGCTTTAAGGTCTTGTTTTCTGTTTTATTTTTGAAAAAATTATCAAGGAGGGGTTATTTATGTACTCAAAAACGAATGATTTCAATGAATTTATCTGTACCAACAAACTGACCCATCCGAAATTGCACTATCACTTTCCTTAAAAATTTCCTCTGCTTTTTACTTTAATTTTTCCCTATCCTTTGCTAGCAACTTTCAGACTCGTTCATCCATCCCCATTTCATCCATCATACAAAATCTTGCTTCAGTGTATCCTTCCATGTAAAGCTAGGTCAACCATCTTCTTTTCCAATTAAACTTAAATTTATAAACCACGCACGGTTCACTTGCCGGATACGAACATAAACTTGTATGGAAGTATCGAATAGTCCTCCGGTTCCGAATCTGCATGTAATTGGCAAACTCCAGAGACGTCTACTTTGTATATCCTTGGGAATTAGTTGAGTCATTGTTATAATTTCACCATATTCCACTAATGAATGAATTCCACACTATTTGAAACTGGCAATCGTATGCTGGGCCGAATAGAAACATTTAAACCGGATCTAAAAACGAATAATAGAAAAAAAAATCCAAGGAGAAAACAAAACTTGACGTCCGTTCACAAGCAAAGCCTACTTCGTGTGCCATAAAGTTCTATAATATACTATACATAAACTTCTTCACTCGGCTGTCGACAGAAGCAGACCACTCTCAATGTGTGTCACGCGATCGTCAGTTTACTCGGCAGCAACCATTGTGTGGTCATTGTTCTTCATCAGCAGTTCTTTCAGTCAGTGCGTCACAGACTTTGGAAAGCAACTGTTCCGTGATGAATGTGTGAGTGCTGACCACGTTTTGTGTCCATTGCTGCAATGGAAGCGCTCTGCTCCCCGTTGGCGAATCTGCCATACAATGAAGCCACTGGAAGCGGCTCCCATTCTGGTGGAGGAGGCTTATTAGATAGCGAAAGATAATGTTTAGTGTGTTGTACCTTTTGACTACAGTTTTTAAGATGTATTGTATAGTGAACATGAATCCTCGGCTCTTTAAAGTTAATTCGGTTGAACCTTAACAAATAAATGAATAAACAAAAAAACTTCCATGAAATTACCTGGAATAAAATTACTAAACGCAGCTGGCAATCAATAGCGTAATAATAATTGTAATCCATTACAAGACTACAGATAAAAACATGGAAAAAGAGCTGTAAATCTGTATGTTTGGTGAAAAACATTAATTGTCCCCTATTACAATTTCTGCTGGGGTCATCCTTAGGATCTCAATATAATCTGACTTTTTTCAGCAGAAACTTCAATTGCCTGTATCTTTGTTTCGGAACGACTGCAATTATGCACCCGATTTACAATTTATAACCATATCTGATACCGACTGGAACTTCACAATCTTCCGGGAAAAAATCTGCCTCAGATTGAAAACTGGAATTACAGGAATCACACTGCACTGAATATGCTGCCAATAGCTAGCAAAAGAAAAACAGAACTCACAGACTCCAAGTTGTAATGTTTTCCTAAACTTTAGTTTCAACTGCAAAGCAAATCCGTTTAAGAAACAATAATATAAATTTAATTACCTGCAAATTTTAGGATGTAAACCCAAATTTATTTACTCAAACCGTTTGCCGATTCCGAACAGTAACAGAATGAGATTCGTCACCTCATTTTCTCTGCCATCTGTCTGATTAGGCTCTGAACCATGTGGCGTATTTTTTTTAACTTTAGGTTAAATTTGACCCGATGGAAATTTATTGATTAATCCTGCTATCCGAGCATGGCTGTTTCTGACAGACAAGAAGTTAGATTTCGACAACCATGGCTGAGGGATTTTTGAACATGGAAAATAAGTATCGAAATGTAACTTTTTTCCATGAGTTCAATTTACCTCGGGAAATGCTTAACAGCCTTAAAAGCTTCTTATTCTTCTTGTTCTGTTTCTGTCACTGCAGTAAACAGGGCTAGTAGCTCATCAAATACATTCAAAGAAATTTGAAACAGAGTTCCAATCGAGTTTCAAACCCGCTCAAAAATAAAACAGAATAGTCTAGCAGTTGCAAATCTGGTTCAAAACAGTGCTCGAATAATGAAACTGCAACTCAGCATTGCGACGGGTGTGTTTTTGTTCTAGCTTCAAATTGAAACAGTCCATATAAAATACAACAACATTGTTAACGGCCAGGATTCTGACTTGGAACTGTAAGTGGCTAGTTATTATCGATTAACCACTTCATTCGAGCAGTTAAAATGACGTTTACTACCACTCGAACTTTGAAATAAAACTTTTTTTTTAAATTTTTTCTTCTATAATAACGAGAAAAGTAGCCAACATTTGTGCGTTTCATAAAATAATAGAAATTAGTTGGTCCAGTTATGTTAAAACTGTTTGAAAAAAAAATCACGCCAAAACTGTTTGAAAAAGTGGTCAATTGCTGAACACATTCATAGGTTGAAAGGTCAAAAAGTCGAAGGTATAAAAGGTCGTGAAGAAAAAAATGTCGAAGGTATGAAAGGTCTAATGGGCAAAAGATAAATTTATGAGAAGGGGGTCCAACGGTCGAATGGACAAAAGGTCGAATGATGCGAAGAGAATAAAAGATCGAATGGAGGCAAAAGGTCGAATAATACAAAGAGGGACAAAAGGTCGAATGGACAAATGGTCGAATGGTCCAATGGGGGAGAAAAGATCGAAAACAATAGTCAAATCCAACCAACCACCGGCCAACCGTGGCGCTGTTGCCGTAGCGGTGATAAAAATGTAAAACATCTGTCAAACGAGACTCATATCAGAATTTTTACTTTTTAAATTGGATATTTGCCTTGTTTTGTACGTTTTTGGTGATCGAAAAGCTTGTAAAGTTGTGGGAAAATTAGCCTTCTTCAAAATGGCAAATGGCTTTAATGATATTACTGCTTGCAATCAGGAAAATATTTGATATTTTTAAAACGTTAAGCTCCACCGCTTAACATGTTCATTGCTGTTGCAAGATCGTTGCATTACCACGGGAGACAACGAGAACGAATTTCAACTTTTTCGGGTTCCGAAGTCGGAGAGCAACAAAATCGCGCAGTGGAGAAAGGTTTCCACTGTTTACAGGGACAGAGCGAATATGCTCCATCATTTGGTTGAATATAAGTTCCAAAGTTTGCTGTCGGGGGGTAATTTGAGATTAATTTCAAAATGGCCGCACACCGGGATGGGAACTTTGCAGCACAAACCCAGTCTACTGGTGTAGCCCAAGCACACAGTATGCTGGGTTTCTAAAACCGCTAGTTCTTCCCGTATAGGTTGCACGGAGTCCCAACATAATCCAGTATATCCAGCAGACGTGGATAAAATTTCGGGATGAGAATTTGCAGTCATACAAAACATAACCTAAATAATATCGATGCATCAAAAAACGCAATTTCACGCACTTTCAATCACAGTGCAATAAAAATTCACTTAACATTGCATTTTTCGACAAATTTCCTCCATGTTTCATTCATAAAAATGATCGTATCTCACTATTTTGAACCTTTTTTTTCAATAATTTATCATTCAAACTCTGGAATTTTAACCGGCTGTCATGAATTTATCACCATTGACTAGTACTATTTCCCGCCACTAGTGA
Source organism: Ochlerotatus camptorhynchus (assembly GCF_037179485.1). Classification (NCBI taxonomy): domain Eukaryota; kingdom Metazoa; phylum Arthropoda; class Insecta; order Diptera; family Culicidae; genus Ochlerotatus; species Ochlerotatus camptorhynchus. Next base: position 2,362,590 of record NW_027040681.1, on the reverse strand, counting down.
CGCATAAATTTCTTTTGGATTCTACTACATAATAATACACACAGATATCTTAAGAAAATAGAAGAAAAGTATATTTCTTACAATCAAGTATAGCTCATTCAAATAATAATATTTTTATGGTTTATAACATTGGGCACTAAAACCTCAAACAAGCTTTGAAAAACTGTGAGCACCATACTCAGAACGGGAATCACCCAGCACTTGGGAGCTCCATAATTACGCATTGCGCATGTCCATACGTATTACCTCGAGGTCAGTCAGCAATCGAAAGAGGACCATTCAACGATGTGCCTGACCGCCTCGCCACGATGACATGTTGCCAGTGTTGATAATAACTCACCTTCGAATTGGGCTACTCTTCGAAAGAGGGGTATATTGAGCCCACTCACAAAATCTATATAAAGTCTGGTCCACTTAGAATCCGGAAACATTATTTATTCTATAGCAGCGCCTCTAGTGATCGGATTTCGAACGTTTTGACAGCGATTCGTTTTGAAAGTACACGTGTTTCAGTGGTGAAAGTTTAATGTGCAGTATTAAAAATGTTGAACCAGATGGAAGACGAGAAAAGAAAATTGATCTTTCACACCGGCGTCGAAAACCCGACGTTGTAAATTCGAAAAACTTGCCATTTCTACAGTGGGAGATGTTCTCAAGCGGTTCCGTGACCGCAAGAGTGTGACCCGGAAGGTTCAAAGCAAACGTCGTGCTGGAACTTTGGATCGGAAGTTGAACTAGAAGGTGTTGAGGCTGATCAAGAGAAACTCAGGACTCTCGGTGCCAGCCGTAGTATAGTTCGAAAGATCCGTTTACGGGCAGATTACCATTTAATTCCGTGCCTCCAACAATCGAACAGGACGATGAAGCTGAATCTAGTGACCTGACCACACGCCCGGAAGTTCTACGATCGGGTTCTGACGAAGTATGGAGGATGCCTTCTCATGGACGACGAAACCTATGTCAGGATGAATGTCAGGTAGGTTCCCGGACAAAAGACAACATCGCTAAGAAATCTATTTCTTCCAGAATTTTCCGTCCCAACTTCTCTTAGAAGTTTTTATCGACTGTCTGTAGTTTCTGCAAAACTACCTTAGGAAGTTTCTTCCAGAGTCTCCAGGAAATACCTTCAGGATGTTTCTTTAAACTTCTACTGGAAGTACCTATCGAATTCGCCCAGAAATTTCTCCATAAGCTTCCTCCGGAGTTTATTCTATCGACTTCTATTGGAAGGTTTTTCCGAGCCTTTCATCTGATTTCAAAACATTTCTGGCTTTCTTTGGATGTGCATCATTTTTTTTCCGAAAGTTTGTTTATTTTTTTTCCAGACGTACAACAATTTTTTTTTTTGGCAATCCCCAGATGTTTATCCGACTTTTCATAGGACCTTCATCAAACTTCCTCCAGAAGAGTTTCTTTTGTGTTTCTCTGAAAGATTTTCTGCTTCATGCAGAAGCTAGTTCAAACAATCCCTGAAAATTCTTTTTGAAATCTGCTGGAAGCAAATTTCCCGTTCTTAATCCAAAAGTTTAAATTTTCGCCTTCAGAAACGAAAAAAAAAATAATAAAAATAATAACATTCAGTTAAATACCGGCTTTTTTAAATCTTTGATAACGCATCTTTCCTGCTAAATTCCCATTTTGGACCACTATGCAGTGGTTTGCGTGGGCAAACAACAGGTTGACGGTGGATGTGATTGTTTACAAAAGCACTCATACTTATTTCAAAATTTGTCCTTGAACTGATCGGAGTGGAGACCTTTAATAATTACAATTGAAACTTAGTTGAGTTCAGACAGAGTGGATCCAATCGGTGCCAAATCCACGCCAGATCAAATCTGAAATACAAATCCGCGCCAGATTCACGAAAATTTCAAAAATCACGAAACCCTGCCATTTTTAAATAAATGGAGCTGAACTGCCTATAATCCCATATCAGTGGAAAATGGAAAAAGTAGGCAGTTTAAGTTACGAATTAAATTAAACGATTCTATTCAAATTGAAATCAGTTACAATGAAGCTAGCATGTTTTGTTATTTTAGCGAAAAATATGGCGATCCAAAAAGCAGAACTGTAACTTGACCGTTGGACGATGGAATTTCAGGATGGGACTGATATGCCATTGCTTTGTTTAATGAGACAAACTGACTTGATGTTGTTTTGACATTTTTCATGATCAAAGCCCGTAGTTTTATCACCTAATATGAAAGTCCCGTATGCGCGATAATGTTTGCACCATCGTACAAATAAAGTTCCCACTTCATCTGTGCATACAATGCCTTGATTTTCCTTGCATGCACGTAACCTATAGCTTATACCGTAGTAGGCTGTGAATAAAAGAAAATTATTTACTTAGTTTGACAGTTGCACCATGACGAAGTGGCAGCGTATTCGTGATTTGTCCCACGCGCAAATGTCGCAAAAAGACATTTCAATCGCCGTGGGAGTGTCCCGGTGGACCGTCAAAAGGGTTTTAGATCGAGAAAAGAAAGGACAACTATCCGCGAAGGTGGCCACAGGTCGTCCGAGGTCAGCTCGGGTTCCGAGGGTTATCGCTGCTATCAAAAGGAAGATTCGGGTGAATCCAGTGCGTTCAATAAGGAAAATGGCAAAGGAACACGGGATCAGTGACTTAACGGCACGGAAGATCGTAAAGGAAGATTGCGGGGTGAAGTCGAGGGAACGGAAAAAAACTCACATGATTACCAACCGCATCCGGGAGCTACGAGTCGAACTATACAAGAAAATCTTGAACATCTTTAAGCGAAAAAATCCGGTAATCCTGTTCACCGACGAGAGCATGTTTACAGCCAAGCCAAGGCCTGTTCTAAACGCCACCCGAGTACAGCAAGCCTTAGACAAACATTGACCCGTACCTGGGGAGAAATGGATCCAGACTACATTATTAGAACCTGCCGTGCATTCCGGAAGCGTGTGGAAGCCGTAATTGCAGCAAGTGGAAACTCGATCGATGATTAACATAGTTTAAGACTCTGAGAAACATCCCCCTTTGAATAAATAAAGAAAAAACTCGAAAACAAAATTTTTGATTTTTGACATTGCAAACATTATCACGCATACGGTAGATGCCAATTGGCAGTGAATAGCGTTGTAATCTTAGATTGACGAAAATCCATATGGGACTGATGTGCGATTATATGCAGTGAATAAAAATTATATAAATGCACTATGGTTCGAAACGGAAACTTAATGTGAAAAGCTAATGCTTTTCCGTTGATTCTGAATCCACAGCGGATACGGAAGATGGAAATATGCCGCAAACCACTCCTCAATTCATTCTTGCAAAGATATGCTTTGCACTTCATTTTGAACTTTTTCGTGCGAAACAAAACAAAACTGCACAACGAAGAGCTCTAGGGATGGCCTGAACATTATTCACTGATGTCAGTATGATCAATTATTTTTCATGGTTGCCAAAACAACTTTTTGTGCCTCCACTTATCTATGGAATCGGCGCCGACCGGGATTTAACCCAGGCTCTTTGGGGTGACGCTTACCACTACACCACCGGCGCCGCTTTGAAAATAAAGTACTTTGCCCCAACTGCTACTGGACATAGAAATAAGTCATTTTTTTTATCAAACGATGAACAATGAATTATCGGTTAAGATAACGCGATTGGACCATCCAAATAAACGAACTACATGAAAAAATAAGATTATCATGGCAATCATTGGTGATTGATTGATTTTCAAGCTCATTTTTTCATAGAATCATACACCTTAATCCAGTTTTTGGTTTCTCAAATAATATTTAATTGTAGAACAATTCGGTAACGTTATTGAATGGTAAACACACAATATTGTTTTGATCTAGCTTGTAGCGATTATTTGAAATTTGACCGACTCCAGTGAAATAATTTAAATGTGTAACGATGGCAATTACATAAACAGCTTTCATACCCATAGCAAATCAATCCGTGACCTATCCTCTACTGAACAAACAACGACGGCCAGCCGAACACGACTAATCCGGTTCTGATCCTCTGAGCACTTCCATTCATCCAACAAATGAATTCAAATATCGTCGCTAAGACGCAGATGACAGAACCTAATCAATCTGAGAAAAAGACCCCGGCGTAATCCGAGAGGAAGTGAGGCTTTTTGTTCCTGACTATGCCCTTCCATTTAATTCCATGTCCAGCACGAACCGAACCACAAATCGATCGACGAAGCAGGCCCGTTCTTTCGTAGCACAATTTTAATTTAATTTACTCATGTTTAAGCGTTCGAAATCCTGTCCCGAAAAAGCTCCGATCCGACCGAGCAACTCAATTCATTATGCTATTAAAGTGAATGGACTTCCAACCTCGCCCAGCCCCTAGCAGTTCCCTTCTCCGTCCGCTGCTCCCTCAGAAATCGAGCAGGCTAATTCCTAGACAACGGTCCCCTGCCGGGTGGTGTGGGTTTCCCATTCACATTCGAACACAATTCCTTCCAACAACGAGTACAACGAATCAAAAAAAGGATTTTCGTGCTCGAACGTCCTTTCCTCGATTCTGACCGAAACCTTGCAGACACATATTGAGAACAAATTTTCTAAGCTTGTCAATTGTCCTCGCACCTTTCTATCCCTCTGTCCTTCTGCGGGAATCTGACTGCACAAAAGGGCGGGGCTGGGCAGGCAGGGCAGGCGGCAATGGAACATTCGAAAGTGGATTTCCATTGTGCTCACACGAATGGAAGTCAGTCGTATCTAATGGGTTTTCCGTGCGGTTTCTGTGGAGACCGGTACGTGCTCATACCTACCTTCCTTAGACTCGAAGGCACACACTCACAGGCACACGTGAGGCCAGGGATCCCTTCCGGGCGGGGTTTTTCAGAAATAGCAACACATTTATTGGTCGGATCTAGGCCTGAGTGATGAACAGGCTTGGGCCATCCGAAATGGTCCTACGTCTGAATGGATTACATTCTATCGTCCCAATTAGTCATCGTACCGCGACGCGAACATCTAACTACGAGTGTGAGTTTGGGATTCGAATTCCGAGAAGATTTGTGTCAAAGTGATAAGAACGCGTTCACTCACCTTCACCGTCGTCGTGGTCGTGCCCAAAAATGTCAGGAAGCTTACGCTTGAACAGAATAAACAACTTGAACCCAAAATGTGTATCCGTTTGCTCTGCCACAGTCTCACATAGGCTGTGCAACTCGGCTTCCCTATTCCACCCAAACGCACTCGCACCGGAGACCCTTATCAAGTGGCTGGAAGCGGCCATATTTTCAAAGCCACTAGAAAAGAAAACAACTCGACCTGGCAGTCAATATAGTCCCATCTAATAAAGGAAATTTATGATATTGATACCATTTTTTTTTTGTTGAGGGTCGTTGCTGTTTGTCTGCTGCTGCCTCGGCTGATTGGATCCATCGACCGGCACCGATCCGATAGGAACGCGGAGAGCTATAGGTGAAAAAGAACACACCAAACATGCAACAAGGGAAGCAGCCAGCAGCGGTCCGCGGAACGAAGAATCCGAAAACTAAATGAGCAATCAACGGCAGATAATAAAGAAGAAAAATCTCTGAACCTGGACCGGAGCGCGATGATCCCAATATCCGACCGATACGCACATAGATCAGCGGCAGCGGAGCGGAACGAGGCGAAGAAGCCGTGGAATAAAAAGTTAATTAACTTTAAATTATTCATAACGCGGTTTTGCTCCGGCCAACTAGGAACAACGAAGGAGAAGCTGCTGGTGGAAAATGTCCGATTTTTCAATATCTTATTTATTGGCTTCGATTTAGGATGGCGGAAGCTCATCAAAGCAACTGGTGCGGTAATTTGCGTGGATTCCCTTCGACGGCTGCAACGGGAATGGTGATTCGGGGTTTGTTTTTTGTTGAGTGAGGTGAGGTATCTAATGATTTTTGAACTTATGTGCTGAACAGGGCTGACAGGATAAATTAAGAGCTAGTTACCAACGCACTGATTTTTCATATGTACGCCGCTAGCTCTCCTCAAATACCTGCGCAACCCTTTTAGGAACGCCCATAAATGTAATTTAGTTTTGGATCGCAAGACCGTCTCAGTAAGATGTGGCACTATTAAAAGCATTCTAACTTTCTCGACAACATAAAGTAATTGTTTTGCTCTTTTGCTCTCTGACAGATATGTTGATGTCGTGTCGATAAGACCGGCCCGAAAGATAGTTTCGCCTTTTTGAAATGCTACACTGGCGTACTTTTAATAGCTATTTTCCCTTCTTTCAAACATGAGCTGCTCATTCGAGTTTTATTGTTGCAATAATTATTGACGCTTTTTAACTGCTAATTGCTCCTGCTATATTGCGCAATCAATGAAACGGAAATTAAATATTTTTAATTTGATACCTAATTAACACTACGAGTACAATGCATCCGGCAAAATGTGTAGCGACAAACTAGGAATTTCTGAAAAACCATTGCTCAGCAATTTATCAATAGATTATAAATCTATTAATACCGAATAAATTTTTAAAGTATGTAGTTTCAAATTGGGCAAATAGATTTGAAATTCGTCAATAAATGGTTGAACTCTGATTTTTCAAACATTGCCAGTTGTTTGTTACTCATTGTACTGGAGGCATCGTGTTCGGAGTGTTAAATGTCCGATACTACCTATTTTATCAAGTTGCTGCATTCAAATTCAAACATTTCCATTGATTTACGCCAAATACCCAGTATACCAAATGATTACGCCCCTCGTGCGACGCCGCAGCTGCACCTACTCATTTACCTCACTGATGCAGCGGTGCTGCATCTGCATCGATAGCTTGCACAGGAGAGTGAAGCTACCTGCGATATAAAACCGACAGCCAGAGATCTCAAGCCGTCGGTACCGACTCGGGAGCAGAGATGCCAAATGTGAATCATGTCTTCATTTTGAAGTCATTTATTTACCTGCTGACGTTTTGAAAATATTTCATATTTTGTGAAGACCATTGAAGACCGATGAACATAAAAGTGTACCAACACATTTTTTTTCGAAACTTCAGCTTGCTCACCTCAAGAATGCTGTTAGAAATAATAGCTTTGTACATGAAAACTCTCTAAACAAAATATTTAGAGGTTGAACGCTCCAACTTCAAAATCTAATCTTTTTTTTCAGAACGATTTCTAATAATGTGTTCAGTGTGGACAAATAACCAAACGAAATGGGCTACAAAATGGTGAGTTGGCAACCTGGAAGGTGCAGAATAGCTAGCTCTGGTCCTCACAAGTTCCTACCTCACACCTCCCCGAGTCATATGATAACAAAAGACTACCAGCTGAAATACGGACACAGCTGGGTGGCGTAGCCTGGGACTCTAAACAGAGATGTGCACGATGGTCTCCCAGCGAGACAGTGGGTTGGGGCAGGCCTAACAAGCCGCCCTGGAAAAAAATATTTAGTTGCAAATACCGAAGAAATAAATACGGATCGGAACAATGGGCACAGATCTACGCGATGAAATAAGGACTACGATTGGACACTCGGAACATGGGACTGCAAATCGCCCGGGCTGCGATAGGTTAATCTATGACGAACTTCAACCACGCAACTTCGAAGTCGTAGCACTGCAGGAACTTTGCAGGACGGGACAAAAGGTATGGAAAAGCGGGCATCGAGCGGCTATTTTCTAGCAGAGCTGTGGCTCCACCATCGAGCTGGGAACTGGCTTTGTAGTGCTGGGTAAGATGCGCCAACGCGTGATTAGTTGGCAGTCGATTAAAGCGAGGATGTGAAAGCTGAGGATTAAGGGCCGTTTCTTCAACTACAGCACCATCAACGTGCACTGCCCACACGAAGGGAGACCCTACGACGAGAAAGAAGCGTTATATGCGCAGCTGGAGCAGGTGTACGACGGCTGTTCGCAACGGGACGTCAAAATCGCCATCGACGACATGAACGATCAGGTACAACGGGAGGCAATGTACAGACTGGCAATCGGGCCAAATTGCCTGCTTGCCGTATCGAACGACAACGGCCAACGATGCGTGAACTTTGCAGCCTCCCGTGGTATGGTAGTCCGAAGTACTTTTTTCCCCCGCAAGGATATCCACAAAATCACCTGAAGATAACCTGACCAACACACAGAAAACCAAATCTATCACGTTCCAATCGACGGGAAATTCATCTCCGACATTATCAAAGTCCGCACGTACCACAGTCCGAACTTAGATTCGGACCACTTCTTAGTTGCAGTATGCATGCGCTCAAAACTCTCGACGGTGCGTAACACCCGTCGAAGTCGAACGCTGCGACCCAACATCGAGGAATTACGGGACGCCGGATGCCGCGTCGCAGCTGGAAGTTGCACTACCCACGGAAGAGCAGCTACCCTTGAAGATGGCTGGAGGGATATCCGTTAGATACTGCGATCCCGGACCGAAGAAATGACTGGTAAACTTTTAGTAGAGAAGAAGAATGCAGCACGGGCGAGAATGCTGGAACATCGCACGAGATTGAATGTGGAGCGATACAGACAAGCGCAAAACAGAAAAAGCTCGGTTTTTCGAAGGAAGAAGCTTCAGCAGGAAGACTAAGTTCGCGAGACGATGGAAAATCTGTACCGTGTAAACGATACATGGACAGACTACGTGCCGCAAGCCGATATGTGCAAGGACTTGGACGGTAACCTTCTTACGAACGAGTGTGAGGTGATTGTGAGGTGGAAGCACTACTATGACGAGCACCTCAACGGTGATGCAGCAGAAAACGAAGGTGGCACGGCAACATACCTTGGAGCACGCGCAGAAGACGACAGGCTATCGGCCACTGATCTTCAAAAAGTTGAGGAGGAGATCGGTCGGCTCAAGAACAACAAAGCAACTGGTGTAGATCAACTACCAAGAGAGCTATTAAAATACGGTAGTGAAGCACTAGCTAGAGCGCTGCACTGGGCAATTGCCAAGATTTGGGAGGAGGAGATATTACCGGAGGAATGGATGGAAGGTGTCGTATGCCCAATCTACAAAAGGGCGACAAGTTGGATTGCTGCACCTACCGCGCGACCACACTACTGAGCGCCGCCTACAAGGTACTCTCCCAAATTCTATGCCGCCGCCTGCCACCATTTGCAAGAGAATTCGTGGGTTCAATACCAGGCGGGATTCATGGGTGCCCGCGCTACCAAAGACCACATTTTCACGATTCGGCAGGTTCTGCAGAAAGGCTCGAATACAACGTGCCCACACATCATTTGTCCATCGATTTCAAATCCGTATAAGGCTGTACTCGAAAAAAAAAAATGCACCATTTTTATCCGTGTGTAACTTTTTTATCCGTGGGTAAAAATTGATGAAAATCTGGGTATTTAGTTTGGAGTGAATTGTTTACATGTGCAAAGTTTCATAACAATCAGTTCTGTGGTTATTGAGATGTCATCGAAACAAGAAGAGAATCGCCGGAGAATTTTGCGCGCCGTCATGGAAAATCCGACTGCGACCATGGGATGGATCGGAAGACAACTGGGAATCACCAATACAACTGTGTCTCGGGTGGTAAAATCGTTTAAGGAGTCCCAGACGACCGAGCGGCGGGCTGGAAGTGGAAGAAAACCGAAGACAGCTGACCCTGTAAAGGCCCGGAAGGATTTGGATTATATCAAGCGTAATCCGAACCTTTCGATTCGCGGCGCGGCTCTGAAGGCAAATTGTTCCGCCCGGTTCCTTCAGCAATCCATGAAACGAGCTGGGTTTCGTGTATTCAAGGTCCGGAAGGCACCGATCAACAAAACACGGCGGCCAAATCCCGCGCAAGGAAGCTGTATCGAGAGTGGTTAACGAAACCGATGTGTGTGGTTATGGATGACGAAACCTACATCAAGGCAGACGCAAAGCATATACCGGGGCTGGAGTTCTACGTTGCCAAATCACGGTTTGATATTCCGGAAGACATAAGGAAGAAAAAAGTGGCCAAATTCGCCAAAAAAAAAACACTTGCTCTGGCAGGCCATATGCCAATGCCGTAAACTGAGTAAACTGTGCATCACAATGGGTACCATCAACAGCGAAATTAACCGCACCGAGTGCCTCCAGAAGACGTTGCCCTTCCTGCGGTCCCACGGAGGCGAGACATTATTTTGGCCGGACCTGGCATCATGCCACTACGCGCGATCGACGTTGGATTGGTATAGAGACAATAGCGTTGTTTTTGTACCAAAAACCGCCAACCCCCCAAATTCACCATAGATTCGTCCGGTAGAAAGATTTTGAAGGCTAAAGTTCGAAAATTGTCCAAGGTATTTAAGAACGAGCTGGAGCTGAAGAAAGAATGGATGAAAGTGACCAAAAAGGTCGACTCCACCACTGCACAAAATGTAATGAGGGGTCTTAAGGGAAAGGTTTTTTTTATGCTTTATTATAGAGACTTTCAGCCTGTAGCTGATTCGTCTCTTTTAAGGGAAAGGTGCGGGCTTTCAGCGATGGAACGGAAATTGAATAAAGTAATTATGCCGAAACATTATTTATAAGTAGTAGTTCATTCCCTGAAAGTTTCAAGAAAATCCGACTTAAAATAAATTTTTGGCGAACACTTTTGTCCGGTGCATTTTTTTTTTTTTCGAGTACAGGCCTTACGACACAATCGATCGAGATCAGCTATGGCAGGTTATGCACGAGTACTGATATCCGGATAAACTGACACGATTTATCAAGGCGACGATGGACCGAGTGATGGGCGTTGTTCGAGTATCGGGGACACTCGAGTCCCTTTGAATCTCGAAGGCGGTTACGACAAGGTGATGGACTTTCATGTCTGCTATTCAACATCGCGTTAGAAGGTGTGATAAGAAGAGCTGGGATAGACACGAGTGGCACAAATCTTCAGCAAGTCCATCCAGCTTCTTGGCCGATGACATCGACATCATGGCACGGAACTTTGAGACGATGGCGGAAACGTACATCAGACTGATGGCTGAAGCTAGGCGGATTGGACTTGCCATCAACGCATCGAAGACGAAATACATGAGAGGAAGAGGTTCTAGGGAAAAGAATGTATTAGCCTCCCACCACGAGTTCAGATTGACGATGACGAAATCGAGGTGGTCGATAAGTGACCGCCAAAAATGATACCAGCAGAAAACATTCTCAAATCTCATCCATTGAGCCTCCATGAGAGAATAAACTCGCGTGCAAATGCGGCAAACAAAATTTACACTTCAGATTCTCATGCATATTCACGCACTCGCACTTTCAATGCCAAAAAATCATTCCAGCTTTTAACTCATCAAAACCACTCGAACGTTAATTGATAGCTATACATGTTCTGTTAGTTTTCCAACCCCTGATGCACAAACAATAGTAATAACAATGAATAACGCCAAAATATAAGGGAAATATTGGTTCTCGTTGTGACGAGATTTTTACCTACCGCAATTATGCATGAGCTTTTCAGCAAGAGCTCAGTGTTTTCAAAATAAGGATTTACGTACCTGAAAAAGAATAAAAAAGAGAATAATATTAATATTTCGATGCATTTAAAATTAAAAAAAAAATATATCTATTAAAAGTTTCAACTGAACCGGCACCGAAAAGAGAAACCATGTAGCCAAATTCTAAAATCGATGGAACTTCGCCTAAGTCTTTCCAATCATCCTTCGTCACCCAGCCGTCAACCAGTTTTTCCTAATTCGGAAAATTTTCCCGAGCAGACTTTTTTTAAACGTGCCATAACCAAATGCGAATTTATCTGTCGAAATCCCTTCCCCTTGCTCCCTCCATTCCCGACATTATTGCCACTAGATTGAATAGGACGATTAGAATTCCACTCCATTCCCGCATCCCATCCGTGTCATCATCACGACCTGGTTCGCAAAAATCGATGAATGTGAATAATTTTCTCGCAAAGGAACCCGACCCGATCCCGTCGTCGGTCGTCATCCTGCCAAACAATTCTGCATCATCGCCACCTAAATCGAATGACGTCAAACTTTTCCCCGTCTGCAGAGCGAGAGCGATTAGACGCTGCTGACGAAGAGCAGAGGGTGGGGTGAATCTCACCTTCCAGGCTTGGTGGGATCGATTGCTATTTCCGATTGTATGGGAATTATTTTTCCTATCAATAAGCACTTTCCGTTCAGGCCCCGAAGGAACAGGAAAGTCTGTCTGCCAAGGAACGAGAAAAATGTTATTGTAAGCAAATTTCCATACCGGGACACTTCGTTAGAATGGTTCGTAGGAAAATTTTGAGTTGGCTTATGACAATCATGAATTCATAGTTTTCAGATTACTCAAAGCGGCTTTCCGTCCCGTTCTCTGCTTTGAGTGATCCACTTTGGAAGCCAGTCTATGGGAGGTGAGGGAAGGCAGTGATAACCCACACCACCCACCAAAGCACCACCCCACAGATCCTGAACTGAATTCGTTTGCCGCATCGAGCTCTCGGAAATCGATCACCGGTATTCGTCGGAATCGTCGAGCTGCCTTTGAACCTTTTCTTTCATCATTCCGGCTGCCGAAGCACTGCAGCGGCTGCTGCTTTTGCCCTCGATTATTATTTGCCCAGATTTATTTGAATAGAATACTCTTTTGTTGTCAATCGGCAAAAGGGTGAGGAGTTTTGCAACAGCAGCTACGGGATTTTTTTTTTCTCTCTCGAGAAATGACGAAATCGAAGAAAGAAGAGACATTCCGCGAACACAACGATCGATTTCGTGTCCAAGGGTGTGGATTGTGGTGGAGGAAAAGCCTTCAAAGCTAATAGACTGAGACGGAGACCCTCAAATAAAAGAAGGCATCATTAAGTTGGCGTTCTCTTCTGTTGTCTGTGGATTATTTGTCGTCGGTTTTCGGTTCGGGTGGATGACAATCTTCCAGTTGCAGCAGCGAGTGCGTCAATTGAGCGTAGCAAATATCTTCTCTGAACTTGAAAGAAAGCTGTCGTAGCTGGCGGCGATAGGTTTCCGAGTTGATGGAATGCTCACAGACAAGCAGACATGACACATGAAGCATCGTCCATTAAACACATCGGCCATCTGTTGACCACCCCTAGGGATATATTGATCTGCTTTCATTATTTCAATTTTAGTAAATGTATACGACTATGAACACAGGGTTACGGACGGCTTAGGTCCTCCGAGATCCTATTGCCGCTTGCTCTCATGGTTTCTTTTTTATATCATGCACTGTTCTTTGTCATTTTTATTGTTTTCAAAAAGTCCAACTGAAATGCTCAAAATCATATCTCCATTTGAGTAGACTCCTTGTTCGAATCATGTGCTATTATTTGACGGGTATAATATTAAAAAAATTAAACCGTAAATGCTCAAAAGTTATTTCTCTTTTGGATTTTAATCCTTCTTTATATCACAAGCTGTTCTTTGAAGATTTTTTTTCTAAAAATTCCACTGAAATGCTCTGAAATTATTTCTTTCTTTGAGAGCTTTTCATTGTCCAGTTAAAAATTTGAAAAATCATGCCGTTTATGCTCATAAATTTCTTACTTTGAGTTTACTGCTGACATGAGATGTTCTTTGACAGATGAAATCTTTTGAAAAATCCAACCGAAATAACCACTTTATTTCTCTCTTGGAGTTGACTCCTTAGTTATTCCATGAGTTGTTTTTTTTTTTACTGATAAAAGTTGTACAATTTAACTAGAAATTCAGGATATTAAGTCGTTCGGGATAATGAGGTTATATCATGAAAAAGTAGTAGAATTTATAGCATGAAAAAAGGAAGAAGATAATATCATTAGTGTTTTCCATTTATGACAAAGCGTTATCGTTCATCTCGTTTTTTTCTCCCTTGATTTGTTTTCCGTGCTGAACACCAATACTACAAACGCCAGGGAGGCAGCTCCCACACCTGAACCCTACGTATCGACCTATAAACTCCGGGGACCGGGGACTAACGGCTTTACTTCCCTAGGAAGGCGTGATCAGAGATGTTATGCCTCAGACCATCCCAGCGGCGTCGACTGGGATTGAACCCAGGCCTGCTGGGGTGAGAGATAATCACGCTTACCACTACAACAAACGTTTATTAGGTTCTAAATTTTGTCTTCACAGCTTGGGAACTAGTTTGGAAATGCTGTTGATCTTCCACAAGCGCTTGACAGCTTTTCAAAGCCTACTTCTTCACCCTCTCTCGATTGTGGAGTCCAATAGTCCGGCGTAGATTTACGAATCTTCCAACGTCCAAAGCTTTCGTGCAAATATCTACTAATTGTTAGTCTGTCCTAACAGGTTCCACCCGTACACGTCCGGCTGCGATGTAATTAGGAATAAAATGATGCTGGATGTCGATGTTGTTTTTCTCGTTTGCACTCCAGATTTTGGGCCATCCCTATACAGCCACGGTTGTCTTCAAAGGTAGTCGCAGGTTTTGATATCTTTACACCCAGGTCGCACAAGAGTCCAGATAGCCAAATTGATTCTGCCACACCAGCGTGAAATGCTACATATTCAGCTTCACTGGAGGAGGTGGTCACCATCGTTTGCTTCTTGCTTGACCACGAGACTGTGTTTCCATAAACCTGGAATAAGAGTCCTTTCAACGACTTTTGATCCATGGTATACGTTACTCAGTCTGAATCTGTCGGACGCTTCACCAGCCTCCACACCTTGTAACTTATCATCAATTCCAGTTAATCATGGACAGCTGCCAGCCACTGGTTCCGATCGTCACGTCCTTTGATCTCCTCGTAGGATGATGGTGGATCTGGAGAATCAGAAATTCCAACAGCAGAGGTTTCTTTAAATCCGGTTAGAAAATCTAGCAACTTACGTGAGAGCCTGCGCTTCCTTTTGCTGCGCCTATTGGTTGACTTCTAACAGTCATCACTTCTTTGTTGCGAAGGTAGCGCTCCGGGATTTATTTCCTCTTCCAATTCCTCGTAAAAAGCTTCATCAACGGCCTTATCAACAGGACCTTCAACGCGTGGTAGATCTTTAACAGGGTTGTTTGATACCTCCTCGTGCAGTGTGGAGATCGCCTCAAGGGAACTTGAGATGCTTCATCGAGTAAGTATGGAAATCATTCTGCCAATTATTCAATATTGATCTTGCCTCATAAACGTTCAGCTACCCCGTTTTGTTGAGGAGAATAAGCTACCGTTGCAACGCGTTGGTTGAACTTGAATGCCTCGCTTCTTATAGTAGTTGCGTTGTTCATTCGAGAAGAATTCCCGGCCTTGATCAACGGTGAGCTAACATATGTTTGTCTGCTATTGAGTTGTAGCTATAGCTTCACACTCTCTGAAACAACGGAACACCTCTCATTTGCACTTGATTGGGTAGATTACGGACGTGTGCAACGTTCTTTGATACCGTTAAGTTGTTCCCAACACTGCTTGGCCATCACACACGTATCGCAAAAACCAATTGAAATTAGTTTCTCCACAAAACCTGTAGCCATTTCGTGCTTCACAAGATTGTTCAAAGCTTGTTGACTTGTATGGCCCAAGTGACGATGCCACAATTTGCTTGTCTCGGTCACGCTTGTATACACACTTAGATTTTTTTACAGGAGTCAGTATTTTTACTGGGTTTTTGAATTACTGAAAAACTTGGTTAAAATTCAAATGACCGTTATTCGTAAAGATTCGATAAAATTGACAAATTTTATTATTCATCATTAAACGGGGTTAACAGAAGTAAGTCTGTAAATTTTTGTAACACATTTTCTCAACTTTGAATTTTTCACAGATTTTTTAAATTTTACCGAACAGTTCTGCAATTCAAAAACTCGGTAAAAATTGCGGACTGGATAAGTGCGTAGTACCGACAACCAATACCAGCTGGTACAAATTTCCACGCAGATACGCTACACCGACCAGTTCTCCATCCTTCTGGAATTCCGCACTATCTTGACCTCGACGACCTGTGAATAACACGATGGTTTCAGCCTGTGAGAGCTTCTTGACCTATAGCAGGTTTTCTCGTAGATCCGGTAATAGCACTACGTTCTCTATGTGAAATTCAATTCCTTTGTTAGACATAACTTTTTGATTTCACCAGCAAACTTCCCAGCCAGGAACACGTCATTCTTGGCCACATCAATAATAAACGGATTTTTCAGTTTCTGCATGGACCGTAGATGGTTTGCATCATTTACAAGGTGATCGCTACTCCTCGAGTCTACGCAGAAGTGGATCTTCCCAGTTTCTGGCATCATCTGGTCACCGTTTGCCATGAACGCGACTGCCTTACTGCCAACAGCTACATTAGCGTTACCTTCCGGTTTCTTCACACGACAGTCCTTTTTCATGTGTTCAAGTTTTCCACAGCATACTTCTTCTGGTTCTTTCTATAAACGCCGCACTGTTGCCCTCACTCGAGTCATCCAGACTTACCTTGCCAATCAGGCTAAGGCCTTGTTGTCCTCTGCTGTCCGAAGAAGTCGTCTCCACTCTACTCGATCCATGGGCCACAGTTCACCAGCCTCGTAGTCTGCGAAGGGTCCGCAGGTCACCTTCTACTTGGTCGATCCACCTTGCCCGCTGCGCGCCTCTTCTTCTTGTTCCTGTTGGGTCGCTTTCTAGAACCATTTTCACTGGGTCGTCGTGCGGCATTCTTACCACCGTAGTCGCCCAATTTTTGCAATGTGGACGATGGATGGTTCTCCCAGCAGCTGGTGCAATTCGTGGTTCATTCGCCTCCTCCACGTTCCGTCATCCATCTGCACTCCACCGTAGATGGTACGCAACACCTTCCGTTCGAAAACACCACGAGCATAGTCCAGGTCTCGTGGCCGTAGAGGACCACCGGTCTAATCAGCGTCTTGTAGACAGTCAACTTCGTGCGGCGGCGAATTTTATTCGACCGGAGCGTCCTCCGGAGTCCAAAGTAGGCACGATTCCCTGCTATAATGCGTCTTTGAATTTCCTGCTGGTATCATTTTCGGTGGTCACCAGTGAGCCCAAATACACGAACTCATCGACCACCTCGATTGCGTCACCGTCAATCTGAACTAGGGGTGGGAGGCTAACATTGTCTTCCCTAGAACCTCTTCCTTTCATGTATTTTGTCTTTGATGCGTTGATGGCAAGTCAAATCCGTCTAGCTTCAGCCTTCAGTCTGATGTACGTTTCCGACATGGATGGACTTCCTGAATATCGTGCAACTCGTGTCTATCCCAGCTCTTCTGGTCACACCTTCTAACGCGATGTTGAACAGCAGACACGAAAGTCCATCACCTTGCCGTAGCCCCCTTCGAGATTCAAAGGGACTCGAGAGTGTCCCCGATACTCGAACAATGCACATCACTCGATCCATCGTCGCCTTGACCAATCGCGTCAGTTTGTCCAGAAATCTGTACTCGTGCATAACCTGCCATAGCTGATCTCGATCGATTGTGTCGTATGCGGATTTGAAATCGATGAACAAATGATGTGTGGGCACGTTGTATTCGCGGCATTTCTGCAGAACCTGCCGAATCGCGAAAATTTGGTCCGTGGTAGCGCGGGCACCCATGAATCTCACCTGGTATTGCCCCACGAACTCTCTTGCAAATGGTGACAGACGGTGACATAGAATTTGGGAGAGTACCTTGTAGGCGGCGCTCAGCAGTGTAATCGCACGGTAGTTGCAGCAATCTAACTTGTCGCCCTTTTTGTAGATTGGGCATACGACACCTTCCATCCACTCCTCCGGTAATATCTCCTCCTCCCAAATCTTGGCAATTGCCCAGTGCAGCGCTCTAGCCAGTGCTTCACCACCGTATTTTAATAGCTCACTTGGTAGTTGATCTACACCAGTTGCTTTGTTGTTCTTCAGCCGACCGATCTCCTCCTCAACTTCTCGAAGATCAGGGGCTGGCAGCCTGCCGTCTTCTGCGCGTGCTCCAAGGTATGTTGCCGTGCCACCTTCGTTCTCTGTTGCTTCACCGTTGAGGTGCTCGTCATAGTACTGCTTCCACTTCTCAATCACCTCACACTCGTTCTTGAGAAGGTTACCGTCCAAGTCCTTGCACATATCGGCTTGCGGCACGTAGCCTTTGCGCGAACTATTTAGCTTCTCATAGAACTTCCGTGTGTCGTTTACGCGGTACAGATTTTCCATCGTCTCGCGATCTCGGTCTTCTTGCTGACGCTTCCTTCGGAAAACCGAGTTTTGTCTGTTCCGCGCTTGTCTGTATCTACTATGTCTACTAACAGTTTGCATTCACCGTCAAACCAGTCATTTCTTCGGTCCGGGATTGCAGTACCTAGTGCCACTGCAGCAGTACTACCTATGGCTAAACGGATGTCCCTCCAACCATCTTCAAGAGAAGCTGCGCGAAGCTGCTCTTCCGTGGGTAGTGCAACTTCCAGCTGCTGCGCGTAGTCCTGGGCAACTCCGGCGTCCCGTAGTTGCTCAATGTTGGGTCGCGGCGTTCGACTTCGACGTGTGTTATGCACCGTCGAGAGTTTTAAGCGCATGCATACTGCAACTAGGTAGTGGTCCGAATCTATGTTCGCACTGCGGTACGTTCGGACGTTGATAATGTCGGAGAAGAATTTCCCGTCGATTAGAACGTGATCGATTTGGTTTTCTGTGTGTTGGTCAGGTGATCTCCAGGTGGCTTTGTGGATATCCTTGCAGGGGGAAAAAAGTACTTCGAACTACCAAACCCCGAGAGGCTGCAAAGTTCACGCATCGTTGGCCGTTGTCGTTCGATACGGTATGCAGGCTGTTTGGCCCGATTGCCGGTCTATACATTGCCACCCGTCCTACCTGAGCGTTCATGTCGTCGATGGCGATTTTGGCGTCCCGTTGCGAACAGCCTCGTACACCTGCTCCCTTCGTGTGGGTAGTGCACGTTGATGGTGCTGTAGTTGAAAAAACGGCCCTTAATCCTCAGCTTTCACATCCTCGCTTTAATCGACTGCCAACTAATCACGCGTTGGCGCATCTTACCCAGCACTACAAAGCCGGTTCCCAGCTCGTTGGTGGTGCTACAGCTCTGGTAGAAAGTAGCCGATCGATGCCCGCTTTTCCATACATTTTGTCCCGTCCAGCAAAGTTCCTGCAGTGCTACGACTTCGAAGTTGCGTGGTTGAAGTTCGTCATAGATTAACCTATCCGTACTTCTTTCTTCAGTATTTGCAACTTTGTTTTTTTTTCTATTGCGGCTTGTTGGGCCTGCCCCTATCTCGCCGTCGGACCATCGTGCACAGCTCTGTTTAGAGTCCCACGCTTGCACTAGGACGATGATCAGCCGCTCCTAACATGGAGAACAGACGCCGTTTTGAGCCGCACCTCCATGATGAACTGACGCTCAGGTTTGGTGAAGCATTTCCTCTATCATCGTACTATGGTTACCGCGCCAGTGTTCACGTCGCACCTCTTCACTTTGCTATTGCCGGACTGGCAACATTGCCCAGGCTACGCCACTCAGCTATGTCCATGGTAGCAGCTGGTAGTCTTTTGTTATCATATGAATCGAGGAGTCGTAAAGTAGGAACTTGTGAGGACCAGGGCTAGGTATTCCGCTCCTTCCAGGCTGTCAACTCACTATATTGTAGCCCAGTCATCCAGACGGTTTGCCCATTAACTTTCCTCAGCCAGCAGCCGCTGCTTGACTGTTTCCAACTTCAGATTCTTCTCCGCTAGATTCTCGAGTGTCGTTACCAAGGGATCGTTACTATCGGGTAATGTTAAGAATAATTGCACTACCAAACCACCTTTTTCCATTTTAGGGAACATGCATAAATGACGTAGCATTTGAGGGGGGAGGTGAGGGGTTTCAGAATTTGTGACCGACCATGTATTGAATATAGCAAAATACGCTACGAGGGGGGAGGAGGGGTCTAAAATTGATCAAAAATATGCTACGTTATTTATGGATGCTCATATAGCTCTAGCGGACTTCAGTTGACGGACAAGGTCATCGAACGTATTGAAATGAGCTCGCACCAATCGAGGGTCGCCCACGCAAACCAACTACATCATCGGGAGGGGGAAAGTTTCCCCTACCGGATGATGTTGATGGCTTGCGTTGGTGTTATATGGGTGGCGAGAAAAGGGCATAAAAAGGTTTGTTTACAAAAATCTCTATGCCCTTTTCACATGCTGTTCTTGTATTATAATATATGGACTAGGCGGATGGACAGACAGGCAAAGACACAGTCGTAACAACTACAACTAACGCATATGAGGTTCTAAATGTGGTCTTCACAGCTGTTTTTTTTTTAGAGGCACCCTAACTCAATTCAAGAAAATAGCTCTAAATCGGTCAATCTAAGAGATACAAAAAAATTGTTCTTACAAAGCTGCTTGAAATTAGGTCAACTATATAGCTATATAATGTATACCTTAATTTCCTCAAACAAAAAAGATAGATTTTTGATTTCAATGTTAATATGAACCACCCTAGAATTAATTGTCGTAAAAATGAGGGCCTAACTATAAGGAAAAACTTTGTAGAAGAGACTTTTAGCCTAAAGTTTCAATTTCAGGCGCAAAACATATCATTCCACCAAAATCTGCATTCTGGACCACTGTGCAATGACGAAAATCGCAAGATTTTTAGAAAAAAAGAACGGGGGTTCAGCTAAGCCAAGGCGAATTTCCAGGCTACGTCAATGCTGAATTTGTCTGCGGAATGCCTATTATTTAATGATGCAGCTGCTACTCCATGTAGAGGTTTGCAGATTTTCACGTCTTCTTCGATCTACCCGTTCAATCTGAAATGAAACCTGTCCGATTTGAAAGTCAACTCAACTCGCGTGAATCTTATAATACGGGGTTAATAGAACCATTGCCACGAAAATATCCATCCACATTAGCACCTGGTAAGCTCAATATCCATACCGTGCTCGTAAATCGAAGCCTTTCGGCAGTTTCGGCGGCTCACATCATCATTCGAATCTACCAACAAAGCAAAACAAACGGCACACCGCATTCGTTTGTCAAACACAAGTCAGCGACGGCGACGGCGATGGCTCAATCAAAATCGGTGCCACTTTTGTCGGGCTGCTGCTGCTGCCGCCGAAAGCTAGGCACTAAGCACTCGGGAATACGTCTTAATCCTATTTTACTGCCATACATAGATAAAGATGCTACCTCTTAATTCGAAACGATGAGCCATAGGTTTCACTCGGTGACAGCCCCCGAAAAGTGGCTCCCGTCTATGGGCTTCTTATCACCCTCCAGCCCGGGTTTTTGTTTTTAATAGTGCAGCTCTTGAGCCACTTTCAACGACAAAGGCCCAGCAGCGGATTAAGTAATTACACATACTCCAACAGCTCATCCGTCCAATTAGAAGTCAATCTTTTCACTTTGGGATTAGTTCTGAGAATGAGATATGAACAGATAGCGGACCGAAGAAAGAGGGAAAAAACGAGAACACATAACCATAAAAATTAAAAACAACGCACGACGGCCGCGCCATGCATGCAGAGAAAGCCAAAAGTGGTTGAAGGAATTAAAATCAAATTCATTTCTTTCTCGACTCCTAAATGTCTTAATTTGAAGTGCACTGCGGTCCCACCCGAGCCCGACGGGTTCACGGTTCTACGAGAGCGCGTGATGGGAAGTGACGCACAAGGCCGGCGGCAGACAGCCGCGCAAATCACGACCGACCGCCTCTGACTCACGCCATGGCTCTGTCTGTCTGTCTCTGCGTGGCGAAGATCTGGATCAAAGGGCTCCCGGGAAAAAAAAGAAGCGAAACAATCCCTCAATTGCTCGTCGGCGGCGATAAATTTAATGCTGCCGCTTTTTCCTTCGATTTCGGTACCTCGTGAGCGTGAGGAATCTCTTTTGGAATTCGGGTAAACCGATAATGGCCCCGGTTCCGGGGACCAGGCACAGTGTGCACAAGCAAAACCCGAAAGTAACTTATGTTTAAAGATTATTTTCCAAGTAAACAACATAATCCACTATTATCTTTTTCACCGTCCCTCGTGCCTGCCGGCCTGGATGCGTCGAGAAGAGTTGGAAGTCGGTATTTGCCTGTCGTCAGGTCCCCGGTTTCACCGCTTGGTTGCCAACAAAATTGAAGGGTAGGAATTACAATGCGACGACGCCCAAAAACGGAAAACCAAGCAAAGGGATTCGTGGGGTTTAAAATTCGACATTTGCCATAGGCACAGCAGCGGTCCTTGACAAGGCGATGGATAGTATGTCGAAAAATTGTTTGCACACCTTCCTTGCCTAGTTTTAGGAAATGATCGGTAATGTGCAAAATGGGTTTATGGGCTTGATAACCAAACGTAATAATAGGAGTTTTACATTCTTGGATCGTCTGCTTGCAAGTAACATTGCAAGCTGTATAGAGTTTTTAAAGCGTTCTCAAAATCCAACCCATTATTTGTTAGGTTCACTTCCAAAAAACCATAATACATTAGGTTAAAACTTTACCACACAAACGTTCATGTAAAGTTACCATAACTATTTCAGTTAAAGTTTAGCAGGGATTATAAACAATTTTTAACCCTTTTTGGTAAGGTCAAGCAATGGTTCGCATTTATGCGGGAAGCCAGGATTGGGGAACGAATCTTCGATCTGTTTACCTGTTATCCCCTTTGGAATTTGACATGTGAACATATATTTTCTGTCATCGAAAATTTTTCACGTTAATTTATAAAAAAGCACAATAAGTTAAGATATATTTTAATCTCTCCAATAGCAGTATAAGCTATCCAGTTACTAAATTTATAAAACTGAACTCCGATCGTTCCTACAATTTTCTGACATACTAGGTTATGGGCAGGTACTGACTGATGTTTACACTTTCGGTCGTCGCGGAAATGATGCGTAGGCTCGCGCTCTCCCCCTTGGCTTACGGTCTCTGATTGCCTTCGACGGTGCCATCGACTCGTCGTCGTTTGTAGTCAATTTTTATCGGAAATGTTTATTTACACGACGATCCACAACTCTTTTTCCGTCTCGACACACAACCGAACGGAAGCAAATGCGATGAAAGGCGCAAACACCAAGCCATCGAGAAGATCAGATGGGACGGGTTAGAAGGACGGACAGAAAACTGTCAGCTTGTTTGAATTCCGATTGCGAGCATACACCGCCAGATGGCCCGCCTTTCGGTGTGCCATTGCGTGAGCTGAGCTACAAGCACGTGTTTGCATTATTGATTGGTTTTCCTCTTCCTCCGGGGGTGCGGATTTTGCGTTTTTGTGTGAGATCGAGCTAGTTATTATTATTTGCTCATTTCTTTCGACTTCTTTCTAGGGGCTGGGGTGGGCCCCTTCTTCCATCTTGGCTCCGTAGCAGCAGAGGATCCTATCCTCCTCGGCGCGCTGTTGCTTATCACAATTGGAATTTGACTTCCAGGGGCAATAAATGGAACGGCAAATTTCCCATGGGCATTGACAGACTGACGGAGTTTAGAACGGTAAACTTCGCTAGACAATGTTTGCCGTCGTGGATGGCTTTACGAAGCTAACGAATGTTCTCTGGTTGGTTGTTTGATTTGTTCGCTGTGTGTGACTATGGGTATTACCTATTTTTACCTTCATTATTTAGATGTGTACACAAATGACATGTCTCTTTCTTGTTATTATTCAAGGCTTTCTACGCTTCTTATGCGAGCGTTTTGTCGTCTCGCAACTTAGTGTTTCTAAGATGCATTCCAACAGTTATTAATTGAGAGTTTTCTATGCCGATAAGTGCATGAATTTGTATATTTTGTGGCAAGCACACTGATACTCTATATGCCCAGTGAAGTCAAGAAAATTTCCGACCCGAAATATTCCTGAACTGGACCGGGAATCGAACTCGCCACGCCTCTGGCTTGGTATTACCGTGCCTTTACGGGCAAGGCTATTTTACATGCCAAGTAACATTGCATGTTTTATCGTGGTTTTTAAGCATAGGCATTTGAAGCGTTCACATAAATAAAAGAACCAACGACTGCGAATTTGATGAAAACTTTGATTACAATTCAACAAATTATGATAACATCAGAAATAGATTGAACATTTTCGATTGGCAAGCAATATTAAGAACTGCAGGAAATGTTGACGTGTTCTACAATGTGCTGTTTGAAATAATACTTGAAGTGCCAACTAAAAAAAGCCGACATCAGAGTCATGCAAAACATCCGGTTCTGAACAATTTAAAAAATCAAAAGCAAAAAGCGCACAAATTTTATAAAAAAAAATAATATTATTATTATTATTAGAGTCCATCTGACTTGATAGTCTCAATGAAATCACTTAAATCTAAATGTAGTCACTCATTAAAAATTAAAAATTGGCCGGCAGCAAACGATGACGAAACCTGGAGGCATTGATGTCAAAGTCAAATAGGCTTCGTTGAATTGATGAATCATGGCGACAAAGGAACTGTTTGCAGCATAGTTGGTTGCATGTACTACTTCACGGTTCTCGGACGGAGTGTTCGGGCATTAATTTTGGCAAGTAACTCAGGAACATCATATTCTGCGAGCAAAACTTTAGCAACGAAGACGACCTGCGATACGTTTCGTCGCTTAGCAAGAGTATCCAAACCCAGTAAACGACAGCGGTCAGCATACGGTGGTAAATTCAGTGGGTCACTCCATGGAAGATAGCGCAGTGCGCATCTGACGAATTTGCGTTGAACAGCTTCGAATCGTGCACTCCATACTGCTTGGTAGGGATTCCAGACAACACACGCGAATTCCAGTAGTGAGCGTACCAATGAACAGTAAAGGGCTTTAAAACACAGAGGATCACGAAATTCCTTAGATAACTTGAACCTGAATCCAAGCTGACGATTAGCTTTGTCGATCGTGGTTGAGAAGTGGCGACTGTATGTGAGCTTTTCATCCAACACGACACCGAGGTCTTTAACGTGATCGACACGTTGAACTGCAGTCCCAGCAACGTTATAATCAAACAAAACGGCAGTCCTAGTTCGACGAAAACTACTTACGCAGCACTTTGAGACATTACGTTCACACCAATCATTAAAGATTTCAAGAAGGTTTTGTAGTTCTAAATAGTCGGCATAGCCTCGAACGACTAGATAAACCTTCAAGTCATCGGCAAAAAACAATTTACCTCCACGTAGTAGAATAAACGTTACATCGTTCAAAAATAAAGAGAAGAGCAGTGGTCCCAAAGTGCTACCCTGTGGAACTCCTGATCTGTTCGAGAAACAGTACGATGAGTAGTTTCGAATGCATACAGTAACTTCACGTTGCACGAGGTACGATCTAAGCCAGCTGCAGAAAGAAACAGAACATCCATTTTTTTGTCAAGCTTTGCTAGCATAACGTCGTGCACAACTCTATCAAACGCAGCTTTAACATCAGTGTAGATGGCATCCACTTGAAGTTTCTTGCAAACATTTTCCATACAGAACAACGTAAATCTGACGAGATTAGTTTCCACGCAGCGGCCAGGAAAGAAACCATGTTGACATGTACTTATGTAATGCTTGCAGGCAGCAAACAATCTCTCATTTATCAGCGACTCAAACAACTTAGATTCAACCCCAAGCGAGGTAATCCCACGGTAGTTTTCCACATTGCGTTTGTCTCCTTTCTTGAAAACAGGGAACATAGTAGAGCGTTTCCATAGTGCGGGAAATTTCTGTTGACGAAGTGACAGGTTGAAGAGCAAGGACAACGGAGCAGCTAAGATATCGGAGCATTTTTTTAGGACAGCAGATGGAATAACACTCGGACCTGCACATTTAGATTATTTTACCGAAATCTGTGAAATTTTACCGAAATCTCAACAGCTGAACGTTCGGTAAACAGTTCGGTGATTTTTCACAGATTTCCTGTAATTTTTCAACGAATATCTGTGAAAAATCACAGAAAATCTGTGAAAAATCAACGAACGTTCAGCTGTTGAGATTTCGGTAAAATATCACAGATTTCTGTAAAATAATCTTAGTGTGTGGTGAAAATGATGATTTGGTTTTACTCATCACAGAGAGAACCATTTGTACATCTACGGCAAAAACTTCCATGTTTACGACGTCGGTTGGCACATCACGGACGGCTCGCTCAATTTCTGCTTGCAATGGGGAGTCATTCGAGAAGACGCTTAAGAAGTGCCTAGCAAATAGGCTGCATTTGTCCTCAGTTGTCAATGCTACGTCATTGCCGAGAAACATTTTTGACGGCAGCCCAGTTTCCTCCCTCTTCGTATTCACAAACGACCAGAATCCCTTGGGGTGGCATTGCAGATTATGTTGAGTACGAATTACATACCTCTTGTAAAGAAGCTTGTTGTAGTGGCGATAATCATTGCTGGCAATTGAAAAATTTCGCTTAGTAAGGGTACATCGTCGATGAGTGAGAGCACGGAGAGCTCTAGATCGCACTCATTTCAGGTTGCGGAGAGTAGCGTTAGACCAAGGCGATTTTCTTGGAGGTAGGCACTTCGGTACTGAACCACAAACACAGTCACGCAAAAGGCTATTATAGCGAGCGGCTGCTGTATCGATATCAAGGTCATTCAACACGTTCCAGTTGATCCGGGACAAGGAACGCCTCAGCAAACGGAAATCGGTCTTCCGTAAATTTAGCCGAGTGGCAGTCATGGTTTCATCAAAACGAATTTGAGATCCGTTCGCGATAGATATATCCAAAGCAGGGTGGAAATTGTCAAGAGGAACGATGACGTCAGGCGCTTCAGGGACGAAACAGTCCAGAAGTGCACTTTCGTTAACAAAAACCAAGTCAAGAAAACGAGACTGGAAATTGGGAACAAGGTTTATCTGGCTCAGTCCATGAAAAGCCGTGCCGTCAACAAGCAAGCGGCTGCCAGGAGTAGTTGAAGATGCAATCGGATCTAGAAACGCATAACCCTGGCCTGAAGGTGACCAGCTAAGCCCAGGCTGATTGAAATCACCAAGCAGAAGAAGCACATCCGTTATATCAGCCATGGATGATGCAAATCCTGTAGCATCCAGACGAAGCTGCATTGTGCTGCAGTCATGTCGACGTTCAGTGGGAATATACACCGCTCCTTAACCTAAACGGCTGCAATTGTAGTAAACCGTTCGTTGGCGATCACGCAGGAGGCAATTGCGTTGGAAACAATGATGAGGACACCACCACCGCGAGTACAAATGCTGTTGGATGAATTACGGTCTAGTCCGTAGACAGTAAAAGAGTCACCAAACAGTTGCACTGAATTGATCCTCCCATCGAGCCAAGTTTCCGTGAATACATAAACGTCATATTCCCCGTCAAGCGCAGCCAGGTTAACATCGTCCAATTTAGTTATGAGCCCCCTGGTGTTCTGATAATAGACTCGTAAACCGCTAGAGGGTTCGGTGCGAGCCGTGTCAATGGTAACTTGTCCAGGATCCGAACGAGAGAACGGTGAACTATCAGGCAGCGAAAGATCACCTGGCGTAGAAAGGCTCGAAGTGGTGGCCATAAGTGAAGATGAACTGAAACCAAGTGGCAGATCAACAGTTGAATTCACATGGACGAGTTCATACTTGCCGTAAACGAGTGGTTGGAATACCCCTTCACCAGGCCGCACACAGGGCCGGGACGGCTGCAGGTCGCTGGCGGGAATGGCTTGACTGTGGCGGGGGGCTCGGGGGCTTCCATGATGTCAACGGCAGTGCAGTAAACAAACAGAAGTTGATTCATCATAATGGTGTAAGTCGTCAATCTTCGGCAGGACTAGATCAGAGGATCTGGATGCTTCTTCCGGTGAATTTTCTGTGGAGCGTATTAGCTTCTGGTATGGTGGGGTAATAGTGAAGAAACTTTTGCATACTATTTAGACATTTGCAATCGGTTAAATTTGGCCGTGAATATGGCATTTGAGGAGTATAATTTAAAAACTGAACTTGAAATAAAATCTTGTCCTAGGAACTTCTTCAATTATGTGAAAACCTAATTAAAATCTGATAATTTTCCATCAGAGATGCATTTGGACGATAGGGTAGGTGAGAACTCGAATGATATATGCAATTTTTTTGCAACTTTCTTCCAAGAAATCTATACTACGTTTTCAGAAGAGGACCGTGACTGTGAATATTTTGAATCTTATCCAGAATTTTCAAGTGACATCAGCGTAAGTCAAATCAAGGATAATGATATCTTAAAGGGTTTAAACTATTTAGATGCATTTAAAGGTCCTGGTCCTGACGGTGTTACGGTGTTTTTTTTGAAAACTTTAGCAACTGAGCTTACTGCTCCATTATTTTGGATTTTCAATATGTCACTGGAATCCGGAAACTTTCCTAAAATATGGAAAAACTCGTTTTTAGTGCCTATCTTTAAATCGGGCAAAAAATCTGACAAAAAGCTATTATCTCTTGCATTCCGAAACTTTTCGAGGCGATGAAAAACTCTTTCTTCAAATTAAAAACAGAATAACTACTATGCAACATGGCCGTTCAACAACTACGAATTTGCTCGAATTAATTAATTATTCCTTGAATGCAATGGGAAACGGAAACCATGTAGAAGTGTTGTATACAGATTTCAGCAAAGCGTTTGATCGAATTGACATACCCATGCTTCTTTTTAAACTTCAAAAAATGGGAATTCATTACGCACTCCTCAAGTGGCTTGAATCATATTTAACTGACCGCCATCAAATAGTAAAATACAAAGAAAAGACATCAAATCCCGTTGATGTCACTTCAGGAGTTCCTCAAGTTAATTATTAAGAAATTGAAAGTTTTAAACTATGCTGACGACATTGAACTTTTTTTTTGGAAATAAAAGATGCCAAAGACATCATCACATACAAAGAGAAAATACAGATATTCCATACTTGGTGTCATAAAAGCCTGCTCTAATTAGATAAAAAAAAAATGTAACTCAATTACCATTAGTAGAAAACGAATCCGACCCGAAATAACAATCACTTTAGGAAACCAGATCGTAGAAAAGAGTGATAGAGTCAGGGATCTAGGTGCTGTTTTGGACTCAAAACTTTCTTTCACAGATCATTATAACACAATTGTTGACAGTGCTAACAACATGCTTGGTTTCATAAAACGTTTCTGTTATAACTTTCAGGATCCGTATTTGATAAAAACATTGTACATTGCTTATGTAAGGTTGATATTAGTATACTGCAGCCTAGTTTGGTCTCCTTTTTCAATCACACACGAAGAAATAATAGAGTCCGTTCAAACGCAGTTTCTATTGTTTGCACTCGCTATGATTTCATTCGTAAACGATATCGTATCACATCGCATTGATTCAATAGAACTATTGTCATCCTTAAATGTATAAACACCATCTAGGCATTTACGAAATAGAAATATATTTGCTACAAATCGTCATCGTACGAATTATGCCAAATTTGGACACATGGATGGACACATATAATAAACACTGCGATAACATTGACTTTACAATGACAAAAACCAAATTAAAGCAATATTTTAATTTCTCGCATAACATCAGCTGGAAGTATTTTTTTTTTAACTTGTTCTCAAGATATATTATTTAAAAATATAATTGTAAAAATAGCACATAAGACAACAATTTTACAACGGTCTACACTGATTGACGACAAATAAATAAAAATAAATAAAGCATTCTTCAAATACTAATTATGTTCTACAGAACCCTCATAAAACCCAAATTGTTACCTGCGATGTTAAGTAACCTGTCCAGAGATCGTCTGGAAGCACGTGCACAGCACAAACAAATGTTGTGCTGAGCGCTAATATAAGTCTTCTGCACTAGTTTTTTTTTTAAAGCAAGAGACCAAAAAATGCACGCAAAAACAATGAGACCTTGTTACCGACGCCAGAAAGACAGCTCCCGCATCTGGACCCTACCTATCGACCCATCAACTCATGAACCGGGGACCAACGGGGACCCTTTTTTCCGCTGGCTGGGATTGAACACAGGCCTTTTGGAGTGAGATGCAATCACGCTTAAGTGGGATCCACAATACTGCGTCACCGTCAAGTGTAACGCATGTCAAGTTGCTTTTTCACCGACATCTCTACTTGGAAACTTCACATCGACGCAGCAATGTGGGTTCCGCTTTATCGCGACACCACCGGCACCGCTCGAAGCAAGAGCTGTCAGCCGGCGCCGGTGGTGTAGTGGAAAGCGTGACTGCTTTCTCACCCGAATGGGTCTGGGTTCAATCCCAGCCGAGGTCGGTGGGATTTTTCTGACGCATAAAAATCTCTGGTCACGTCTTCCTTCGGAAGGGAAGAAAAGCCGTTGGTCCCGGGTTCATGAGTTGATTAGTCGATATGTAGGGTCCAGGTGTGGGAGCTGCCTCCCTGGCGTCGGTAGCATTGGTGCTCAGCACGGAAAACAAGATCGACGGAAATCAAATCAAGGAAGAAAAAAAACGTATAGACAGGTCAACAGCAACGATCATCAATGATAGTGAAATATAATATATTTATATTATGTTGAGATAAGTATAGTTGTAACCAGGATTAATTATTAGATAAAAGTATACAATTCTAAGGATGAATATCATATTTTTTTAGAGTATGGTGCAGAAAATGTCTGGACTGTTATAAAATCCCTGGTCACGTCTTCCTTCGGAAGGGAAGTAAAGCCGTTGGTCCCGGCCCATGTGTGTGTTTTTTGAATGGGTGCGATATCCTACACAGGTGTGGAAGCTGCCTTCCTGCACATTCGATTGCCGTCAATGGATGGCAATCGATGTCCGTCGGTGATTGGCACTAGATTGCGGAACAGAGACCGACGTTAAATAAAGGGAAGAAAAAGAAGAATAAGAAGAAGAATAATAAGAAGAAGAAGAAGAGTTGTCAAACTGAGTTTCATGTTCGAAGCAAGAGCTTAAAATCTCTACACGTGATACCGAGGTAGTTTCTGAAACAGTTTACTAAAATGATGTTGATGTCGATGAATAGAAGTGGATTGCATTGAATCTCATGAGATACCCCCATGATTTACTAATTGCTGAGATTCAAAATCTACTCATTACTTGCATTTCAAAGATAAATATATTTACATATCATATATGAGTAAACCTGAATTTTTGTTTTGACAGAAGAATGTGAAGACTCTCACCCCAGCAGGCCTGGGTTCAATCCCAGTCGGCGCCGCCGGGATGTTCTGAGGCATAACATCTTTGATCACGCCTTCCTTCGGATGGGAAGTAAAGCCGTTGGTCCCCGGTTCATGAGTTGATGGGTCGATAGGTAGGGTCCAGGTGTGGGAGCTGCCTTCCTGGCACGTCGGTAGCATTGGTGCTCAGCACGGAAAACAAGTTCGACGGAAAAAACAAACCAAAGGAAAAAAAAAAGAATGTGAAGAATTTCCACATACATATTTAAGATCTACTCGATAATCCAATGCAGTTAGAGTTTACGTGGTTTTATATGACAGTCCATTGTTGCTTTGACTTTAATCGAAACCACACCGCAATTGGGATGGTCACGCCGTTCTCCTTTCATGTAATTGTTATGATTAATCGACGAAACCAACAGTAGATCACAAACTGATTTAAGGTTACTTATTTATCGCTGCCATCGTTTGCAACCTTCAATGCTGTCTGACTATCCGATTCCAATCCCGGTTAACGGATCCCCGAGTCATAACTCATTCCCGAAAAAAAATCTCCACCAGTAATCAAGCGTCGTCGTCGTCCCACTTCTGCTGAAGATGCTTGCCAACAACCTCAACACACAACGACGTATAGGCAGGCATCATATTTCAAACCCAATCAACCTGCTCATTCGCTTCATCTGCCTCATTTCACCCAGTTGACCATCGCGAACACAATGCCATCCATTATTTTCCGGGACTGGCTTCCCGCGGGCCAAATCACCGCCCATTTCCCAGCTCCGAGGCAATTCATCACCTCTCAGGTCGGCTCTGGCTGGTTGGTGTGACGCGTCAAGCACAAGAAAATATCCAATGTACTCGGGATCTCGGGAAGAATCCATCTCCATCCTGACCTGCGACTGCCCGCGGGATGGGACGATTTCGGACGCGTAAATATTTAATCCCAAACGTATGTATCATTCCATTCACTCGTCTAATAGAGGTGTGCACGCAACCCATGGCACGATAGAGCCTAAAATGACGACGACGACGACGACGACGGAGTGGTAAATATTTGAACTTCTTCGTTGCCTTCCACGCTCAGCCGACCCCTTCGAGAGAGTCGGGGCAATCAGGTCTAATGGAGCGACTCAATTTTCTTCTCGAACCCAGGGTGTGAACAGCGGGGATTGTAAAAGATCTAAGAAATAGGCCGCCTGCCTCTCCTCCGGTCATCATCGATCGTACCTCCACCTCTACACAAAGCCGAATCTCTGTGCGCGCACCGTTCAAGAGATGTCAATTATTTGCGCAGGTCAAACATCCACAAAGCTATGCCCAAGCACTACTTGACTCATCATGGACAGCACACAATCGAGTCGATTGTCACGATGAGTGGATGACTTGCCAGGAATAACGGATTAACCGAGAGGTGCGTTTTAATCGTCACAACGTTATGACAGAGGGGGTCGATAAAGATCTTAACAACCAGAATCAACAAATTAGGAAGAGAAATTCAAACCACCATCGTCGCCTACACCTCGGCCACGATGAAATTAAACGACCAGTGACCAATAAATCTCACTTCCCGAAATCCAATTTAAACTTGGGTGCAAGAACGTACTTTCCTCCGTAGGGACCGGGTTCTGGTCCGCGGAGCCATTTTCCGTTTATTTTTATTGTGCTGACGTGTGGTCCCGCGCGGTCCTCTGTGTGCACGGGTTCGCGATTTCCACGACCACCGAGTGCCATATTTCTTACGTTTATTATTATTTATGACGCCCGCCAACAACCTTTTCTTCGGGATTTTATTGCACCCGAACCAGAACCGGAGGCACGCGGTCCGAGGTGGGCAAAAGGTACATTGTTATGGCAGTTACACCTATTTGGTGTGTCGCGCACAAACACAAACACACACATGCCAAAGGTAGCGGACGACTGGCTGCCTGCCTGCCAGGCTGTGAACGGTGGAGCAGAGATTGAAATGAATGAAATAATCAGGTTCCATAAATATTGGAAACGAAACGGAACGGCTTGCGATAACGGCCCCATCCGAGCTGGCTTTGACAGGTCTGAAATATCCGCGAAGGATGCGGGACGTGGAAGCCATTGTAGCGATAAGCAGCAGGCAGGCAGCAGCAGTGTGACAATTACCTGTGACGGCGGTCGATCGGCCGGCGGTAAAACCAGTAGGCCGCGCGTGCGAATACCGAGAAACAATGGAACCAACAGGGAGACCGACCGGTGGCGGGGGTGGAGTGAGAACTTGATCTTGATACGCCGGAGCGCGGAAAATGGCTAAGAATTTGCGACTCCACTGCACCAACCCAGGTCGGCGGTCCATAAGTGGCGAGATTTATGAAATATTTTCGCGCTCGTTAGTTCAGCGCAGTCAGGTTTTTATGCGATTGCAAAGGTCTCCGAAAGATAGATTTAAGACAACGTCCAGCGACGTGCTCAGCCCCTAAGCCGCACTGTACGTGCGGACAAAGGGAATCATTTATTAGCGCTCTTAGGAAGCGAGGTGACAATGCTCGAAAACAATAGCCAAATTGAGGGCAATTGTTTGCGCAACATGCCCTCCTCATCGACGAAGGTGGTATTTTTTTCCTTCTTTATTATCGCGATGCAGTTTCGTTACCCAACTATCGTTCAAACTTGGAAACGAAAACATTGATGCTTGTTTGGTGTTTGCAAAGATCGTATCCATGTTTCTAGTCGGTTTAGATCTGCGATGCTCATCCAACGGTCCGTGGGCCAAATGCTTTCAAGCTTTCTTGGAAATTTTTAATCATATCAATGAGCTAATTTTCAAAAGTTTCCTTGAAATGTTTACAGTACTTCTTTGATATTCTCCTTAGAAGTCTCTTGGAATCTCCCTCGTGACTTGTAAAGACTATCCTCCAAATTGGAATCTGCCTTAGAGTTAATTTGAAACTATTATCAGATTGAGATTCCCTAGAATTTATTGTCAGAATTTTTTCGGAACTCTTTCCTTGATGTTTTTGACAAGATTTCTTTGAAATACTGATTATAAATTCTTATTTTTCTCCTTCAGAATTATTTCCAGAATACCCTTGAAATTTTTTATCACCTCTCGAATTTGTCATAAGATAGATGCTTTCATAATTTGTACCGATCAAATTTTCCCATAATTGCGTTATAAATATTTTTTTAATTCTGAATTCTACTCAAAACTCCCATGACACTATCCTCGGATGAGTCCCGTAACGTGGGTAGATCATCTTTTCGTGGTTCGATACGGATGTAAGATCTACCACCGATTCCTAGTTCTGTCTACTTCAAATTAGGAGAACAGGATTCTTAAGTAATCAAAGGAACACATCTAAGTCCTTGTAACTGTCTATGCTTTGTTAATAGTGAAATGACTCGGCTGATCTTGAAACAAGTTAAACATGAGTTAGTTAGTCTTCATCTATGTGATTCCTAATCTTCTATTCGTTGTTCTCTAGTTTGAAGTGGTTAAGACCAGGGATCTGATGCATGGTCAATCGATGTCATTGCTTAATTCTGTTGACAATTTTGACGGACAAAGGGGCGCGCCTTTGAAGGGTGCTAGGGTATGAATAGCGGGACCTTAGAATCGATTCCATGCGATAAATGCAAGAATGATAACTGTATCAAACCCTAGTACGTCATCATTTCTCAATAGTGATGGAGTAATACGACATGTACTAAACTAAGGACACGGGATATACTACAATTGATCCAATTACTGGTCGCAGTAGTTTTAAGTTCCGAACACTAGCGAGGAAAGAAGACCCTGTTGAGCTTGACTCTAGTCTGACATTGTAAGGCGATATAAGAGGTTCAGAATAGGTGTGATCCGGGGTAACATATTATCTTCCCGGCACCAATGAGATACCACCACTCGTACAGTTGCCTTACTTAAAGGGTGTCCACGATGAAATTGCCACACTATGAAATTGCTCTAACTTTTTAACCGTTGGGTAGAATTTAATGAAAATTTGGGTGGATTTAGTTCATAGTGCATTATTTACATTCTGCAAGTTTTAAGGTCCTGTGATCAAAACTCGCGGAAATGGAGTCGAAAGAACAGCTCGTGCGTGATAAAATCTTGCGCATTCATCACGAGAACAAGGATCTCTCGCATCGTTCCATCGCTAAAACGTTGGGAATCGCGAATTCCACGGTGTCGCGAGTGATTAAGCGGTTCGAGGAACGGTTGACCACCGATCGGAAGCCCAGAAGTGAAGGAAAAAGTATTCCGTACAACACCAAAAATCACAACCGCGTAGTTGGGGCCTTCAACCGAAATCCGAACGCCTCCGTTAGGGATGTGGCTAAGAAGCTGCACCCAAGCCGAAGTTTTGTCCAGAAGGCCAAAACTAAGGCTGGGCTTCGAACGTTCAAGGTACAAAAGGCCCCTAATCGCGACGAGAAGCAGAACAAGTCCGCCAAAACCCGTGCCAGGAAGTTGTACCTCAACATGCTGACGAAAGTTGAATGCTGCATCATGGACGACGAAACATATGTGAAGGCCGACTTCAAACAGATCCCCGGCAACCTGTTTTTCACGGCCAAGGATAAGTTCAGCGTTCCGGAGCATGTCCGCACTCAGAAGATGTCCAAATTTGCGAAGAAATTCCTGGTTTGGCAAGCCATCTGCACGTGCGGGAAGCGGAGTGCACCTTTCGTGACCCAGGACACGATGAACGGACAGGTGTACATAAAATAGTGCCTCCAGAAGCGGCCTCTTTCCTCTCCTGAAGGCCCACAACGTCCCAACAATCTTCTGGCCGGATTTGGCCTCATGCCACTACTCCAAGGACGTGCTGAAGTGGTATGCGGACAATAAGGTCAATTTCGTGCCGAAAATGTTCAACCCTCCCAACACTCCGGAGCTCCGCCCCATCGAGAAGTACTGGGCGATTATGAAGCAGCACCTTCTTAAACGACCTAAGGTAGTGAAGACAGTCGAGGAACTGAAGAAAGTATGGGTTTACATGCAAAAAACGGTTGATTCACAGGTTGTGCAGAATCTTATGGCCGGGGTTAAGGCCAAGGTGCGGGCATTTGCGTATGGACTGTAAATAAAATATGAGTAAAATGGTAAAATGAAGTTTAATAGTTATTTCTCAATCCCTGAAAATTTGATGGCAATCAGATGAAAACTCGAATTTTGCGAATCAATTTTGTGTGTGGCAATTTCATCGTGGACACCCTTTACATGATCAGGTGAAACAAGTGCTAAGGTTATTGCAACCTCCTGGCATAAGGTTTCTTGTTCAGCGTTCAGTCATGTCGTCATTCCTGGTCATAATGCAGAAGACCGATCCTCCTGTCATCGCGTCCGTCACGCGGCTCTTGGTATGCGATCCGAAAGGGTGGTTTCGGTCCGCCCTAGTAGGATCTCACCGTCTGAACCGTATGGCACACACGGCCACAGTTTGCTTAACGTTCACATAGTACACCAATGACAGTAAGACATCTGGCTAGTCCAATTCATGGACAGTGCCAGGTGCGGAGTTTGACTGGGGTGTTACATCTCCAAAACAATAACGGAGGTGTCCAAAGGTCAGTTCAGTGTTGACATAAACCACACGATGAGCATAAGGACAAAAGCTGGCTTCATCTCAGTACATATTGAGACAGCGAAATCTAGGCCTTACGATCCTTTTGATTTAAAAAGTGTATAGCAAGAGGTGTCAGAAAAGTTATCACAGGGATCGCTGGCTTCTGGTCACCAAGGTTGCCCCACGGCACACACACGCACACTACCATTTGGTTATGGTGTGGTGTGTGGTGTGTGGAGTATGCTGTGGTGGCGAGCGGTGCGCTGGTTATCATCCGGCCGCGCTCATCATCACCTGGCTGGGTGGTGGTGAGCGCGCGTCAGTCAAGACGTGTGTATTTGAAGAGAGCGAAAGAAGTCCTCATCATGGCCGCATAGGCATTGGTGTGTAGACTTCTCTTTTCTATTCTATATTCCCTGGCAATATACAAATGACACGGCAATAGTCAATAGTCAGACAAAATTCACCCATCAGTCCAGCAGTGCCATACACCTCGCTGGACAGGAATACGACAGTAGGTGGAAATCGCCCATCGCCCATCTCTCCCATATGGTAGAGCATTGTTAATCAGGTAGGCACAGCTAGTCAGTCAGTCAGAGCGAGAGAAGTCCCCATCATGTCCTGTTTGGTTGGTATGGGCCTTGGTGTGTGGACAATGTGGTACAATGCACACACGGCACAGTAGTCAATGGATACAACGAAAAACTCAGAAACTCGCCCATCAGCCTACCTACTAGCACCATCCCAGCACTAGAGTCAGCCGGTGTGCCATTGGCCTTGTGGCATACACTACATCAAGCGGGAGGAGCTACCCGGACACCCAGGTAGACTGTTGACCTCGCCGTCAAATTTGTACCTGGACTAACGGGGCTACTTTTGCATAAAGAAGTGTGCAAATGCAAAATGAGTTTCGAGTGAAAAAGTCCTACTCGACGAATAGAACTCTGATGTTTGTATTTCCCGGTCGGGGTCAGTGCGTCGAAGCGGTGCGCACCACACTACACGTAGAGTGCGATGGGCGATTTGCGAAAGTGACGACCACTATCGCCAGCACCCATCTCGTTTCACTCTGTGTCTGACCAGCGTGTGTTCTCTAGCGTTTCGGGCCAAAGCGCACCACCACCACCAAGAGGTACGAGGTTCGACTTCGACATGAATGACATACGGCTACCACGCTATGATAGCCAAACATACCGGTGTGAAATGCCGAGAGAAGCGACGAAATGGAAATCTTTAGCCATTGTATTGCTTGTACGGCGCACTCGCACCAGGTACGGTGGTGGCAGCTGGCCGTGCATCATACGGCACGAAGAACGATTGTTACCATGAGGTAGAACGTTCTGATGAGGTTGGACGATTACGTACGCATGATATAAGAGGTGCTTCGCGCACATACTCGCTCGCTCGTAGGCCTAGAGAGCCTGATGCAAGTTCAAACGAGAGGACTGAAGCCCGGCGCGGCGTTCACCTCGAGAATACTCTGCTGTCACTCACTATACGACGACAAGAATTCTGGGTGATCCTACCAGTAATATACGCTTGTCTCAAAAGTTAAGCCATGCATGTCTAAGTACAAACAGATTTAAGGTGCAACCGCATACTGAGCCTAACAACTCATGTACCTAGTTTCTTGGATAACTGTGGAAAATCGAGAGCTAATACATGCAAAATGCAGGAACCTCGCGGAACATGTGCAATTATTTGTCAAACCAATCGTCCTCCAACACGCTGAACTTGAAATCTGGATAATTTTGATGATCGTAAGGTCTCGCACCGACGACGAATCTTTCAAATAACTGTCCTATCAACTATTGATGGTAATGTAGAGGACTACCATGGTTGCAACGGGTAACGGGGAATCAGAGTTTGATTCCGGAAGATCTTGAGGATCTTCACAGAAGTTCATAGAATTCCTAAGATAAGTAAATTCTTGGATAGCTTTAAGAACTTCAGGAAAGTTCTAAGAACTACGGTATAATTGCAAAAAAACACCAGAGATGTTCAATGATGATTAATCAGATCCATTTCAATTGAAGTTCCGTATCCTGAAAGACAGTTGCAAGTATTGCGGAAACATCAAAGTAGATTATTGCAGCTCCCTGAAAAATAAAAATAAAATACATTTCAAAAGTTGTAAGCTTTTCAGGAAGTTCAGAGACCTCCAGAGAAGTTTAGAAAATATCAGAGAACTTTAGAAAACTTCAGACAAAAAACGTAAGGAATCGCAAGAACTACAGAAAAATTTCGAGATCTGCAGAGAAGATCAAAGAAATTCAGAGAAGTTTTACGTACAACAGCGAAATTGAAAAGAAGTTGCGCAATACTTCAGGAAGTTCTGAGAATTTCACAAAAAATTGCGGGAACTTCAAGAAAGATCCATACGTTAAGAAAATTTAGGAAATTTTAGGGAGGCACAGAGATGTTTACGGAAGTTCACAGATTTAAAGGAAGTTCCATGAGCAGCAAGCTTTCGAAAACTTCAGGAAAATTGCCGGAGCATCCAGGAAGGTCAAAGATCATCAAGGCAGTTCCATTGACTTTAGAAATACTAAGTAAGTCTAGCGAATTTCAGGGAAGTTCAAAGAACTTTCAGAACTATCAAAGTCTAAATAAATTCTCGAAAATGTTGAGATCTTTATGAAAGTTACGTGAAATTCAAGGCATTTTGGAGAACTTCAAGAATCTTTCGGGGGTGTATGCAGTTATGCATTCTTGTATTGCAATTATGGACGCTCTTGAAAGGGGTCTTGAATTTGAGGTAGGCAGGCGAGGGGAATTAATGAATAATAGTGAGTAACTACCCGAGCAAAGTCTGAGATCAAATCTAAATCTAAATTTGATGTTGTGATTTCGCTGATAATGATTGCTCAGGTTGCTGTCGTTTTGGTCGTTTTAACGGTTAAAATATCAAAATTGAGAGCAAAAAAATCTTCCTGTGGCATCACATTGAAAACTATTTCTGCTATCAGTGAGAGCAAACTGAAAACTCCATTTGATATCAATTGTTCCTGTTGATAACAAAACAAGTATTCAATTTGATGTTATGCTAAGGCAATGAAAACAAACCCGTAACAACATATTTTTGAAGAGCAAATGTACAGCAAAATGAAAACAAAATTTATCAATTGCATAAACTGAAAACAAATAAGGATTTCAGTTTGATGTTGATATCAAAACTTGAATTCAATTTGCTGTCATTTTGATACTGGACTTTGCTCGGAAAATTTGTCAATTGCGTAAACTGAAATCAAATTATGATTTCAGTTGTTGATATCAAAACTTAATTTCAATTTGCTGTTATATCAAAACTTTATTTCAATTTGCTGTCATTTTGATGCTGGACTTTGCTCGGGTAGCCAATGAACCATGGACAGCACTGCACATTAATACCAGTTCTTCTGAATTGTGTTACCTTTCGCACAACGAATA
Source organism: Ochlerotatus camptorhynchus (assembly GCF_037179485.1). Classification (NCBI taxonomy): domain Eukaryota; kingdom Metazoa; phylum Arthropoda; class Insecta; order Diptera; family Culicidae; genus Ochlerotatus; species Ochlerotatus camptorhynchus. The sequence goes on along the minus strand of NW_027040681.1, from coordinate 2,322,776 downwards.
TGCGTTGTATCCGCGGGATCAAATACCTCGTATAATGTTACGCTCATTATGCTGTGCTAAATTAGACGAGGTAAACAATCCCGTGAATACAACGCGTTATACGTCTAGTAACACAGAGAAGTAACGTTTCTAAAACACTTGAAACTCTGGCTGGAAAACGGTGCCGAGGCTCATTAAATCAATTCTAACGTTCAGAATCATAAGGACCTAACTACGATGATCGATTCTCATCATGTATTTTCTCTTTTGTTAACAACTCGACTGTATTAACAGTTCTCGCGTCACCATTCAAATCTACATTGATCGATTCTCTTCATCGACTATTTCGTTAATAACTCGGCTCCTGAAACATGTTCAGCTGTTCATAACGTCCAATCCGCTTAATAATACTTTCTTTTAACAGACTATGTAGAAATATTATCCCGAAATAGCAATGCAGCCAAATTATTAACGAAAAAGAGAGTCGATGAAGAGAATCGATCAAATTTGAAAAGTGACGCGAGATTTTACCAGTGTGGTTGGTTCTCTACACTGTAGGGGAAAGTGGGGCAATTTTGCCAATGGGGCAATGTGGACACTCGCTTAAAAACAACTTATTGAATACATTTTACAACAAATATGTTGCAGGCTTAATATTTGACTTCAGCTATTTGTTTAACTGTAGTCTAAAAAATGGTTTTCTCTAGTCCGAATCTATTCTATTTCTGAATCAGAAAATAAGGTCAATCAGTAGTTTCTTATAATTTATCGTTAATATTTCATCAGAAGTTATGTAAATTGTCATTGTTTTCTTATATATCATGATGTTTTTCTAGTTTTTAATAAACATTAATGTTTTTCAGAACAAAATTTTACTTTAGTCCTTCTTAAATCATATTCATTCTACAGAAAATAAAACTGCCCCAGTTTCCCTTATTGGAATAATTTCGTAAAATTTGTTCATTTAACTGCGATAATGCCAAGAGAGAATCGACGAAGAGAATCGTTAATCGCAGCTAGGCTCTTAATTCTGGACGCCAGAAGTTCTAAGTGTTGGTGTAGCAAGGTTGTCATGCACTGAAGCAAAAGAACGTAAGAATTCCATAAGAACCACTAATGAATTTTCCTCAAGAAATCGAAATGAATGTCATTGATCTGCCTTGTGAAAAATAATGTTGACAAAAAAATAATAAAACGGAGCTTACTGGGACCGAACCATGAACGTTGCGATTACGGGGCCCGTGTGTTGACCACTCGCCTTTCATTGCTAAGGAGAATCAAATAATTAAAGGTGTTAATGTGGTGTTTACACTTATGCTACTTAACTAGCGCTAATGTACCAGCTGCTAGCAAAAGAGCTCACCAGCATAATGTAAACAGGGCATCAGCGTCTACCAGCATGATTTTCAGGAGCAACTGAAATTCGTGCTAGTTGGCTAGTACACTAGCGCTAGCATATCCGTACAGATGTAAACAAGAGTACTACGAAAAGCTGAATCACAAAAGGCCGAATCACAAAAGGCCGACTCACAAAAGGCCAAAAACACAAAAGACCGAATCACAAAAGGCCGAATCACAAAAGGCCGAATCACGAAAGGCCGAATCACAAAAGGCCGAATCACAAAAGGCCGAAAACACAAAAGGCCGAAAATACTCGGGAAAGTGACCCGCTCGCACCGGTCTACTTTGTCGTTTTCTCGATTCGGGCTTTTGTTAATTTGTTTTTAATAAATTTAATTATATTATTAAAGTACCGTTACAATAATTATTATTTTACATCTTCTTAATAAAATATAATGGCCATTCGATTTCCGTAATGAAAATTAAATAAAAAGAAACTTAAAATTTGGGTAGCTTTATTTTTATGTTTGTTTTAGTGTTTAACGACGATTCAATGACAAGATGGCTTCGTTTTTCGTGCATGCGGACCATTCAACGAGGCGACTCAGTTGTAAGAGCAGAAAGGCTTCAGATGTTGAATGAGAGAGAAAGTGATAGATAGCTTTATTTTCCGGATGTTTGAGTATCTAATGACGATGATGGCTTCGTTCAAGATAAAATTCAATATGGGAGGTATTCTCAAATCCAAAATCGTCATTAGCAGCAATATTGCTCTGCTTGCGTTTTGCTGAACTTTCTAGTTACACACATTCAACTGCTTGCGCAACTCACTACCCAATCAGAATGTTGCGTATGTGTAAATAAACCTTTCACCTCTTTTGCATCCCTCATCTCCTTACCCGCGGCTTACCACCTACTGGTTTTTCGTAAAAAATCAGCAAGTGAGAAACGCCTCTATATCTAATTTAATCTTGGCTTAATTTTTTATGAATGCAAATCATTTAACGAGCCGAGTCAGTTGTGCGAGCAGAAAGCCTAACGGATTGTTTGGATGCAGTTTTCAACAAATTCAGTTTTTGATAAATTTTCGTTTTTTTTTTTGTTTTTGGCCTTTCTGGCCTTCGGCCTTTTTGGTTTTCGGCCTTTTGCGGTGGTACCTTAGAAAATTTTCGATCTTTTGTGCTTCGGCCTTTTGTGCTTCGGGGTCACATGTAAACGCCCCATAAGACCTACATCATGTTCATGTTGCATGAAAATTATTTATAAGTCACGGCTATGACATTCTTATGTGTCGTTCATAAGCCGTGCCTTATGAAATTCTGATTATGAGTTCTGGTTCTGGTAGGATTGGATTTGGATTAAGTACGTATAATTTATTTCCGTGATCAAAATTCGGAACGAACCGCAAAACTCTATCGCCATGCCAGCAATATTTAACTAAACTTCACACCAAACGGTGCTTTTAGAGTTTAGCTATCTTCATTTTCCGGATTCAGCAATAGCTAACCCAATCCACTGCACTAAGCGCCAGCCTTTCTAATCCAGCCATTCTACTTCCACGACCGACATCTGCAAGCCCCAATCCATTCCGGCTCAAACGTCTTCATCCAATTTCCGAAATCACACTCAGAAAACAAACAAGTGACTTCCGGATTTGTCGTATTCACTTACAACCGAAAACGTTCACCTATCGTTCCACCCCCACACGTTTCCAATCGTGTTAAGAGCACGTATAAATTACACCCCACGTCGTCGTCTTTGGAGCAGAGAGGGCAGAACAGCCGGTCGGGTCGTCGTCGTATATCCATTGCATCATCATCATGGGTAATAATGATTACAATTGATTCGTTCGCATTACACAAATGCTCTAGGTGTTTCTGCTCTTTCCGTCGCCGATAGGGTAGGGTCGGCAGTAGCAGCAGCAGTCGGCGGCCAAATGAATGATGAACTCGAGAAAAGTAATACAAATGAGCCTCCTTAATGGAAGCGCTGAGTCGGCAGCAGCAGCCACACAGGAAAGCGATGAGTGTGCAGGAATGATATCCCTGGGTACGCTCTTAGTCCGAGCCAGCAGCCCGGCAGTCGATATTGTAAAATTATTGACTATGGGACCATCCATTTCTGGTGAGCTGGATGGTTGGGATCTCCAGGGGCTTTTAAGTCCCTTATGATTCGTCTGTGTATTTTTTTTTTAGTCTGCCACTGCGATAATTGCCGGATTGGCTGCCATCTCTGCGCGCGATTGCATAGGATTACGATCTCCAATGTGGTTCAACATCGATGGCATCGACGGTTATGAATGAAACGCTCGTCGGAGGGTATCGATGCAAAAAATATGAGAGCAGAAACAAACATAATTACGTGCCAACAAATTATAAGGTTTGTCTGTGAGCCAAGGATGAGGGGGGAGCTTTTTGTCTTGTGGCCGTTGCTTCTTTGAATTTATGTTCATGGGGCGAGCGCGCGCCTTTCTACTGGCCTGGCAGTGATAAAAGGTAAACGACGATGCGACTTCGATTGGTTCTCGCTCGGCGATTGGAAGAGTTGAAACGAAACGGTGACCGTGGTCGATCGACGGGTTTAGCTGTAAGGCTCGGCATCGAGTGGTGATCAAACGGTCCAGATTAGACGAGCCTCAGTGGAGGTGAGAGACGGAGGAATCTCGCGCTCGTTTCGACGAATGGAAGATGAAGAAATTAATTTCTTTGTTTTTACCTCCTTCATCACCGTTGTCGTCGTCGTCGGTTGTTGGGAAAAGTGGTTTGATCGTTTTTCTATGTAGTTTCAATGGACGGTGGAGCGAGGGATGGTCCGGCGGAAAGTAACAAACAATCAATTAGCAGGCACTTTTTTACGTCTTCTCTCCGTTGATTGGTTTTTCCTTACGGGGCTGATTGGAGACGACGAAAGCGAGTGAAAGATCGTTTTGGGTGCTACTTCTGAGCAAGAAGTCATCTCACATGTTTCGGTCAATATTTTGGTATCGAGTAATTTAGAAAACTGTTTACACTGAGTTGAAGGAAGGCGGAGAGTTTTGTTTGGGTCTTCTTTTCATTTATTATCAGCATGATAGCCTATCAGAGATTCCCGGTGAGTCTTCAAACTTTGCACACTGGGGACAAAACGAAAAATAAATTTTCAAAATTTAATAACTCTTGTTGGTACTGAAGGAACTTTATCAAATATAGTCGTTCTTGCGGGAAATAGTATCAGGAGTCGAATAGAACTGGTTTTATCTCGGGCAGTGCAAGTAGAGGTTTTGCCAGTTTTGTTGCAAAATGCCATATTTTGAAGAAAAAAAGTTACCTAATTTGTTTAATCGTTACTTATGACTTTCCCGTATTAGACCGACTGCCTCTAACTCCATTGTCTATTGCCATTTGTTTTCAGTCGAATAAAAAACAAAACAAATTGGTCGATTACTATTTGCTGTTATTTATTATGTAGGGTTAACTACCCCATTTCCGGCCTATTAGGCACAACCCGCACTTAGTCTTTCTTAATCTAGCGCAGTTTAGCACCTAACGGAATGTTATTATTACTGATGGCTTCCAAATTTACTTACCTTTCCGTATGTACCGTAAGATTTGATAAAGAGAAAGCAGTCGTTGAGATATTGTCAAAAGTCTAACACTGGCTTCTTGACGCCAAATTCGGCTTACGGATTCTAAACATGGCCTAACGCATTGAAACGCCATTGAAACGCCAATGAATTCACTTCGGCCTATCGGATGAAGATCTTTTGTTTTTGGGAATAATGGGTGCATACCGTCATATCACGCGTTCTCAGTCACTTCGTTCCGTATCGTACCAAACGCATAATTGACTTGTTAACTCTGAAATCATGGATTTATTTGATCAGTCCGCATCGTGCTCTCTTGCCGTGCGGATCTATTTGCTTTTTGCTGAAGGAAGTGTTACTACTACCTAAAGCTACAACAAATTTAAACAGCACTTTTCAGTGCTCAACCTGTAAAAATTTTCTACCTTGTTCAACTCTTATTCCTCTTCGATCCTTGTTTGGACCCTACCCGAGGTAATCCTTCTTGGATATCGATTTGGAAAATTCCTCTTCGATCCTTCAGATTCTTATAGTAATCTGCTTGGAAGTCGATCTGGATAAAAATTTACTGCCGCCATGGCGCCTAAACGCAAAAGAAAGGGGCAAACTCTTGACCCCCCTTCTGATGAAATTAATTTGAGTAATCAATTTGATTTGCTCACGGATGATGAGAATGATCCATCATCCAAGAAAAATTCTAGTAAACTTTCCCGGCTTAATGCCAAGAAGGAAAAGATTCCCCCTATTGTGATAACCACTACCGATTTCCATGCTCTTCGCATGGAACTTTTGAATTTCGTGAAAGTTAAGTTTTCACTACAAATTAGACGTCGGGGTGAATGCCGTGTATTGGCTGAAACCTTGGACGGATTTAAATGTCTTCTCAAGTATCTTACTGAGAAGAAGCACAAATTTTTTACTTACGACACCAAAACTGAACGTGTGTTCAAGGTTGTCATGAAAGGACTGCCCAGTGGTGAATCCCTGGATCAGATCAAAGATGAACTGGCAAAATTACTTGGAGTTGTGCCACTCCAAGTAATCAAAATGAAAATGAAATCCCGTCCTGGCGATTCGCGCAACGGGATTTGTAATGATTTTTATTTAGTTCACTTCAAGTCTAGTGAACTAAACAACCTTAAGGCCTTAGAAAAAGCTAGCCTTATGCTCCATGTCCGAGTGAAGTGGGAACACTTCAGGAAGACTGGAGGAAATTTCCAAAACCTCACCCAGTGCCGTAAGTGCCAGGGATGGGGTCACGGAACTAAAAATTGCTACATGCCAGCTAAATGCATGAATTGTGGTGATTCCTCTCACGCAAAGGACGACTGTCCTGTGAAGGAAGATCCTAAGAAATTTAAATGTTCAAATTGTGGTGAAAACCACAAATCCAATTTTTGGGAATGTAAGACTCGCAAAGCGATCCTACAATCTCGTTCTAACCGACAGGTAAGAAACGCTCCACGTTTCCGACCAGGTACAAATTCCTCTGCTGTTAACAACGGTCAGCGAGGAACAAATTCTACATTCGTACCCGTAGGTACAAATATCACCCCTGCTTCAAATGTTTCATCTGTACCTACTCCCCTCGCTGCTAACAATGTTCAGCGAGTTAATGGAGCTACCTATGCTGCTATTGCAGCGGGTAGAAATCAAAATACTAACCAACGTTCTAACGGAAATTTTGACAATTTTGACTTAGGGAGCATTACTGCCCCCAAAATGGAATTTTTACAGAATTCATTAATTGACATGATTTCTGATATGCTTAAATCTAACTCCATGTTTGATGCTATTCAAACTGGAGTAAAATTTGCAAATAATATTGTCATGACTTTAAAATTCAGTAATGGATTTTAAAGCATTAAATATTGTAAATTGGAATGCTCGATCTCTTAAAGATAATGAAGACGAGCTTTTTAATTTTTTGAGAGTTCATAACGTGCATATTGCCGTTATAACTGAAACGTTCCTTAAACCTCCCCATAAGGTTAAGAAGGACGCAAATTACTTGATTTATAGAAATGATCGTCTTGATGGACCCTGTGGTGGCGTTGCCATCATTATTCATAGACGAATCAAACATAAAATTCTTTCTTCATTTGAAACCAAAGTTTTAGAAACTTTGGGAGTTTCTGTTGAAACAAAATTTGGACAACTTACGTTTATAGCTGCCTATTTGCCATTCCAATGCGTAGGCCAGCAAAAGAATTTTCTCAAGGGTGACCTCCAGAAACTTACCCGTCATAGGTCTAAATTCTTCATTATTGGTGATTTTAATGCAAAACACCGCTCATGGAATAATGCTCAAAGCAATTCCAATGGTAATATTCTGTTTGATGATTGTTCTGCAGGTTATTACACTATTCAATATCCAAACAGCCCAACATGCTTTTCTTCTGCAAGAAATCCCTCAACTATTGATTTGGTCTTAACTGATTCATGTCATCTTTGTAGCCAATTGGTTACCCATGCTGACTTCGGTTCTGATCACCTTCCAGTAACTTTTGAAATATCCCAAGAAATAATTTGTAATCCCAACAGCTCTACTTTCAATTACCATAGAGCTGATTGGGAGCAGTATCGAACATTTATGGAATATAACTTCGATCCAAACATTCCTTTGCAAACCAAAGATGAAATTAATTATGCTCTTGAATCTCTGACTACTTCTATAGTTGAAGCAAGAGCTGCCTCAGTACCAAAATGCGAGGTTAAATTCGATTCAATTATAATAGACGATGATCTTCAGCTCTTGATCCGTCTTAAAAATGTCCGTAGGAGACAATATCAAAGAACACGCGATCCTGCCATGAAAGTTATCTGGCGGGATTTGCAAAAACAAATTAAAAAGCGATTCTCTGCCCTGAGGAACAAAACTTTTGAAAATAATATTTCTAAATTAGACCCGAGTTCCAAACCCTTTTGGAAACTCACAAAAAATTTGAAAAAACCTCAAAAGCCTATTCCAGCGCTTAAAGAAGGTGGTAAAATTTTGATCACAAATTTGGAAAAAGCTCAGAAACTTGCTAAGCAATTCGAGAGTTCCCATAATTTCAGTTTGGGTCTTACTAGTCCTATTGAGAATCAGGTTGCTCGGGATTTTCTGAATATTTTCTCTCGGGAAAATATTTTTGATGATACCTGGGGGACTGATTTGGACGAAGTAAGGTCTATAACTAAAAAGTTTCAAAATATGAAAGCTCCAGGTGATGATGGAATTTTCTATATCCTCATCAAAAAACTCCCAGAGAGTACCTTGTCTTTCTTGGTAAAATTATTTAACAGATGTTTCCATTTGGCATACTTTCCTGATAAATGGAAAAATGCAAAAGTTGTTCCAATTTTGAAGCCGGATAAAAATCCAGCTGAAGCTTCTAGCTACCGTCCAATAAGTTTGCTTTCTTCAATAAGTAAACTTTTTGAAAAGATAATTTTGAATAGAATGATGCTTCACATCAATACGAACTCAATTTTTGCAGATGAGCAGTTTGGATTTCGCCATGGGCATTCAACTACTCATCAACTCTTAAGAGTTAACAATTTAATTCGTTCAAACAAATCTGAAGGCCACTCAACTGGAGTTGCTCTTCTAGACATAGAAAAAGCATTCGACAGTGTTTGGCATGAAGGTTTGATTGCTAAATTGAAAAAGTTTAATTTTCCACTTTATATTATGAAATTAGTTCAAAATTATTTAACTGACAGAACTCTTCAAGTAAATTATCAAAATTCCAAATCTAATCGGCTACCTGTTAGGGCAGGAGTTCCTCAGGGTAGCATTCTTGGGCCTATATTGTATAACATTTTCACTTCGGACCTCCCTGATTTGCCTCAGGGTTGCCACAAATCTTTGTTCGCTGATGACACAGGCATTTCCGCTAAAGGAAGAAGTCTTCGTGTTATTTGCAGCAGACTGCAGAAAAGTTTAGATATTTTCTCTTCTTATTTACAAAAATGGAAGATTTCTCCCAACGCTTCCAAAACTCAACTTATAATATTTCCACATAAGCCTAGAGCTTCGTTTTTGAAACCTAGTAGTAGTCACATAGTCACTATGAACGGAGTTCCAATTTCCTGGTCAAACCAAGTGAAATATCTTGGATTAATACTTGACCAAAAATTAACTTTTAAAGATCACATTGAGGGCATTCAAGCCAAATGTAACAAATATATAAAATGTTTGTATCCTCTTATAAACAGGAAATCCAAACTTTGCCTGACGAATAAACTTCTAATATTTAAACAAGTTTTTAGACCGGCCATGCTTTACGCTGTGCCAATATGGTCTAGTTGCTGCACTACCAGGAAAAAAGCACTTCAAAGGATTCAGAACAAAATTCTGAAAATGATTTTGAAGTTGCCTCCCTGGTACAGTACAACCGAAGTACATAGAATTTCGAATGTTGAGACTTTAGCACAAATGTCCAACAAAATAATTAATAATTTCAGGCAAAAATCGTTGCAATCCTCAATTGCAACGATTAATTCCCTTTATACTTAGATAAGATTTAGTTTTAGTTTTTAGTTTTAAGATATCAATTGTTATACTGACATGCAGGTTAAAAAACCTGTTTAAAATACTGAATTGCCAAGACATGAACAATGTAAAAACACTTAGATATATATCATAACAATTAAGGCTGGTACGTTACTGCAGTAACTGGAGCACCTAGGTTAAAATGAAATGTAATTTATTTTGAATTTGGAACAAATAAAGAGTTAAAAAAAAATAAAAAAAAAAAAAAATAAAAAAAATAAATGGATTTATTTGAAGTTTTCTGCTCGGTAGGCCCAACCCTATATGAAAAAGTATAATCAAATTGACCTTATTCATGCTTTGAGTGTATCGAAGTGCTTTGATTAGCCCCTCGTTTGACAGTTTAACGGCAGCTGTGAGTGACGTTCAAAGTGACGTTTAACGAGCTACGAGACAGTTGCTCAGCCAATGTCAAGCTACTGAGAATTTGCAATCCACTCCATTAAATAACATAATAAACAGTAGTTTTTAATGTGTCCGAACAATTCGGTATCTTGTCGGCAGCATAATTTTTACTATTAACGTATAGTTGTAATAATTTTGGTAAGTTGTAAGATTATAATCCCACCTGAGCTTCTATGTTTCGACAGTAAATCTTTCACAGCCATCATGTCTCGCTGTAGAAACAAGTTTTCGGAAGGTTTGCAGAAAGAGCTTCCGCAATTCACAACAACGCAACAGTGAATCCGAAGTGCCATGTAAAAATTTTCAGAAAACAATTTCTGTCACGAATAAGGGAAGAGCTGATCTGGTCCAGCATTTGGAGAACGAGACTGTGGTGAGAATAACTACGTGACTGACAACTACTCTAAAAAAGCATGATCTTATTGAGTTGTTTGCAAATGCTACCTAACATGAAGCTTTAGTGGGATAATTTATTAGCTATAGAATGATCTTTAGTTCCGTTAGAGTACAGTAGTATGAAAATGGAATTGAAGTTGAAAATCAGCGAAGGGCCATTAATGCGACAGTACAAAATCAAACGCACACCTTTTTCCTAACCCGTACGATGTACGCGGAGATTTGAAGTATGTCTTCAAATCTACAGGCAAAAAGTGTGCGTTCGCCTTTGCTCATTACTGTCTGCGGCTTTGGAATAGTTCTAGCGACGTTTCACACTTTTTGCCTGTAGATTTTAAGACATACTTCAAATCTCCGCGTACATCGTACGGGTTAGGCAAAAGGTGTGCCGTTTGACTGTGTACTGTCGCATTAATGGCTCTTTTCTCATTTTCAACTTCTATTCAATTTTTTATACTTCCGTATACTCTAACAGAACTATCTACCTGCCCTCTTCTAAAGACCATTCTATAGCTAATAAATTATCACACTAAAGCTTCATGTTAGATAGCATTTCCAAACAACTCTGAAAATCGCAAACTTTGCGTATGAAGTAACATAAAAACACTTTGAATGATCTTGTAGTCAAATGTGTTGCGTTTTCCGGCGATAACTGTAAGACAAATTTCGGAGGTATTAATCGCGCAGGCAGAGACAACGTATTTTATCACATGAAACGATCAACTCTGTGTGACCTGGTTGGTGTTGGATGTCCAGCATACTTGCTTCAAAAGACGGCCAAACATGGCAACGATCGGTTGGACAATGATATTGAAGCTCTTGTTTTGAAAACTTACGGCTTCTTTTCGATCTATACCGCTCGTACAGAGGAACTTAAGAATTTTTGCTCATTAAATTTTGTTGAAACAGAATATAAATCTGTCCTCAAACATTCCAAAACTAGATGGCTATCACTCTTGCCTACTGTGGAGCGTATTTTTCATTTGTACAATGATCATAAAAGTTACTTCTGTTCTATCAACAACCCACCGAAGCTACTTAAAAACTTGTTCAAGGAAGATGCAAACTAAACTTATTTGTGGTTTGTTCATTCGTTAATGTCAATGTTTCATAACACAATTGCACAAATAGAAGCTGCAGACAATAGCCTGATTAAAATCGTAAACATTCTAGACGATGATGTTCGCAAGCAGTTTTCAGAACGCTTCAATCAAGAATTTCTCCCTCTTCAAGTACAGAAAATTCTTCGAGACAACCTTGATTCAGTACGGACTGGATATTTCTCAGAGTTGAAAAGTTTTCGATGGAATACTCTTTCCAAGAAACCAGAATATAATAATGTTGAGGAGTGCGTCTAATTTTTGAATGAAAAAGGAGTAACTATTACTGAGAGTTTATTATATAATGCGTTTATTTTTCCAGGCTCATTTGCCGTAGCTTTGCGGAGCCGATATTTATTGTTCAGATTACAAAATTACTTAAAACTAATGTTGGTAAAGCAGGGCCGATTACTCGCGGCTATCTCGAGGTTAGGGGTAACAAATTGTAACAAATGGATGGCAGGATAGAGATTAAGAACACAAGGTTTGGAGCGCAAAGTGCTCTTGAACTCAAACTAAGCGACATACTGATGAAAAAGACAGACATGGGGACACTGATGGGTTAAAAAAAAAGTGATCTTTAAGGCTAGCATGTTACAAAAAGGCAACTTTCAATTCATGAAATTATCAGATTTTTTCATAACCACCGCAGTGAAGATTTTCTTTAGTGCAATGATGCGGCAAGATCATGGCGCCTAGAAATCGAAAAATATAAAATCTCACTTAACTTTCTCTTTAAAAAAAGAGCAATTAATGTATTTAATTTGTCTCAAAAATTGTATATTCATTTACGGATTTGGATATTACAGCAGTTGCGGCTTTAGCTTTTCATTGTTATTGCGTATTTTGCTGAATGAATGATGAGGGGCTAGGCGAACGTTACATCCCATAGCCTGACATGTTCTTAAAGAAAAAACTCTGCTTAATCAATTGATGGTGGTCTCATTGGCCGGAGACTTTTGCCTGCCGCGAAAGAGGGCCAAGATCAACCCGATTTCTCGGTAAAATTGAAAATGTCACTATTTATCGACATAGTTTTACATCTTTTTTTAAGAATATTACTGACAAGTTATAGTAATGAATATATATGATGTAACGACACCATATACGCCCTCAATGAACCTCTACTGGCCCAACGGAGGATCCGGAACAACCGATAAAGTGGTCAGATTGTAAAAATTATCCTAGAACTTTGCAGTTTTTTCTGTTGACTTTTGACTCAAGTTCAATAAAAATTTGGTATCTCATTAATTTAGTGTTTGATCTCCGTTTCAGAGGTTATTGAAAACCAGTATCCCCCTTTCCAGAACCTTTTCAAATAAGAGTCCCGTAGTCAGGTGAGCGAACTGTCGGTGTGATACCGAACCAGCCGCCTGAAACAGCAATTGTATGCGGCCGCAATGAAAATCCGGATCTCTCGATCAGAAAACTTGCCGAAAAGCTCGGTTTTCCTGCAAGCACTGTTCACAGTGTATTAAAATCGTTCGATACTCGTTTGATAACAGCTAGCAAGACGGGAAGCGGAACTAAAGCGGATTTGAAGAACCACCAGAAGGACGTGAAGGTGAAGCAAATATTACGGAGAAGGCCAGATCTTTCGGTACGTATTAAATAAAAATGTCGCCAACTTTCATGCATACTTCGAAGCATCGACAAGGAATGAAGTCATTCAAGGTGAAAACTGTGCCAAACCGCAATGATAAACAGAATTTGATGGCCAAAACACGTACTCGTAAGTTGTATCACGAATATTTGACGAAATGAAGCGAAAGAAGTCCATGTTGTACCGAAGGAGGCAAATGCACCTAACTGTCTGGAGCTACGTCCTATCGAGCGATATTGGACTCTCGTGAAGAGAGAGAGAGAGCTCTCCCATTGTAATTAACAAGAAAATTTCTAAAATCTTGGACAAAAACAGTAAAATCGGTTTCAGAAAGGTCTGCACTGACTCTCATGGCTGGAGTAAAGTCATAAGTTCGTCATTTTTTTATGCAGCCTAATTAAGTAATGATAAGTTCCTTAACTAATTGTGTATGTATTACTTCATGCGTGAAGTTCTTTTTTTAATCTTTGTCGGGTGTTTTCATCACTGCGACCATTTTTCTGATCTACTGTGATATATTCCCCATTTTATTTTTAACTAGGTATATCAAGATGCCGTATCACTATTATTAGGAGTGATCGCCATTGTTTGACTAATAGCATGATCCCAGCAAGGCATTATACTTAGAATAAAGTGCACTGCCGTACTGGGAGTTGTTCTCCAAATGTCAAAGAGTTCTATCAGCCCCTTGTCGAAGAACTTACGCCTTTTATTGAAAATTGCCGGACAGTGGCATCGCAAATGCCACAGAAGCGCCATACATCATCTTGAAGTTTTCCAATCAACTTCAAGTGAACACGGCTCGGACAGTGCCCTGTTTTAAGATCTGTATCTATGCTAAGATCTTTTTTAGGAAGTTCCAGGATTTTATGGATCACAGAAATGTTTGGATTAATGAATCGCTTCGACTGCCTAGCAATGGAAGCGTTCTTCCAGTTTTCATCCACTTTTGAAGATTCCCACGCTTTTAGCTCCATTCTAAAAGGGCTCTGGCCCTATGAACTTATGAGAAGATCCGAGCCTTGCTAGTGCATCAGCTCTTTCATTTCCGTTAATCCCGCAGTGACCAGGAAGCCAATATAAGTTGACTTGATTATGACAAGACAATTTTTGAAATGATTGAACACACTCCCAGACAAATTTTGATGTATGTATATTTCGCCGATTTTTAAGCATTTAGAGCAGTTTGACTATCGGACATTATGCATATATTTGAACTCTTATAGTTGATACGCAAACATGTAATAGAACACTCTAAAATTGCTTGAATTTCAGCTTGGAACACAGTTAGCCATCTGCCGATAGGAACCGATATGTCTATCCCTGGGCCAGTTACTCCTGCTCCCACTTGATTGTTCAATCTTGAACCATCTGTATAAGAAGCAATCGATCCTGGACGAAGAATCGGACCACCAAATTGTCATGAATTACGCCCAGGGTCAAATACTTGAAAAAGTCGATTGAAATTGTATCTTTTCTCCATCTAGTCTTCGTTGTTTCTTACTAGAGTGTTGATACTAACAGTTGTTAGAATCTTAAGATGTCCTCTAAGGTCTCTTTCAATGAGTTTCACTGACCTTGTAATCCTTAGAGCACACTTTTTGGCTTCTAATTGTACAAATTGATGCAATGGTAGCATATAAAGCAAAGCATCCAATGCCTTCGATGGTGTACTTCTCATTGCACTTGTTATTGAGAGTTGCTAACCTTTGGAGTTTTTCTAACTTTATCTGAGAAACACTCTCTTTTGTTTTTGGCCACCAGACCAATGCACCATAAGTAACCCTGCACACCAAAAAAATCTGAATTTTACTGACGATGTAAACATCCATGCGTGCAAACATTCATACATGTAAACTTCCTTTTCACGTAAACTAGCAGCTTGCAAGAAATGTTGCAAACAAAAGTGGACAGTTGCATACAATATATGGAATATGGCATGACATGTCTCATAAATTTACACGATCTATCATTTAAACTTGTATGATATGTCACGCTCCATTTATGTGCATCATAGTAACGGAAATTTACACTACTTTTTTTAGCTGTGTGGGTTTCACAATTGCCGAGTAAATCCAATGGATCATTTTCGGTTTAAGTCCCCACTGTTTACCGAATGATCTTTTGCATATCCATAGAGCATTAGTAGCTTTGTTTATTACCTGCTCTAGATGCATGTTCCAATTAAGCTTACTATCAAGGATTACTCCAAGATATTTGACAGCATTAGAAAGATCTAAAAGTGTGTCTTTTAATCTAATGTGGTCTAATGAAAATTTCTTCCTTCGCGTAAATGGCACAATAGTAGTTTTAGAAGGATTTATGTTCAATTCTTCCCTATCACACCATGATGAGACAAAATTTAAGGCAATTTGCATTCTGTTAGCGATAATACAATCATATTTGATACGTACAATTATGACCATATCATCTGCGAGGCCAACTATTTCGAAGCCTTGGGCTATTAAGATGATCAACTATTTAAGACCACAATAGAGGTGAAGTTAACGATTTACATTTTTTTAATATATCTTTATTAAGGAGACTTTCAACCCTGGGTTGGTTCGTCTCCGGACGATTTACATAGTTCGAGATGCTTAACATCAAATATCAGACTAAAAGTGATCATTTTATACGTTAACTGAGAAGATGAAAGTATAGAGTTGATAGTTCCATTAGAATATGGCAGTGTGGAAATTGTATATAAAGAGTAGAAAGTCCACTTTACCCCAAAATACCAATTTTATGATAAATCTCGTGATTCTGAAAATATAAAAAAAATCACAAGGTACTAGGACATGTTTTAAAATGTGGCCACTATATCGGTCAATCCAGATTATCCGAAGAACCAGGACATGGCCACTTTATCCTACAATATCAATTCCATGTTAAATGCGCTTCGATCTCGTGATTCTGAGCAATATAGAAAACATCTTTGGTTCAAGTATTTTTTTTTTATAAAGATGGACGATATAGAAAAAATTGCAAGGTTCATGGATAATTTTTAAAATGTGGCCTCTTTATCAGTCCTTATGGGTGCTCCGTTGAGCCAGTACAGGTTCATTGTAGTACTATCAATTACCAGTAATATTCCTAAAGGAAGATGTACAACTAAAGGATGAACACGAACACGGACACATTATAAGCGCTGCCATTTCAGCATTTTTAGAGAATTTGTTTTTCAAATTTCACTGATTGAAGCTAATAGCGAATTCGTTTATTATTCAGTTCCAACCTGGATCGGGTATCAAGATTGGGTCTGCTTGTTTTCTGACAAACGTCAGTTTGATCGTTTGTTTTTAAAACCCAGCTCAGGTTGAGGTTCGCACTGACAAAAAGTTCGGTTTCGCACTGGGTTGGAACTGGTTCCAACCCCGATAATAAACGAATTCGCTATAAGTCTGTATAGAATCACAGCAGGCATTTATTGTCAGAATAAGTTCATTTATTCACATCATGTGGAGCAAGCACGTCGCGATTTGATCCTGCACGCTCGAAACAAAAATCGACAAAACAAACTGCCTGGTAGATATCGATCAAATTCCTGGGCAGGAATTTCATACCGGAAGAGTGCCCCGGAAGAATGTGAAATCAAAATAAGTGGAAATGCAGTTGTGGGCTGAAAATCAAAACTTCCGTTACTTCTGGGACCATGAACCAGCAAATTTACCAGGAGGAGCGCCTACGGAAGAGACTACTGCCTTTTTTGGAGCAGCATGAGGTGGATTGCCAATTCTGACCAGACTTGGCAAGCTGCCACTATTCAAATTCCACCAAACAATTGTACAGCGAAAATGGCGTCACAGTGGTTTCCAAGGAGATGAATCCAGGCAATACTCCGGAACTAAGGCTAATTGAAGAATACTGGACAATTGCGAAGCACAAACTGAAGGAAAAGGGTGGATTAATTTAAAAAAAAGTAGTCTACACAGGTTTGAGCCTCGCGCGCGTATTACGGTTATAGAGGACTGAATTTAAATGCAATTTTGAAACTTAATTGGAAGAAACCTTGAGTTAGTACTAAGTGTTCTGGCAAATGTTAGGGGTTCGTGAGCGTTCCTGACATTGCTGAAAATTATGATAGCATCAGATTGCGGGGTTGCTAGTGTAATAGGATGCTTTGTTGATTGTTCACTAGCTCTTGATTGCTTGTAATACTTATGAATATTTTAGGTGGACAAAAAAGCGAACTAAGAGGTGGACGAATGAGCTTTTTCACATTTATATCGGTGTGAAGCAACTGTAAACTCTAGAGGAAATTTATATCTGTAAATGTAACCAGTTCGATTTTGTTTGCAAACCTGGTTAAAATGTTTACATTGAATTATCTTAATGATAAATCATCCAGCTCAAACCTTTGTAGGGGTAAGAGGTGGGACCATCATCATCATCATCATTTCTACAAACGTTTTCAGCTATGTAGGTAAGCTTACTTTTTGCAATTCCGTGTTGTAAAGCAGCTACATAAAAGCTATGAATTCAGCTGCAGGCAAAGCTGTCAAAATAGTATGAGTAGCGCCTATTCAGCAACTATGAAATAGCTTGTACACAACGAATAATGGATAAGCAATTAAGGTAGTGGAGTTAAATGGATATAACTAACCCTTCTCTCTTTCTTTATACTGGTATTCCACTATAGATGCTCACATTCATCAGGATTCTGTAGTTTCTTAGTTTTACAACTAAAGGAAAGGTTCAAATTGGCGGCTGCTATGCTTATATACCGAAATATTTGAGAATTATAAAAAAATCTGTTATGTACTAACATCCTCAATTTACGTCAAATGAAGCAATCCGCATGGTCCAAAATCGTGAAGAAAGCGAGTGTGAGTGAGAGTGAGAGGTGCTGAGAAGACAATACGAAACTAACGATTTTAAATTGGCTCACTATTTGACTATCCTATTGGTCCCAAGCAAACGATTAACGTACCCCATTCTAGTCGAAATTCTAGTACTACGCAATGTTTGTATTGATTCGCTATGAAAGTTTGACAGATAAAATGAGGGGTTATTGGTTTTTCCTATGTTTCGTGGGGTGAATCGATTAGCATGGGACCGAAGAGAGTACAAGAGCTGAGCCAAAAAGTTGAGCACGTTATTTCGGGACCTTCTAGTCTTAGAGTTACCTCTATGGTTGAACTGTGCACATGAACACAAAGCGTTACTTTACTGTATTGCATCTGCTTCCTACAACAGTTGAGGTAGAGTTGATGGCAAAAGCACAAGTATCTTCTCTAACCAAGATCCTCAGACGTCTGAATTCGAATCCTGCTTTTTAAATCTGATAATTAATCTTGAAGAAGGTTGCCGGGGTGAGGACCGTTTTATTATTTTGGTGGCGATCTAAAAATAGAGCCTGCTGCTGCGGGGAATAAATTCAATTTTACACCAAAACATGCCATTCGGCGGTTCTTTCTGTATGGTAGGGGAAATGAATGTAATGTCGGCCTAAATGCCCCTAATTTTGGCCCATACATAAATTCAGCAATTCAGCGGCCCCGGTGGTGTAATGGTAAGCGTGATTGCCTCTCACCCCAGCAGGCCTGGGTTCAATCCCAGTCGGTGCCGCCGTGATGTTCTGAGGCATAACATCTCTGATCACGGAAGGGAAGTAAAGCCGCTGGTCCCGGTTCATTAGTTGATGGGTCGATAGGTTGGGTCCAGGTGTGGGAGCTGGAAAACAAGATCGACGAAAAACAAATCAAGGAAAAAAATCAGTAATGGACTAAATTTTCATTAGCGACCGAAAATATCCATTAGCTCCGTCCCAAAAACGCGTTCATCTAGATAAAATTGATAAATAGCAGATTTTTAGCGATGGGCCTAATCTTAGATCCATAGGCCTACATAAGAGCCATTTCCCCTATCTCAGGGTCTCTTTAGTCTTGCAGAAGACCATTGGTCACATAGACGATTCCGCAGAAGACAATTGCAGATTTGCAGCAAAACATGCCATTCAACGGATGATGAACAGGCTATATACAGTTTTTCAAATAACCGAGTTCAGGAACCGCTACTGGGATGTCCCAGGGGCAACCTATAGCAGGATATACCATAACGGTGGGGCTTATTTTTCAAAATCTTTCGGGGACACGTTTTCTCATGTGGAAAATGATTACTTGGGCCAAATGAACAACATATCCAAAAATGAGCGTTTTTCGTTAAGATTTAGAGGTTGCGCTAGAGGCCTAAGTCCAATATACACTCAAAAAATTCCACACACCATCATCATGTTTCTCACACTTAATTTTGCGCTTATTGTGAAACACATCCATTTCATGTGTGAATCTTATGCTATGAACCATGCCTGAACACTATGGATTTGAATTGTGACACACTTGGATTCTATGTGTCTCATATGGTGATATCAATAGCTTTGCACACCATAGTTCAATATTCTACAATATTCTACTTTATCGACTTCTACTTTACCGACTCGAAAAATTGAAACGACAAATATATAATCAAAACTGCCAGAGGCCAGAGCTTTCACATATCTTTTAAATGGGTCTGATTTGGGATTCGATCATGGACTGTTGGGGTGTGCTGCTGCCGGAGTCTTCGTTCTATCTCACTGTGCCAGGGTTGTTCTCATATATGAGGCGGGTTAATAGGATAAAGTCACAACTCTTGTTTTCGATGTTTACCTTTCTGAGCAAGCAATTCACATCGTATTGAAATGCAAAACACTTGAAATCCATCTGTTTTGAACAGTAGCGTGATTCAATGTGCAATACACTTGAATAGAAAGTGAAATTTTTTCAACATTTCAAAGTTTGAAACACTCTAAATTAACGTGTATAACACATCGAACCATGGTGAAATACACTTAAAGTAAATGTGATTCTGCATTTAAAAAATCAAGTGTTTAAACACTTCGATCAAACGTAAGAAATTTTTTGAGTGTATCGAACAAGTCTAGTGCGTCTTTAAGTAAACACGTGATTTCGTTACCCTAAAGGGCAAAATTTTTGTCCGTTTGGCGATATCTTTAACCATTTTCGAGATATACGGCATAGCAGGTTTGGACTTACACCCACGAATATGATCTAGCGCAAACAGTATTCTTGGCAGTGCTAGATACAGTGAGCGTATGAGTACGATACAGATCGAGCGAGAACGCGAGAGTGTGAGAGAGAGCGAGAGAAGAGAAAGAGAGAATGATTCAATCTTGATGAACATTTCAAATGGTCCTATCTGTCTTGATCGATTCTCTTCATCGACTATCTCATTTGATAACCACTGCTATGCAAACAGATTTTGCGCTAATTTTACAAAATGGTTTGATAAAGGAGGTTCTTATCTAGCATCCAAAACATCAAATGCTTTTACAGCTGAGTTATTAACGGAAGAGAATTGTTTATCTAGAAATGTGTTTATTATATTTGTGTTAAATTTTATTAATCCATAAAATCCAATTCTCGAATATGACCTCACTATGACGAATACTTAAATATCAACAATAGTACTTTTCTTCAAGTCAGTTAGGTTTTTTGTGTGGATGTTCACGTTTACAATAAGATTCTGGAAATTTTCGTTTTGAATTACATTAAGAATATAATCATGAATTTGACGGATAGTTCTTGTAGGGTGGGACTAAGTTTTCAAAATCTTTCGGGGACACGTTGAAAATGATTACTAGGGCTAAATGAGGAACATATAAAAAATGGGTGTTTTCGTTAAGATTTAGAGGTTGCGCCAGAGGCCTAAGGCCCAAAAGAAATTTTTGTTGCACACTAGTTGGGCTTACTGTATTCGATGAAAGTCTTCCCGACATGGAGCGACAGAATCTCGCACTGTCGATTCGATTGAAACCAGGAGGTAAGAAACCACAGAGAAAGCGGGATCTACCATTCAAAGACTTGTTGAATGCAACTTTTTCACGTTTAGCAACAGCAAACACATCAAAATTGTTTGATACACTAGGTATGAACAGCAGTTTCCTCACTGTCCTGGATCAAGAATGAAGCCTATATTCATGGTATGAACATTGTCGATAATTTGAAAGTCGTAAATAACCACGCTGAAAGGGTTATCCGGCAAATTCATGATTATTATCGTAATGTAACTCAAAACGAAGAAAGTTTCCAGAATCTTATTGTAAACGTTAACTTCCATAAGAAAAACCTAACTGACTTGAAGAAAAGTACTATTTTTGATAAGTATTCGTCATAGTGAGATTATATTCGAGAATTGGATTTTATGGATTAATAAAATTTAACACAAATATAATGAACACATTTCTAGATAAACATTTCAAAATGTCCTATCTGTATTGATCGATTCTCTTCCGTTAATAACTCAGCTGTAAAAGCATTTGACGTTTTGGATGCTAGATAAGAACCTCGTTTATCAAACTATTTTGTAAAATTAGCGCAAAATCTGTTTGCATAGCAGTGGTTATCAAAAGAGATAGTCGATGAAGAGAATCGATAAAAGCAGATAGGACCATTTGAAATGTTCATCAAGATTTAATCATTCTCTCTCTCTTCTCTCGCTCTCTCTCACACTCTCGCGTTCTCGCTCGATCTGTATCGTACTCATACGCTCACTGTATCTAGCACTGCCAAGAATACTGTTTGCGCTAGATCATATTCGTGGGTGTAAGTCCAAACCTGCTATGCCGTATATCTCGAAAATGGTTTAAGATATCGCCAAACGGACAAAAAATTTGTCCTTAAGGTTAACGAAATCACGTGTTTACTTGTTCGAAAAACAGCTTCGTTCGATATATTGGACTTTGGCCTCTGGCGCCACCTCTAAATCTTAACGAAAAACGCTCATTTTTGGATATTTTGTTCGTTTGGCCCAAGTAATCATTTTCCACATGAGAAAACGTGTCCCCGAAAGATTTTGAAAAATAAGCCTCACACTAATATACCATGGTTTTTCAAGATTAGGCTATCCACATTCTTGCAACGAACCATTTGATTTTGGTAGCACTGATAATTACAGTACGCCTTTCAATTCACGGTGTCCTTTAGTTTCAAACCAGAAGCATGTCATGTTCACGTCACCCTCTACAGAGTTTCGTTCGAGTGCGCAGCGCAATCCTCGTAGACCGAAACTTGATTTACGGATATCCGTTGACAAATTAGTCCCCATAGGTGCTGGCTTTCAACCGAACCGCGATTTGCTGTGTATGTATGTCAATACAATACCAGCGAGCTCGCAATTAAATCGAACCCAGACAGCAGCAACGCGACCATGATGTCTATGTCGTCCCCACCCGAATGACATAGAATTTTGTGTATTGTGTTGCGCAGTGAAATCAGCAGCGTGCGGTGATGTGTGTTCCCCAGGCTAATGAAGCAAAGGTCGCTGCGTGCTGGACAATCATCATTATCGTTCCGGGACTCCACCGAAACGAGGCATTACGCTAATTAGCCTATGGGGCTGGAACTGGTGGCTACCGACAATTGGCAAGTGTACCATTTTTGCAAGAACCGCATCCACTGCAAATGCAAGCGTGCAGAAAGGCTATACAATTTATAGGCTCCAAAGGACGATCAACGCTCACAAACACACTTCCCGGCAATGTCACAGCAGCTGTGTGCGCGGTGTTTGTGTGGTTCGCACACATGCGAAGGATATTGGGAAAAATTATGCTCTATACCGCAGCATCGCGCGGCATTGACTTTAATGCAGATGACAGGAAAGCGCGGTAACCGGAAGCAATGCTATCGAACACTTGGCTCGGTTACCTTTTATAGAGTCGTCGGTCGTAGCATCATCACCACCCCATTTTTCCACGGCCCCGGAGTGGGAAAAGCGTACGGAAAATCGTGTCCACGTGTATAACTTTCATCATCGGAAAGGATTCCAGGGTTGTAGCAGAGTGTCATGGTGTCCTACAAAATTAGAGTGGAAAACCCAGATGGTAGAACCTTTTACAAAAGTTGAATGACAAAAACCACGCGGCCATGTGGAAACGTCAAACTATTCCAAAACTACATATCCCCCCTCACTCAACTGAACCGCAACAAACGAACCTCGAGTCTGTTATAGGACCTGCTTTCCCTCGCACCGTCAGAGCCTGGATCTCCCGTCGTCGTCACAATGGGAGTACAGCATCCCGTATGGTTTGTGGCTTGTTTTTGCATTCGATCCCGAATAACCGGGGTGCTACCCCACATCGGCAGTGCTTTAAAAATATTGATTTTTCACCGTCGACTCTCTCTCGGCCGACCGAAAACACCGCACCTACCTATTGGAAAACAACATAACCTCACATCGGAAAGTTTGCCCTGACGACTCGGGAATGGTCCTGTGTGGGAACACACCCGTCCGTGGGCAACGTTGCCCGGTGGGGGTGGTGTATTTGTTCACTCGGAAAACTTTGACGGTTTCAATTTGTTTTCACCAGAGTAGACAAGGAAACAAACGTCCGTGGTACAAACGGAGGGAGAAAAAAAGTCTGTCCCTCAACCGCACACGGTAACAGAAATGGGATTTCCACGGTACTGCCATTGTGATCCATCTGCGTGAGAAGGAATGGACGCGAACTTGTTGCTTCCCCAGGACGCCCTTTCCCATCACAGTCGCATCTGATGTTCAGTCAAACTTTCCGTATCGCAGACCTAATAATTTAACAGATCAAAGTGCTGGCACAGTCAAAGGTTGTGGTCTCGTGGGTTTGTGACGGAACTGTGATTGACATTTGCCAAGCTGTGCCCCGCGAACGGTGATGGCTTGGTTCTCAGCAGCTATGTTCTAGTTTCGATTGCGGTCGGAGGCTTTTAGCAGATGAGAACTAATGTAGAGCAATGTTTTGAAACCGTTCGCTGGAAGGATTAATCAGGGTGAGGTCTGTCCAATGTTGTTTTAATTTTGGAATGAAATGTTCTTCAGGGTTGAGCTATTTCCGAATCAGGGGGGAGCCCGGGTTTCAATGCATTTAATATTATTTTGATTTAGGTGACTGCCTCTTTTACGATAGTTCCAGGCCTTCCGGAGTTCTATAAACTGTTTCCTGATCTTCCAGAGAACCATTTGATGGCTCTCAGGCCGCGTTGTTATGACTCAGACTCAATTTCATCTTCTTTTAGACCCACTACAAATGTTTAAAAAAAATTGTAATATATATGGAAATGTCATAAGAAGAATTCATCTCTACAGATCATGATCAGATGGCAAGCACAACTTCCATCCTATATTACTTCTATCGAAGAAAACGCAGTGGTTTTGAATCAATCTAATTAATTAGCCAATTATAAGGTTGTTACGGGTCTTCCGATGGTGGCTCTCAGGGTTTTTTTTTTCTTTTACTTGAATTGTTTTCCGTCGATCTTGTTTTACGTTCTGAGAACCAATGCTACCGACGCCAGGGAGACAGTTCCCACACCTGGAACCTACCTAGCGAACTATCAACTCATGAACCGGGGATCAACAGCTTGCCTCAGAAAATCCCGGTGGCGCTGACTGGGATTAAACCCAGACCCTTTGGGGTGAGAGGCAATCACGCTTATCATTTCATCATCAGCGCCACTAATTGCTCGCAGGGTGCTTATTGTGCATTTTGTACCAAAGTAGACTCCGGTGCTGAAAATAGGCCCTCAGAGTCTGAGCGAAAACAAAATCTGAGGGATTATTTTCAGAGCAGTAGTCTACTTTGGTGCAAAATGCGCAATATTGAAAAGCAACTATAAAGTTCTACGTGGTGCGGAGTCAGTCGAAATAATAGTCAAAAAATCCAACTGGTGCTATCAAAAAAAAATCCAATGATGAGGACCAACACCAAAGCTTAAGTCCCTTAAACAGATTAGTTCAATAAGAGATGAACTAGCCTATGGCTAAAAATCTCTTTAATAAAGAAAAAAAAAAAAAAGAAAGAAAGATTAGTTCAAAAGATAAAGTATTATCATCAACACTCAAAATCAGACTCAAAATTAAATCAAATTGTGAAGTAATACAGCAAGTGCATCTTCAAAGGCTGTCCAAATTTATGCATTCGGGGCTGTGTCATTTCACCGAAGAACATTTGGTCGAAGGACAGTTGGTCGAATGGCTCATTTCGCCGAATGGGTCATGTCACCGAATATTAATCAAGAATCAATATACAATTAAGTAAACTGAACTTGAAAACGCATTTAAATTATAGATACATGTTGATTATTTAGAAAATTCCGAAATCAGTACTCTTCGAAAGAACTGCTCATGTTTAAAAGAAGGAAGCATTCCTATCAATCAAAATATTGATTATTTAGAAATATCGAAAGCAGAACAACTCAAAAGCAAGGTTGCAAAGACTCATTTCAGCTAAAATAATGTTTTTCGGAATAATAAAACCAAAAGATGGTATGATGGCATGTTTTACTTGTAACTTACAAGAAGAGGTAACAAAGTATGCGTTGGAAACATAAAACCTGTAAATTTTGCTTTCTATGAGTCACAATCAGCGATTTGCTGATCGCTGAGTGAGTGAGTGAGTGAGTGAGTGAGTTTGTGAAAAATCGCTGATTGTGACTCTCATGAAGTGAAATAAACAGGTTTAATATGTCAAACAAATTCTTTGCAACCTCTTCTTGTATCCTACCAATTCAAAATTTGATCATGGCATCTAATTATTTCATAATTTAGAAAAACATTGTTTCAGCTGAAATGAGTCTTTGCAACCTTGCTCAAAAGAACAGGTTATGTTAAAAAGAAGCAAACGTTTCTAAAAATGTAATAAATTGATTGTTTATAAATTTCTGAAATCAGTACAACTCAAATGAACTGCTCATGTTTAAAATAAGGAATCATTCCTATAAATCAAAAATATTGATTATTTAAAAATTATCTGAAATCAGTACAAATCAGAAGATCTGCTCATGTTCAAAAGAAGGAAGCATTGAACAAATCGAATCTTCTCAATCTTTTTTCGAGACTGATTTCAAATCCTACTGAGCGTTGAGAAAGTTCAAAACCGTAGAAAATGGCTTGCTCTTACACGAAATGACCTTCGGCTTTGAAGTTCAAAAAATTCAGGAGTGAATTTTAGCCATTGGCTAGTTCTTCACTTTGCAGGAAAAATATCAGAGGTATAACCCAAGTAACATTTTAAGTTTTATGAAGTAATACAAAGCTAATATAAAACAACATTCATAAAACCCTGGTCAAGGTTACTTTGCCATTGATGCATCCACGAAAACCTCATTAAGACTAGAATCTGTCTAGTTGGCCCATCCTGGAGAAGGTTCTGAAGGATATATTTTCGAAGCTCTTCCAGATTGAATTACTGCAAAAAGGTTGTATGACGAACGTATTGAGAACCATTTCAAACCCGTATTTAAGCTACAATAAAAGCTATTTGGCAAAAATAAAAACCTTTTTCAAGCCATTTTGCCTAGCCGCTTGCTGAATCCACTAGAAAAATCTTCAATCAAGATAGAAAAGGATTCAAAAATACAATGTGATCTAAACAATATAATTGAAATATAAACTGATCATATAAAAAGCCTATTCAATTTCCAAAATTTTTAAAATTGTTTTCATAAAGTGGCTAAGTTGTAGGTGCCATATTAAATCTAATGTGAAATGTACTTGAAAACATCGCAAAAAATAGGTCCGCCCTCGGAAAACGTTGATCTCAGTTATTATTTTTAATCGAGAAGAAAAATTACTTCTTCTTCAGATTGATCATTAAGTGCAGCCGAGATATGTCTTATGATTATCGTATTTCAAATATCTGCTCATTCCTAAATTGACCAAAATAAAGTTATATCCATAGAAATACACATTGAAAACGAAGTTTGTAAAAATCAAACTAAATAATTGTACTATGGCGGTGGCTTAAAAGTTGGTTCGCATGGGCCATTTGTGAAAAAGTTGTTTTGCTTTAATGAAATCCCTAACAAATTCATAAGGTTTTAAATAGCTTAAGGCATGCCTTGGGAAAAAACACAGTTGGAATTTACAGAGTTTTGGTTGGATGGCATTTAAAATTTGGGAAACACAGAAGAACAAACTAGACCATTGACATTGAGTTAACATATTGACTAATCCGAACAAGGCAGAGCTCCACCGTGGAAGGAGGTGCCCCCGTCCGGTAGAGATACCCCGACGGCCGAAAGGAAGTAATCAAACATTGAAAAACAATCCAGCGTCCTTCAGGAAAGAGATCAGGGTAGCCAGGATCGAAGGTTCGTCGCCCATTATGTCGCCGATATTCCCCGAAAGGCCGTAGTGTTGCCGCACGAGCTCGTACTTTGGACGCACGCAGAGGATATGCTCGACGGTGGCTGGAATATTACAGGCAACGCAGGTCTTGCGGAAAACTCCTCCGCCGAAATCGTGTGAGAGCCGGGTGTGACCTGTGCGAAGCCTGGAGATGACTCCTTGCTCCTTATGGTTCCCAAGGTCCTTCCATGAACGCGTGCTCTCCTTGATTTTCCTTAGAAGCGGTCCTTGGTTTGCCAACCATTCTTCTTGCCACCTAGCCTGCATGGAAGTTTCGACCCATCGCTTGATGTCTGGAAGGGGAACTTCGTCGGTGTACCTGGCACCAGAAGCTCCCGCCCCGGCCAGTCTGTCAGCGTCGGAGTTGCCAGTGATGCCACAATGCCCCGGAACCCAAGCGAATACTGTGTTGGGAGGGGATGTCTGATGATCCCCTGAATCCACGGATGAGTGGGCATGTTGGACCGGGGAGCAGAAATTACGCTGTGTGAATCAGTGAGGATTAGGACTGGTCGGTCGGATGGTGTGATTGCTGCTCCGAAAATCACCGCTGTCTCTGCAGAAAAAATAGAGCATTGTGGCGGTAGGGTCAAGCTCGTTGGCGAGATCTTTCCCGCAATGCCTATCCCAACTCAACGCTCAATTTAAAAGTTGGAGTGCCTTCTAGTGCCTGCGCTAGAGATTTTGGCTTTGCTACCGGCCTAACTACCCCACTGTAATCTGACAACATAGGGGAGATGGCTCTAACGTTGGCCTATGGATCTAAGATTGGTCCCATTGCTAAAAATCTGCTATTTATCAATTTTATCTAGATGAACGCGTCGTTGTGACGGTACTAATGGATATTTTTGGTTGCTATTGAAAATTTAGTCGATTGCTGAATTTATGTATGGGCCCAAATTAGGGACACTTATGCCGACATTATAAACATTTCCCCTAGGTGACAGTTTTTAGGATTTAGCCCACCATTGCCCTACCGTTAATACAGCACTGGGATGTAGATCAAATAACGAACAAATCTGCGCCTTTGTACCAAAATTATAACAACTATTGTTAGGGAATTATCATATTTCTAGCATAGCTTGTTACAAAATTACACAAAGCTTGTTGCAAAACTATATAAGGTATAAACTGGGCTTCCTAACTCACTTATGGGTAACATATTTGGTGAGTGTTTTTGTATTTTAAGATTGCCATCAAAATAATAAAGTGATCCCCACCTCTACCCTGGCACCCTTCTACAAGACTGATCAGATTAAAAAAAGCCAGAAGTGCTGCCATTAGGATTCGAAATCAGCCGTCTGAGATTCTTGGCTAGAGAAGATACTCGTGCTTTGTCTAACTTTGCTTGCTAGGAGAAATGGCTCTAATGTTGGCCTATGGATCTAAGATTGGGACCATCGCTAAAAGTCTGCTATTTATCAATTTTATCTAGATGAACGCGTTATTAGGACGGTACTAATGGATATTTTTGGTTGCTATTGAAAATTTAGTCGATTGCTGAATTTATGTATGGGCCCAAATTAGGGACATGTAGGCCGACATTACCTACATTTCCCCTATAACTCAATTCTTGAAGAAAGCTGATGTTATATAGTAAAGTAACGCTTTGTGTTGATGTGCACAGTTCAACTGAGTTGAAAAATAAAAAAATGGTCTTCTCAGCACCTCTCACTCTCACTTATCAGCTTGAAATCGCAGCTTTAAGTTATAGGGGAAATGACGGCTTCGGCATGACAGACTATTTTCGGCAACCCAAATTGAAACACTATTTTCACTGGATTTTCTTACGAATACACTTCGCTGAATGCATGCAAACGATTCTTTATGCTTTCAGCTTCAATTTGACTATATTTTTACCACTGAGAAAAAGCAATCTAGCAGGGTTTTCTTGAAATGAAACACACGCACTACAAATTGTAGCTGATTTCGAGTTGCCGATAATAGAACAGCAGATTTACATGCAGTTCAAATGGAACGGTTGCCGAAGAAAAACTGGTTGCCGACAATACTCGCTCTCACTAGAGAAGATTGGAGCTTTGTAAAAGCGTTTCAAAACAGTTTTTGACAATTCTTTTGACTGAAATTGTTAGAGCAGCTGGCAGCAAAAGATTGTAAACAAACTAATGCTGCATATGTGTGCGTTCCATAGAGAAAAAGGCTATAGAAAGAAGGTCGCTGCTTAGGTTGCCGAGAATACGTAAATTCCCCTATGTCAAGAAACATGTGTATATCAGTAGTATAAACGTTTAATAGCAGCTGTTATTCAATTTGACTGACAAGCTTAATAATAGCTGTATAGATGCTGAATAGGCACTACTCATAATATTTTGACAGCTTTGCCTGTAGCGGCAAGCTTGTTGGGAATGTCAAACAAAATTTAGTCAATTTTTGGGTGAAAACTGTCAATTCCAATGACACACCTCAGCACTACACCTTATCTAAAAGATTTATTAACCATTTCGTAGAGTCCAAAGCACTAGTCCAAAGATCTTTTTTGATGCGATGGGACCCAGCGCACAGTGGGTAAAAATTGAAAAAAAAAACGCGACTTCAGCTTGAACACGAAAAAATCCGGACACGAAAATCTTGTTGGGCTTTAAAACTGCGTTTTATTTTTCATAGTTTAATGTAACAGCTATACATAAGTAGGTATTATGCTTATTGTAAGACCATTGTTTCAGTCTTACTTCTAACCATAGGCCATTGCCAAAACTTTTCTTCGTATACGGCCCATCATCTTTTGCACGAGCCCTGTTCTCACTTGTTTGCCCGCAAAATTCGATTTCCGCTTGAAATCCTTCATGTCAATTGCAGTTCCACCCTTTTGCTTCAGTATGTGCTTGACAGTTGACCAGTATTCCTCAACTGCGACGCCATTTTTGCTGTACCACTGTTTGGTGGAATTTGAGTAGTGACAGCTTGCCAAGTCCGGCCAGAATAGGTAATCCACCTGCTTCAGAAAAGGCGGAAAGTCTCTTCCGTAGGCACTCCTCTTGGTAAATTTGCTGGTTCCTGGTCCCAGAAGTAACGAAAGTTTCGTTTTTCAGCCCACAAATGCAGATTGCTTGCCCGACAATTTTTTGTTTTGATGTATTTCGACTTCTTTTTGATTTTATATTCTTCCGAGGCACGCGTCCGGTTAACCGAGGTATAAGATTCCTGCCCAGATATTTGATCAAAAACTGCCAAATTCAAAAGTTTTGCTAACTCTCGATAGTCCGGTATTTTCGTTTCGAGCGTGCACGATAGAATCGCGACGTGCTTGCTCCGGTGAAGCCATGCTATGAAAAAATTGACTTATCCTGACAAACAATGCCTACTGTGATTCTATACACTCTTAGATTGATTCAGTGCAATTTTGGAACCGTTTTTAATGTGTCCGGATTTATTCGTGGCCAACCTGTAAGGCGTCAACATCTTGTCTAGGACTATGATAATTTGCTGCGATCTCAAATTCATAAAAAAAAACGTAGACAGTTTCTGCCCTGCTCTGCCACCCTCCAGAAACTGACTGCGTAGTAAAGGGACAACCCCTTAGTCTGTTTGCCTCTCCTTGCCACATTTGGGTCCTACCCCCAACCCATCAAGTTAAAAAGTGACGGGGAAGACATTTTAAGATATTTCTTCAATCGAGTTGAAGACATTTTCTAAAACCATCTGGCATCCCCGCTCCAACCAAAGTTTAGAACAGGAAAGCCATGACAATTACCACGCCCATCTTCTCCATTATGCGGGAAAGGAAAGATATTGTTAGTGTAACACATACTTAACGGGCGGCCAGCGACACACCGACGCCCCCATAGATGCTACGGAGTTGGATCAGGATTCGCTTAAGCAACCGATCCGACCATAGTAATTGTTTTGTTTTGAAGGAGCTTGGGAGTAAACCTACGACCTTCTGCGCAGTAAGCAAAAGCGGCAGTCACCAAGCTGGCCGAGCTCCTCAATTAAAATTTTAGGGCCGTATTTGGTAAAGTGTTTATAAATACTGATTGAAATATAATGTAAACAAATGAAAAGGAAGGGTCCCTCCCGAATGATCTGTAATTAGCCAGCCTTTTCGTGATTCCTAAGCTGGATCAAAATGCATCTCCCAAATGCAGCAATGATGATCCAAATAGCCATGGTGGCGTGAAATTGCTTGACTGTGATGGTCCAACCTGCGTAAGAGCTTGGTTTACTATTGTGGTTCCAGCATTTGTAAGAAATTCGGTTTTGGCGATTCATTATCCGGTAATTGCATCCTGGCGAGTATTTCACTGATTTTCCAATCATCGAGAAAAAAAATATTCAGGGAAAAAATCGAACGTGACATTTGTTCCTGTTAAGTTAAGACTTGTTATTTTTTCAGAAAATGTTCCGAGCTTTACTGGACTCACAACTGTTTCACGAATGTTGAGCTTTATCGTTCAAAGCCGTTCCAAAAGCCGATATCAGCAGAAATTCGAGAACATCAGTTTTACGAAAAAGCGCAAACGAAATCTGCAAACATCACAGGACATCATAGCAGAAGCAGGCCCATGGCAATCATGCCGGTAGAGCCTAGTTAAATAAATCAAGCAGAAATTTTATAAACGAGGGCCTTTCCAAGTCAAGGTAAAGGCAAACAGCCACGCAGTTCACGTGAATGAGCTATCTACCATCATGAGGAAGTTGGTTACACTGATGCACAGTTTGCCTACTACAGCTATCTAGTGAGAACATATCACGCTCAGATGTGCATCATTTAGAAGCTTTTGACCTGCTAAATAATATTGGCGATTACCACAACCTATTGGATCTTACGGCAGAATATTTACCCATTGTAGGTAGATCAGTCAGTAAGGGAATTCCAAACCTGTACTATCCATTTGGCACTAGCTTGTAGAAAACATCAACACTCTTCTCTATGGCCTGGACCTCCAGGAGGAGAGCATGAAAAGGAAATTTGATTGTAAATTAGGAAATTGTATATTTCGTACCGAAAAGTCCGCTTAACATCAAACGAGAATCACGTGATACAGAGCTTACACGAACTTGTCTGTACACGACATTTTTTGGCATAATGAACAATACTACAGAACACATTTAGGTCTTTTTATCAAAAGATAGCTCTTAATAAAAATTCCAAACCGACTAACCATTAACCAATGGAAATCAGCTCCGTAAGGATTTTAAGTAATCACCTTACAAAAACAGTTTCAACTCGAAGCCAAGTTGGTTTCCACATCAGCAGTTCTAGCAACTGCTTTGATTCATTTCAAAAACATGGAACAGCTATAGCTTCAAATAAACCGAAATCTCTGGCAAAGTTTTTATTCAAAATATCATCTCTGTTTCATACTTAACCTGAATGTTAACTGAACTGGCACAACAATAGTCCATCTTCAACAATTAACAATTGAAAAGTAGCAATCTCTCAACCGATTAGCAGTGAAGCACCACTCAAACCTGCTGACAACCATCCCGTTCAACGCATTCTGCAAAGATCTCGCAATCGCACTGCGAACACACAATCACACACACACACACACACACACATCCATCAGGACGCCAAACAAGCAGCTGGTCGAACCGAGCGAAAACCACTCAATTAAAATTTCGCCATGACCAATATTGCTTCATAGCCGGCTTTTGCTATCATCACTCTCTCCATCCAATCTAGCCAACTTTTTAATCTACGTTGCTACGCTAGTTTAATTTGCATTTCCGTTCTTGGGAGTTCATTCAATTGCGCTGGAACTAAACTCGTTATAACAAAAAACAATTCCCACAAAAACAAACTACATACGAACTGACGTAACACTCACTTGCCTGATAATTCCGCTGGACGTTGACGGATAAAAACAAACACCCGAATCGGACAACTTTCCACAAATATCAATTCTTCCGGTTCGACTGTTTCACTCGGCTAGAAAAACTCTGTGCACTAATTATTGCTTTCTTCTGTCGGCCCCCGTTGTGCCAGGAACTTTTATTTAATTTTCAACTCAAGCGAACAAACTGAATCGGAAAAAAAAATCAACAAAACTTAAATCACTTCGCTTCCACACGTCGTCGCCGTCGAGCGCGCAAAATAGAACCAATATAAAAACAAGCAAACTTTTCACAAACTGAATTTTTTTTCTTCCGAAATCAAACTTCCTCGGGATTTTCTTCGCTGGATACCGGCACATGTACACACTGAGACTAATCGCTTTCTACCTCTTGATCGATTTTCCTCGATGGGGTTTCTTTATAGCTTTTCCTGCGTCTGGTGCATCCTGCTGCTCTTCCTCATTAAACTCTCTTTCGCTCACAGTTGCCACACTTTTCGCTCCATCAAACAACTTTTCTTCCTTTAGCAGTCGCTACCGAGCGCCAATGATAAATCATCAATCAAAGCCCGGAACATAAACGAAAATCAATATCCCGGGAAAACAGCAACACCCGATGCATCGTGCAAAATTGGCACACAAACGGCTCCCATATTAGCCTACGACCGCGCGCTGGTCCTCACCGACCGAGGCCTTGCTGCGGTCCACCACCGTTGTCAACAGGCTCTTCATCACCTGTCCCAGCATCCATGCACAGCACATGCCTACCGATCGTCAACATACAAACGTTACCCGTCGCCAAGCAGCATCCCCTGTCAATCGATGATTTCTAATCGGAAATCTGTCAAACCAACCCTCCTCGTCGCCACTTATGGTCCTGAGAAAATTTCAATCATCTACTGTTTTCTCCTGATCGGCTTACACTCCCACGCACGTTTTCACGTGATTAGCATCCCCGTAGCACTACAACGGTCTTAATTTCTGTGACCGTCATGGAATCCAACCCTGCACTTAGCACATGCCGATCTTAAGTGATCGGATTCGCGAAATTTTCCCACCCAACATATGTCACACAACAATGCAGAAGATTCCGAGCGCATAACCAAAAGAAAAAAAAAATCTGGGCGATTCCGATTTTTCCGTACACTCGCGACAACCGCCGCGTAGAGTCGCCAACTACAATCACGACCTACACGAATGACATCCGATTGAGACAACGTTTCGCAGAGCACTAAAGGGACCGCACGAGCGAACACGACGGCGATTGTGCAACGCCGACCGCCGGCACACAGCATGCTCTCGGGTCACTCACCGTTAATGCTATTCTCATTGTGCGTGCGATGGGAACATTGCACTGCTCTTCTTCGGCTAGCGTTCGGTTTCTGGCTCATCTCACACACTCTTTCGCTCTCTCCGTTAACGCCGTGAGTGCCGTTCGGGTGATTCCGCCTTCGTGCTCGAAGCGCCTGGCCAGCGCTGCGCTCGTTGTTGTTCCATTGCAACATAATCGTTCGGCCGGGGATGTGATGTTGTTGGGTTGGTTGGCTTTTGGGATGCAGTGTTTTTCTCGGAAGTGCAAACCAGAACCGGACTGAAATAATCATTGTACTGCAGCGCAGCAGTTGGATCCACGTTTTTTTTTCGGGGTCATATTTGCATTTACGCTGCTAATTACACCAATCTGGGGTAGAAAAATGTCCGAAAGAAAAATTGAGAAATTTGGAGAAACCAACTTGGGTCTCTGGTCGTGATGTGTGTGAGAAAAGAACAGATCAAACCGCGCCTGACCGGGCGGGTTGGCTGACGCTGGAGCCAGCAGTGGTGGATGCAGTCGAGGGCACTAAACATTCGAAGTTGATCTGTCGTCACAGAGAGTAGAGAAAGAAACAGAACAAAAATAATCGTAAAATGAGAACGAGTGTATATTTTTATGTATATTTATTGAGGAACCATAAAATTTTATGATTTAATTCAAGAGTCGGCGTGAAGCAATGAGTGTGCTTGGGGCAGTAGAGGTGCGATGCATGAGGTGGGGAGGCATGAGACAATGCTACAGTTTGGGATCTGCGGTCACACGAGGCGGGGTCAAGAGGTGCAGAGAGAACTCGTCGTTTTCGACACCAGATAAAAACGTGAATATTCGTTTTATTTTTTGTTTTCAAGTTCTGTCAGCGGTCGTTGAGCAATATTTTGGGCGGTTCAAAAAATCGCATGAATGGAGCAAAAATTAAGATAAGATTCCGGTCACAATTCCGGCAACAAGCGTTCAACGTTTCAGATAATGAAAATAACTAACGCCGCAGCTGCCAGCAAAGGTTTGTGGATATCGACGACGATGAGTTTAAATATTTGGCGGGATAGTAATCATATATTCGATGATGAGGCGGAACGAGGATCTTCATTGATATGCAAATTGGATTTTTAACTGCTCGCAACTAATTCAGTCAATGATTTGTGGCGTCAGGTTTTGAACTTGGTAGGCATTGGGTGTTTGCGGTTGGTCGGGTGGTCAATTTTAATTTGTTGTTACGAAGCTTGGAGTTTTGAAATGATGATTATAGAGTTGTACTTTTGAAAACAAATTTGAATCAAAATAAATTCCGAATTTGATTCCAATACTAGGCCGGCACTAATGATATTTTTATCTTCTGTAAATCATACCTTTTTCATTATTGTTTAGGTAATCCACACTTCCTGGCATACTTCATAGGCGGCAACCATTAATTACGTGACGCTAGGAATCGAAATTTTCAACTCCCCCTAACTTATCGTAACGCGGAAAGTAACTCCCCTATATTTATGACGTAACGCTCTTAAAGGCCCCCAACCTCTCATTTAATGAAATATTAAATAATGTTTCAATATTTTTTGATTTGGTTATAACTAATTCATTTCAAGGTAATTTAACATATTCAAAATAAAAACAAAAGAGAACCGGACCTGCTTTTCAAAATTTTATCCAAAGCAAAAAAACTCAAGATAAAAAATAAAAACACGTTCATTTTGCAAGCAAGATTTATAGCGGTAAGCTCCATCGAGAATAATACTTGATGATGGTATGATGTAATAACATTTTAACCAGATTAGCAAACAAAAACTAACTGGTTAGTGCAAGCGCTGTAATCTCGATATTTGTGTTTCATTGGCCAGAAATAAAATGGAAGGACAAAATCACCATACATTTAGTTTTGCTTGTATTCAATTTCAAATGCTTATACTTCAGCCATCTACTTAGAAAACGCATCCATCTGCAAAATCATTAATGTCGCAAAATTATAAAACACGTCGCAAGTCATTAATATACATAATAAACAACAGGGACCCTAATACACATCCCTGGGGAACTCCAAGGTTATTCTCCACGGGACTGTAAACAAAATCATTAAAAATAGTTCGTTAAGTTCTGTCAGACAAATACTTTTCAAACCATTTATATGCAGCATTCGTAGTTCCGAAGCGCTTGATTAATCTTAAAAATAAGGGCCTAGAAATGGTTACAAAAGCGCGTTTTAGATCAAAAAACAGCAACAATCGTATCTTTACGCTCCGAGTTATTTTTCCACTTCGCTAATACCAAATTCATCGCGGTTTCACAAGAATGACCTTCCCGATATCCCGATTGGTCTGGTATCAACAAACTATTACTATTTGAATGCTTCAACAGCTGGTCTTTAACAACAAGTTCTAAAAATTTCTCCAATATGTGCAACATGTTGATGGGACGAAACTCTTCGGCTTTAATCGTTCCAGCAACTTTTTGAATAGGAACCACTAAGGATTCCTTCCAAATTTGTGGCACAAGTGCAGTTTGCAATGGTCCAGCAAGATCAGGCCCGTAGCCAGCATTTGGTTTCGGGGGGAGCTAATTTTATGACATAAAAACTTCAATGATTTATAAAATGTACGCATAACTGAACATCGAATGATACACTTTACCAAAATCGTTCAAAATCATGTGTCATCATTTTTTTTTCTTTTTTTTTTGTTAATTCGTTTTAATCTTTGATCGGAATTTTTAAATGAACCATCAGAATGTAAAAAAATAATTCTTCAAACTCTTTAATACGCAGTTATGAGAAAAGATAAACAAATGTATGAAATTCAATAAAATATTTGTAGTTTTATTTGTTTTCTGTTGATAATGATGATCAAGATTTGCATTCGGTTAAGAAAGACAAAAATATGTTACATATTTTTTAAAACATAATTATTTTAAGATTTTAATGGTGTTGAATCTTAAAATCACCGGCACCGGATCCTAATTCATTTAAATTTATGAAGGCGGTAAACACAAACATCCCTCGATGCAGTGGTAGCAATGTGATCCACACGAAACGCGAACAGCGAATATTGTTGCCTTCATCATTCTGTATGTTTTTAAGTTTTTGTTTTAGCATCACTGTATTTTTGTTTTGTTTTTGAATTGATCGTTATTCTGTGATATTTTGTATTGTTCCAGTTAGCTATATAAGTGCAAATATTTAATGTAATTAGATTAAGTTTGAATTTGACTTCCGATCAGGGTGCTGCCTGAAGGAGGTAATAAATAGTGAATGAGAAATGTATTCTTTTACTTCATTTGAATCAGTTGCCGATCTCCAAACTGCTGTCCAAAAATCTGAGCAACAAATTAAACACAACGTAGAGCCATATCCTGGACATTATACCTGGTTATTACAAAAGTAATCTTCTAGCTTTACTCTAAGCAGTTAATTGATATTATAGCCAAGCCCGAAAGTCGCTGGTTTCCCATTAGTTTTAATTCGTTTCAGTGTGGAGAAAGATCTTTCCACACTGGCTGTAGTGACCGGGAGTGTCACCAAAATCTTCAACAAAACATTGATTGTTGGAAAATACGTCGAGTCACATTTATCAAGCAGCCCAAATGTCTCAAAATTTTTGTTAATATTTATGAATTTCCGGCACCAGAGCTCGTTTTCTACCTTTACTTGCAACCAGCCAGTGATGCAAAATATCATGACACTCACGTGACACTCGTTTTCGCATCAACCGACTATCGCTGACAGATCGTTTTGTCACGCTCTGAGAGTTAGAGCTATGGCAAACAACAATCACCAGTAATGGTCGCTGCTCACAAGCAAAACGTTACACTCGCTGCTGATCATGAAAAGCACAGCGAAAACAGTGAAGAATTCTGCAGTACGATGATGAGAAAAAGCGAAGCGACAGAAGAAAATGAAAACAATGCCTACGCATTCCAAGTTCGTCTCGGCAGGTGCGACTGTGTGAGTTACAAACAAAGCAGGCAACATGAAACGGAAGCTGTTGGGCTCACTCACCAACACACTCAAATAAACAAGCAAAGCAGCAACTGCTTCAAAACGAGCACAGATGAGTGTCGTGATTGTCGGGAATGACCAGATCGGTGATGGATCACAACAGAAGACGACATTCACCAGTTGCTTTTTACTTCTTTCGTCAACTTGATGGATGGTCAAGGAGAGAGCTTAGACGAGCACATTGATAGGAATGTACAAATGTCAACTGTTTGGCGATCGTGATTGTGATAGGTCGCAACTCTGGCAACCACGCTGGTGAAATCACAGAGATAACAGTTAAGTTTGTCAAGTTGAGATGACTCTCCAATATCTGTAAAACCAGGCAACAATATTTGGAACACCGGAAGGATGTCATCATTTTTTGTGAAACGTCCCATCATGTTTTGGATCAATCCATCGAGTCATGGAATGAAAACTGCTCTTCGATAGTATTCCTCTGGTGTTTCTACTGGTTGATTTGCACGTATTGTTAGCTTGGATGCACGTGGATGCAGTCGTAACTGCGCATTCAAAAGCAGACATATGCAGCTTTGAGGCTGCATTAAAAATTTCAGCAAATTTTGCTTCAGCGTCAGCTCGTCTCTCATTAAAAATCTGTATTATACTGCTCGCATGATTAGGAGCCGATATGAGGTCCACATATTTAGATTGTAATCCTATTGAAAGTGGTTGTGTTGAAAGATCACATTGATGTAATAAATATATAAGATGTTTGTATCCTTTTATAAACAGAAAATGCATACTTTGCCTGAAGAATAAACTTTGAATGTTGAGACTTTAGAACAAATCTAGATAGAGCTGGAATTAGGGCGTAACAGCTTTTGTAAACAATGAATTCTCTCGTCGATTTCTAGCAACTCAAGGCACCCCTACACAAATCAACATATCCATCGGGTAGGGGAAGTCTTCTCCTATTCGATGGTAATGTTGATTTGCCAAGAAGAGCCATGTCTTTCGAGAAATCATCGAGAGAAGCCATTGTTTACAAAAGCTTTTATGCCCTAATTCCAGCTCTATTTAGAAATGTCCAACAAAATAATTAATAATTTTAGGGAAAATTCGTTGCAATCTTCAATTGCAACGATTAATTCCCTTTATACATAGATAAGATATAGTTTTTGTTTTTAGTTTTGATGTGAATTGTTATACTGACCTTTAGAAGACCTGTTTAAAATACTGAATTTCCAAGGCAGGAACAATGCAAAATCACTTAGATTTATATCATAAAAATTACAGCAGATAAGTTACTAGGTGGCTTGAGCACCTGGGTTAAAACGAAAAGTAATTTATTTGGAATTTTGAACAATTAAAGAGTTAAAATCTAAATAGAAACAATGTGTGACTCTTTATATGGTACATATGGAAAGTTAAATAAATTAAGAAGTCATTTGTTGTAGAAACATTCTATTTTGTATGAAACCCTGCTTGAAAAAGAGGGGTACAGTGCGGATTGTGTTAAGAAGGCTACAAATTGGGTCTACACCCTAGTTCCTACGGAAGTGAAACGAGGCTGATCTTTCATAAAAACTCGATGGTCCCATGATCTTTAACAGAATCGCTGCAAAAATAAATTGTTCATGCACACTATATAGGTACAGCCCGAGTCTCATTGCCAGAGGGGCCTATAGGCCTGCAGCCTCGTCCATAAATTATTTTAATATAATATGAAAAATTAAAAAAAAAACCTTACCCAGGTAACAGAGATATCCATTATCTTGGGACAGATTTTTTTTCACATGGTTATAACAATTTGGGGGGGGGGCTTCAGCCCCATAGCCCCCCCCCCCATGGCTACGTGCCTGAGCAAGATGTAGCCAATGACATGAAAGCAATCTTGAATAACTCTAGCATTAACATTATCTACTTCAACCGATCTTCATAATGAAAAGCAAATAACTCTAAGTTCATCTAATTGGGTGGAAACTTCAAATTTTTGTGTTCAAGGTCGCTATCATTGGACTGTCTGTGGAAGGTTATCAATAATCCCCATGGTAGTGATCATTTTCCAATCATCATTTCAATTAAGTATGGCCCTCACTCTGCAGAACCATCTCGAGTTCAATTTGATCTTACAAGGAACATCGACTGGCAAAAATATGCAACGGCGGTGACAATCGGTGTTGAATCGATAGATACACTTCCACCATTGGAAGAATATCAATTCCTCGCCGATTTGATATACAAAAGCTCACTGGAAGCACAAAAAAGAAAAGTTCCAAGTGCACCCTTCAAAAGGAGACCAGCCACACCTAAAAGGACGAAGAATGCACAAAATTGTCTGTAGAAAAATCTGATGCTTTCAAAGCTTTTCGTAGACACAAAACCTCCTCATACTTCGAGCAATATTCAAAGCTTGAGACAAAGCTGAAACAATTAGTCAAAGCAAAAAAACACGGTTATTGGCGCAATTTCGGCGAGGGACTCTCACGAGAAACCTCAATGAGCACCTTGTGGAGGGTGGCTCGTAACATTCGTGACTGCTCATCTTGTAATGAGAGTGAAGAATACTCCAACAGATCGATAATTGATTTCCCTAAAAAGTCTGTCCAGACTCAGTTCCAGCACAACATATTCTTCGAGAAGCGTCTCCGAGCGGCGGCTCTCTGGATAGACCATTCGCAATGCTGGAATTCTCTATGGCTCTTCTTTCATCAAACAAATCTTCACCAGGAAGCGCTATGATTAAGTTCAATCTTCTGAAAAATCTTCAAGATATCGCACAACGACGCGTGCTAGGCTTATTCAATGCTTTACTAGAAAACAACATTGTACCACCTGAATGGAGACAGGTTAAAGTAATAGTTATTCGAACCAGCGTCTGACCATAACTCATACCCTCCAATTGCGATGCTGTCGTGCATTAGGAAATTGTTGGAGAAAATGATCCTTCGGTGGGTCGAAACATATAACTTGCTATCAAATACACAGTTTGGGTTCCGCAAGAGCAAAGGAACAAACGATTGTCT
The DNA here is from genome assembly GCF_037179485.1 of Ochlerotatus camptorhynchus. NCBI lineage: Eukaryota > Metazoa > Arthropoda > Insecta > Diptera > Culicidae > Ochlerotatus > Ochlerotatus camptorhynchus. Next base: position 2,281,626 of record NW_027040681.1, on the reverse strand, counting down.
AGCGCTGCTTTCCACAGATATTCAACTGGCCTTTGCGCACAAGGAGCAATTGGCTTCAGGATTCTTGGAAATTAACAGATGTGGACTGCACAGATGTGGACTTTCTGGAATTTTAAATAATTTCTTGTACAATTTGTTGTCAGAAAAGCAAATGGTCTGCCACAAGGCTCATGTCTCAGCCCTCATCTTTATAAATTTTATGTCAAAGATATCGACAACTGTTTGGCAGAATAATACACGCTTAGACAACTTGCAGATGACGGTGTGGTTTCCGTAAGAGGTCCACATGCCGTGGATTTGCAAGGACCATTGCAAAGTTCCTTAGATAACTTGTCGTCTTGGGCTAGGAATCTAGGGATCGAATTCTCGCCGCAGAAAGCCGTACCCAGCCCAAATGCTGCTTAATCTTTTGGGCTGAAACATTACTCAATCATTGTCTTTCAAGTACCTTGGGGTCTGGTGTGATTCAAAGTGCACTTGGAATACCCATATTGCGTATTTGAAGCAAAAAATGTCAACAGAGGATCAACTTTCTCCGTTGAACTTACGGCACATGGTGGGGTGCTCATCCGGGAGACCTCATAACGCTTTATGCAACAACCAGTGTTGGCAAAATCAGAAATCAATTGATATTTTTCCGCTCTCATGCGCTCGCAATATCACGCTTGATATTGGAACAAAATATCATGCTTGATATTGATTTTAGAAGCTCCTTTGATATTGCGAGACTATTCACAACGTGCATAAAACAAGCTGAGAGTTGACTCGACACAAAAATGATTCCGTTGCACATCGTTTTCTTAGAAAGAGAAAGTATAGTTTGCTATCTCTTTTTACTCTTCACCGATGGCAGATACGAAGTGACTGCTGCCAGCCGTTATGGACGTTTCGGTTGCATTTGGGTGTAAAGCAAAAATCATGAAACTCGCTCTCACCTCAGTTTGTTGAGATTTGCAGCTGGTGAGTTTTGTTAGCTTGATATTCCGAGCTGCGATATCACACCTTGCAAAATCAACCGCAGTTGTTTGCTTGTTGATTTTTGTCTACGAAAATCAAACGTGATCTTGGGCGTTGGTGAGATTTGATTTTTTGATATTTTCCCAACACTGGCAACAACAATTCTTTTTGTTCTAGAGTACGGCTCTTTCTGCTTTCTCTCGGCAAGAAAATATCACCTAATACAATTGGAACGAATTCAATATCGTTGTCTGCGTATTGCTCTCGGCTGTAACGCATAACATGAGTCTCGAAGTTCTGTCAGAAGTAACACTTCTCCAGAATCGTTTCTAGAAGCTCTCTCTCTCTCATAATACTAGTCAAATGCGGAGTGACAAACACACTTATAATAGCAATTTTGAAGAAAATCTTGGGCTGAACCAGGGCTCTCACTATCATTGTACCATATGACTTTCTTTGAGAAAAATGTCAAGAAATTTATTCTTCATATTTTGAATTGGAGCACGCTGTTATAAATGCATATTTGGACCCTATTTTGCCCCAAAATCCCATATTTTCTGTAGTTTTTTACCCATTATGATACTTCATTGATTCAAATTTTCAGTACCTTTTATCAGAAGTAGCCAATATGTTTTCTAGTAGTCAGCTTGTGTCTCTTTAAAACTATTGAAAACATTTATAGGGGAGCATGTGGTCAAATTAACCAGATTTACAAAAAATAATTAAACAAAAATTCCGAATTTAAACTCAATATTAAAAATTTAAATATGACATGCACAAAACACTCATAATGTGGATTACAATAGTCTAAAGCACAAAACTGATAAAGCAAGTAACAAGGGTACCGGTGCAAAACAAAGTTTATACTTAAACTTGGTTAATTTTGGTCTTTTAGACTATTGCAACCTATTTACTGAGTATTTTGTACAGCGTACATATTTATTTTTTAATATGCCATCAAAATGAGCAAACTTGCATATTTGACACATGGCTTTTTTGACACCTCATTCTCCTATGAATGTTTCCAATAGTTAATCAAAGCTCACTTCCTGGTTTCTAAATGGTATATTTGGAAATTTTAAAAGAGAGATATTGTCTATTTATGCCAATAAACCAGTTTAAATGCTTTCAATTGATAGAGGATTTTGGGGTAAATCTCGTGTTAGCATTTCAGCGGCAGAAATCTTTTAAATAAAGTGAATTATTTTGATATGAGATACCGGGGGAAAATACGCTCAAAACATGCACTTGAATCAGTTTTGCTTTTTAGACTATTGTAATCCACTTTATGAGTGTTTTGTGCATCTCATATTTAAATTTTTAATATTGATTTTAAATTCGGATTTTTTTTTTATTTTTTTTTTAAATCTGGTTTATTTGACCCCATGCTTCCCTATAAATATTTTTAATAGCTTTTAAAAGGCACAAGTTGACTACTAGAAGACATATTGGCTACTTCTGAAAAAAGGTACTGAAAATTTGAATCAATGAAGTATCATAATGGGTAAAAAAAACTACAGAAAATATGCGATTTTGGGGGAAAATAGGGTCCAAACATGCACTTATCACAGCGTGCGCCAATTCAAAATATGCAGAATAAATGTGTTGACACTTTTCCCAAAGAAAGTCATGTGTTACAATGTGTAGTTTCAGCGGCAGACAATTTCAAGGCTTTTTGTTGCAAAAATCGCCACTGTGCATTGGATAAGAAAACGATGATAGAGATTTTCTTCAAAATCTTTTGTCATGACAGAACGTGACAGTGTTGTGATCATCGTATCATCAGGCTCATTTAATGCTATTAAAGTTACGTGTACTGCGGAAATCTTAATAATGTATTCACTCTACCGATTGCATACGGTTGTTTGCTTAAATTAATCTAAATCAGTTAGAAATGTTGATGTCAAAACCACATAAAATAATTCTTATGTGGTTTTGACATCAACATTTCATGAGTGCTTGATCATTGACAAACAACAAGAAAGCTAATGATAGGTAGTTTCGTCTCGTGACAGTGAGAGGACCTGTTTTCTCATCGTCACATGACGGCCGTGATATTTACCAGCTCTGAGCTTAACACATAATCTCGATTTATGAGAACCTACCACCACTATATATCGTCTGATATGTGTCTTCCTTGTTGTACTCCAGACCGTGCTCATTGCACCATTAGCAGTTCCTCAATTGAAAATGATCTGACCATGAATCTTCGACCCATTATTATCCCACGTATTTTTATTGAAAAGTACCAACACGTCAATAGCGTGAAAACTTGTTTTAGAGACGGGTCCCATCTCAATGGATCCACTGGCTTCGGTGTCTTCAATGAAAGCACTAGCGCCTTTCACAAACTTCAGGAACCTTGTTCCGTTTTTTTTTGCTGAGCTGGCATCTCCCGAACGGGATCAATAGTCTCGTCATCAATTACAACAGAGACGTTCTCATTAACTCGATTTTGAAAAATTACATTGGATTTATTTATGCTTGTATTTCAACTGCTTACACTTCAACCATCGACTTGGAGATCGGAAATCTTCATTAAACTGTGAGGTGGCAAATTCTAAATCCTTAGCTTCAATGAATAACACAGTATCATCTGGAAAAAAATATTAATGTCGCAAAATCGTAAAACATGCCGCAAGTCATTAATATACATAACAAATAAAAGGGACCCTAATACACTTCCCTGGAGCACTCCAAGGTTATTTCTAACGGGGCTGGAAACAGAATCATTAAAAATTCGTCCGTTGAATAGCAAGTAAACTGTTGGAACATTAGAGAAGTTCCAATAATTAGGGAACATCATCATGGAGGAGCGAAAACTTCAGAGTTCAAGGAAGTTTAATCATTTTAAGAAAGTCGGAATATCTCAGTAAAATATGCAGTATTCGATTGTAGCTTTTAACAGTTTGTAGGTTCATCCACTACATCCAGCATAGAGGGGAAAGGCGTGCGCTGCAATCCTGTCGTATCCGGAGGACGAAGAAGAACTAAATTGGTGTTCATGTCAGGTACATTAATTCAACTATGAACAACAGGTCCTACTGGATATAAATTCCTGAAAATCCGAACCACCAACCCCGGAGAAACTCCTTAGCTGACAGCTTATAGCTGGGCTCTGGTGGACCTCAGAGGCAACGCATCAACAAAAGTTTCATTCGTTCCCTGACTCACTGCAGGCAAAAGTTTCGCTCTAATGAAGTCATCGCACATCAAAACACTCTCATTACTTTTAACAACAAGACCCACGCTGTAGCTAGGACGTGCTAACGAAACTTACAACCATCACGGTGTGGCCAGCAGCACACTGAGCTACAAGGAGCGAGGTCATGAATTGTTATGATAATTACTATAGCTAAGGTTATTGCAAGCAGCGCGGCAGGCCCGCCGTCATCGTGGGCGCTTGATTGAATTAGCCAAGAAGTTGATCGGAATCATTTCCGTTCTTCCGTATAGGCGTACTCCGCGCGCGTGCTAATCTTGGCACCCTGGAAAGTTCTATTTCCTATCCCATTTTTCCGGGAAGGTAAGGCCTTCTGGGTGGGGTGGGGAGTACTTGTTGAAATTAATTGGAAATGAGCTTTCTCCATCAACTTTCATTGAACGACCTCTTGGTGGTGGTACTGTTTTTTTTTTGCATCCCGGGTCATGAATATTAATCGAATGGTACGAAGGGAAGTTGGAGCGTGTAATTATCGCTTAAAGATGCTGGATAAGGGACGACTATTTGAGAAAATCGTTTTCAATCAACTGATAGGGCAGGATAACAATTTGGTTTTATTACGCACGATTAGAGTTAGGATTATGAAGAAATTCGCAAGACTTGCTAATTCGGAAAAGAAATCGGACAGCAATTTAATTATGAAATACTAACGATGAGAAAATTCCACCAACTTTCATCAAACGAAAACAATCTTCAATGGGTCGTTCCCATCCAGGAAGCATCTGGGTCACTATAACGCATCAAAGATGACCCCCTTTGTGCCAGTCCTAACATCCAATCATCATCAAATCCTACCCGCCTGGTTGGTGTCAAACGAAACACTTTTAAAGTCCAGAAAAACATGGCTCGTAAAACCTGGGTCACTAATGATGGTTCGCTTGCACCTAGAAACAGAAAGGTGTAAAATCCAAAATAAGAAAAAAATGGAGTCCATAAAAATGCCATGCAACACAATCAAGAGTAGATGTTGTTTGTACTCTTTCCCTCAGTTTTTATATCATTTTGCAACTTCACCAGCAGAGGCAGAGTGCCGTTTTTTTCTGTCTTATCGGATGTTGTTTTGCTTTCGCTGAGGTGCCAGTCGGTGTAAGACGATAGTTTAATAGACAAAGTGGCATGAAAAGTACTCGGTAGTTATTTCCAGCAAAGCGATGGTCGCACAGGATATTCTTGAAAATGCTGCGATTATTTTCATGGACAATACAGTTGCGTATTATTTTATTTTTAGTTTCATAGGTAAACGAAGAAGATATTTTGATTTTTTAAAACCAATTAGGCTGGAACAAATCTCAAGATTTTCTTTTGTCACCTTCCTTAAAGTTTGGAATATCATAAAAGGGGGATATAAAAAAACTTTCAGTGTATATTTATTATTCGAGTATCGCAAATTCATTTGGGTATGGATTCTCGCTTTGCTAGATTTTATTATGTTGTAGAATATCACTTTGTTCTTTTACAGAATTTTTACTTTAATTGGTACTAGACCGGTACGGCATAACAGGTCTTTGAAATTTGATCAGCCGGTTTCAGTTGTTGAAAACGGATTTTATCGAACTCATTCCTAATCATGTTGGGCAACTCACTAGGTAAGCCGCCTTAAATCTGATTGATCCCCCTTGTTCGCTGAGAAAATCTTCGTCCTGTTCTAGTCGGGTCGCTGCCAAGAACCATTTTCATTGGATCGTTATCGGACATTGTTACAGTGTGCCCAGCCCACCGGTGTCGCCCAATTTTCGCATTCGATCTAAAAATGTTTTACTTACAAACCTGCTGCAAACCTTGGTTCCTGCTTAATGATTATTTCAAAATTAATTTATAATTTTTAGAAGTGAGACCAAATCAGAAACGATTCAGGAAATTCTTAATTGAGGCAACATTTTTCAAAGCAGATTCAAAACTGAGTCGAATAAGTCATCAACATGTTTCTAACTGAGTCTAAACCTTTTTTTATGTTATTCAATCCTTATAAAAGTTGTTAAAGCTTTCCTGAAGTGATCCAACATATCCCGAACCTAAGCTTTAAAGAATTGGTTTCGCATTTTCTGTAGTAAGGCACATTAACTGATTTAATATCTTTGCAAAATGAATCCAAGGTTTCCTGCATTGATTCAACTTTTTCCGAACTGAATCCATACTTGACAGAACGGGTTTGACATTTTCCTAAGTGAGCCCCAGATTTTTGTTAACTGCATTGGCATTTGTTTAGCTTTCCTAAAAGTGTAGAGAGTTTTCCGAAGTGAACCGACACTTTTTTTTAGCTTAAATTATCAAACGTAGTTCAACCTTTTCTGCAATGGTTCAATACCTTCCTTAGGAAGTCCAAACTTTTCTGTTAGTCTGAGCTTTCCTGAAGTGATTTAACTAACTTTTAACATAGATTCCGCTCCCCTAGACCCCTTTCTTGTTCTTGTGAGATTCATATCCTTTGAAAATTAGGCTGAGATTTTAAAGACTTTCGTGTGTTCATACCTGATGGAAGATTTTTTAAATCAAGCACAATTGTTGAGAAAACTGGGTTTACATCCACAAACGTACTTATTACTATTGAAATATGGGTTTCTTGATCGGCCAAGTTGGATTTTAGCTCCGTCCTTTGAAAACCAGGCTTGGATATTATAGTATAGACCTTTGTGAGTTCATACGTGATGGTAGATGTTTTTGAAGCCAGGTTGGATTTCGGTTCTATCGTTTGAAATGTGTACTTTTATTTTATAGAATGAAACATGCTGAATCTGTACGTGAAGGACCAAACATGGTTAATATTCACAAAAGTAGGTATTTGCATAGAAATTTGATTTTTCTGTTTTGCCGAACTGAACTTTGGCTCCTATCTTTGAAAAAATATGCTTGTATTTTATAGAATAGAACTTGCTGAATCCAAACGTGAAACTTGAATTTCTCAATTTTTGAGAAAACCGAGTTTAAATTCACAAAATTACGTTTTATATAGAAATTTTGATTTTCTGTTCTGCCAAGTTGAATTTTGGCTTAAATATTGGAAAAATAGACTTGGATTTTATAGAATGGATACTGATGCGTCAGGGTTGAATTTTTAATTTTTTGTGAAAACTGAGTTTAAATTCACAAAAATACGTATTTTGATGATAGTTCGGGTTTCCTGTTCAGCCAAGTTGGAATTTGGCTCTGTCTTTTGAAAAATAGGCTTAGATTACATAGGCTGGACCTAGATGAATCCATACATGATGGTACATTTTTTGAAGCATGAACATTTAAAAAAAAACTGGGTTTAAATTCTCAAAAGTACGTATTTTCATAGAAATTTGTGTTTCCAGTTCTGCCAAGTTGAATTTCGAACGGCGCCGGTGGTGTAGTGGTAAGCGTGATTACCTCTCACTCCAGCAGGCCTGGGTTCAATCCCAGTTGGCGCCGCCGGGATGTTCTGAGGGATAACATCTCTGATCACGCCTTCCTTCGGATGGGAAGTAAAGCCGTTGGTCCCCGGTTCATGAGTTGATGGGTTGATAGGTAGGGTCCAGGTGTGGGAGCTGTCTTCCTGGCACGTCGGTAGCATTGGTGCTCAGCACGGAAAACAAGATCGACGGAAAAAACAAACCAAAGGAAAAAAAAAGTTGAATTTCGGCGCCTTTCTTTGAAAAAAGTCGTGGATTTTATAGAATTGCTGAATCCATAGGTATTTTGATAGAAATTTGGTTTTTCGGTACTGCCAAATTGCATTTTGGATCATATATTTGAAAAAAAAAAAAATATTTCTTGATCTTGTTTTTTCGTCGATCTTATTTTCCGTGCTGGGCACCAATGCTACCGGCGCCAGGGAGGCAGCTCCCACACTTGGACCCTACCTATCGACCCATCAACTCATGAACCGGGGACCAACGGCTTTACTTCCCTTCCGAAGGAAGGCGTGATCAGAGATGTTATGCCTCAGAACATCCCGGTGGCGCTGACTAGGATTGAACCCAGGCCTGCTGGGGTTAGAAGTAATCATGCTTACCACTACACCACCGGCACCGCTAAATCCATACGTCTAGTTTGATTTTTTGAAGCACGCGCAATTGTTGAGAAAACTGAGTTTAAATTCACAAAGTAGGTATTTTCATATCAATTTGCGTTTTCTGTTCTGCCATGTTATATTTGAATAAGGAGAAACTATCGAAAACAGATAGTTTTTTTTTATAAGAACTATTACGTTTCTGGTTTACCCGGAATTTATCAAACCCCAAAAATCACACTTATGCGCGAAATGTCTGGTTCTGAACCCAAGTGTTGGAAATCACCTTGAACCCCTCGCACTACATCCCTGGAATGGTCATCGTCTCTACGTACAGTCCACTATTCTTTGTGTCGTTGGCTACAACTGCACTATATCCAGGACAGATAGGCAGGAGCTCGTTGTTTACGGTGTGGTCATCTCAGCAACATCTACCAAACACACATAGGCTATGTGGTGGTGAGTTACGATCGGCCTGCGGGAGAGGATAATCGTCCGTTATCTCTTATCGAGATCGTGGCCGAGAGATCGATCTGTTCATCGGAGCGGGATCGAACTTACGAACCCCAAATACATCGAACGGCAGCTCAACCTGATCGTCGCTGGGAGATGAAGCTAGTTGGCTATCAATTCGCCGGTGAAAACGGTTCGATCGGGGAACCATATATAGTTTTACACTTATGATTAGGATTAAGTAGTAATAAATAGATGTTAAAGTAATCGTAAATAAATGTGTTTCGCGTAATGTGTTTCAAGTAATGTGTACCTTAACTGTACGACGCGTGTGAAGAAAGGCCTGATCATTAAGCCCGTTATCCCTATGGAGCCATAAAGGTTGGTGAAACCTAAACTTCATGTCGGCAGAGCTATCGGATCCGACATTTGGTCCTTCGAACCGGATGGGGGAACCGGTTCGGTGAGGTTTGGAGAAATCTACACGGCGCAGTATCTTCACAATTGGGCTTCGTTCATGGCGACATTCTGCATTCCTGCTGCCTAGGTTGGCGCCACTACCCTGAGAACAAAGGTTCAGCCATTGCGCATCTCGATCGATTATCTCAACCCAAAGGATTCAGCCATTGCACGCATTGATCGACTCTCGCCTTTACAATCGCGCCATTTGGACTTTTCGGACTGGGCTTCAGCGCAGGAGGACTTCTCCCAGGTGAGTTGAACCACAACTATATGTCCAGCCGAAGCTGGCATCTTATTCTTGTGCTAATACCGCTTTTCGATTTACCGGCAATCGAGCTTCGTCTGCTGCATGTTCTGGTTGCACATCTACGTACTGCAATCGATAGTCATCTTTTATTGGAGGATTCCAATGTCGAGATCTACATAGCATATACCTTGCTGACCAACGCGATCAAAGCCTTGGTACGATTTGGCGCAGGCAATGTCCGTCGTCCACCACCGAAGCTACTAAGTCATCAGCAAAGACACCATACTCGCCTTCAACCAAACGGATTGAGCTTTGGAATTTTTCTACCCTGAACGTTCACCGAAGCATCCTTAACTCATCTGTGGATTTCGGAGTACGCATAACGAAGAGGGAGCATCGAACTATGTTTCTCCAGGTCAGTGTAGAATATAGTATATGTCAGCCGAAGCTAGGCTCAGAGATTACACGTTGGTGATTTATGTTTTTTCCTCTTCGATCGTATCCATATCCATTACTCACACACTGTAAATTGAGTCGATTGATTGAGGCCCGTATTCAGTGAGCAAAATATTTCCTGGTTTCCGATTTGATGGTTTAATTTCCGAGAAGAGTACTACTGCTTGTTTCTCCAGGTGAGGCACAACAGTATATGGCCAGTCGGGGCCAAGGTTCTCTTGATATTACATCCTGAATTTCCTTTCGACTCCATTGATCCCTTACTGAAACGAGGCGTGACGTCACATGTGAGCTGCTGCGACTGGTGGCTAATTTCATCGTTTGTTTTCGCATTTGGGAACAACATTATTTTCGACCAGGTAAAATACAGAATAGTATATGCCTGGCGAAGCTAGGATCAATCGCAGCATACTACACCGCTACTGTCTTCTCTTCTCGTGTGTGACGAACAACCACTATGCAAGTCGGCAAGAAACCACCATCCCTCAGGGCACTGAAGATGATGCTGAAGGACACACAGTCATGCTTCAACGACATCCTACAGTTCGCGGACGGCTTTAAGGAAGGTGTTTCGATTACAGAGGTGGAGGTACGCTTGCAGAAACTCGACGAACTATGGGAAAGGTTCAGCGAAATCCTAATCGGGATTAGATCTCATGAAGACTTCCCGGAAGACAGCGACGCCTACGAGAAGGAACGGAAACAGTTCAGCGACAGTTATTACCGAGTTAAGTCATTCCTCGTCGACAAGATCAAGGTGAAATCTGGACCATCGGTACACGATCAATCCATTCATTCATCAGAGTCAACAGGTCAGGGCGCTTCTGGTCATGTACGCCTTCCTCAAATAAGACTACAGACGTTCAATGGGGATATTGATGAGTGGCTTAGCTTCCGGGATCTTTTCACTTCCCTGATCCACTGGAAAACCGAACTACCGGAAGTTGAAAAGTTCCACTATTTGAAGGGCTGCCTTCAGGGGGAACCTAGAAGTATAATCGATTCGCTGCAGATGACCAAAGCCAATTATCAGATCGCTTGGGATACTCTGTTGAAGCGATATAACGACAGTAAGTTACTGAAGAAGCGCCAAGTACAATCGCTGTTCAAGCTGCCTAGTATCTCGAAGGAGTCGGCCACTGACTTGCATATTCTGCTGGAAAGTTTCGAAAGGATCGTTCAAACTCTCGACAAGCTTGTACAACCGGAAGAATACAAGGATCTCCTTCTGATGAACCTCCTTACAACGCGTCTGGATCCAGCAACGTGCAGAGGATGGGAGGAGTTCTCATCGACCCAGGAGAAGGACACACTGAAAGGGCTCTCGGATTTCCTGCATCGTCGTGTCCAGGTGTTGGATTCTCTACCATCTAAGGCGGTGGACAACAAGGGTGTCGGTCCACCACAAGGGTCAGCCAAACCGAAACCGATGGTGAAAACAAGCTACGGTACGATACAATCGTCTGGGGGGCGGTGCGTAGCGTGTTCAGCGAATCATCTACTGTATCAATGTGGAACTTTCCAGCGACTATCGGTATCGGAACGAGACGCATTTCTCCGCACTCATTCGCTTTGTCGTAACTGTCTAAGGTCGGGCCATCTTGCTAAGGATTGTCAATCCAAATTCTCGTGCCGCAATTGTAAGGGAAGGCATCACTCTATGGTCTGCTTTAAACGCGAAAGGGATGGTAACTCGAAAGCTTCGGATACTGCGAAGGACAGAAACTCGTCCGCTTCCAACGATGCTCAAACGTCTTCGTCATCCTCCCAGGTGGCAGCTCAGATTTCAGTGTCTAATACAGCGCATGACATCGGATCACAAATACTACTAGCTACTGTGGTTCTGATCGTCGAGGATGATGATGGTAACCTCATACCAGCTCGCGCTCTGCTGGATTCGGGCTCAGAGAGTAATTTTATTACCGAACGATTAAGTCAGCGTTTAAAGGTGGATCGAAAACGAGTCGATGTATCAGTAACCGGCATCGGTCAGACAACGACAAGGGTGAAACAGCGTATTCAGGTTACGATACGATCACGGGTCTCTGAATTTTCGCGGGAATTGGGTTTCCTAGTCCTTCCGAAAGTGACTGTAAACTTACCAACGACATCGATCCGAGCTCAAGGGTGGACGGTTCCACAAAACGTTCAGTTGGCAGATCCTTCGTTCTTTGTGTCCAAGGGTGTGGACATGGTTCTCGGCATAGAAGCCTTCTTCGATTTCTTCGTAACGGGACGGAGAATGACTCTCGGCGACCAGCTACCGGCATTGAACGAATCGGTATTCGGATGGGTGGTGAGCGGTGGGTTATCTACATCCTGTCAGCCACTACATGTCAACTGCAACATTTCAACGTCTGAGGAGTTGGAGGCTCTCGTCGCACGGTTCTGGACTTGCGAAGAGATTGAAGCAGCACACAACTATTCCCGGGAAGAGGCTCGCTGCGAGGAGATCTACGTACAAACAGTAAAGCGTGCAACGGATGGGCGATATACTGTGTCTCTGCCAAAACGGGAAGGATCAGTCACACAGTTAGGCGAGTCAAGGGACATTGCCTTTCGTCGACTACTAGGTACGGAAAGAAGGTTGGCAAGGGACGCTGACCTGAAGGAGAAATATATATCATTCATGGACAAATATCTGCAAACGGGGCACATGACGAGGGTGGAAGGAACCTCTCATGATTCGGTCAAGCGATGCTATCTCCCGCATCATCCGGTGGTGAAAGAGGCAAGCACCACCACCAAGGTCCGCGTCGTCTTCGACGCTTCATGCAAGACATCGTCGGGTGTCTCCCTCAATGACGTGTTACTAACGGGGCCAGTAATACAGGACGATATACGAGCAATTATCCTACGCTGCAGAACCAAGCAGATAATGCTCGTAGCGGATGTCGAGAGAATGTTCGAGCAAGTCAACATCACTCCAGAAGACGCTCCCTTGCAGTCTATACTCTTTCGTTCTTCACCTGCGGAAGAAGTGGCTACATTCGAGCTCAACACGGTCACCTACGGGACAAAATCGGCACCGTTTCTGGCCACACGTACGCTAAAGCAATTGGCGATGGATGAAGAAGGACGATTCCCGTTGGCGGCCAAGGCAACAACAGAGGACACGTACATGGACGACGTGATAACAGGATCAAATAATGTCAAGGAAGCGGTAGAACTCAGGAAGCAGTTGGACGAAATGATGAGCAGTGGTGGATTCCGGCTAAGAAAGTGGGCGTCAAATCGCCCGGCCGTTCTGGAAGGTGTTGCGGAAGAAAATTTGGCAATTCCCGATACAAATGGAATTAATCTGGATCCGAACCCCTCGGTGAAAACGCTGGGTCTGACATGGATGCTTCAGGCAGACGCTTTCCGGTTCCAATTCAACATTCCAGTATTGGACTCAACGTTAAGACTCTCTAAACGCCGTGTTCTGTCGATAATAGCAACTCTTTTTGATCCATTGGGGCTGGTCGGAGCTGTTATCACAACCGCTAAACTGTTTATGCAGCTCCTGTGGACGTTGCAAAATAAGGATGGGAGCAAGCTGGATTGGGATGATCCACTGCCAACGACGGTGGGTGAGAATTGGTGCAAATTTCACCTACAATTACCTCTGCTCAACGAAGTTAGGGTCAAACGCTGTGTCATTCTTCCCGATGCAGTTACAGTGGAAATTCATTGCTTTTCTGACGCCTCAGAGAAAGCATATGGTGGGTGCCTGTACATAAGGAGTCAGGACTCAGAGGGGAAGGTCGCTATACACCTGTTGACGTCCAAATCCAGAGTTGCACCTCTAAAGTGCCAGACAATCCCGAGGTTGGAGCTTTGCGGGGCACTACTCGTGACTCAACTGTACGAGAAGGTAAAACGTTCCATCAAATTATCGGCACCAGCCTTCTTTTGGACGGATTCGACCTGCGTGCTGCGTTGGATCCAGGCCACACCAACAACTTGGAGTAATTTCATTGCCAACAGGGTGGCAAAAATCCAGATTATAACGGAACAAGGAGAATGGCGGCACGTCCCAGGAGTACACAACCCGGCGGACCAGATCTCCCGAGGAATCCTACCTCAAGATGTTCTCTGCAACAATATTTGGTGGCATGGCCCTAGTTGGTTGGCGCAGGATCGCGATCAATGGCCCGAAGCTCCTACCAACTGGAATTGTGAAAAGGGAAACGAGGAAATGCGTCGCACGGCAGTTGCAGTCATAGCCTCTCCAGAGGTAGAGTTCATCGAGTGCTACATCGAGAAATTTTCGTCTTATTCGGATTTGATTCGCCGAACTGCAATCTTGCTACGTTTCATGAAGCTATTACGCACGCCAAGGGAGGAACGTACGTCAGGATTTCTTACTACCGCCGAGCTACGCTGTTCAGAACAGGTACTAGTTCGTCTTGTTCAACGGAAGGCATTTTCGAAGGAATGGAAGGCGCTAGCAAGGGGAGAATACGTGTCAGGACAATCCCCGTTACGATGGTTTCATCCCATGATTTCGAAGGACAATCTCCTTCGAGTTGGTGGACGATTAGAGCACTCACAGGAATCGTACGAAACTAAACACCCCATGGTACTCCCAGCTCATCATCATTTCACACGACTCGTTCTACGGCACTATCACGAACGGCTGCTTCATGCAGGACCACAGCTGCTTCTGAGTGTCGTGAGGCTTCGATTCTGGCCACTTCGTGGAAGAGACATGACAAGGCAGACGGTACATAAATGCCAGAGATGTTTTCGAGCGAGACCCACAGCAATACACCAGTTCATGGGAGAACTACCAGCGGTTCGGGTAACAGCATCTCGTCCATTCGTGAAAACAGGCGTGGACTATTTTGGACCTGTTTATTTGCGACCAGTTCCACGACGGGCAGCGGTAAAGGCCTACGTCGCCATATTCGTGTGTATGTGCACGAAGGCCGTGCATATGGAATTGGTTTCCGACCTCTCTACGGACAGGTTTTTGCAAGCGCTTCGGAGATTTATCGCACGGCGGGGACGGTGCACCGACCTATATTCCGACAATGGCACCAATTTTGTCGGAGCTCGCAATAAGCTCCAAGAGATTCTTCGGCTACTAAAGGACAAGGACCATCACGAACAGGTGTCACATTTCTGCGCAGAGGAAGGGATGCATTGGCATTTTAGTCCTCCAAGTGCGCCACATTTCGGCGGCCTTTGGGAGGCGGCTGTCCGCTCCGCCAAGCACCACCTTCTAAGAGTTTTAGGAGATAATCCAACCACCCCGGAGGATATGAATACCTTACTCGTTCAGGTCGAAGGGTGCTTGAATTCAAGACCAATCACAACCTGCTCCGATGATCCCAGTGATTTAGAGCCATTAACTCCGGCGCACTTTCTGGTAGGAGCTTCCTTGCAGTCTATCCCCGAGCCTGACCTCCAGAATATACCAACAAATCGCTTGAAGCAATGGGAACTCGTACAGAGAAAACTGCAAGACTTCTGGGCCAGGTGGAGGAAGGAGTATCTGTCGCAACTGCAAGGACGCGTGAAACGCTGGCACCCGCCAGTAGAAATCGCGACTGGCAAACTTGTGATCATCAAGGATGACAATCAACCCCCTTTACGTTGGAAAATGGGCAGAATCCAAGAAATCCACCCTGGAGTGGACGGCATTGTGCGTGTGGTAACTTTGAAGACAACAGGAGGTGTCCTGACAAGACCGGTGGAGAAAATATGCATCTTGCCATCTTCAGCAGACATCGAAGAACATCAACCAACTGCCTAAAGGATCAATTACCCGTGTACCCTATCCCGTCCTGTCCCTGTCCAAGAGGAAACCTTTAATCTTTCTTTTCAGAAATGCAGTTATTTCTGGGTGGGTGAGGATGTTGGAAATCACCTTGAACCCCTCGCACTACATCCCTGGAATGGTCATCGTCTCTACGTACAGTCCACTATTCTTTGTGTCGTTGGCTACAACTGCACTATATCCAGGACAGATAGGCAGGAGCTCGTTGTTTACGGTGTGGTCATCTCAGCAACATCTACCAAACACACATAGGCTATGTGGTGGTGAGTTACGATCGGCCTGCGGGAGAGGATAATCGTCCGTTATCTCTTATCGAGATCGTGGCCGAGAGATCGATCTGTTCATCGGAGCGGGATCGAACTTACGAACCCCAAATACATCGAACGGCAGCTCAACCTGATCGTCGCTGGGAGATGAAGCTAGTTGGCTATCAATTCGCCGGTGAAAACGGTTCGATCGGGGAACCATATATAGTTTTACACTTATGATTAGGATTAAGTAGTAATAAATAGATGTTAAAGTAATCGTAAATAAATGTGTTTCGCGTAATGTGTTTCAAGTAATGTGTACCTTAACTGTACGACGCGTGTGAAGAAAGGCCTGATCATTAAGCCCGTTATCCCTATGGAGCCATAAAGGTTGGTGAAACCTAAACTTCATGTCGGCAGAGCTATCGGATCCGACACCAAGTGTTACACATAATAAAGTCAACATTTGTGGCTTCTGTTATGCATTATTGTCAAAAATCACGGCTTTAAAGAAGTATTAGACTAAAGCGAAGGCTAAGAAGTAATGTAAACGCTTGAAATATACGGATTAGATGTGATGAGAAACGAATTTTGATTTTTTTATTATTATTATTTTCAGAGTTGGTTGGAAATGCTAACATGAAGCTTTAGTGTGATAATTTATTAGCTAGAGAATGAAAGCCTGTAGACTTGGAGACATACTTCAAGTCTCGGCGTACATCGTACGGGTTTGGCAAAAGATGTGCGTCTAACTTTAAAAACTGTCGCATTAATGGCCCTTCGCTCATTTTCAACATCTATTCAATTTTCATACTGCCGTACTCTAACGGAACTATCCACCTACCCTCTTCTAACGATCATTCTCTAGCTAATAAATTATCACACTAAAGCTTCATGTTAGCATTTCCAACCAACTCTGAAAATCGCTAACTTCGCGTATGCAGTAACATAAAAACACTTTGAAATTATTATTTTGTTTTTTATTTATTCCCTCCCCCTCGACTGGTGCAAGCATCGAGGGACAAAAGAAAAAAAAATATGATTTGTTCCGGCCTTACTAACGATATAAAAGGTATTGTTGAAAGCCTAAGTAACATTTTTGATTTTCTATGGCTTTCAAAATGATAGTACAGTCACATCTTTAAAACTATTGTAAACTCCTTCTAATCTCCTCCTATTCTGTCAGCCAAAGTTGACTCAAAGCCATCTACGTCAAACCTTGGGGCATTGTGGAAGCCCAAGGCAGGAATGAACCTTGTCCCAAACACGCCGAAAAGAAAACGTGAAGACGATGGGCTTTTTGCTGTTACTAATCTTCAAGGAACTAAAGCTGTTTCCTAAACATTGAAAACGGTATCGCCACCTGCGAATCTACTATGGATCTATTTGTCCGCATTCGATCCAAGTACTTCTGACCACGACATTATAAAACTCATAAGGGAATGTTTGGATTTGGTTGCCGAGGTGGAACCTAAGGTCATTAGGTTGGTTCCAAAGGACAAAGATCCTGCCACGCGAGCTTTGTTACATTCAAGGTTGGTTTGAGCGAATCCCTCAGGAACGAAGCCTTGTCCAAGGACACATGGCCCGAAAATGTGTACTTCTGTGAGTTCATCAGATACCCACAAAACCGCCGAGTCATCAGGATCCCTACGAACCCATCTCCATCCGGAGTTGGTGGCAAGTAGCGTCAAACCCTTTTGGGCTATCACGCTTACATACCGACATTCAATGCAACAGCAACCAACCCAGAACGCACTGCCTTTAGTACCAAGGAAGCCCCTAGTCCTCCCGACAAAGTCGCGCTCGCTACATTGCACCTGCCATCATAGTCGTCCTGGCCCTGTGGTCGAGAAAGGTGTTCCTGTCTTCCAAACTCATTTCACAGGCAAGTACGTTTTTGGCGTTAGCGTCTTATTGCCTGATACTTCCTTGGATTTCAGAGAATCGTCGCATGGCAACACCATCGAAATCGGCAATAAGTACCGAGATTCTGTTGTACCGACCACCATTCTATCTTATCATGATCAGCTCAAAGCAGAACGCGCTGTCTGCTGCCTCAAGGAAGCCCCTGAGCCACTCAACCCAGTCGCGCTTGCTGATTCCTGTCATCTGGCCCTGTGGTTGAGAATGGTGAAGGCGTCTTCCAACCTTCTACATCAGGCAAGTATGCGTTTGTTGAAAACAGTTCTTCTCCTGATCCGTCTCTGTGTTCCAGAGTACCACCATGCTCGTTTCGGCTTATCGATCATTCTGCAGACCTCCAATCGACTTCGTTCGACCGCCTGTTGGTGTATTACCAGAACGTTCGTGGCCTGCGAACAAAGATTGATGATTTTTTTCCTGACTGCGATGTCATAGTTCTTACGGAAACCTGGCTCGATGACCGCATCAATTCGTCTTAATTATTTGGCAGTCTATTCACGGTATTTCGAAACGACCGCAACCACCAGAATAGTACCAAATCACGTGGGGGAGGCGTCTTGATTGCGGTATCCAAACGCCTAAGCTCCTGCATCGATCCTGCTCCAGTTTGCACTTCTCTAGAGCAGCTGTGGGTCAAAATAATGACGCCTCGTAGGTCAATAAGTATTGGCGCTATGTATCTGCCTCCAGACCGGAAATCTGATTCGAGCAGCATTGCAAACCACATCAGTTCGATTGGTACCGTGTTGTCTCGACTAGAACAAAACGACCTAGCTCTGGTATTTGGTGACTACGATCAGTCTGGGCTCTCATGGAACGTTCCTGCAAACGATCTTCCTAGCATTGATGTTCTTCGCTCGAACATGCCCGCATCCTCCTGCTTGATGGTTTCAACCTGCATGGCTTAACGCAAATCAACTGAATAGCAACTCTCGGCTGCTTTATCTCGTTCTGGCGAACGAAGCTGCAGGACTGGAATGTTCTATCCTAGAAGCCCCAGAGCCTTTGATTGGCATCGACACCAATCATCCTGCGTTGGAAGTTTCCATCAACCTATCTGTTCCTGTTTGCTACGATAACCCCCCTGTTGATGTACATGAGCTCGACTTTCGTAGAGCAGATTTCGTCACGCTGAGTCACTCACTTGCCCAGGCAGATTGGCAGTTCCTTGACACGTGTTCATCTTTTGATGAAGTCGTCAACTACTTCGCTGAGGTCGTTGGCCGGGCAATAACTCATTCTGTCCTACTGAGGAGACCCTCTCCCAAACCCGCATGGTCCAATGCTCGACTACGGAATTTGAAGGGTCTGAGATCGAAGGCCCTCCGTAAATACTGTCGTACTCGTAATTCATTCACCAAACGATTATTTTCAACAGCGAGCAACGAATATCGCACATATTACCGCATTCTTTACAAGAGCTACACAAGGCGTGTGCAGGCTAATTTACGGCTTAATCCAAATCAGTTCTGGTCATTCGTGAATGCCAAACGAAACGAGGAGGGGCTACCAGTCGAAATTCACCTGGGTGATAGAATCGCCAGCAATTCCCTTGAGAAATGTAATCTTCTGGCAGAACATTTCAAAAGCATTTTCAATGACACTACGGCTTCGTTGTCCCAAGTTGCTGAAGCGGTGAGAGACACTCCCAGTGATGCTTTCAATTTTTCGATTACCTCGGTTACAGTAGACCTCGTCGAATCCACCATCAAGAAGCTGAAATTTTCTAATGCTGCTGGCCCTGACGGGATGCCCTCAAGCATCCTGAAGCGATGCTGTTCAGAGCTTACAACGCCGCTTTCGAAGCTGTTCAATATTGCATTACAGCAGGGGGAGTTCCCTACGCGTTGGAAATCGTCATTCTACAAGAAGGAGTCAAGAGAAACGTCGAAAATTACCGAGGAATCACATCACTCTGTGCCTGCTCTAAAGTTTTCGAAATCGACGCATTATTATCTAGCTGCAGAAGTTACATTTCTCCTGACCAACACGGTTTTTATCCCAAGAGATCAGTTTCAACAAATCTAGCTCCGTTCATTTCTTTATGTCTTCGGAGTATGGAAGCTGGAGCGCAGGTGGACGTTGTATATACAGCTCTTAAGGCTGCATTCGATCGGGTTGACCACTCCAGCTAGCAGTATAGCTAAACTTGAAAAACTCGGTGTATCCTCGGGTTTAACTCGTTGGTTCAAGTCCTATCTGACAAATCGGGAACTTTGTGTTAGAATCGGATCAGAGCAATCGAACTATTTTACAAACAGCTCCGGTGTTCCTCAAGGTAGCAACTTGTGACCATTGCTATTCTCGATTTTTGTGAATGAGGCCGGACTGATCCTCCCAACTGGTTGCCGATCGTTCTACGCGGATGATGTGAAGATCTATGTGATTGTTCGTTGCTTCGCCGATTGCTTGTGGCTTCAGCAGCTAATCGATACTTTCGAAGAGTGGTGCTCAAGAAACTATCTCACGTTGAATGTACAAAAATTTTATATTATCTCATTTCATCGCAAGCTGAAACCAGTGGCATTCAACTATACGATAAATCACCAACTTCTGCAACGTGTGGACAATGTTCGTGACCTAGGAATCATGCTGGACTGCGCCTTAACATTCAAGCTTCATTACTCGGGCATCGTTGCAAAAGCTAACAGGCAACTCGGGTTCATTTTCAAGATCGCTGACGAGTTTCGCGATCCTGCCTGTCTAAAAGCTCTATACTGCTCTCTAGTGCGATCGATGTTGGAATTCAGCTCGGTAGTATGGTGCCCGTATCAAGCAGTTTGGATAGCGAGGATTGAATCTGTTCAAAGGAAATTTGTTCGGTATGCCTTTCGTCACCTTCCTTGGAATGACCCTATGAACCTTCCGCCGTACGAAGATCGTTGTCAACTCCTGGGTCTTGAAACACTAGAACATAGGCGGACGATTAGTCAGGCCGTGTTCGCAGCGAAAGTACTTATTGGTGATATCGACTCTCCAGGAATCTTGGCTGAATTCGAAATCTACACACCAGCACAAGTTCTTCGGTCGAGGAGTTTCCTGCATCTTGGACCTTGTGCTGCGAACTACAGCTTGCATGACCCAATACGGTTCATGTCTGAGCGTTTCAACGAGTTTTACAAGATTTTCGACTTTAACTGTGCAGCGGAAACCTTTCAGACTCCTGAGAAGGTGAGTAGCAGTCCATTTAATGTACACGTGAACGATTGTGCTACCTGTTTATTTTTTGTTTTCGGTTCAAATGCATGACGAGGACTTCTACCTGAGTCACGAACAACTCTATGCCATAGAAGGATAACTTTTTTTATGCTATAGACTTGATGTTCGTTGTAATTGTATTGCATTATTGTGATTCATGTATTTCGAAAATATATGGGGCTATTACGCCTTTTCTAGGCTTTTCCCCATCAGGCTTCATTTAGACACGTTAAGTCCGATGAAGAAAAACAAATTAAATAAATAAATAATATTAACAGCCCCTATAAGCTAACAAAACAACAATTTTCGAGGGCGTCGAGGTTAAAAAATCGAAAAACTTTACTACGTCATATTTGAATCACCCAGATAGGCTGTTGTAAGATGAATCTATGGTAGAAATGGTCGAAAGGACAAAAGATCGAAAGGACAAAATGTTAAACAGACAAAAGGTGGAAATCCTAAAACTGATTTTATAAGAACGCCATATTTTAAAGAACGCAGGCCTAAATTCAATCCCAGTCGGCGCCGCCGGGATGTTCTGAGGCATACCATCTCTGATCACAGCCGTTGGTCCCCGGTTCATGAGTTGATGGGTCGATAGGTAGGGTCCAGGTGTGGGAGCTGCCTCCCTGGCGTCGGTAGCATTGGTGCTAAGCACGGAAAACAAGATTGACGGAAAACTAATCAAGGAAAAAAATATTTATATTTTAAAGAACGAGTAGCTTTAACGTTAAACCTGTCAAAACAAATCAAATCCAACACTGCCTTACGACAAAAAATTCCATGTTTTCAGTGCAACCTAAACCTCACTTCACAATCAGAGCCCAATAAGCTGTGCCCATCGGTTGACACCATCACCATTCAGCCATTCAATTAACAAAACTCATCTTTTTGTTTAGCCATCTCGGCCGTATAAGAAGCTTAATTTGAGCCTCTCCGCCACCGGCGTCATCTTATGAGCCTCCACCACCGCATGCCACCAATAAATTTGACACAGCGTTCTTTCCAATCGAGGTGAGTCGTAAAACTGCTAGACCAACGAAACCCTGCTGAGTGGGATGAAGAAGAAAAATCGAAGAGAAATTAATTAGTATCAGCGCTTCGCCATAAAGCCGGAGTTGCTAGGAATATGACGAGATGCCTTCATCTTTCCCAGCAGAAAACCGGCTTGGATCAATAGCACTCAAGGTTTCTCGGAGAAAGAGGTGCCGAAAGCAGTATCTTCTCCAACGAACTGCGCGACCTATGGCCTCTCTCGGAAATGATTTACTTGAGTGGAAAGGTGGTTCCATTTCCCTGCTCGAATCGAAAGGTTTATTTTGATGCTTTTTATTACGATAAGGCAGTAAATATTTTTTGTTAACGGTCATTCAAATGCGCGGCATTCTATCAATTATTTACGTTTGGTTTGGAAACCTCCCAAGATGTGATAAATTTCGGTTGGGGTGTTTCTAATAGAATTTTTAAATTTTATTGGCGAGCACCAATAAAGTGTAAGCATATTCTGTAGCAAACATACGTTTCATCCATTTGACACGCCATAAATTGTCTTATCGATATCTTGAAAACATTCTTCTGCGAATCAAAGTGGAAAACAAACGATTCCTGACATTTTAATGAACGACCTGTCCAATTTTGTCAACATAGCGTTTGGCTATTAATTAGCAAGTCAAGGGAAAACGTTTGCGTAATTATCCTATGTTTTTGTTTTCCCAATCACACTCTTCCCGGAATCGTTCCACCCCAATCTTGGTTACATAATCCAATTAAAACGGTGTGCAGCTCTTATATAGTATGAAAACCGCAAAGTCCCTTGAATCTGAAATGAATCGCGAATGCGCGTACCTTCGTTATCATAATTGATTGATTACCTACCTTCTGGTCCTTGTCCTGCCCGGTTGACACCATTGCTAACGAAGCGTGAAAGCAATGCTCGAGAATGGAAAATAGTCACGTCACGCCAAAGTGTATACAGTCAAGATTCCTATAGTACGGTTAATAGGGATCGTACTATAGGAACCGGCATTAACGATTACACGTACCATATGGGAATAGAGGGAAACATTTTTATGGTAGGGTAATTTGAAGAGATAACTTCCTGGTGTCTTCTAAAATGTTCCCATCAAACAATTCTGATTATTTTACTTATTAAAAGTGTTATAAACGTTGACTGTTTGAGCAGTTTGCAGCAGCAGTTTGATCTTATAAAAATCAGAACAAGTGTAAAATGAACATACAATGACGCTTCAATTCAATTCAATTTCAATTGATTTTATAACTTGCTTTATTATATGCCTAATAAATGTTCTCCAGATCCATTATTCGATTTCATTGCATTGCTTTTAAATACTGCTGAATAAAGCTGAATACAGCCAGCATAAAAGGTACATAATTTAATCGCATGCTTTGTAAATGCTTTATAAACGACGTATTACATTCATTATTCTACAACACTAGTTCAGGCTAACAACAAGACGAAATCAGTAGAATAGTGCTTACCATTTCCGCTTTCCAAGTAGAAAGTCGTGAGTTCAATCCCCAGCTGAACTCTTTTTGACGTAGGACTATGTCTGTGGTTTCTATATGGGGGTACACTTTGTGAAATTGGAACATGTAACAAAATTATGAAAGATTTTGAACGTTAATAACTCAGCTGCCCCAGAACCAATTTCAATCATTTTATCACCAATTAATCAGACATATTTCGACACATCAATAGAAATGCTTCAGACTGATGATTTTCAACAAGAAACTTTTGAAAAGTAGTAAATTCAAGCATTGTCCAATGCACAAATAAAAAGTGTTAATTTTATCATGTTTTCGTGAAATAAACGTTCCTCCCAAACCCAGTCGTCATAATCGAGTACCACTTGGTTGCACATCATTCTGCTTTAACCTGAAAAGATATAATAGAGCGCTGCTGTCTAGCTTCAACTTATAGATTTATTATTGTTCGTCAAGCAGTTCAGTCCGGTATTTGCTCGCTCTGTCGAGTTGTTCGATAGTTATTCCAAACGTTTATTCGCGTCGTCAGTAGTGTCGGTCGCATCGTGTGATGGGAAGACAGCGCTCCCGGAGCAGGCTCCGTGAGAAAGCGGAGAAGAACAGTGGTGAGTGTAGCACGAGTGTACCTATTTCAAATAGGTACGCTACTCTTCCCACCGATGTTGGAAATACCACCACCGCCACGGTGAAGCGATCCAAGAAGAGGAAGAAAAACCAAGGCCAGTCCGATGGTGCGAGTGGACGTGATGACGTCACAGCAACGAACGCCAGCGACATCGGTGATTTCGGCGACGCCATCGACAACGAAAATTCTGCCGGCCCGAGTGCGGCAAAAGTGAAGCTACCTCCGTTGGTAGTGAAAAATGCTCATCTTAATGAGCTCATCGCGGATCTAGCGACGCTGGGCGTTAAAGCCGAATACAAGTTGGGCAGAGTCGGCACCAAGGTGGTGCTCCATACCAAAGCGGAGTATGACTTGGTCGTCGCCCACCTGAGGACTTCCAAGGTGGAATTCTTCACCCACGACATTCCCGGTGAGAAACCATTCAAGGTCGTCATCAGGGGCCTACCAAACTTCGACCCGAAGTTTATCGAAGCTGAAATCAGGGACCGGTACAAGCTGGCCCCAAGTGCCGTCTATCGGATGACAAGAAGAGACGAGAATGTGAAGGCGTATCCGGATAGCCTTTTCCTGGTACACTTCCAGAAGGGAACGGTGACACTCAACGCGCTGAAAGCCATCCGCTCCATCAATTGCATCATCGTCCGCTGGGAGCCATACCGTGGCGGCCATCGCGATGTGACTCAGTGCCAACGGTGTCTGAACTTTGGACACGGCACCCGCAACTGCAACATTAAGCCACGCTGCGGCAATTGCGCTCAAGACCACGCCACTTCCGACTGCCCTGCGGATGGAGCTGTGGTGTTAAAATGCGCCAACTGTGGTGGTGCTCACCAAGGTTCCGACAGACAGTGCTCCAAACGCGAGGACTTCAAACGGATCCGAAAACAGGCGGCAGCTAACAGCCAACCAGGACGCAAGAAGGACAAAGTCCCGGCATTTCGGACGGAGGATTTCCCGTCTCTTCGTGCTCCTCAGCAAAGGCAAGCGAATTCGCGGGTGCATTCCGTTCAAGCAACTTCTGGTGATTCTGCTGGCCAAAGCTCTCCATCCCCCCCTGGATTCTGGAGACAACCACCAGCGCAAAACAACAACCCCGATCTGTTTTCAGCGGATGAACTGATGGAAATTTTCGTCAACATGACCGGTGCTCTACGTAAGTGCCGCAATAAGCCCGAACAGATCCAAGTGCTCGGTAAGTTCATCATCCAGTATGGTGTCTAAACCGCTAACCATCGCTACCTGGAACGCTTGCTCTGTAAGAGCAAAACATATTGAGCTTGCCGACTTCCTCCGCAAGCATAGCATCGACGTGGTTCTTCTAACTGAGACCCACCTAAAGTCCGGTGACAGCTTCTGGTTGCCTGACCACAACATTATCCGGCTTGATCGCACCAGCTCCAGGGGGGGTGGTGTAGCGGTCATCGTCAGAAAGGGAATCAAGTTTTGCACTCTGCCCCACATCCGCACTTCTATCATCGAGGCCATTAGTGTGGAGGTGGAATCACCAACTGGAAACGTCCGGTTCATCGCTGTTTACTGCCCACGCCAGTGTACCGCAAGCAACGGATTAGGAATCCAATTCAAGAAGGACCTGACCGCCATCACCCGTACTAGCTCCCGATTCATCGTTGGGGGCGACCTGAACGCCCGCCATGAAGCTTGGCGGAACTACCAGCGGAACCGGAATGGATGTCTATTGTTCGACCACGCACAACATGGACTGTACACTGTGCAGTTTCCGGACGAACCAACTTTTATCTCTCCGGCGGGAAATCCGTCCACCCTGGACTTTTTCCTGTCAAACATCGTACTATCCAAGCCGGAGGCGCACAACGATCTCAGCTCCGACCACCAACCGGTGGTGACTGAAGTCGGTGTCAACGTGGTTCCTGCTAGAAGCTGCCTGCGTAAAGACTACCACCATGTCAACTGGGTGCAGTACGGACGAATGGTGGACAGCAGCATCGAAGAAAATCCACTGCTCGACACCGTAGATGACATCGACCGGGCGTTGGAAGGACTCCAACAGGCCATATCCGTGGCTGACGAGGCGTGTGTTCGACAAGTTCCTGTGAGGGGTAAGTTTGTTGCTATTGATTCCCACACCCATTTACTTATTCGGTTGAGAAATGTTCGTAGACGCCAGTTTCAGAGGACTGGAGATCTGGGCAAAAAACGTGAAGTGGCCGTTCTGAACAGGCAGATTGCTTCCAGAATGGACTCACTCCGAAATGAAAGTTTCGGGCGTGTTGTCCAGAATCTGGACGACCGCTCCAGACCATTCTGGAAGGTAGCCAAGGTCCTGAAAAATCATCCCAAACCCGTTCCACCTCTCAAAGTCGAAAATGATGACGATCGGCTTTTAATTACCCCACAAGAGAAAGTAAATGCAATCGGCGAGCATGTCGCTTCATCGCATTTGCTTGGCTCGACTATCCAAAGTCCGCTCGATGATCAGGTTGCGCAATGCGTTCAAAACCTAGATACCTCCCCTTGTGTCGTGCCTCCGGCGGATATGATTACAGTACAACAAATTTGCTCAGCGCTGAAATGCACCAAGAACATGAAGGCTCCCGGGTTTGACGGTATATTCAACTTGATCTTGAAGAGACTCAGCATGAAAGTGCAGTCTCTTCTAACCGCTATCTTCAACAGATGTTTGGAACTGCACTACTTTCCAAGCATCTGGAAAGTAGCAAAAATCATACCAATCCGCAAGCCCGGTAAGGATCCAACATTGCCTTCAAGCTACAGACCAATCAGCCTCCTTTCAGCGCTGAGCAAATTGTTCGAGAAACTCATTCTCAATCGTTTGCTCAAGTTTGTCGAGGAAAATAACATTCTCCTTCCGGAACAGTTTGGATTCAGAAAGGGGCACTCCACCAATCATCAGCTAGTACGGGTGATGAATAACATCCGAAGTAACAAAGCTGTATCCAAGTCCACAGCCATGGCCTTGTTAGACGTTGAAAAGGCGTTTGACAATGTTTGGCATGATGGACTTGTGTACAAGCTTTGTAACTTCAACTTTCCTTTACATCTTATTAAAATCACCCGTAACTACCTCCAGCAAAGGTCGTTTAAGGTATCGTTGAATGGTTGTCTCTCAGACACGTTTTCGATCCCAGCAGGAGTCCCGCAAGGTAGTCTGCTGGGCCCCTTGCTTTACAGCATTTACACTTCCGACATTCCTCCCCTCGGTGACGGTTGCGTGTTTTTCCTGTTCGCAGATGATACCGCAATAGCCGTCAAAGGAAGGATGCCTCGCGAAATAACAAACAAACTTCAACGATGCCTTAACGCCTTTGCTGATTATGCCACCACGTGGAAAATCAAAATCAATGCCACCAAAACCCAAACAATAATGTTCCTCCATCGGCAATCTCCCAAACTAAAACCAGCTCCCTCTTGTACTGTAATCATGGATGGCACAAGGGTTGAGTGGTCCGCCGAAGTAACCTATCTCGGGATGTTGTTCGATGAAAAGCTCCTCTTCCGTTCGCATGTAGAGAAAACAGTAGTCAAGTGTTCTGCCTTGGTTAGGTGTCTGTTTCCGCTGATTTGCCGCAGATCCCGCCTCTCAAGGGTGAACAAACTGGCCGTCTACAAACAAATCATAGCACCTGCGATCCTCTACGCAGCTCCGGTGTGGGAATCATGTGCACAGACTCACAGGAACAAAATCCAGGTAGCTCAGAATAGAGTGCTGAGGATGGTTCTTGATCGTCCTTTCGACACTAGAATAACAAATTTACATGAAGAGGCAGGCATTGCCAAAATAGATTCCAAAATTAACGAAATTAAGACTAAATTTGCACAAAAATGTAATTTATCAGAACATGCTTTGATAAGCAATTTGTATATAGTAGGTTAGGTGTATATAGTAGTTGTAGGTTAGTTGTAGTTGTAAATAGTAGTTATAAGTAGTCTTCTTTTTCAAATTTTCAAGCAAACCAATCCCACCAAGGTGGTCATTCTCTAAAACAGGCCTGATAGGACTAGGAACTGTAATTAATAATAATTGAAATTTCACAGGAACTAAAGTTGAAAAGACGCATCTGTGTCACTTGATAAGTTATACATGTAAACCACACAAATTCAAGAAATATAGATCATTTAAAGTCAAAAAAAGCTTCAACTTATTTTCGCTTCGGAAGGCGTGGTGAGAAGGCAGCAGTATTCCACTATTCTACCTAACAAGCAACAATGACTGGTCGTGGTAAAGGAGGAAAAGGTCTTGGTAAAGAAGGCGCCAAGCGTCATCGCAAGATTCTTCGTGATAACCGCCATCCGTCGCCTGGTTCGCCGTGGTTGTGTCAAACGTATCTCCGGTCTGATTTACGAGGTGTGCTGAATGTGTTCCTGGAAAATGAGATCAGTGCGATGATGTTACATACACTGAACACGTCAAGCGTAAGCCATGGATGTCGTCTACGCTTTGAAGCGACAGACGCACTGTGTACGGTTTCAGAGGTTAAATCATCACCAACTTTGGCAACAAAACAGTCTTCCTCCGGGCCAACAAACTTATTACAGTAAAGAGTAGGAATATAATTTATCTGTGCCTGTTTGTCAATATTCAGAACCACACGCCCCCAACGACCACACAAAATGCTCTCCAGAGTTGTAATCTTGTAACCAAACTTAGAAGCATGGGTGCAAGTGATTTTGATCGATTCTCTTCATCAACTTTCTTTTAAAAAAAATACTACAAATTTGGTACGCCTACAATTAAAAACGGAAATAGTTAAGATAATAGATGATCGATCAATTAAAAGAACTAAATGCTTTTCATATTTGTTCCGTCCACTAGCAGTCCTACATCAAGCTTCCGTTCGTGCCCCTAGGCACAGACCCTTCTACTTTTTCATACGAAAAATGAGTCAGATAAAGCACGACACCGTGAGCTTGAGTTGGAGTACAAAGCCACACATGAAAACTATTTATGTAGGATACAGACAACCATCTGGGATTTCATTAAGAAACGCAAAGCTGAGTACGGCATCTCTGGATCGGTCAACTTTGATGGAACCACTTCTCGCTCAAGCTCGGAGACAGCTAATCTCTTTGCTAATTTCTTTGAGAGTGTGTAGTAAGTAAAGCATCACCCGTGCAACGTCAAGCAGGCTTCGAGCAAATTCCATCTCATTACATTAATCTACCATGCATACAATTTTATCCAGACGAAGTTCAGAAAGCCCTCGAAGATCTCGATTGAACAGAAGGTCCTGCACCAGCAAAAAATAAATTTTAATATTACATCCAAGCGGATGCACTTCAATCATGTCGCAAATCTTCTGTCATTTTTATGGCTACAAAAATAAACAAATGCAGTAAAAGCAGTGTAATGTCGTTCGACACATCATCAATTGAATTTTTTTTTACGGATAGTGGTACGACAAAGTCTGGTGGTACTTTTGCCAGAAGTGTACTTGCTAGTGAGCACCCATCAGAATCAAAACAATTAACGGTGAAGCTGGAATTCCTAGTGGATAAAAAGTGATGATGGAGTCCTATTCATTCCGGATGTTGCTGATTGGTGGATCCTCCAGTTCTTAACAACTGAGGGGGTTGTAAGGAAAATGATTTAAGTGATTTTGATCGATTCTCTTCGTTTCGATTTTCTCTTTCGTTAATAATTTAGCTGCAAATACATTCCTTGATTCCTATCTTCTGGATGCTAGATGAGAACCTCCTTTATCAAACTAAAGGGTGTCCACGATGAAATTGCCACACTATGAAATTGCTCTAACTTTTTAACCGTTGGGTAGAATTTAATGAAAATTTGGGTGGATTTAGTTCATAGTGCATTATTTACATCCTGCAAGTTTTAAAGTCCTGTGATCAAAACTCGCGGAAATGGAGTCGAAAGAACAGCTCGTGCGTGATAAAATCTTGCACATTCATCACGAGAACAAGGATCTCTCGCATCGTTCCATCGCTAAAACGTTGGGAATCGCGAATTCCACGGTGTCGCGAGTGATTAAGCGGTTCGAGGAACGGTTGACCACCGATCGGAAGCCCAGAAGTGAAGGAAAAAGTATTCCGTACAACACCAAAAATCACAACCGCGTAGTTGAGGCCTTCAACCGAAATCCGAACGCCTCCGTTAGGGATGTGGCTAAGAAGCTGCACCTAAGCCGAAGTTTTGTCCAGAAGGCCAAAACTAAGGCTGGGCTTTGAACGTTCAAGGTACAAAAGGCCCCTAATCGCGACGAGAAGTAGAACAAGTCCGCCAAAAAACCTGCCAGGAAGTTGTACCTCAACATGCTGACGAAAGTTGAATGCTGCATCATGGACAACGAAACAAATGTGAAGGCCGACTTCAAACAGATCCCCGGCAACCTGTTTTTCACGGCCAAGGATAAGTTCAGCGTTCCGGAGCATGTCCGCACTCAGAAGATGTCCAAATTTGCGAAGAAATTCCTGGTTTGGCAAGCCATCTGCACGTGCGGGAAGCGGAGTGCACCTTTCGTGACCCAGGACACGATGAACGGACAGGTGTACATAAAAGAGTGCCTCCAGAAGCGGCTGCTTCCTCTCCTGAAGGCCCACAACGTCCCAACAATCTTCTGGCCGGATTTGGCCTCATGCCACTACTCCAAGGACGTGCTGAAGTGGTATGCGGACAATAAGGTCAATTTCGTGCCGAAAATGTTCAACCCTC
Organism: Ochlerotatus camptorhynchus; assembly: GCF_037179485.1. Lineage (NCBI taxonomy): Eukaryota > Metazoa > Arthropoda > Insecta > Diptera > Culicidae > Ochlerotatus > Ochlerotatus camptorhynchus. The sequence goes on along the minus strand of NW_027040681.1, from coordinate 2,250,922 downwards.
CCAACACTCCGGAGCTCCGCCCCATCGATAAGTACTGGGCGATTATGAAGCAGCACCTTCTTAAACGACCTAAGGTAGTGAAGACAGTCGAGGAACTGAAGAAAGTATGGGTTTACATGCAAAAAACGGTTGATTCACAGGTTGTGCAGAATCTTATGGCCGGGGTTAAGGCCAAGGTGCGGGCATTTGCGTATGGACTGTAAATAAAATACGAGTAAAATGGTAAAATGAAGTTTAATAGTTATTTCTCAATCCCTGAAAATTTGATGGCAATCGGATGAAAACTCGAATTTTGCGAATCAATTTTGTGTGTGGCAATTTCATCGTGGACACCCTTATGTGGCAGAAATAGCGCAAACTCTGTTTATAAAGCTATGGCTATCAAAAGAGAAAGTCGACGAAGAGAATCGATCAAAGTCGCTTACACCCCTTTCCTTCGAACCCACTCAATTGGAACCTAGTTTATCAATAATTTGTGCAGGAAAGTGAGTACGTGTCAACCAGCTTTCCATTGAAAATGCTTGCTTTATTGGAAATGAAATAGTTTTTGTTCATAGTAGTGATAGGTTTTACAGTGGATCTCAAATTATAATACTTTGTATCTTTTTTAGGATCATTCTTATTTTTCGAAGATTTCCTTTTGTTCATCACTTAATTTCTTTGGCTCTCATAGTACCATCAGTTTTAACTGTATTTTGAGCTTTATCTCTGTACATTCTTAGGTGTTTCTTAGAAGATTATCATGTTGGTGTACGCTGATTCAAAAAGGAAATGGTATTAACATTGAGCTGTCCATAGTTGGGCGTTGTTGAACATGTGGTACTTGCAAAACATTTCATGTGAGTACCTAAGTAACCATATAATCACAAAATAACTTTTAACGTAGGTTCAGAGTGAGACAATGTCACTGAGATATGGTTAGTTGGGTATTCAGATGACTTTTATGTTACAAAACTAATCCTGGTTGTATCTCTTTTTCGTTTGCATGTAACACTGTTTGATATTACTAACCGCACCGAGCCTTCATTCCAGGTGATGAGCGAACCTGAAGAAGAAGAAGATGACCATGACCCCTTCTCGGAACGAGTGTATTGTTGATGGACCTGGTCTACGATTCAATATTGGTTTCTGTAATGATAAGTATCACGATCTTCATCGAAATGTTAGTATTATTGACAATAATCATAACAATCAACTCGTATATACATTGAAATACACATATAAAAGGGAATGGACGGTCCAACAGGGCACCCGATTGAAGCGATTTGGACGGGGAGAGTGGAAATGCCAACTCCCTGTTGATAACATTTCGTGGATAAAGGGCGGGCTCTTCTCCCCACTCATTGGGGCATCTTCCTGTTTGGGGGCTTGCCTTTTTGACCAATTGGCTGATCAAGTTGCTGGAACGAGATTCTTTATTGTTCCGTAGATGCGTATAGGTGACTTTGCCTATCGATCTACCCAATCCGTTTTTGGCCATTCATACAGTGACATGTTGAGGACAATCAGATGTTATTAAGCTAGATCAAGACAAACAGAGAAGAGAGCCCACTGCTGTTGGACTTAGTTTCCGTGCTACAATGGGTGGTAAACCATTGAAATGCTGTATTTGGAAATTGAGTGTATATACAATGGTTGCTATGATGAGTTTTCACCGTTTGTTCTCCAGTTTTCAAAATGACGTCCAAGCAAGAGGAGCAGCGTATCAAAATTTTGCTCGCGCAGCAAGAGAATCCGACGTTCTCACACGCAAAGTTGTGTAGATGTGGCCAAATCGACCGTTACAAACGTTTTAAAAGTGTTCGGGGAGCGTCTGTCGACCGCCAGGAAGCCTCTAAGCGGTGGCAATCGTAATTCGGACGTGGCAGTGACGACGAAGAAGGTGGCGGTGAAATATAAGCGAAATCCTAACCTCTCCACCCGGGACGTCGCTGGCAAGCTCAATGTCTCCCATACTACTGTGCAGCGGGCCAAGGCACGAACCAGGTTGTCGACTTTTAAGAAGGTGAAGGTGTGGTCCCGAAAGCTGGCAAAGCAGTGGTCCCGAAAGCTGTTTACGAATCTGCTCACAAAGTTCGACTGTGGACGACGAAACTTTTGTGAAGGCGGATTTCAAGCAGCTTCCGGGACAGGAGTTTTATACCGCATCAGGAAAAGGGAAGGTGGCTGAAATTTTCAAAACCATCAAACTATCAAAGTTCCCGAAAAAATATCTCGTCTGGCAGGCCATATGCACGTTTGGTCTAAAAAGCGGCATTTTCATTACTACGGGAACCATCAATCAAGAAATCTACGTCCAGGAGTGCCTGAAAACGCTGCTGCTACCATTCCTAAAGCAACATAATAGACCTGTGCTGTTCTAACCGGTCTTGGCGAGCTGCCACTATGAGAAAAAGTCAATCGTGGGGTACGATGCGAACAACTTGGTTGTGGTACCCAAAGACCACAACCCTCCCAACAGCCCAGAACTCCGCCATATCTAACGGTATTGGACCTTGGTCAAACGGAATCTAAAAAAATAACTAATAAATACATGGAAAACGAGCAGCAGTTTAAATCTAACTGGCGTTCGGCGGTGAATAAGGTCGGAAACGGTTAAACGGAAGGCACGGCAGCTGGGATTTGGCAAACCAAAAGAATAAACGAACATGTTTTCCTTTAAATATATGAATTGAACTAGGGGAAATGACGGCTTCGGCATGACAGACTATTTTCGGCAACCCAAATTGAAACACTATTTTCACTGGATTTTCTTACGAAAACACTTCGCTGAATGCATGCAAACGATTCTTTATGCTTTCAGCTTCAATTTGACTATATTTTTACCACTGAGAAAAAGCAATCTAGCATGGTTTTCTTGAAATGCAACACACGCACTACAAATTGTAGCTGATTTCGAGTTGCCGATAATAGAACAGCAGATTTACATGCAGTTCAAATGGAACGGTTGCCGAAGAAAAACTGGTTGCCGACAATACTCGCTCTCACTAGAGAAGATTGGAGCTTTGTAAAAGCGTTTCAAAACAGTTTTTGACAATTCTTTTGACTGAAATTGTTAGAGCAGCTGGCAGCAAAAGATTGTAAACAAACTAATGCTGCATATGTGTGCGTTCCATAGAGAAAAAGGCTATAGAAAGAAGGTCGCTGCTTAGGTTGCCGAGAATACGTAAATTCTCCTACCAAAATAAAAATAGATTTTTGTGGTATGAATTTTTTACTGAAAGAAACGATTTTTTGGTCGACCAATTTTTGCGCGTTCCAGTCTTTAATGTTGTCCTTTTTGGCAAGTTATAATACACCATATTTCGACACGATTGAAATGTATCCACTGTGATGTGATAGGGGAAATGGATGTAATATCGGTCTAAATGCTCCTAATTTGGGTCCATACATAAATTCAGTAATCGATAACATTTTCAATAGCGACCAAAAATTTCCATTAGTACCGTCCCAATGACGCGTTCATCTAGATAAAATTGACATTTTGCAAATTTTTAGCGATGGATGCAATCTTAAATCCATAGGCCAACATTAAAGCCATTCCCCCTATATCCATACTTTGCACTCTCAGTTAGATGTTGGAGAAACTGATCCACACAGCTCTGTGCAGAGTGGAATTACATCGCTGAGTGCTGTTTCGAAACTATTCGAGCTTGTTATTATGGAACCGTTGCTCTCTCACAGCAAGCAGTATCTGAGTGCTGATCAACACGGGTTTACTGGCGGTCGCTCTACAACCACCAATCTGCTATGCCTCACATCCTACATTACCGATAGTATGACTGAACGGGTACAGACGGACGTTATATATACCGATCTATCCGCGGCATTCGATAAGTTGAATCATGACATTGCGATTGCTAAACTCGACAGGCTTGGGGTGAGCGGTAATCTCTTGAGTTGGTTCCGTTCGTATCTTACTGGTCGCCAACTTATGGTTGCTATAGGAGATTGCAAATCAGCTAGCTTCTTTGCCACATCAGGTATACCGCAGGGAAGCCATCTGGGACCGATGATTTTTCTACTCTACTTCAATTGGTTATCGAAGGACCTCGATTAGCATATGCAGACGACTTCAAAATATTTTTACGAATTTGCTCGATCGCTGACTGCCACAATCTTCAACATCAGCTTAATGTCTTCGACAGTTGGTGTACTTTAAATCGAATGGTAGTGAACCCAGCAAAGTGCTCTGCCATAACGTTCTCACGAAAAAAGCAACCGATTGTATTCAGCTATGACCTGCTTGGAATGACACTCGACCGCGTGAATCAGGTGAAAGACCTGGGTGTGGTGTTGGATTCACAGCTAACATTCAGGCAACACATTTCTCATGTCATCAATAAGTCGTCTAGGACTTTAGGATTCATCTTCAGGATAGCTAAGAATTTCACCGATGTCTACTGCTTAAAATCTCTTTACTGCTCCCTCGTACGATCGACGCTTGAGTATTGTTCTGCGGTTTGGAACCCGAATTACAACAATGGTGCCGAGAGAATCGAATCTGTTCAACGTCGCTTTCTTCGTTTTGCGCTTCGTAGACTGCCCTGGAGAGATCCGCTTCGGCTGCCCAGCTACGAGAGTCGCTGCCAATTGATAAACCTTGAACCTCTCCGGATTAGAAGGGACACCAGCAGAGCTTTGATTATCGCCGACACTCTACAGGGACGAATAGATTGTGAGGCTATCCTGAGGCAAATTGACCTAAACGTGCAACCCCGACCACTCCGTAACAACCTCATGCTGAGACTGCCACTGCGTCGCACGAACTACGGGGCATATGGTGCGATTTACGGACTACAGCGTGTGTTGAACAGAGTCGCATCTGTATTCGACTTTCACCTCACACGTGATGCGCTTCGTCGGAGATTCCCATCTGTTTTCGCCGGCCGTAGTGACCGACAGAGAAAATTAGTGTATTTCCATTTATGTTTTTTACATTCTGACCATTTTGCTTTGTTTTTCTTTCTGTGATTATTTGACATGTAATTTTACTATTATTATTATTATGATTAGTATTATTAACATCATTTGGGCTACAGCAACAATAAACAATAAACATATCTGAGTTGCTGCCCCGATCATCTCCAACAGCCAGCACGGTTTTATGAATCACCGCTGAACGACATCAAACTGACATAAAACCAGCGATATCCGTGGTATAGCAGTGTGTTGCAGTGCAAGAAGATATAAATCGTTTGCTAGTCTGGTGCAGCGACAACGGCATGCGAGTCAACAGCAAAAAATGCAAAGTGATATCCTTCACCGGATTCCCTAGAACGTGTAAACTCAATCTGTGATCTAGGCGTTACGATCGATTCCAGGTTAAAGTTTTGCGAACATATAAGCATCGTAACTGCTAAAGCATACACTGTGATTGGTTTCATTCGTCGTCATGCTTCTGGTTTCACCGACGTTTATTGCCTCAAGACACTATTCTGCTCGCTGGTTCTTAGTATCTTAGAATATGCTTTCCCAGTGTGGTCTCCATTTTACACTACGCATATTCTTACGATTGAACGGATTCCGAAAAGTTTCATAAGGTTTGCTTCACGTCAGCTCCCACGGAATGATCCAGTCATTGTTCCTAGTTATCCAAACCGATACATAGCATGCATCTTCGACCAAATTACCGGCAATGTGGACTGTTTCGAACTCCTGGAACGGAATCCGTATTATAGGAATTGTGACTGTACTTGATTTTTGTTTGCAGGTTGCAGGTATTTAAAGCGTAGTCATAATAATTAAACTTTGACGCCATTGTTGTCGTGTGGATGAACGCAACCGTGCCATCATCACCAGATCCGGAGGGGCAATTAGCGAACAAGACAAACAGCCATTTTTGACGAATCACTTTCAAGATTGTGACCTCTGTTTGCTCGGGCAGCAGTAGTGGGTGGAGTTTTGCTGCCATCTTCGTAGGAAGCTCGAAAGGCGCACAGTTCGAAAAAGTAGTGTAAATTTCTGTTAAATATGAGTCCATCTTTGTAAGCAACATTTCTTGCTAGTTGCTAGCAGGCGTGAAAAGACATGCATTTTTACACGCATGAATACAAGTAATATTCAGATTTTTTTCTGTGCGGTATCATTTAGGTTGTGAGGTGGTATTGATTCGTGGTATTGGGGTTCAGAAATGTAATTCAGAATCTGGTCAGTTTAGAAGATAAACAGGAAGCAAATTGAGAAGAGAAGAGAATGACTGCTAAGCCGCATCGAAGCAAGACGTGAAATAGTATTAAAATGTATCCAATATTCATTTCTACACTCAATTCTGTTTTTCCGCAATTAAGTGTGATATCAAATTGCAACTAAATGTATTGCAACTAGTTTAAAAAAAATCACTAAAAAGGTGGATTTAAAATGCTGTTCCCATCTTTGAGCACAAACCCAACTAGTATTTTTCACTAAAATCATTATTTTTGTATTATCATCGAATGGACTTGAAATCTTTTGAATAGACTGATGTTCGATGTTCTGATTTCTCGTAGAAAGGGATGTTAATTTCTCTTTCTTTTGGTTTAATTAACGATGTCGAATGGTGACAGTTACGACGGTCAATTCATTATACTTTTTGTCAAATCGGAGCAAGCCATTTTAGCAAACCCACAAACTAATTGATGACAGTTTGTGACTGAAAGAGTCAATTGGATATTTTGAAATGAAAATTTGCTTATCTTCCAGTAAAAGTGTTGTGTTAAAATTAATGAAGAATTATGAAGTCGCAAACAAAAAAAAATGTCTAGATAAAAAATTTCGTAATTTCAGGTACAAAAAAAAGTAGAAGGGTCTGTGCCTAGGGGCACGAACGGAAGCTTGACGTAGGACCGCTAGTGGACAGAATAAATATGAAGAGCATTAAGTTCTTTTAATTGATCAAATATCTATTATCTCAACTCTTTCCGTTTTTGAATTGTAGGCGTACCAAATTTGTAGTAATCTTTTTCAAAGAGAAATTTGATAACGAGAATCAATCAAAATCATTTGCACCCCTGCTTCCAAGTTTGTGTGGTCGTTGGGGGCTTGTGGTTCTGAATATAGACAAACAAGCACAGATAAATTCTATTCCAACTCTTTACTAATGTAAGCTTGATGGCCCTGAAAAGGGCCGTTTTATTGAAGAGGTCATCCATGGCCACTTACGCTTGGCGTGTTTAGTGTAGGTGACAGCATCACGGACCTCATTTTCAAGGAACACCTTAAGCACACCTCGTAGATCAGACCGGAGATACGTTTGACACCACCACGGCGAGCCAGACGACGGATGGTGGTTAACTTGAAGAATTTGCGATGACTATTGGCACCTCCTTTGCCACGACCAGTCAATTGTTGCTTGTGGGTTATAGCAGAGTGGACAATCCACCACCTTCCCGATGTGCGGTATAAGAGGTGAGGAGAAAGGAAACTAGTGGACTCTTTTTTTTTTTTCCTCTGTTCGGGACATAACACCACTGCGACCAGTAATTTGATCTATTGTAGTATATCCCGTGTCCTTAGTTTAGTGCATGTCGTATTACTCCATCACTATTGAGAAACGATGAAGTATTCGGTTTTGATACAGTTGTCATTCTTGCCTTCATCGCAAGGAATCGATTCTAACTGAAAGGTTCCGCTATTTATACCCTTCGGAGTTGGAACACCCTCCAAAGGCGCGCCCCTTTGTCAGTCAAAATTGGATTCCTTAACAACAAAAACAAACTTTGACACCGATAATGACCATGCATCAGAACCCTAGTCTTAACCACTTCAAACTAGGGAACAATGATTAGAAGATTAGGAATCACATAGGTGAAGACTAACTAACTCATTTTTTCCTTGTTTCAAGATCATGCTCGGTCCAGGCAACCCGAGGACTTATCACTATCAACAAGGCATAAAAAGTAACAAGGACTAAGATGTGTTCCTTTGATTACTGAAAAATCCTGTTCCCCTAGTTTGAAGAAGTTAGGACTAGGAATCGGTGGTAGATCTTACATCCCGTAACGTACCACGAAAAGGTGATCTACCCACGTTACGGGGCTAGTGGACTCTTTCATTCTGCCGGTGTTCTTATGCAACAGCAGACGTGACGTCACGTCTGTTGCTGCATAAGAAGACGCGAGAACGAAAGAGTCCACTAGTTTCCTTTCTCCTCACCTCTTATACCGCACATCGCCACCTTCCTACTGCTGCTATTGCTGACCATGCCGTCCGAAGCGAAAATGAGCTGATACCAGACAGCAGCGCTGCTTTATATCTTTTCAGGTTAAAGCAGAATGATGTGCAACCAAGTGGTATAAAAGCTACAAAGACTCCTCCCATTATGAGTAGTTTGCTATCAAGTAGCGACACTGGCTATTTTCTTTAAGCGTATGAGAACGAACCAAATTTGAATTTAGTTAACTCATAATCGCCAAAAGTGTAGGAACTCAGCGATGAGTAAATTTGTCTCATGGTTTTCTGTGGAAAACCTAAAAAATCTGCCAGAAAATGAGGAACTTGACGAAAATTTTATTCAGTCTCGGAGTAGTACCAATAGATTGAGTGAATCCAATCTTTACTTTTCTCAAATTCGGGAATTTTTCCCTGGAAAATTCTGGAAAAACCTGGGAAAACATGAGGCAAATTTACTTATCGCTGAGTTCCTGCACTTTATTTCATATTTCTGAGATAACTAAACTCAAATTTGGGTCTTTCTCATTCGCCGTGATAGATATCGGCGCCGGTGGTTAGCGGAATTACCTCTCACCCCATCAGGCCTGGGTCCAATCTCAGTCGGCGCCACCGGCATGCTCTAAGGCATAACATCTCTGGGAGCTGCCTCCCTGGCGTCGGTAGCATTGGAGCTCAGTACGGAAAACAAATCTCGCGTCACTTTTCAATAGGTCCTATCTACATTGATCGATTCTCTTTATCGACACTCTCTTTCGTAAATAACTCGGCTTCACAAATGTTTCCTGCCGTCTTCGTCGAATTAGATGCTAGATTGTTGCTTCTTCCATCGAAAATATTCGGCCGTGGCGATTCAAAGTTGATCAAGGTTGATCAAAATAATTTGTACCCCTGCTTCCAGTTTGATTACATGAGAATTTTGTGCGATCGTTGGTTCTGAATATGGACAAACAGGCTGATGAATTCTATTCCTACTCTTAACTGTAATAAGCTTGGTGGCCCTGAAAAGAGCCGTTTTGTTGCCAAAGATGATTTAACCTTCGAAACCAAACAGAGTGCGTCTCTGTCACTTCAAAAACGTAGATGACATCCATAGCCGCTTACGCTTGGCGTGTTTAGTGTAGGTGACAGCATCACGGATCTCACTTTTCAGGAACACCTTCAGCACACCTCGTAAATCAGACCGGAGATACATCAGACACCGCCACGGCGAGCCATACGACGGATGGTGGTTATCTTGAAGAATTTGCGTTTGGTTCTGAATATGGCGATGAGTGTGCAAAATATTACGCAATTCCATCCTCCATATTCGCACGCGCCCGAGAATCGGAGGCGAATACCACTTCGACTTGTTTCGTCTACTTACTACTCTCTGACGGCTGTGCTGGGGAAGCAGCATATGCATGTAGGTAATTGGTGGATTTGTTAGTTAATTCGACGCTTTTGGACAATACTGGACATTTACCTGTTTTTCAATAGTTTCATGTTGAAAATCAACATTTAAAAGCATTGTTATCGATGCGTAGCCATATTTATGATCGATTGGTGATAAAATTATAGAAATTGGACCAGGGGCAGTTGAGTTATTAACGTTCAAAATCTTTCTTAATTTGTTACATGTTCCATTTTCGGTTTTCACAAAGTGTACCCCCATATAGAAATCAAAGACGTAGTCCTACGTCAAAAATCAAATTCTAGGAAATTGTGATGGTTCCATTATAAAACAAATTTGCAGCCGGAAGCAGATTTGTCCCTCACTACTGGAACTTATTGTTTTGTATTTTCAGACTTATGGAAAAGGTACAACAAACTCCTTCTTATCTATTAATGAACTGATTGGAGATTTATGTAAATCGGCACTGACACCACTTTTTTCCCTGTTCGGGGCATAACACCACTGCGACCAGTAATTTGATCTATAGTAGTATATCCCGTGTCCTTAGTTTAATGCATGTCATATTACTGCATCACTATTGAGAAACGATGAAGTATTCGGTTTTGATACAGTTGTAATTCTTGCCTTCATCGCAAAGAATCGATCCTAATTGAAAGGTCCCGCTATTTATACCCTTCGGCGTGTTGGAACACTCTCCAAAGGCGTGCCCCTTTGTCAGTCAAAATTGGATTCCTTAGCAACATATATAAGCAATGACACCGATAATGACCATGCATCAGAACCCTAGTCTTAACCACTTGATCACTTCGGAATGTACTGAATTATTTCAGAAAGCACTGAATCACTTCGGAAAGTATTGAATTACTTTAAGCTCGGAATCTCTCCGGATGGTATTCAATCACTTCAGAAAATTTCGGATTCACATTGGAAAGTACTGAATCATCCCAGAAAGTTTGTAATCATTTTCGCATGAACGGAATCACTTCGAAAATAATTGTATTAGTAAGAAATGCACTGAATCACTTCAGGAACGTTTGGAATCACTTCGGAAATACTGAATCGCTTCATAATGTTCATGATCACTTCGGAAAGCAGTGACCCGAGCAGAGAATGAAAACAAAATAAAAACTAAGCTTGATATTTTGATATAAGCGTTCGTGATAACATATTTTGCCTACCGTGTGGTCGAGTTAACAGTTATCATAACAAAAATGAGATCTAAATGGCATATGAAGGATATTAAAAAGATAAAAAATCATGTTTTCTTGATATCAAATCTATGTATGCGTTTTGATATCAGTAATTTAATTAATAATAATCAAAATAAGTAATCAATATGGTATTATAACTATGAAAGGATATCAAAAAAATTAAAATAAATGTAATTAGTTATTATTTTGATATCATGATATTAAATTGAGTAATCTGAATGTTTTGAAATCTATTGGTTGATATCAAGATTCAAAATCGAAAAATGTTATCAATGAGTTTTCATATCGATATCGATCTTATATAGATTTGTAAATGAAATTCGCAGGTAGATTAATATCAATAAATGTTGTTAACTATAAATGTAAAAATCATAACTGTTGGGGGCAACCTCGGCGTAGTGGTTAACATCCATACCTCTCACGCCAAAGTCATGAGTTCAAATCTTACCCCCGGATAAGCCACAAATGATCCAAGAGTGTTAAAGTGTTAAAAAAAAACATAATTATCTTTGTGATGTTTATAAAGAAAACAGCAAGCATGCAGATTGACTCTTAAGATCAAATAAATAAAAAAATAAATAAATTTCAGTGATAAATGTGGATACTCTTTTCATAAAACATCAAATTTTATTTTCAACCATATTATTTAGAAATATCAAAATATGACAACTAGAATTAAAATGTAGTATATCAAAATATGTGATCAATATGATTTCAAAAACATAATTTGATATCATTTTAATATTATTTTGATATCCGACTTTGCTCGGGAAATCATTTCAGAAAGTACTAAATCACTTAAGAAAAATTCGGATTCACTCCTGAAAGTACTGAATCACTTCAGAAATATTTGGAGTCACTCCGAAAAGTACTGAAAAATTCCAGATAGTTTGTAATCACTTCTGAAAGTTCTGAATCACTTCAGAAATAATTGAATCAGAAAGTTTGTAATCGCTTCTGTTGCGATAGTTTGGAAACAAAACACTGAAATTCTGCTAGCTGTTACTTACAGCTTCAAAGCTGCAATTTTATTTAGGTTTTAATTTTATCGATATATAAGTATTAAATGTACTTACATTTCAGTATTAGAATAATGAATTTAGATTCCAATTATCTTATTTTCAACTTTAGATTTAGGTAGAAGTGAATATAGGTTAGGAATCTAATTAAATCAAATTCTGAATGTAATAATTTAAATGACTTACAGATTTATAATATTAAGATTTTACTAATCCATACCACTATTCTAGCAGTTATTAAAGTTAATTAGGTTTATATCTATATTAAATAATTCCACAAGCAGATGAATTTCACTTTGTTTTAACGTGGTTCTTAGTAAAACACTTCTGATTACTGTTTTCGATTTCAACGGTTGTCATTCCTGATACGATATGTCATTCGACCAAGTCGAGGGAGCACCCGGTCGCAAAATCGTCCGGTGACGACTCAGTGGTTGTCGCAACAGCTTCCGTAAAAACTAAATAATTCCACATTCATCAGGATAAATAATTCCGGAAAGAACTGAACAACTACACAAAACATCGGCAAGTACTGTATCAATTCTCTCAAGTTTACAATCACTTCTTCAAGAGCTGAATCATTTTGTTATAACTTAATAACTTCAAAAAAGTTTGGAATCTCTTCACAAAAAATTTCAATCAATTCAGAAAAATCGGAATCACTTTGGGGAGCACATAGTCATTTAAAAAAGTGCAAAATTTCTTCTGAAAGTACAGTAACACTTTAGAAAATCTCGGAATCAGTCTGAAAAGTACTTAATTACTGCAGTAAAACTTCAGAAAGTACTGAATCACTTTAGATTGTATAGACATAATTGAGCATTGATTAACCAATCGCGGTTGCTACTCCGTTATTACCAGAACACCTGACAGAGAACAAACGATGCATTGGACTAGCATGCATCTGCAATGTGTAAAAACTGGTGATCTCATACTTTACAATAGGCAATAAAGGCCCACGCACATTAGATCCGGATCGGACGCGTTGCGGCAAAGTGACAGCTAAATCTATTGTCTAACTGTCAAATTTACGTCTACGCAACGCTAACGGATCTAATGTGGGTGGCCCTCAACAGCGCCGGACACTTCCAAATATAAGTCAATTAGACCGTCAAAAACCGAGAGTTTCTCCTTACTTCCACAAAATTTTCAATAGTTTTTCAACAGGTTTCACTTAAGGGAGTATTGATTCTTATCGCTAAGCCACTCAATTGTGACATATCGAGAATGGTCTCGATTTTGACAACAAAGATTAAGTACAGTCAACTCTCCACAACTCGATGTCCACTAGGTCGATATCGAGTTATATAACCTTACTAAAAATAAGTGTCATGGCTACTCCGATAGCGAATTTGTATGGGATTGTTATTCTATAACTTGATAATTCTATAACTCGAGTTGTAGACGTACTTAAGTAACGTTTCGAAAAACGAGATCTGTCTATACATTACATTACATTAGGAAAGTTTGGAATCACTTTGAAAATGATCAGAATCACTTCAGAAAGTATTGAATAACTTGAGAAAAGCTTAAGTTCACTTTGCATCACAGTACTGGACCATTTCAGAAAAATAGCACATACAGAATAACTTCGAACAGTACTGAACTTTACAAAAGTTTTAAAACACTTCGGAAAAATTGGAAATACTGGCACCTTCTAATTCCCGGACTAAAGCAGCTTTCAGTTATCTCTAAACTGATAATTTCAAGTATATTTCTTCCATAATACCACTTGCAAGAAATGCTGCATACAATATTTTGAATGTTAATTTGTATGATACACGACGCTCCTTTTATATGCATCATAGTGATAGAAATTCACATTACTTTTTTTCAACTGTGTAGGCTAAGAACCATTTTCATCCAACTTGGCCAAATTCGAGAACGGTTACTCTCAACATTTTTATTGCATTACACTCAATTCTGTACCGCGATTTTTTTTTCGTCTCGTTCTCTTGCATAAAGGCAAAATAAAAAAAATAAAATAGTGTAAAAACGTAATTGAGTGTTATTTGATTACAATTTAATAACCGATGATCATAGCCTACATGGATGCCACGCTTGTTTTTGCGCCGAATATTTTTTTTTTTTTTTTTTTCAATTAGGCTTGATTTAAAAAAACATAATTTTGCACTAACTTTCGAAAGTTTCCGAAACATAGGGATGTGTTTTTTGAAAAGCTGATAGATTCCTTTGGACAATGCCATATTGGAAGAAAAAAACTATCTGTTTTTATAAATCATCTATAGGAGCTTTGTTTTCTTAGCACAACGATATTTTTTTCGATCCCACAGACTTTTATCTCGAGTTTTAGATCAAGATTTAATGCAAGATAATAACTTCACTGTTTGACATTCAACTATCAAATTGACAGCTCGCTCCCATACAAAGTACCACCGAGGGGCGCTGGTGATGGTGATTTTTGCGAATGTTACCGCTCTATTTAAAATTGTTAGAAGACACGGTTTTTCGAAGGTGCCGTCAACGCCAATTGAATTAGAATGTGAGCACCGGAATGATGATTCGCGGTAGTGGTAGAAGGGCTCCTCGCAATGCGCCGTGGTATGAGAGGTCCTTTTTGTTTCCCCGTTGTTTGGATGTAATATGAACTTTGACATCAAACTCCGTCATCCGTTTGATCAGTCTTTGTCATGAAGCAGGATCTAAACTCCATTGATGATGATGATACTAAACACCTTTCGGTTGCTCTGCTACAGTCCATAACTCTATGATCCCTTCAATATCAATGGAAAAATTTCATTTTTATCTATGAAATTTAATAAATCCATGTTGATCTTCGTCAAGCTTCGTCTACAATTTGGACTTCTACATCAACAAATGTCAAGCAGCTAAACTTGGTGAGTTCGTTCCATTTGGTAAATTTTTATCTTTTCAAACCAGTAACGTTGGGCGATCACCTTTTTGTGGTGCGTTACTGGTAAAAGATCTACCACCGAACCCTAGCCGTGACAAATTCCAACTAGGGAATCAGTATTGTCCAATTATCAAAAGATAACATTTTATTCCTTGTTACTTTTTATGACTTAATAATAGTGACAAGACTCGGGTAGTGACCACCGCCGTTATGCATTTCTATATTGTATATTTCAAATCAAAAATATTGTTTATGTTCATAGATTTCACATAATCCTTTTCCCTTTGTCCTTCTCCTTTTCCTTTCCCTCTTCTCTTTTCAGAAAGCGAGTAATGGCGCTATATCCATAAGTCATACAAGGCTAGGACAAGAGTTAGTGCTCATGTCCCAATCGTCAGAAGAAAATGGAGCATTACTTAACCTTTCTAGCTTTGATGCTTCCAACGACCAACCAATCATATAATTACCAAAATCGGAACGTACGTTTCATCCATTTATTGGATTCTGAAGCATCGTGTTTAAATCTTCGATTTAAACAGGCGCGATGTTTTCTGAATCATCTTACCCCTTAAATGCTGCACAGTAGGCCTGGCCGTTTTGATATGTGTGTCGCATCTTTGATGTGAAACATGTATTAAATAGACAAGAAAAATGATGTAGGTATATATATCATTTTCCAGGATGCTTTCAAGTACACTGAAGTCTTTTTTTACACGGTTTTTTTTACGCGGTTTTTTTTTACATGGTTTTTTTTACACGGTTTTCCACGATTTACACGGTACGTTTTTAACGATTTCTCGATAACGATACAACCTATCAACTTGATTCCAATCAAATTATCCGTTTCAAGCTATAGGTAATCGAATGGCATACATACTTAGAAAAAATCATGTAAATTTAGGTGCTCTGAGAGTGACATATACGAGCGTCAATTTTGACATAAATTTGAGTCATAACAGACGTGAAATATAGCTCAATCAAACGTACTTTTCGTCGAACAACGAACTTTTCAGTCTCGGAGCACTTAATATTACATGACATGTTTGTTTACGTCTCATCTTTTATGTCAAAGATCGATTCCGTCACGTGTAAAATTATTAATTTCTAAGTGTGTACTTAAAAAAAAAATCACAATTTTTGGTGTAAATACAGAAATTTTTAAAATATGTCTATATGGACCATATCATGCTTTAATTACAAATGGCATCGAAATCCGATTTTTTAAAAACATTTAAGCATGCGAAAAATCAAAATCTCGTAGGTTTTTTTTTACACGGTTTTTTTTACACGGTACGTATCCCCCGTGTAAAAAAAGACCTGAGTGTACTGGCTGTGTTGGTGTTAGATTAGAATAGATTAGACTTCGGAAAAATTGGAAATACTGGATACGTGTATTCAACTCATAACATATTCAATAACTTCAGAAAAGTTTGACTTCAGTAGGGAAAATGTTGAATCGCTCAAATATAGACTCACTTCCGAGGTTTTGATTTGATAACATACTGGTAGTTTTGGGAACTGCCCAAAGAATGTTTTGCCCAAGAATGTTAAGGAAAATTCTAGAAATTGTTCAAGGTTTTTCCTGAAATTAGGAGAAAGTCAAGTATGATATGAGATAAAAAAAAAAAAAATACAAATTATGGTGCTTGGAAAATATTGACAGAACTTTTAGAAACTAATCATAATTCAGTTCACGTAGAGCACCCGAATAAATCGGACGTTCTGCTAAGTTTCTCTGAGTCTTGAAGTGTTTGCGTTTTCGGTATTTGGAAAATAGGACTTCGCCACCCGGATCAAGTGGTTTATCCTAGAGCTCCACCACCCGACAAAACGGTTACTGTAAGTGTGACAAAACCGCTAGTGTAGCCACGAAATCACATTTCAGTTAGCGGGTCGAAGCGAGCGTGATACCAGGGTATCAGGAAAAATAGTAGTTATTTCATTACTACCGATAACCTTGCGACTCCATCGGATTTGAAAATTCAAACGCGAATAGTGTGCAAGTGCGCGAGTGATTCTATCGCCTAGCATCAGCAACGTTGCTTAAAGTGAAATAACTACAACTCGGTGGAAGTGATGAACCCAATAGTAAAGAAATATTGTGATAGTTGGTGATAGTTGGGCATAACAGCATCGGCTAAGTTCTTAGGCTAGTTATCCTTTTCCCCCTCTCCCTCTCCCTCTCCCACCGCACCTGGGGTAGACAGCAGGTGACTGCTGTCGCTTTCTGCGGTTTTGCTTTTTCAATAACGATCGGGTAAGCTGACCTATGTTTGATGTGACTTGAGCTCGCTCGAGAACCATATGGCCTCTATGAGTGGAGGCGACCCTGGAGGGGCATCTGGTAGAGGCCTCCCCGGATATTTAGATCCAAGAAATTAATTTGGAGCTGTCACCACCCTACTCCTAACGGGAAAAGATGGGGGCAAGCTACCAATTGAACCCTTCATCATCGGAAAGAGTTTGGAAGACCATGCGGGAAAATTGAGAGCGCAAAAAGCGAAGCCAAAAGTACCCGTTATGTGTTGAAAACCAGAAATGCAGCGCAGGTGGAAAAACTGCTCGGGATGACTCAACTTCTGAACGGAACAACTACATCCAACGCTAAATACAAGTGGATGTGTAATTTCTTCCTTCGATCTGCTAGAAAAAAGTAAAGAGGACATCGAACTGGGACTGCAAAAACAAGGAGTAATAAAGGCGAGAAGAATAATGAAAAGCAATAAGGAAAATACCCCTGCCATCATTCTGACTTTCAATCGATCCATCTACCCCGAGGATTTTAAAGTCGGAGTGCTGCGAGTAATAACACGTCCTTATTACCCGAACCCATTACTGTGTTTTCAGTGCTAGGAATATGGCCACCCGCGCCATAGCTGCCTCAATCCCAAGCGATGTTACAATTGCTCTAAAGAACACGAGGAAAGAGCAGATTGCCTGGAAGAACCTTTTTGCAGGAATTGCAACGGTAGTCACCGACCTAGTAGTCGTCAGTGTGAAATATACAAAGTGGAAGTTGCAGTGATCCGTACAAAAATAGATTTTAATTTAACGTACCCTGATGCAAGAAAACGGGTTGCAGCCGGAAACGGAAGTTACGCACAAGTAACTGCGCAACCTCGACTTGATCACGCCAGATTAAATGCACTGCCAAATCAAATGAAGGAAAAGCAAGCAGAAATATCAAAATTGGAGAAAGAATTACAACAAAAACAAACGCAGGAAGACCAACTCAACATTATCATCGAACAAAACAACCAAAAGGACGATAGGATCAGCGAACTTCTGGAAATAATCCGAGATAGAGACACGAGAATAGCAAAACTCGAAGCACAGCACAAGAACATGCGGAAATTCATCGAAAGCGCGCAAAACAGGGTACGAACGGAGTCACAAACCAGTGAACCAGAACCACAAGGAAGCAAGAAAAAAACAAAACGAGGAACCAACCAGTCCTACACTCAACAGCAACAACCTTCAGGCATGTCAAGACAAGAATATTTCGAATCACCTAATCCACCACCTGATGGACCATCACAACCACAATAATCCCATGTCACAGCCCAAACCCAACATCAGCACCTACACCGATAATCACCATAACATCAAAAATCCCCGGTTTGAGGAATGGGAAAGTGTAGTACCACCCTCACTTCCAAGGGAAGCGCAGCAGGAGGGTACATCTATCCGGGACGTCTTACCCCAACCCGTTGACAGTGACCCCTTCTCTGCGGCCGGCCGACGTACGTCGCAATACAGATCACAACCTAAATTATCTAATCTAGATCGTTTTCCTTCCATGTTCCTCACAACACCAATTGAACCTACGCAATCCTCTAACAACCCAAATCCTAACACTAGTAAACAACAGTCAACAGCTGAAAATTATAACCCAACGAAGGCACTCACTATCCCAACGTCTAAGTCCACCCAAGTGCCTGCCACAGGCGAGGAAGATTTCTCTACGGACGAAATACTTCCGCTGCAGCCTTGTCAAGAACCGTTCATACTCAGAGAAGCACCCACAGCCAACCACCAATTAAGTGAAAACTCGACCAGCACTCTCCGCAACATCGGAATGGGGTCCGTAAACCCCATGCAAGCTCCTGCACTGGCCCCGACCATAAACGTTCCCATTCCTATGGCGGCTGCTGGTGCGGGGAACTTGCAATCCCAGGCAAGTAACCAAATGTTGTTAATAGAACAAACAATGTACGCATCGTCGTCCTCTCCTACAGTGTGCAATCAGCCGGTGGATCCAACCCGCTCAGATTAGATGTCCATACTCTCCATCGATAACAACAACGAAACATTCGTACTTCAATGGAATGTGCGCAGCGTATGGCGAAATTACAACGAGTTCCGCAGCATCGTCGATGAGAGGCATCCTATAGCAATCTGCCTTCAAGAGATGATGACCAGTAAAACGGAGAATCTTCTGAAGAATAATTACCAGTGGGTCACCTGCAGTCGGCCCGAAAGCTTGGGTAATGGTATAACCAGCCTTGGCATTCGTAAAGATGTTGCTTTCCATCTTCTTCCAAACAACTCTGGCTTGCACGCCTGCATTGCTAGAGTCGGAAAGCCATGGAATATCACAGTTATCTCCATCTACGTACCACACACTCTTAATAGTCAGGAGCTTGTCGGTAAGTAACACGATCTCTTACTAACTCTCGACCCACCGATATCTACTCTGTGGTGACTTCAACGCATCCCACGAAGCCTGGGGTAGCAGTAAATATAACTTTCGGGGTCGACTACTACTCGAATGGGCAATCGAAAATAATCTCCTTGCATTGAACGATGGATCACCTACTCATTACTATCGCACCTCGGGCTCGTTCACTGCAATCGACGTTTCTTTCATCTCCAGTTCTCTTGCATCCAAGTTCAATTGGTACTGCGAAGAAGACTTGCATGGTAGCGATCACTTTCCAATACACATTAGAACTTACAACCCACTCTCTGCTACCCTCTCAAAAAAAAAAGATGGTTATACAAGGATGCCGATTGGACCAAATTCGAAAATGTTGTCGCACAGAAAATTCCGGCAGACTCTGATGCCAATATCCAAGATATCACTCGTAGTATATTTGAAGCAGCATCAGTGTCTATCCCGAGAAGTAACGGTGTGCCTGGAAAGAAGAAGCAGATATGGTGGAACGAAGAAGTAGGTGAATTGATACGGAAACGAAGAAAAGCTCTGCGGAAGCTAAGGAAGATGAGCGATGACAACCCAAGCAAGAGTGAGGCAAAGCAGCAGTTCAACGCATCAAAAGCAGAAGCTAGGAAAGCTGTGGAGGAAGCGAAAAGAAAATCTTGGGCTGAGTTTCAACAAATATTCACAAGCAGTACACCCACGTCCGAACTATGGCAACGCTTTAATAGACTGAATGGAAAGAAGAGTGCTAGGGGAATCGGACTTATCATCGACGGAGAACATGTAAACGACCCTACAGCAATCGCCGATCACTTTGCTGATTTTTTTGCAGCCTCTTCCGCCACAGAAAGTTATCCAGAAGCGTTTCTGCGATGTAAACAGCAAAGGGAAGATATCGAACTTGAGCTTGACACAGATGAAGATACTGTGTTGAATAGAAACTTTTCGATTCAAGAGCTCTTTCGAGCACTAGAAAGCGCAGCAGGAACATCAGTTGGACCGGATGAAATAGGCTATCCTATGCTAAAACGACTTCCTTTCCATTGTAAGGCTAACCTCCTAAAACCCTTCAATCGAATCTGGTCCAGTGGAGATCTCCCTACTGAATGGAAAGAAACTATAATCATCCCGATCCCCAAAGGTGTAGGAAACAGCAACGAAGCTGGTAACTTCCGCCCAATCTCTCTAACGAGTTGTGTGGCCAAAACCATGGAACAAATGGTGAACCATCGGCTCATGGGCACTTAGAGGAAACTGGTAATTTGCACCACAGGCAATATGCATTAGAGTGATGCAAATTTTGAAATTTTTGCTCCACAATACTTAAACGATTCCAAATCGGATCCTGACTAACCTCTCAAAATTTGAACCCATTTGGTGAGAAACTGAGATGGCACAAACCATTTGAAGTTTGTATGGGAATTACTATGGTAAAACCAAGATTTTTGTTCATGTCTATCTAATAATTCACCATATTAGTCTGCTTCAAAAATTTTCAACTGTACTTGTAGGAAATTTTCCCAGCTTCAACTTTGCTGAAGACCACATTTCGATTAAATGCAAGGATCGAAAGTTATCAATGGTTCAATGCGCTGATGTCTTATGATCATGCTCAATCAACTGCTCAGCAGGCAACATTGGTGTTTCTGGGGCGTTGAATAGGACACAAAAATCATGGCTACTATGTCACACTGCAAAATACAGTATTGCCTACAGAGCAGCTGCTTGATCATGTCATAAGTTTACCAACCTCTTAAATAATTAATAACTTTTTCCTGTCTCGTTTTACATAGAAACGATCTTGAGCAAAGTTGTAGCTGAGAAAATTGTTTATAAGAATGGCTATCGAACTGTTTCGTAGCTCAATATGGAAAAAGACTAGAAGGCAATGAACACAAAGTTGAGATTTCCCATAGTAATTTACATGTAAACTTCAAATGGCTTGTGCGAAGTCTGTTTCTAACCAAATGAGTTGTAACTTTGGGAGGCTAATCAGGACCCGCTTTGAAACCATTTAAGCACTGTGGAGTGAAAAAGTCTAATTTTGCATCAGTCTAATATGCATTCCGGAAGGGAAAGGGATCAACCTGTTACCTGGCAGAATTTGATGACGTTATTTCAGAGGCTGCGAGAAAAGGAGAACACTGTGAGATCGTAACCCTGGATATTAAAAAAGCATACGACAGAGTCTGGCATCGAAACATTATGGAAGCGGTAGTGAAAAATCATCTGGGAATTAAAATGAACAACTTCATTTCCAACTTCTTGCAGCAGCGTTCAGCTAAAGTCAGTTTTGCTGGACACTTGTCCAAAAGTACCCATCAAGAAAATGGAGTCCCTCAAGGCTCGGTTCTTTCAGTATCTCTTTTTCTCCTTGCTATAAACTCTATATTCAAAATCATACCAAAAAATGTCCAGGTCTTCCTATACGCTGATGACATCATTATCATCGCCACCGGTAAACGAGTAGGATTCCTTCGTCGTAGACTTCAAAAAGCAGTTACAGCAATCGAAAATTGGGGTACTAGCATTGGCTTCGAGATGTTTCATACAAAGTCTTCAACCATGCACTGTTGCAAGGTTATCCGTCATACAAACTGGCATTTAGAAGGGGCTAAGATATTGTTGGGGGACTCCGTTATCCCTAAGACCAAGTCTACAAGAATCTTGGGCGTTCTTTTTGACAGGAAATGTAAATTTAATATACATACGAAGCAACTTAAAGAGGATTGCAAAAGCCGTCTGAATTTGTTAAGAGCTATTTCGAAAAAAGCAGACCGTAAGACCCTTCCCAAGTAACAATTCTGCAATCATTTGGCATCCACTCTGATTTATGATGGTTTTATAATGGCAATGAATAATCCATTTAGTTTAAATCCAGCATTTCGCAGTGTAACACGTTCCTGCTTAGTAGTTCACCTTTTCGCTGTTTTAAAAACCTTTTACAGTCTGTCGAGAAGTCAAAAACTGTCTTGTTTTAAAATTAAATTTAAAGTTGTTCTCAATCTCACCATAAAACTGTTCTATAAATCAATCATAAACTTCATTAGCAATTTTTTATTAATGTCTTGATAAAATACTCTATAAACCTGTTCTATCATTATAAAAGCAATCATATAACCATTAAGTTTTAAATGAGAGCAAATAGTATATATTGTTGCCTTTTAGGCTTTTAAAAGTGTATCATAAAATCTCCTCTGTTAACAAATTGAATTTTAAGGATGGATCCTCACAGTGAATAAAAACCAAATTTATGATAAGGATGTATCGAAGGATAAACGAAGTTGGAAGAAAAATTCAAGCGATGCTAACGACCGAAGTAAAATTTAGTTCTTTAGAAGAACCAGCACGTCCGGCGGAACGGTTACAATCAACGACTGAGCATCTGGTGGAGAAGAGAGAAGTGAGCGTGTTCCTCAAATTCATAAAACATTGTCAAAACAGCCTGAAAACAAACCAGCCTTCTCCAGACCTTGCGAATTGATGAAGATCGGAATAACTTGTGTCAGTACCGACAGCAAACCACTGAAACTGTCAGTTAGCGGACACTAGTTGGTTTCCGATCCATAGCTGCGATTTTATTCGGTGAAAGGGTCATCACTTGGAAAAAAAATAATTCAACTGTACATTTCTGCATCGTTTGATGGTGCACTTCCAGAACCATCCGGAAGAAGGGGATCTTTTCGGGAATTATCGAGGTTACAGCTGTGCGAAATGCGAAATATTGTGAACACTTTCTTAGTAACTGCTTCCAAGCCATCGGGAGATAATCGCCTGGAAGAACGCTGAATCTCACAGCGCAACTATCGAAAGATAAACAAACTTTGACGTTTAACTTTTGCAAGCAACTTTGCCTCCATAAATGCTGCCATAAATCTGAACGGGTTAAGATCAAGCAAAATGGCTTTAGATAAATACAATTCAGCCTGCAAGTTTTCTTCATAAGAGCCATTTTACAACATAAGGATTTTGTTATGGATTTCTTAAAAGCAAAACAACTTTTTCACATATGTCCCATGACAATCAACTTTTATGCCACCGCCATGTTATGATTAGTTTGCTTGGTTTTGTACAATCTTCGATTTTCAATCAATATTTCCTTAGATATAACTATATTTTGGAAAATTTAGCAATAAGCAAACATTTAAATGCGAAAATAATAAAAAAAAATCTCGGCCAAGCTCGATCTGAAGAATATATTTTTTTTTTCAATGTTAAATAATTAGTTAAATCGACGTTTTACGACAGTGGACTTAATTTTTTCGATGTTTTCACGTACATTTCACATTAAAGTTAATATGGCACTTAAAACTAGGCCACTTAATGAGAAATATTGTAATAAATTTGGATATTCAACAAGATTTTTATACCATCAGTTTCTATTTTACTAATTTTGATAAGATCGGATTCATAAATCCTTTTCTATCTTGATTGATGCTTTCCTAGTGGATTCAGCATGCGGCTAGGGGAAATGGCTCGGAAAGGGTTTTTATTGTTGCTAAATAGCTTTTATTGTAGCTTTCAAATTGTTCTCAATGCGTTCGTCATACAACCTTTTGCAGCAAATCAATCTTGAAGAGCTTCGAGAATACACCCTTCAGAACTTTCTCCAGGGTGGGCCAACTAGACATATTCTAGTCTAAATGAGGTTTTGGCGGATGCATTAATGGCAAAATAGCCTTGACCAGGGTTTTATGAGTGTTGTTTTATAGTTGCTTTGTAGTATTTCATAAAACTTAAAATGTTACTTGGTTTCTTTACATAGGAAATGCAACAATAACATCAAAACTTTTCTATGGTATGGAAATTCTCAGGAAAGAGAATCTCAAAAACCTTGCCCCGATCTACAACCAAATTCTAAGAATCGCTTCAGGTGCCCTTCGTATCAGCCCTATCTTGCCTCTGGCCGTGGAATCGGGATGTTTACCTTTCCAGTACAAGGTTACCCTCTCACTAATTAGAAAATCATGTTCCGTGCTAGAAAAACTACCTAACGAGTGCAACGGTTTATGGAAAAAAGCCAACACTGCCTTCCAACACCTTACGGGAAAATCGCTTCCGCCATTGAAAAAACTCATAACTATTCAGCATACACCTTGGCACAAACGGAAACCACCAATCGATTGGACAATCAAAGCGAAAGTCAAAGCAGGACAGACGCCTCAGCTAGCAAGGGAAGCTTTCCGTGAGTTAGTAGATCACAAATACCAAGAGCACAACCGATGGTTTACAGACGGATCTTTGGCTGATGGTAAAGTTGGTTTCGGTGTAATTGGTCCTACAACTAGAATTGAAGCTAGTCTTCCTGAACAATGCTCAGTTTTCACTGATGAAGCTGCAGCTTTGTGATGGGCAACTCGTGAAGCAAATGGCAAGTCCGTTATATTTAGCGACTCTGCTAGTTGCCTACAAGCACTAGAAGCAGGAAAGTCCAAGAACCCGTACGTTCATGCTATTGAGAGGGAAGCAGAAGATAAGGATATTTGCTACTGCTGGATTCCCGGTCACTCGAAAATAACCGGAAATGAAGAGGCTGACAGAGCAGCAAATAAAGGTCGACAGCGAGAGAAAGCTACAAACAATGTTCCAGCACACGATATTATCGAATGGAGTAAAAGTGAAATATGGAAAATACATCAGTCAACTTGGGATGGATCAGCAAGGAATATAACAAGAATTGTTAAACCAACAGTTTTTGGATGGATGGACCAGAAGGACAGAAGAGACCCAATAGTTCTTACGAGGCTTCGACTCGGACACACCTGGCTAACAAAACACCATTTGTTCGAAAGGAAACCGCAAGAAGTTTGCAATACCTGTAACAGGAACCAAACTGTTCATCATATCCTCATCGGCTGTCAGCAGTTCAACTCACAGCGTCACGAAGTGGGTTTTCCCGAAGACGTAGAATTTGTATTAAGAAACAATAAGGATGCGGAAGTGAAAGTAATAAGTTTTTTGAAAAAAATTGGAATGTATAAGAAAATTTGAAATGTATATATTTTGTGAATACTAATTATTAAATTTTCAGAGACGAATGACCTTGAAGGTTAAAGGCTCTATAAACAAAAAAAAAAAAACTAATCATAATTTCAAGGAGGAGGGATAAAGGGACTTTGTATATATTAAAGGAACATTAAAGAGATTTTCTGCCCCTCGGGTTTTGTTGTGTAGCAAATGCCACCTTCGCCAACTGTAGAGTACGGTTTGGCTCAATAAAGTGCAAATGTTTTACAACGTACCATATAAGCTAGATAATACACTATTTGAAACCACGTCATCAACGTCGGGGCGGACGCATCGTTATTTAAGGCAGATTTATATTTTAAGAGCACAGGTCAATATTGGGTGCGACTACTTAGCTCAAATTTTGGGAACACAGCATTGTTACTAACACCATAATAATACAGAAGTTATACAGATTCTTTAACAGATTTTTTTCAGCCAGATACAGATTAACAGAATTTTTTGTGATGAAAATACATATTGAAATTCGAAAAATTGTGGCATCACTGGTTTATCCTTCATTCCTTTTACTGCTGTCAGTTCCGACTCTTGTAGCTGAGGATGACTATTTGGTTTCTATTCTGCTCGCACGAGTGAATGAATTTTGCCATGATTGGTGTAATCAACTTTCTGAATAGTTCATGCATAATAAACATGAAATTAAACACAGAGAACATTGTTTTAAAAGGATCCACGTTTACGCATATACAACGTATGGGTATTATTGGACACCATTTTTTCCAATAAATTTCCCAATAGTCATCTGTTGACTATGAAAACATTATTGATTACTTCTACTAGAATTTACTGAATGAATAGATTATTAAACGCGTTTAAATTAAAATATTTAATATACGGGAGCATGGGGAAAAATAATCCCCAAACCCGTATTTACCGTAGCGTGCGCAAGGGATTCGATTTCTAGGGCTTTTTTGGGATGGGACGGATCAAACATTCTCTTGAATAAGTAAAGATGTTCTTGCGAGCCATTAACATTACTCAACCAGTTAGTCACACTCCACTATAATTTCCCGAATCCAAACAACCAACATAAAATTCACAAGCCCGGATCAACTGGTATTATGTTCTCTCTCTCTCTCTCTCTCTCTCTCTCTCTCTCTCTCTCTCTCTCAGCCATAAATCATCGCTCATGTTGAGCCCGTTGTGTTATTGATTGTATATGGGTGGTTAAAATCAATCAGTGCGCTTTAGCGCCATCACGCTGCTCACTATTTTAATTCGAGGCAGGACTTACGACAGCGGAACACGGTGGAGAGGTAAGCCTAAATAATCACCGAGATAAAAAAAAAAATCTCGTGCTGCTGAACTCAAATCAATTCACACAACGCAATAATTCAATTAACTTTAAAACGGCTATTTGCCAATATCTGCCAACATTTTAATGCTCAATGATCGAAAACATAATCTGGCCGTCAACATCCAAATGAAGCTCAATTAACTTATTATCAACCAGCTGTTCAAACTAAAAACCGTGGGTAGAAGCAGCTTATAACGTAAAGTTTTTTTTTCCTTGATTTGTTTTCCGTCGATCTTGTTTTCCGTGCTGAGCACCAATGCTACCGACGCCAGGGATGCAGCTCCTTCAACACCTGGACCATACCTAACGACCCATCAGACTCATGAACCGAGGATCAACGGCTTTACTTCCCTTACCATTGCACCACCGGCGCCGCTATTAACGCAAAGTTGATCATAAATATGATATTGATTGAAATATGATTAAAACGGGAAATGACGTCTTCATCTGCAGCTGTGCCTATTATTGTCTACGAGAGCTAACTGTTTGTACAGTGATTTCCCGATTTTGTCAGCTCTTTTTCCCCTGCATATTTTGCTAAACTTTTCGGTTTTTAAGCATGAATTCTCAATCATTTCGCTCCAAATGATGCTTATCTGTTTTGTCACACCATTATACACGAATCCCCTGATTTACGCGGTGGTGGTTCACTGGCCACCCACCGCAATTTATCAGCTGTGCTTTATCCGATTAAACGGATTTTTTGTTTGAGATTAGGGTCAACCATTGTCACACCCGAAGCAGCTCAATCGGATGAAGCACAGCTGAAAATTGCGGTAAGTGGCTGGCGATAATCTTGGGATAACTGCAACATTATAAATCAAGGAGAGGGTTATAAGAGGGAGGTGGTGGAGGTTAAGGAACTAGCTAAAAAAGGGGAGAGGGGTCTTAAGTTGTTTAAAAATGCTACGTTATTTAAGTCTGCTCCCTTAGTGTTTTGTTTGAAATATGAATTGATGTTTTGGATTGCTATCTGCTGGAAAGGCTTTTATATCGCTTGGACTTGTTTTCTTAACTGTTGTAATAAAAGAACATTGTTATATTTTTATCAACATGATAATGTATTCTTTGAAAAGAAATATTAAGGCGCAGTAACAAATCGTAAAAAAAAATACATCAATTTTGGTTAGACCTCAGTTTCCAATTCTCGAATACGACGCAGATAGATGATGTCATCAATTTTTGTTTTCCTTGGTTTGCTTTCCGTCGATCTTGTTTTCCGTGCTGAGCATCAATGCACACCAGGAAGGCAGCTCCCACACCTGGACCCTACCTATCGACCCATCAACTCATGAACCGGGGACCAACGGCTTTACTTCCCTTGATGATCAGAGATGTTATGCCTCAGAACATCCCGGCGGCGCTGACTGGGATTGAACCCAGGCCTGCTGGGGTGAGAGATAATCACGCTTACCACTACACCACCGGCGCCGCTATTTTGATGTCATCAATTGAAATGGCTAATGCTTCAGCCCAATCAATTTTTTTTTTTTTTTTTTTTTTTTCCGTCGATCTTGTTTTCCGTGCTGAGCACCAATGCTACCGACGTGCCAGGAAGGCAGCTCCCACACCTGGACCCTACCTATCGACCCATCAACTCATGAACCGGGGACCAACGGCTTTACTTCCCATCCGAAGGAAGGCGTGATCAGAGATGTTATGCCTCAGAACATCCCGGCGGCGCCGGCTGGGATTGAACCCAGGCCTGCTGGGGTGAGAGGTAATCACGCTTACCACTACACCACCGGCGCCGTTATGCAGCCCAATCAATGGTTTTATCAAACATTTGTATTGCTTTCGCATTACTGGTAGCTCCCGTATGGTTCACCCAGTTCGGGAAGCTGAGATTCACTTTGATCTGATTCTTCAAGCTGCTCTGATTCGTCGTTGATCGCTGACGGGTCATGGTCATCTAGCACAAGTTTAACGATATCTTCATCCGTGTATGCTTTGCTAGCATACCGTTCTTCCATATTGTGGGCAATCATGGTGTCGTTACGATCATTATCCCTGCCCATTAGTTGCACTAACGGAATATCATCTTCGTGTATGAATTTTCCAACAATTGCTTGTCCGATTTTCAAATAACAACGTCATGTAATTCAGCCCAGGCTTCGTGTATCCAAAAACATACTTCCTTGAACGACATCTGCTTCAAACATTCTTCTGTATTGTCTTCGTTGTCGCGGACCATCACATGAAGCAGGAGCTTCTCTCGATATCGCAGCTTGATATTCTGTATCACGTTTTGGTCCATCGGCTGGATGATTGCAGTCACGTTGGCAGACAGAAAGTATAATGTGATTAACCCGTCATCACTCTGAAGTTCATTCTTCATATGATGGGCTGAACGGTTATCCAAAAGCAACGTGGCCTTAGGTGGTAACATTTTTTTTCAGCTGCAAACTGTCGTACTCCATGAGTCCATTAGTCATTAAAAAACCAAGTTTGTAATAAAACACGCGTCACCCAGGCATTTTTGGACGCAAGATACGTAACGGGAATATTGACATTCTTAAGTGCTCGGGGGTTACGTGATTTCCCAATAACCACCATGCTTAATTTGTGATCTGCCGTAGCATTGGATAAACGTAATCCGCTGCTGAATAATTTTACGCCCTGGAGCGTTTTTCTCGACTTTTCACAACTAGTGATTCCGAAGGCAACATTTTGAAAATTAATCCCGGTTCGTCTGCATTGTAAACCATCAACACTTCCAGTGTCACTGGACAATACCTCTCCACATATTTTGAGCTTTCTTATACCATACCGCACCTTGAACATATGTGCCCAATGTTGAGAAAACTTAAATGTTTCAAGAACATTGCAACTTTCAGCGAATGATTGGCCTTTCATAGTTAGCATTGTCGTGGATACTGTTTTGTTCAGGCATCTTTGATTCAGAAACCAGAGAAATAAAGCATCTTCAAGGTTTTTATACGTACCTGTTGAAACGTACTTGAAAGTTTTGCTCCGTCGACGATTCTTGTTTGATGTAGCACGAAGTATACACTCAGCATTTCTTTGAATTTTTCTGACGGTTGTAGGATCAATGTTATACTGCTTCGCGATATCTTCCCATGAAACATAGGGTCGGAAATGAGTGCTAAGTGAGTTATTCAACATTTTATGTTTTTTTGTATTGCCAAATTTGGTTAGCTATATTTTTTTAATCTTAATGTGGTTTTCTGATTTCAACATACCAAATGAAAGATTAAAGTCTTAGCAATCAATGTTTTTAGAAGAGAACTCGATTAAAGTTAATTATCTTAAATTAAAATTGAAAAGTATGTTGAAAGTACCAAAAAAACTGGTGAAATTTCATACATTTTAGTGTTTTTAAGTTGAAAATTTTGATTACTGTTAATTTAGTTGTTCTACAAAATATTTTCCAAGCAGTTCCCTAGATTTGTGCCTTTGATAGTAACCATGTAGGCTGTATGGTTTTTCGTAATTATTGATTTAAAACAGCCATAAAAACCTGTGACGTTTACTTAAAATGCGCTATGGTCACCCTTTTTTAGTCGATCGATCGTCAATCGGTTTAGACGCGTTTTTTAATCGTTCCTAGCCACGTGCGCTCTGTGCTTTTTTTTGCGTACGTTTTGTTCTCGCTGTAGTAATTTCGCGCGATAGCTGTTGGTTCCGCTCGTTTCAATATGAATTGTGAAATTTGTTCATTTGACTCTTCCGTTGATTCGCTGATGTGGAAATGCACTGGCTGCATACGCACATTTCATGCAGCCTGCGTAGGAGTGACCGTGCAGAGGAATTCACTACGCAGGAAGGACAATAAATAAGGAAAAGGGGATTTTAATTCTTATCTTCTACCATGCTGCGACTCGTGTCAAGAGTATCTGCAAGCAAAGTTAGAATCAAATCAATTAGCGGCTCAACAAAAACTTCTAACGGAGCAACTGCATGCCAACACAGAAGTGACGCATCGTTTCGCGATGCAGCAAGAAAATCCTCGAATTGTTCACGAAGCTGTCGAAGGCCTGGAGGTACTGCTGGTAGGCATAAAAAATGAACTGTCTGCAATTAACAGAAACAGCACCTTAGCTGGCAGTGTCGTTGCCCTCAAAAATCACACTACATCGCTTTTCGATACAGCTATGATGGCAACAAAAGACAGTGTGTCTACGTCATTGAGAACTGTGACGTCAGATATATCAACCGAGCTCCGAAATATCAGTAATGAAATAAATCAACTGAACCAGCTGTCGCTCGACATTGCGGCAAGTTGTACCATGAGTTCTGACTCTGTGCTGGAACTCGATATTCTTGACGAGCTGAAGTCACTGTCAGCAAATATAGCCTCAACACGGAGCGCTGCACCTTTGCAATCGCCATCTGACTCGTGCCCCAGCTTGGAGGTGGAATTAAATAACAACAACGATGACTCAAGGTGGCGTCTACTTGGTACCAGGAAGGTATGGAAGGCAGACTGGACCGAGTACGATGCCCGAAAATCACGCCTTTTGATACAGCAAAAAATAGCTGGAAAGGCTAGAAGGCGAAGGAAACAAAACTTGCTCAACAACAACAACAAAAACAACAATAACAACAACCACAACAACAACAACAACAACAACCACAACAACAACAACAACAGCAAAAATAACAACAACCACAACAACAACAATAACATATCTAACAATCATCGAAACAACAACACTAACCGTAACAGTTTCCGCAGCAGTGTTAGTCAGAATAGAAACAACCTACTGCCACCTGATCGAGAGCTTCTTGCGGCAGCGAAAGATCGGTTTTCCAGACCGCCGCAGGCTAACTATCGACCCACGATGCAATTCCAACGAGGGGAAATCTTAAACCCCTACCCGGCGTGCGATGTATACCCACGTACCGTTCCAGCGCACTTGCATAACGGGATGGCTGCAACTGCATCATGCGAGGCGTGTGTATGCAGGAATTCGTGTTTTGTACGAAATTGACGCACCCCTTGGAGGAAGACAATGATCCGGTAGACCCCAACATTATCCAGGACTTGACGACTTCTCTACATCAAGGAGAGGCACTCGTGTTTTCTACAAAACTGACACGCTCCATAGAGGAAGAAAATAACGAAGATCACGACACTTTACAGAACGAAACAAATTCGGAACATGGATCAGGAGTAAATAATTTTGATAATAGTTTTATGAATGACAGGTTACCATCAACTTCTTCACCTAATCTTCAGACCACTACAGAAATTTTGGTATATTGCCAAAATGTTAACCGCATGAGAACGGTAAAATGAATGAAATTAACAAAAATATATTAAGTTCTACT
Source organism: Ochlerotatus camptorhynchus (assembly GCF_037179485.1). Lineage (NCBI taxonomy): Eukaryota > Metazoa > Arthropoda > Insecta > Diptera > Culicidae > Ochlerotatus > Ochlerotatus camptorhynchus. The sequence goes on along the minus strand of NW_027040681.1, from coordinate 2,218,991 downwards.
TACTCTGTCATAATGGCTAATGAAATAAGTTGGGATGATAGTGTGAGAAGTGAAGAAGTTTTTGGTAACAATTATAACGTTTATAGAGACGACCGCAATTTTCAATGATCTTGAAAAAAATCGGGTGGTGGAGTATTAATAGCGATTTCGATCCAATTGAATTCAGAAATCATTATGGCTACTAAATTTAAAGAATTCGAACATGTATGGGTAAAAGCGCAAGTAGCAGATGAAACTCATGTCTTTGCTTCGGTATACTTTCCTCCGAACAATGCTCATAAGGACACGTATGATAAGTTTTTTGGAAAAGCGGAAGAAATTTTGTCTAGTTTACCCCGTGAAGTAAAAGTATATATATATGGGGACTTTAACCAACGCAATGTTAACTTTATTTCTGATATGGACAATGAAAGCATCTTTCTTCCAGTCGTTGGGGAAAAAGAAACACTCCATTTCATTTTTGACAAAATTGCAAATTTAGGACTTAATCAAATTGACCATGTGAAAAATCAACAACATTGTTATTTAGACCTTTTATTAACAAATACTTATGAAGATTTCTGTGTGACTGAATCGTTAAGTCCCATATGGAGAAATGAAATGTTTCACACAGCAATAGAATATTCTCTATTCGTTCACGTAAATGAAAGAACCAACGACTGCGAATTTGATGAAATCTTTGATTACAATTCAGCAAATTAAAGGGTGATACGGTCAAAATTTGGTCAATATCAACTTGACGTATTTCTTTCAATTTTGCATTTAAAAAACCCGAACACCCCTCATTTTGAAGGTGTGTGTGTGTAGAATGTTGCTCCTATTTTGATTTTGGAATTCACTCTTCAGTTGTCAAAATGCCGTCCAAGCAAGAAGAGCAGCGTATCAAAATTTTGCTCGCGCATCGCGAAAATCCGAGCTACTCGCACGCAAAGTTGGCAAAATCGCTAAAAGTTGCCAAATCAACCGTTACAAATGTAATTAAAGTGTTTAGGGAACGTTTGTCGACAGCCAGGAAGTCTGGATCGGAGGGAAATCGAAAACCGGAAGCCGCTGAGACGACAAAGAGAATTGCCGGTAGTTTCAAGCGAAACCCTAACCTCTCTCTCCGAGATGCCGCAAATAAGCTGGGTGTATCGTCTACAACCGTGCATCGAGCCAAAAAACGAGCCGGACTATCGACTTACAAGAAGGTAGTGACTCCAAATCGCGATGATAAACAAAATACGACGGCCAAAGCGCGATCCCGGAGGCTGTACACGACGATGCTGACGAAGTTTGACTGCGTGGTAATGGACGACGAAACCTACGTCAAAGCCGACTACAAGCAGCTTCCGGGACAGGAGTTTTATACGGCAAAAGGAAGGGGAAAGGTAGCAGATGTTTTCAAGCACATGAAACTGTCAAAGTTCGCAAAGAAATATCTGGTTTGGCAAGCCATCTGTACCTGTGGCTTGAAAAGCAGCATTTTCATAGCTTCCGGGACTGTCAACCAAGAAATTTACGTGAAAGAGTGTTTGAATAAACGTCTGCTGCCTTTCCTGAAGAAACACGGTTGTTCCGTACTGTTTTGGCCGGATTTGGCATCTTGCCATTACGGTAAAAAGGCCATGGAGTGGTACGCCGCCAACAACGTGCAGGTGGTTCCCAAGGACAAGAACCCTCCCAACACGCCAGAGCTCCGCCCAATTGAGAAATACTGAGCTATTGTCAAGCGGAACCTAAAGAAGACCAAAAAAACTGCTAAGGGCGAGCAGCAGTTCAAGGCAAACTGGCTTTCTGCGGCGAAGAAGGTGGACAAGGTGGCTGTACAAAATCTGATGGCAGGGGTCAAGCGTAAGGCCCGGCAATTCGGATTTGGAAAAGCGGAAGCCTAACTGAATATTTTTCCTGAATTTTATACTAATTGAACTTGAAAAAGAAATTTAATTTGATTTTTTAAATAAACGATTTCACCGATTTACACGCGTTTTCCCTTGACCAAATTTTGACCGTATCACCCTTTATGATAACATTAGAAATAGATTGAACATTGTCGATTGGCAAGCAATATTAAGAACTGCAGGAAATGTTGAATGTGCAGTTGACGTATTCTACAATGTGTTGCTTGAAATAATACTTGAAGAAGTGCCAACTAAAAGAAGAAGACGTCAGAGTTATGCAAAACATCCAGTTTGGTACAACAGGGAACTGAAAAATTTAAAAAATCGAAAACAAAAAGCGCACAAATTTTATAAAAAATATAATAGTGAAGAAACTTTGGCATACTATTAAGACATTTGCGATCAGTTAATTTGGCCGTGAATATGGCATTTGAGGAGTATAATTTAAAAACTGAACTTGAAATAAAATCTTGTCGTAGGAACTTCTTCAATTATGTGAAAACCAAATTAAAATCTGATAATTTTCCCTCAAAGATGCATTTGGACGATAGGATAGGTGAGAACTCGGATGATATATGCAATTTGTTTGCAAATTTCTTCCAAGAAATATATACTACGTTTTCAGAAGAGGACCGTGACCGTGAATATTTTGAATCTCATCCAGAATTTTCAAGTGACATCAGCGTAAGTCAAATCAAGGTTCATGATATCTTAAAGGGTTTAAACAATTTAGATGCATCTAAAGGTCCTGGCCCTTACGGTGTTCCGGCAGTTTTTATGAAAACTTTAGCAATTGAACTTACTGCTCCATTATTTTGGATTTTCAATATGTCACTGGAATCCGGAAACATCCCTAAAATATGGAAAAACTCGTTTTTAGTGCCTATCTTTAAATCGGGCAAAAAATCCGACATACGTAATTATCGTGGTATAGCTATTATCTCTTGCATTCCGAAACTTTTCGAGGCGATTGTGAATGAAAAACTCTTTCTTTAAATTAAAAACAGAATAACTACTATGCAACATGGCTTCTTTAAAAGCCGTTCAACAACTACGAATTTGCTCGAATTAATTTATTATTCCTTGAATGCAATGGATAACGGAAACCATGTAGAAGTGTTGTATACAGATTTCAGCAAAGCGTTTGATCGAATTGACATACCCATGCTTCTTTTTAAACTTCAAAAAATGGGAATTCATTACGCACTCCTCAAGTGGCTTAAATCATATTTAACTGGCCGCCATCAAATAGTAAAATACAAAGGAAAGATATCAAATCCCGTTGTTGTCACTTCAGGAGTTCCTCAAGGCTCCCATTTAGGACCACTTTTATTTATTCTCTTCGTCAATGACATATCTCTCATTATTAAAAAATTGAAAGTTTTAATATATGCTGGCGACATTAAACTTTTTTTGGTAATAAAAGATGCCAAAGACATCATCACATTCAAAGAGGAAATTCAGATATTCCATACTTGGTGTCAAAAAAGCCTGCTACAATTAAATATAAAAAAATGTAACTCAATTACCATTAGTAGAAAACAAATCCTACCCGATATAACAATCACTGTAGGAAACCAGATCGTAGAAAAGTGTGATAGAGTCAGAGATCTAGGTGTTATATTGGACTCAAAACTTACTTTCACCGATCATTATAACACAATTATTAACAGAGTTAACAACATGCTTGGTTTCATAAAACGTTTCTGCTATAACTTTCACGATCCGTATACGATAAAAACATTGTACATTGCTTATGTAAGGTCGATATTAAAATATTGCAGCATAGCTTGGTCGCCTTTTTCAATCACACACGAAGAAAGAATAGAGTCCGTTCAGAAGCAGTTTCTATTGTATGCACTCCGCAAGTTAGGTTAGACTGTATTTCCTCTGCCATCTTACACAGCTCGGTGTAAGCTCATAAATATCCAAACATTAAACGAACGTCGTGAATTTGCTATGATTTCTTTCGTAAACGATATCGTATCACATCGAATTGATTCAATAGAACTATTGTCATCCTTAAATTTATATACACCATCTAGGCATTTACGAAATAGAAATATATTTGCTACAAATCGTCATCGTACGAATTATGCCAAATTTGGACCCTTGAACCAAATAATGGATACATATAATAAGCACTGCGATAACATTGACTTTACAATGACAAAAACCAAATTAAAGCAATATTTTAATTCCTCGCATTACGTCAACTAAAAATAATGTTTGAACTTGTTCTTAAGACATATTATAAAAAAATATAAACAAAGACAAAATTGAAAAAATAGCACTTAAGACAGCAATTGTAAAACGGTCTACACTGATTGACGACAAATAAATAAATAAATAAATAAATAAATAAATAAATAAATAAATAAATAAATAAATAAATAAATAAATAAATAAATAAATAAATAAATAAATAAATAAATAAATAAATAAATAAATAAATAAATAAATAAATAAATAAATAAATAAATAAATAAATAAATAAATAAATAAATTTATAAATAAATTAATAAATAAATTAATAAATAAATAAATATTCGTTCGTACGTTCAGCTGTTGCAGTGGACTACGCACATGAAAATTTGGTAGAATGTTATTGTAAATGCTGAGCAACATTCTAAACTTTTGATTACCGCACATCTCCTGCGCCAAAATATAACATAACTGTGGAGATGTTTCGCGGTATCGAATATTGCTCAGTCTCAGCAGAAAGCACAACGAGAGACACCGAATCGACGAATTCTCGCGTCATTTTTCAAAAGGTCTTAAGTAACAAATGTAAACAAATCGAGTTAAGCGATACAAACTATTGCTCTTCTATCATTGTTTGTGATTCAAAAACATCCATCCAAATTTACTTTCATTTATTTAAGATAATCATTTATCAAAAATTGTCCAATGTACAGTTTGAAATGATGGGTACATGATTGTTACTTTGGTCATGCAGACTGCCTAACATGATTGGTGCTCATTTTCCAAAGGCGGGGCCAATCTAAAGTTAGGTACTATAATCTGAAATCTGTGAAAGGGAATCTAGTAGCATGTAGACAAAACGTCCAATGTAATAGAATGTTCAGACTACAGAGTTAGAACATGTTATAGTGCTATCTTGATGGTGGTTTCTGTGTTGCAATTATTTGACAACCGTTATAACATCTTATAACTCTCCAGTCTGTACAGCGTTTAACTCTCATTGATTTTGTCATTGAGAAAAATCGTCCAATGTAACATGTCCGATGTACAACTCGACTTGTCAAAAAGTCCTAAGAGATTTTTTCTATGTTTTAGCATGAAATTCAAAGTAAAATTGTGGTTTTACCGTTTCTTCTAAATTTTCAACGTTATTGTACACTGACTACATTAAAAATAGTATTGCAAAATTTATTGTTTTTAAACAGTTAAAATAATAATATGTCAACTTCGATTTTCTCAAAATGGTGGATATGTTACACTGGTCTATTTGAAAAGTGACGCGAGAATTCTGTGAGCGGAAGGAAGGAAGAGAAGTTTGGAGGGGGGACGTGCTGTCAAATCAGCCTACTGATCATTGTTGTATGAAACTGGTTCCAAACGTAAACAAACCCTGTAGGTTTCTTATGGCTTGCTTACGTTTGGAACCAGTTATGCGAGGTAGGCGAAGATTGTTCGTATTTGACAGCCACCTCCCCCCCTTGAGAGAAGTAGGTAGTGGTAATCACCCTTATTATTGTTTTCGTTTGAATTGAAAACGTTCGAAAGTATCCTACATTCGTATTCCTGTTTTCGTTCGAACCAATTCGAACCATTAAAGTTTTCGAACATCGTTCGTTCGAACGAATTTTTCAATTCCCATTTTCGTTCGAACGTGTTTTTCTGTCAACCAGAGAAACGTCACTTGGAACTCGCGAATCGCAAAATTGAAAGTGGTTATTGGGTGTGTTTTACGTTTCAGGTAAGAAGAAAGTTTCCAAAATTTCGGTTAATGCTGCAGTCGGAATCACCAGATTTGCACCGGACTATACGAAGTAGCCTGAAAATAGTGAGAATTCAGTTACCGTCATTCGTCGTGACCATCTTCGTCGCTGCACCTGTAAAAAAGGAAAAAGCAGAGAAACTAGCTCCATTTTGTGATTCACATTCCGTGAATTTCCCTGTGCGTAACCGCAAGTTTGCAACGATGTAAGTACAAAAAATGCAATAGAAAATAGATTCATTCCCTAATTCCATTCTCAACCAAATTTCTTTTTTTTCATTTAGGGTAAAGCAGTCAAAAAGTAAAAGCACTAATAAGGAGCAGTTTAATACACTTCTTGAGCTATTGGAAGAACAACCGGATATTGCTAAAGGCTTCACCAAGTTTAATACTACACCGTTTTGGGGGGCCATGGCCTCAGAACTCAACAGTCTTGGACCACCGACTAGGGATTCAACGGCTTGGAAAAAGGTATTCACTGATTAATTTCATTAAGTATCGATACATATGAAATAGTGCTTCTTATGTTTTTACTCTAGGTTTGGTTCGATTTCAAGTCGAATACCAAGCGCAAGCTAGCTCACAACCGCCGTGAGCAGCTAGCTACAGGAGGAGGTCCTAGTAAGCTAATTCAGCTTAGTGGACTAGAGGAGCGTGTTGTCGCACTGGCGGGGCTGGTACCAGCAGTTGAGGGCATCGACGATTCTATTAGCTTTGGGCTCGGGTCTGCTTCGGAGCAGCAAAATCGGGATGCATCCTCCAACAGCAATGTCGAAAATGAAGAAAACGAAATCCCGGATGAGGATAACGACCCCAACGAAGATTCTACACCACATAAGAAACAGAAGATTTCCATTCACAGTTTGCTGGACGCGCAGGTGGACAATCAAAGAAAATTTCATGATTCTGTTACAGATGCATTGAAATCGTACAGCAAAAGGTCGGGTGATTTAGTACACTACAACCGGCAGATCTCTAAGCAATTGACTGACATTCACAAAGTATTGAGTGAAAATGTCAAAGAACAAAGAAGACACAACTTGGCCTTGGAAAAAATCACGCTGGATAAACTTAAAGTCAAACAGAGAATCCTGGAACTTGAATTAAGTCGTTTGCAGTAAGATGTATGTCCTTTGTATTTGATCAGACTCTGAAGCAATACATTAAATAAGAACCTGTTATGCCCTGAATGCTTACAGTAGTTTATCTCATACCTATTCTCATACATGTTGCAGATATCTATAAAATCTTGGGACTCCGAATTCCTGTGGAGACGCCGCTTAAAGGCCTAACCTGTTATGTGGAGTAACTCTTTAAGGTCTGAGGTCACGTGTCGGCCAGTTTTGTTGATTCATTAAAAACACCTAAAACGTTGAATTTATTCAATTCTTCATTCATTGAAAAACTAAAACGGTACTATAGTAGTACCACAGACAAACAGACATAACACATTGAATATTTATCACTGTAAAACATCGTCGCTAAAACATAATCGCCATCTGTTGAGTACACTATAGTGGGTAGTACCACAAACGAAGTGACAGACGACTAACTGGCAAAAAACAACTAAACTAATGTGGTTCTCTATAATAGAATTTTCTTAAAAGCTTATGCCATCAGCCAACAGATGGGCTAGTATTTTTGTTTGATTTGAACAAAGGTGATTTTGTGTGCAATCAAACTTTGACAGTGTGCAAAGAGTGTATCATTTTGTCATTTTGATTATGCATTTCAGTTTTGAGTAGAGTGAAAGAGATAGAACCAAAACATTCTAGTACATTTGGTAAAAATGCTAGTACAATCCAGTAGTAGTAGTACCGCTTATATGACCGGATTAAAGCTTAACACTTTTAAGCTTTAGAAATTCCGATAATGGTCTGATTTAAACTCAGATTAAAATTAACTGCATGATTAGATTAGATTAGTTTTATTCAATCAGTCATTTTTGTTTTTTAAACTCAAGCAAATGTTGTGTAGGGCACAGCAAACGTTAACTATTTCCGATGCTTTTTTAGGTTAGTAATGAAGTTGCCTGGCACCAAGAATACAACGGTACCGATTTTTCAGGACACCAATTCTCTCAACTATTCCCCTTGCCAAACTATGTTTACTGTTAAATTCACATTCAGGACTTCCTGGCTCTGGAGCTCGATAAGGCGTAATCAGCCACGGCTCAGAGGGGTAACCGGCGTCACCTGCGAAAAAAATGCGTAGATTAAGTACATCATACAAGGTCATAAACAAAATTTTGGTATTGGTATCACCGTTTCTATGCATGTCTTGCAAACGTGCTCGGGCTATGATATGCCAAATATGAGAATCATGATTAGAGCCCTGATAGCTGGCATCGATGAATCTGATACGCTCTGTATGATCACACATCTTTGTCAAGATTCCCGTTTTTAATAAATTAAACATAAATTTTCCATGTTTTTTACTTACGATCATGGCGTTAAGGCTATAAAATCCTTTTCTGTTGTAGTACAAGTTTCGGTTTAAAGTTGGGGGGATAATTCTGATATGTGTCTATCTACACACCTTATGATTCCTGGTATTTCCGATTTATCGTAAACATTTCGTTTTGCTTTCCTCATTTCTTGATCCGTCATAGCAAATGTTATCCACTTAGGGCAAATCTTTCTTTCCAGGATAACCAGCATTTCACTGAGCACTTTAGAGAATGTTGATTGAGCTATGGCTACATCGTAGTCCTTGCCATCTCCATGTTGGTAGGTCCCTTCTGCAAAAAATCTCAAGCATGCAGCAAGTTTGTCCTCTTTCGATAGTCCGCCATGCCTTTGAGCAGGAAATTCGTCTCGAATCTCCTGAATAACGTACTGAAATGCTGATTTATTTAAACGAAAGTTCTTTGTAAATCTGAAATTGAGCGTTACAAAGCAATCTCAAGCTATTTCTATGAAATAAATGTCAAAATTTACTCTGTTTCTGATAAACTCATGATATCGGTTTTCTTTCTAAGATTACTTCTTTGTATTCTTAGTGATTGACGATTGTCCGTCAATGCAATATAACCCAGCATTACGGTATCCATCTTTCGGTGTTAGAAAGGAAATCACAACCTCACTAGTCATTCTCTGAATATTTTAGAGAATGAATCGACGCTGACGCGTTTTCAAAAATAACCAACAGAAATTAACAAAACAAAACTCTAACAAACAATCTGTACACTGTAACTGGAAAGTACCCAAATCTTGTACGTCAAATCATGGGTATTTTTTACACATTAAAAAATGGGTACAAAGTACTCACTTTTAGAAACCGTCAAGCTAGGATTTTTCTTTAAGAATTTTTTTATGATTTATGGATTATGTAATAAAAGAGACACAATGAAGAATCAAGAAGACAAACTTTATTTAAATATTTTATCGAGTCTAACATGATGAAACATCACGGCTAAAAATTACGATAATAAAGAAAAAAAAAAATAAAAAAAATAACCAGTCCAAAGTACCACTTTCCGTCCTGTGGTCTTTCCATTGAGTTCTCGCAGGTATCACGACTACAAGCATGTCATTTCAGCCGTGTAAAATTGATTTATTTATTATTTTTAACCACAAACCCAGCTGTCAAGGTGTTCGGCCTGACAGTGGTTGTTTATTTTTTTTTATATTCAACCAGTAAAACGCATATACCCTATTAATATAACCGCTCACTAATAATCGAGCTAATAATAACGGTGGAAGAGAAGTCTATTCTCACATAACATTTGAAAACGGCACAACAGATTTGTAAACACAAATTGTAAGGCAGTTAACACGCGAACAGAAGTATGCCTACGCAAACCAACAACATCATTGGTTAGGAGAAATTCTCCTCTTTCCGATAGTGGTATTGGTTTGCGTAGGTATTCTTTGGTTCGCGTGGAGAGGACCTTACAACTTTAGTTTTCAAAAGCTTTTGAGCCGTTTTCAAATGTTACATCTGTATTGTTCGTGAAACAAACGGTGCTCGGCCAGCTCTAACGAACGACGCTGTGCGCAGATTGAACGTGAAAACTCTGTTGAGAAATACAAAACATCATTGTTGACACCAATTTGACAATTAGATTAACCGAGAAATGTCAAATCCGTGCTAGCTCTATGTTTCGAATTGTTCAGAAACATCTAAGTACATCTGGTAGCACCAACACTGTTTACGGTCGAAAAAGATCTCGTTCGAACAGATTCGAACGAAAATAAGAATGTCGTTTTCGAACTCGTTCGAATCGTGTCGTTCGAACGAAAGTCGGATACGGCCGTAAGCAAGAATAAGGGTGAATAAGTCGATGTCCCTTTTATTTCATAGCACTCGCAGCTCAGCCATAGAGGTAACTCTAAGACCAGAAGGTCCCGAAATAACGGGCTCAACTTTTTGGCTCAGCTCTGGTACTCTCTTCGGTCCCAAGCTAATCGATTCACCCCTCGAAACATAGGAAAAACCAATAACCCCTCATTGTATCTGTCAAACTTGCATAGCGAATCAAAACAAACATTGCGTAGTACTAGAATTTCGACTAGAATAGGGTACGTTAATCGTTTGCTTGGGACCAATAGGCTACTAAAGTGGTGAGCCAATTTAAAATCGTTAGTTTCGTATTGATTGTTGGCTCAGCTGCGGTGCTGTTTTGATGGAGGAGTATGGAGCTCCGCTGCTTCTGTATACGCACTTAGATTTTTTTTACAGGAGTCAGTATTTTTACTGGATTTTTGGATTACTGACTCGGTTAAAATTCAAATGACTGTTATTCGTAAAGATGGGCTTAAATCGACAAATTTTAAGAAGTTAGTCTGTTAATTTTCGTAACACATTTTCTCAACTTTGAATTTTTCATAGATTTTTTAAATTTTACCAAAGAGTTCCGCAATTCAAAAACTCGGTAAAAATTACTGACTCGATAAGTGTGTACTGATGTATGGTTGGTGAAGAGGCCAGCATCTGGAGGGTATTCTCGGGCATTTTTGTTTCTTTATTAATTTATTTGATAAGGCTCAATTAAATTAACTTTACAGTGCCGAGGATTTTTGTTCACTATACACAATATCGTAAAACTTTAGTCAAAAGATACAGCACAATAAACACTTTATCTTTCGCTTTAGTCTCCTCCATCCGAACGGGATCCACTCACAAACTTATTTCAAAACGGTTGGTTTGGTGGGGCCTCATAGCCTAGTCAGTAAAGGCACGGTATTACCAAGCCGGAGGCGGCAGGTTCAATTCCCGATTCGGTCGAGGGAATCTTTCGGGCTGGAAATTTTCTCGACTTCCCTGGGCATAGAGTATATCATTGTGCTTGCCACACAATATACAAATTCATGCATTGGTATTGGCATCGAAAGCTCTCATTTAATAACTATGGAAGTGCATTTAGAACACTAAAGTTGAGAGCACGCAATAAGCTAAAATGCGCTAAGCAATAAGCTTGAAATGCGAACAAGAAGAAGTAGAATGGTTTCCAAAGTCGACGATGCAACAACCAAAAGAACTGCTGATGAATACAAATTGGGAGGACCACACTATGGTTACTGCCGAGTAAACAGACGATTGCGTGACACACATCGATAGTGGCCTGCCGAGTGAACACTCCTAAAAAAAACTTACTAGCCCAAATTCAAATTGCCATATCTAAGCGATGTGATGATAGATTTTGTTTTATTATTAATTAATGTTTTGCAAAGTAGACTAAGTGGACTTACAGTTGAAACTATTGAAAAATGGGAGGATGTGTAAAAAATTTCCCAGGAAATGAGATAATTCGATGAAAGAGATTTTTATACCATGAGATCCTGATAAGGGTGCTTCATTTTGAAAAAAAAGGATAAATTTCTTACAGGCCATCAACTAGTTCAATTCAATTACCCAATATATGAGTCTATGCCAAAAACGGTAAAGATTGATGAAGCTTTAGAGGTCGCACCAATGGATTGAAGTTTCTTTGGAGATTTCGGTGAATTACTATGGGAAATTATTAAGTTTCACTTATATTGCTCTACATTTGGTTGTAGTTATCCAAACCATGAACAAATTGGATATGTGGTTGGCTTGATAATGAAATGATTAGCGTGTTATTGCTGTGGTAAAATTGCTAATGATGCCTTTCACATTTCCATCTGTTAATCGTACCCGGTTTAGTATTTATTTTCGCATTTCTATCATTCTTGATATTCTGTAAAACTGATCGCAACAACACGTTTTTTGATCATTGTCATAGCAACAATATATTCAATTTACTTAACAATTAATATTAAAAAAAGTAGGCCAATATAAGTGATTTTTCAAATTCTACCATAATAATTCCCATACAAATTTCAAATCATTGGCGTGACCTCAAAACCTTCATCAATCTTTACCATTTTTTGTACAGGCTCATATTCTGGGGTTTGTAATCGAACTCGAGGATGAGGATAAGATATTTAATACTTTTTTTAGTTGAAGATGCTTATTTCAAATAACAGCCTAAAGTGGTAATTTTTATACGATAGATGAGGAGATGGAAGTATAGAATTGATAGTTCCATTAGAGTACGGCAGTGTGAAAGTTGCATATGGAGAGTAGAAAGTGAGTAAGGAAAACTTTAGGAAAGTGCAAATCGGTTTGATCATCTCTCTTTACCAAACTCCCCCGTTGGAGAGGGACGGTGAGGGGTATTCCCCCCCGCCACCAGTGGCAAAAAGAGACGATCGCCGACTCGCTCATGTACCGACAATGTGTTTGAAACAGTTCTATCGATTTTTACCGCACTCAAGTTGTCCTTACAGTATTAAGATTGACTTATCTAGCGGTGCCGGTAGTGTAGTGGTATGCGTGATTACCTCTCACCTCAGCAGGCATGGGTTTAATCCCAATCGGCGCCGCCGGGATGTTCTGAGGATGTTGCTTTGCTTTTATATTTCTAAATTGAAAGATAGTTACGCGTTTTCCATTGAACGGCAGCTGTAATTTCCATCACATTATAAACAAGCGCAATGAACAACTTCTATCATCTATTGTCCCAGCAATCCTAGAAGCGTCACATAGATGCATCAATTGCGCAAATCCACAGCCCCAATCTCGCTTCTAATTAAAAACCAACACAAATCGCAGTCCTTATCGAATCGCTTGTATCCTATACGTCCAATTTCGGAACTAGCGTGCGAAATCTAATCCCGATACCCAATAGCGAAATCCCAACAACAACAACAACAACAATGCCCCATCACACATTAGTGGAATTGAATGCCTCCGCTCTGCCAAACAGCACAGAAGAGCAGCGCATCAGCATCTAGTCTTATATCCCACGTTGCGTAAATCGGTACAATTTAGGAGTGATTCGTTTCGCTCGTCACAAGATAATATGTAAATATTTTGAAATTCTCATCATTCTCCATCGACCAAACCGACCGTCCGACAGAATCCGACGATACCGGATCGTGGGGGAGAGGGATACCGGAATGATTCCCCAATCACGTACCAAACCGGCCAACATGCTGCAAGAGCCTCGCTCATCCCGGTTCTATACGGTTCCGTGTTTAGTTCTTTTAGACTGCCTACCAGAGCCCAGAACGCTATAACGAAGATTGAGTCTCGGTTACCTACCTACTTGCAGCGGTGCCAGTATTCCAGGTGTTCAGTCGTCTTGCCAGCTATACCGACAGAGCAGATTTTTTGGATTTTGATTTAGTATTTGATTTTGTTTAATATAATTAGTATTGATTTATTCTTAATCTCCTCTTGGAAAAATTACTGCAATGACTCGATTGTGTCAGCCCTTTTTTTTGAAATTATGTTCTAATGTTCTACGTAACGAATGCGCTTTTTCAGTGGTCTCATTACACCAAAGTATACGTTAAACATCCATCTTGAAGCTGAATGAGAATGATTTGGAATTACGTTTATGTGAAATTATTGAAAGATATAGGGTGTCCCAGAAAGTATAAGCACAGTTTATTATTGGAATAAAACAACGTTAATTTAATGAACTCAAATGGTCAATTTGATGAAAATAATCCCCAGTTTCTTTAATCGTATGCCAAGGAGCGAACTTTTGATCCGACGCTATCCATAAGCTTCAGCACAGATGCAGCCGCATCGAGAAGAAGCGACCGAAGGAGGTCTCTATTTATGACCAGGGTTGCTTCCACTCACTTGCTATAAAAAAATGTTTTTCGGAGTTTTGAAATCATTAGATGTTATAATGATACTTGGTACTTGTAAGTTACAGGAATAGGTTGTAAAGTGTGTGTTTGACACATAAGATCTGCCAAAGTTGCTTTCAGAGCGCCACAATTAGCGATTTTACGTTTCGTGAGCGCTCACTCAGAGTGAACGTAGTAAACATTGGGAATGACACTGATATAGACAGCAAATTTATGTCAAAATATGTGTACAAAATTCTACGTTGAATTCATCATGTCCATGCAAATTCATGGATTCTTTTCGCATCATTTACGATTAATTTCGATAAGGAGTACTTCCAGCAAAATGAAATGAATTTCAGACTCGTCCTTCTCCGATATAAATGAATCTTTGCATGATTCTTTGTTTTGTGTGTTATCGATTTTTGTACATCATTTGAAAGAGCTTTATTTTCGTTCCAATTTGATTCTTTAAGGTGGAAGTGACCTAGCGAGTAAATCAAAATTCCAAAAATGATTTTCTCTGAGTGATGACTATCGGATCGGATAGGAAAAAGCTTTTGTCATTTTGTACAAAATTATAAAAAGAAAATGTTTGATAAGGAACGATTTTTAAAGTTCAGAGAACACTGTATGTGTCAAATTTTCAAAAAACAAATTACATTACGTTCTTAAATTTGTCCAAAATCTGTTGTTAATTTTTGTTAATTTTACATGTTCATATTGAAAACTTCACAGAAGGTAGCATTTGTAATAAACTGCTTTATAATAAAAAATATTGCCAAATGGCGAATCTTAAAAAAAAAAATCGAGCTTCTCCGTTTTGCATGATACTTTGCAAAATTGTTTGTTGAGGGCAATTGTTCGTATTTTTGATAAAAACGGCCATTATAGAGCTGAAGAAATGTAGTCTTTAAAAACTTATCAAAATATTTTAGCATGGAAACGGCACTTCTGATCAAAATGGTGTCTGAGGAAAACTTGTAGAGCAAAATAATTGTTTTCTAAGAAAATATAAAACAGACATTTTAAATAATTTCATGAACAAATTCCAAACAAAAAAAAGTTGGGCCGAATACTCGAGGCCAGGGTTATTTCCACTCACTTGCTATAAAAAAATGTTTTTCGGAATTATGAAATCATGAAATAGTATAATGCTAATTAGTACTTGTAAGCTACAAGTAGAGGTCATTGAGTATATGTTTGACACATAAAATCTGTCAATATTGCTTTCAGTGTCAGCGAATTTACGACTCGTGAGCGCTCACTCTGAGTGAACGCTCACGAATCATAAGATCGTTGATTGTGACGCTCTGAAAGCGAAATTGACAGGTTTTATGAGTCAAACACATACTTTACACCCTCTTCTTGCTACTTACTAGTACAACATATTATTTTAACATCTAATGATTGCATAATTCCGAAAAATATTTTTTTATAGCAAGTGAGTGGAAGCAACCCTGCTCGAGGCTTACCCGAGGTTAGAAGGGTACATTGTCGTAGGATAGGATCAGGGGAGGAGCTTGGGGCATGAAGTAGTTCGCCTCCTCGTGGTGTACCCTGGAAACGTTAATTATCGAACCCAAGGGAGAGATATTGCGGCTAAACGAACTACAGCAAAGTAAGGATGCTGGAGCCCCATCCAGCTCGTCCCAGGAGGTCGATAAGCCCTGCACAAACCCTCGTTGTGCAAAGGCAGGAGTGACACCGGGTTCTTAGAGTGTAGACGACTCTGACCAAGTCGCAGCACACGCAGCTGGTAAGCGGTCACATCTGTCCTGTCCTGCCGTGGACAGTTGTCTGGCTATCACGTCTGCTCTAGAACTCAGGCGAACAATTAACAGCGAACGATAAGAGGAAGGCTCTGTACAGAAGTAGCGAGTGTCACGTCTGTGACACACCACTAGTGTGATGCGCCATAGCGCAACCGGCCCCCTCCCATGATGTAATGCTTTCGGGCGGTTCCGGGGAGGGCAAGGGCCAAGAGCACAGGGTAAGGTTTAGTGGGTCGGGAGCGCTACTTCTCCCATCCCCACACCCTGAGTTATCTTCTCAGGTGTCTGGGAGCAGATTCCTCCCTAAAAAAAAAGAAGTAGCTTGGGAGTGGGTTTTTGTTGTCACATCAGAGCATTGTTGCCAGTATGAACGGTAATACAGTTCTAGATTCGTCTGGAGTTCAACCGGCTATTGTGACCAGTGGATGACGATGAGACTCATCGAGACTGGAGGACAAGACAAACAAAAAACTAATAAAGAGAAGATACAATACGTCAATGATAGGAATATAGGGTTGTCTTCCGTGTACCTTGAGGGTATTCAAAAATTGCTATCTGGTGGCGGCATTATCCGTACCTTGCAAACTGGGAGATTGATGTCATCGTAACCGTTTCCACACCGACAGATGTTGCTTCCCACGAGATTTATTCTCGCATCTAGCGAGTAGTGGTTGGATAAAAGTCTACTAATCACGCGAATTAAGTCGCGACTTCAGTCCAAACCTTTGAACAACGCTCTAGAAGAAACATTTTGAATAATTAAATGTAAACAGCGTCCAAGATTTCGAGTGTTCCTATCGGTTTGGTAATCTGACACACTAAATGATAAAATTCGTCGTGTGAACTTTGCCTGTCATAAAATTTGAATTCCTACGCGCCCACCTTAGCGTGAGATTCCACCTTCTCATTGCCTGGGATTGAGCAATGTGAAAGGACCCATACAAAGGTAATCATATATGATCTTTCGATCAACACACCAGCTCCCTTACCTTTGAAAGGAAATAAGATGAGTGCTTACCTGGTTTCATCGACCGAATAGCCTTAATCGAACTGAGACTATCCGAAGATGAAGGAATGGGACAAACAAATGTTAAAAACCTAAATATCTCAAAATGTCTTCGCCTTAGGTTTTAATGCTTTTTTTTAAAGGCTGATGAAAACAAAAATGAAACACGAAATGGCTTTAAATAAATACAATTCAGTCAGCAAGTTCTTCATAAAAGCCATTTTAAAACCTGATGAATTTGTTAGTGATTTAATTCAAACAAATCAAATTTTTCACAAGTGGCCCATGAAAACCAACTTTTAAGCCACCGCCACATTAGAATTATTTTGTTTGATATTTAAGGCCTGTACTCGAAAAAAATGCACCAGACAAAAGTATTCGCCAAAAACTTATTTTAAGTCGGATTTTCTTGAAACTTTCAGGGAATGAACTAATACATATAGATTATGTTTCGGCATAATTACTTTATTCAATTTCCTTTCCATCGCACCTTTCCCTTAAGACCCCTTATTACATTTTGTGCAATCGTGGAGCCGACCTTTTGGTCACTTTCATCCATTCTTTCTTCAACTCCAGCTCGTTCTTAAACACCTTGGACGATTTTCGAACTTTGGCCTTCATTATGGCCCAAAATCTTTCCACCGGACGAAACTCTGGTGAGTTTGGAGGGTTGGCGATTTTTGGTACAAAAACAACGCTATTGTCTCTGTACCAATCCAACGTCGATCGCGCGTAATTGCATGATGCCAGGCCAAAATAATGTCTCGCCTCCGTGCGACCACAGGAAGGGCAACAGACGCTTCTGAAGGCACTCGGTGCGGTAAATTTCGCTGTTGATGGTACCCATTGTGATGTATGGTTTACTCAGTTTACCGCATTGGCATATGGCCTGCCAGAGCAAGTATTTTTTGGCGAATTTGTCCACTTTCTTCTTCCTAATGTCTTCCGGAACATCAAACCGTGATTTGGCAACGTAGAACTTCAGCCCCGGTATCTGCTTTGCGTCTGCCTTGATGTAGGTTTCGTCATCCATAACCACACACATCGGTTTCGTTAACCACTCTCGATACAGCTTCCTTGCGCGGGATTTGGCCGCCGTGTTTTGTTGATCACGCCGGTTCGGTGCCTTCCGGATCTTGAATACACGAAGCCCAGCTCGTTTCATGGTTTGCTGAACGAACCAGGCGGAACACTTTGCCTTCAGAGCCGCGTCGCGAATCGAAAGGTTCGGATTACGCTTTAAATAATCCAACACCTTCCGGGCCTTCACAGGGTCAGCTGTCTTCGATTTTCTTCCACTTCCAGCCCGCCACTCGGTCGTCTGGGGCTCCTTAAACGATTTTACCACCCGAGACACAGTTGTATGGGTGATTCCCAGTTGTCTTCCGATCCATCCCATGGTCGCAGTCGGATTTTCCATGACGGCACGCAAAATTCTCCGGCGATTCTCTTTTTGTTTCGATGACATCTCAATAACCACTGAACCGATTGTTATGAAATGTTGCACATGTAAACAATTCACTCCAAACTAATTATACCCAGATTTTCATCAATTTTTACCCACGGATGAAAATGTTACACGCGGATAAAAATGGTGCATTCTTTTCGAGTACAAGCCTTATTATCTTCGTTTTCTTTCCTTTATTTTGGTCAATTTAGCGATGAGTAGATACTTGTAAAACGATTATTATAAAAAATATCTTGGATAAGCTTAATGATCAAACTGAAGAATTTTTTTTTTCTCAATTAAAAATAATAAGTTAAATCGACGTTTTCAGAGGGCAGACTTATTTTTATTTATTTTAACTTAGTACATTTCACATAATATTTGATATGGCACCTACGACTTGGTCACTTTATAAGAACAATTTGAATAATTTTGGAAATTGAATAGGATTTTCGTATGAGCTGTAACGATGAGCAACGCGATGAGCGAGCAATCAGCGATCATAAAATTGCTAGTTGTGACCTTCTGAAAGCAAAATTGATAAATTTTATATGTCATATACAAACTTTGCCACTTCTTCTTGCATCTTACAAATAAAAATTATCATTGTAGTATCCCATAGCTGTAATGAGCAATTGCAAGCCTGATTCCTAGTCCTGACTAATTCAAACTAGAGGAACAGGATTTTCCTTGTTACTTTGTATGCCTTGTCGTTAGTGACAAGACTCAGCTTTGTTCACCGAGGATGATCTTGGAACAAGGAAAAAAGGAGTTAGTTAGTCTTCATCTATGTGATTTCTAATCTTCTATTCGTTGTTCTCCAGTTTAAAGTGGTTAAGACTAGGGTTCTGATGCATGGTCATTATCGGTGTCATTCCTTTTTTTTTGCACGTATCGGCCGCTTAAAAAACAACTCCAGTGAATGTTAAATTGATTTTGAGAATATACAGCACTGCAGTGCACTGCTCCGGATTCCAGATTTTTCCAAATTTTATATTTTAACCGATCTAGATTTTCTCAAAACTGAGCTGGCAACGCTGCGCTACGTACATCTCTATTGAATATTTATCGGAATTTCATGCATACATTTTCTCCTTTTATGCGTTTTCACCCTTTCCCAAGCGAAGCGAAACGAGAGGCTCTGCTGATGATACTGCAGAAGCCGAACGGCATCGGCATTTGGCCAGCCAGAACCAGAAGTTCATTAACATGAGCCCCGGAATGATGTGTGCTTGGCCCTCCGATGATGATGGTGATTGGTATGGTCGCTCGCTGGTTCGTTGGTGCGGGGGGCTGGTGCGAGGTTATTTTTCATTCGCTCGGGAAGCATGTACCTACCTATTGTACGGGGGTGACTGAAATCCCCAAAGCCCGAGCCGCAACAAAGAGCGTGTTAGAGCATCATTACCGAGATTGACACATTTAAAAAGAGCCAACAGCATCAGCAGAGTGTGGGGGCTGACCACGGGGATTTGTACTTGGATGGTATAGTGAAGGCGGCAGCTTCGTCCCTCGGGAGAGAAAGATGAGCGATGTGTTTGGACTAGACACGTCTATTGAAGGCAAATCAAACATCCATTCAGCGTGCGGACACCTCCCGATGACGACGACGACGACGGCGGAGAGTGAGGATAATTTATCTTGCAGCTTAAATTGAACGAAAATATTTTGTATGAAGGTTAGCTAATCTGAACTGATTGGAATTGCGGTTTAGATTGTCGAAATCGAATCGTTCAAAATAACAAACAGTATTGTTCATCATTCCGCGAGATGTCAGTGTTGGGACGATTTCGGAGTTCGTTGCATCGCTCGGAATTTTGATTGTGTGGCGAGCTGAAAGCTGTAAGTTGCTTAATAAGCGATAACTAATCCAGTAGTCTTAATCATTTTCAAGTGCTAACAGTTGATCTCTGTAATCACTGCTGTATACCAATGGTTGAAAACGGTAATGACAGCCCGACCAGCAGGAAATAATAAAATTATTGTGCCTTGTGGTTTCTTCTTCCACATATTTTTGTAACAACGGTTGATACAATTTTAATCATGGATGTAGGTAAAATAACATTTTTTTTTAAATTTACTTGTAGAGATTTTTAGCCGAAAGCTAGTTCATCTCTTGGTAAAATTAGCTCAAACAAAAAGTTTGAAAAAATTATTAAAAAATATTATAGCAGTAAAACGCATATGCTAACATAATAGAGTTTTAACCCTCCGTTACTCGCGCTGTTGTACTTTGTACAACACACATGAGTTTTCCATTGCCATTTTGTTGCTGAGTTACCAATCGATCTGAAACCAACGAGTATTCATCAAAAAACTTGTTTTGGTCTAAACAAGCTAAACTTTGATTACAGTAAACACCTAAAAAATGCGGATTATAGGGAAAATGTAAATGGAAACCGCGTAAACTGTGACAATACTACGTGGGATTTTACTTCATTGATTACAACATGGAATATATCGAGATCCTGACCAGATAAAAAGTTACTGTATCCGACAAAGTTGTTCAGGAGCTCGAAGCCTTGTCGCTGGCGGACAGTACTTCAGAATTTTCTCACTACGTAGCGCTAGTATACATGTGAAATTCTTGTATGTGATATATCTCGAGATCCTGACCAGATAGAAAGTTACTGTCTTTTACAAAGTTTTTCAGGAGGTCAAAGCCTATTGTTTGGTGCTCAATAGTTCAGAATTTGCTCACTACGCGACGATACTATACACGTGAAATTCTCATATAAAATATCTCGAGTTCCCAACCAGATAGAAAGGTACTGTCTTGAGCATAGTTGTTCAGAAGGTCAAGGTTTTTTCGCAGATGGACAGTAGTTCAGAGTTTTCTCACTTTGCGGCGCTACTATACAGGTGAAACTCTTGCATATAAAATATCTCTAGATCCTTACCAGATAGAAAGTAAATGCATTTGGCAAAGTTTTTCAGGAAGTCAAGATCTTTTTATCGAGTAACAATAGTTCAGAATTTTCTCACTATGCGGCGCTAGTATATATGTTCCTTTCTAGTTTATTCAATAGCTCAAGATCTTGATCAGCTAGAAAGTTGTGTCTTCGGCAAATTTGTTTAGGGGGTCAAGAATTTTTGGCTGGTAAACAGTAGTTCAGAATTTTCTCACCACGTGGCGTTAGTATACATGTACACTTCTCGCATATGCTATATCTCGAGATGCTGATCAGATAAAAAGTTAATGTCTACGACAAAGTTGTTCAGGAGGTCAAAGTCTTTTGGCTGGTGGACAGTAGTTCAGAATTTTCTCACTTCATGGTGCTAGTATACATGTGAAATTCTCGCATACAAAATATCTCAAGTTCTTAACCAGATAGAAAATAACTGTCGTCGGCAAAGTTGTTCAGGAGATCACAAAATTTTTGCACGTGGACAGTTGTTCAAAATTTTCTCACTACGTAGCGCTAGTGAAATGTGAAATTCTCGCCTGTGATATATCTCGAGATCCTGACCAGGTAGAAATATATTGTCTTGAACAAAGTTGTTCAGGAGGTTAAAGCCTATTTTTTGGTGCACAATGTTTCAGAATTTTCTCATTACGCGGCGCTAGTGTACACGTAAAATTTCCACGTATAAAATATCTCGAGATCCTGACCAAATAGAAAGTTACTGTCTTCGGCAAAGTTGTTCAGGAGGTCAAGGTCTTTTGGCCGGTGAACAGTAGTTCAGAATTTTCACACTGCGCTGCGCTAGTATACACGTTCAATCCTCATATAAGCTACAGCTCGAGATCCCGAACAAATTCTGAAAAAATCAATCATGATTCTTCAGAGTAACTTTTGAAAAATATTTTAACTTTGGGTGAACTTTTGGTATACAAAATTTGAAAATGATATTGAGAAATTTGCCTCTTCGTATTTCCATTCAAAATCTTTCAAATTTCTAAAAAGAACGAAAATTTGACGTTTTTAGGGGGTGTCCTTAAACTTATGATCGGGAGTGTACGGTTTTATAAATTTCTCTATTCAACTGAGCAAAAGTGCCTCACTCTCTGAGCTAGTCTCGTTGTCCGTGCACACTAGAGTGATGCGAAATTTGAAATTTTCGCTCCACAATACTTAAACGATTTCAAATCGGATCCTGAATAGCCTGTCAAAATTTGAACCCATTTGGTGAGAAACTGAGATGGCACAAGCCATTTGAAGTTTGTATGGTAAAACCAAGATTTTTGTTCATGTCTATCTTATAATGCACCATATCGGTCTGCTTCAAAAACTTTCAATTCTACTTGTAGGAAATTTTCCCAGCTACAACTTTGCTGAAAATCACTTTTTGATTAAATGCAAGGATCGAAAGTTATCAATGGTTCAATGCGCTGATGTCTTATGATCATGCTCAATCAACTGCTCAGCAGGCAACATTGGTGTTTCTGGGGCGTTGAATAGGACACACAAATCATGGCTACTATGTCACACTGCAAAATACAGTGTTGCCTACAGAGCAGCTGCTTGATCATGTCATAAGTTAACCAATCTATTAAATAATTAATAACTTTTTCCTGTCTCGTTTTATATAGAAACGATCTTGAGCAAAGTTGTAGCTGAGAAAATTTTCTGTAAGAATGGTTATTGAACTGTTTCGCAGCTCAATATGGAAAAAGAATAGAAGGCAATGAACAAAAAGTTGAGATTTCCCATAGTAATTTACGTGTAAACTTCAAATGGCTTGTGCGAAATCTGCTTCTACCCAAATGAGTTGTAACTTTGGGAGGCTAATCAGGACTCGATTTGAAACCATTTCAGCACTGTGGAGCGAAGAAGTCAAATTGTGCATCAGTCTAGTTCACACGTAAATACAGGCCTTTTTTTTTATTCTAGACCCCTTGATAAATCATTTTGAAATTAGTCTAAAACGAAAGGGAGACTCTAAACATTAATTTGGTGGAAGTTTCAGCTATATTGATCTTTTAAGATAATGTTTTCCATCT
The DNA here is from genome assembly GCF_037179485.1 of Ochlerotatus camptorhynchus. Classification (NCBI taxonomy): domain Eukaryota; kingdom Metazoa; phylum Arthropoda; class Insecta; order Diptera; family Culicidae; genus Ochlerotatus; species Ochlerotatus camptorhynchus. Next base: position 2,195,863 of record NW_027040681.1, on the reverse strand, counting down.
GAGATACGTGTTACCACTAATTTATCATAGGTATACAAGTGAAACGACTCACCCCAATTTATGTATCTACAAATCTGCATGAAAATCTTCACCAGAAAAAGAAATCCAGAATATTTGTCTTATCCGGATCTTAAGGCGGATGTAAATTGTGATTTTTATTTTATGATATTAGATTTGCGAGAATTGCCCACCAAATTTTGAGAAATTTATGAACTACTGTTCATCAGCCAAAATATCTTTATCTCTGTTTAGGATCTCGAGATATTATGTATGCGAAGATTTCACGTATATTTTAGCGCCGCGTAGTGAGAAAATCATGTACTGTCGACCAACGAAAAAGTTTTGATCTCTTGGACAACTTTGCCGATGACTGTTTAGCAGGTCTCGAAATTTATCTAATGTGAGAATTGCACGTGTATGCAAGCGCAATCATGTGAAAAAAAATTAATTTCTGTCCACCAGCCAAAAGGCCTTGGCCTCCTGAACAACTGTGCTGAAAATAGTAACTTTCAATCTGTTTAGGATCTCGAGCGGTTGTATATGCGAGAATTGCATGTGTATACTAGCACCGAGTAGTGAGAAAATTCTGATCAACTGATCCAACTGTCCACAGTGGAAATTGCACGCATAAACTAGCGCCACGTTGTGAGAATTTTTTAAACTACTCCATCAACAAAAAGTTCTTGACTTCCTTAAAAACTTTGCCGAAGACAGTAACTTTTTATCTGGTAAGGATCTAGAGATATTTCATATATACTAGCGCCGCGAAGTGAGAAAGCTCTAAACTACTGTCCATCAACGAAAAGGTCTTGACCTTCTGAACAACTTTGCCCAATACAGTAACTTTCTATCTGGTCAGATTCTCGAGATATTTTATATGAGAATTTCACGTGTATACTAGCGCCGCGTATTGAGACAATTTTGAACTATTGTGCACCAAGAAATAGGCTTTGATCTCATCAACAACTTTTTCGACGACAGTAACTTTCTATCTAGTCATGATCTCGAGATATATCACATGCGATAATTTCACATATATTCTAGAGCTATGTAGTGAGAAAATTCCGAACTACTCTCCACCAGCGAAAAGGTTATGATCTCTAAAACAACTTTGCCGAAAACAGCAACAGCAACAACAACAGCAATACACCAAGACGATTAGATGAAAACTCGCATTTTTATTACACTTTTTAGTAAGTGAATACTGTGTAAAGGGAGAGAAGGATTAGTCATTTCTATTTAAATCCACTACCTTATTTGCTTATCCTTGACAGATAGGCGTATTTAGTCTACAATGTACAGACTTCTTCAGTGTCGTGAACTAATAGTCGAGTTTTAGTACAAGACACTGAAGAAGTCTGAACATTGTAGACAAAATACGCATATCGGTCAAGGATAAGGAAATAAGGCAGTGGAATTAAACGGAAATTACTAATCCTTCTCTCTCTCTCGTTATACAGGTATTCCACTAATAGTACGTTCAGACTATAGTTGATATCATGTTATATAGGCTATCTTGCAATCAGCGCTGAAAACTAGATGTATGATACATGATATAAGCCATAGTCTGTACGGGGTACAGACGCGCACATTATCCGGATAATGAAATCTGACTCTTTTGTCCAGTTTCGTGTGAAATGCGTGATATTTCTGCTTTATCCGTGCAATATTTCTGGATTGTTCAGCAAAATTCGATTGCATGTGCTTGAAGTGGTACTGGAAGTAGTATTCAATTTTAACTGGAACCATGGTTATCATTGGAACATATATGACGATGATGATAGTGGTTTACCACCCATTGTAGCACGGAAACTAAGTCCGACAGCAGTGAGCTCTCTTCTCTGTTTGTCTTGATCAAGCTTAATAACCGCTGATTGTCGTCAACATGTCACTGTATGAAGGGCCAAAAACGGATTGGGTAGATCGATAGGCAAAGTCGCCTATACGCTTCTACGGAACAATAAAGAATCTCCTTCCAGCAAACAGGAAGATGCCCCAATGAGTGGGGAGAAGAGCCCGCCTTTTATCCACGAAATGTTATCAACAGGGAGTTGGCATTTCCACTCTCCCCGTCCAAATCACTTCAATTGGGGGACCGTCCCTTACCTTTTTTATATGTATTTCAATATATATACGAGTTGATTGTTATGATTATTGTCAATAATCATATTTTTTTTGTGATACTAATCATCACAGAATCCAACCTTGAATCGTAAACCAGGCGAGGCATTCCACGAAGGTTCGCAAATCGATCCTGACCGATCATTTCCAATTACGCTGAAACTTTGCAGAGTTGTTCCTTTTTAGTAAAGGCGCCATTTTGTGCTCTCAGTTTTTCATATTGAATCACGACTACTTTTGGAAAAGGGCTTGTGTAAAAATAGTACTAATGAGTTTAAAAATATATAGTGCCGAAACGCTTTGATCGATTGATTTGGTGTCTTGAGCAAAGTAGTAGATATTATTTTGGCAATTGTGTTAAAAATATACACTGTAAAAAAATTCGTTTGTATCAATGAAAAAAATTATATTTATTATTAAAAAAGTTAATTTCTCAAAAAGTGCATTTTTGAAAATTTTCGTTTTAAGCCTCATTGAAGCTCATAATGTTTGCTACTGGCAAAGTTTGGTAATGGTTAACTCAAAAACAAAAAAGTTATGGTTTTTTGAAAATTTCACGATTTTTACATTTTTATTAAAAACACATGTTTTTTAACCGTGTTTATTTTTTCAAGAATCGCATTTTAATATTGCACAACTTTCCCGAAGACACCATAGCAATCAAGCAAGCCGTTTTTGCAATGTATTAAAATGTTTATTTTATAAGCGCTTTTCTACACAGGCCCTATTGGAAAAGTAGTCGTTATTACAATTTGTAATAGCGAATCCCTATCCGTGGTAACCCACTGTTCAAATGAAAGCTGATCAATGCATTTTTCCTCTAATTGTTTTAATAAAATGTTTTCTAATGCGGAAGAGTCTGGACAATCTTCACAACACCGTAGATAGCAATATGTTGTCTTGTTTTCACAAAGTAGGCTGTCAGTGAACGTTTTTACATCATTTAATTGGTTATGTTTTTTCAAACTGTGTAAAATTAGATTGATGTTTTCATGCGTTGTACACACGCAAACATTGTGGGTTCCAGAGCTGGTTAAAAGTTTACATTGCTTAGGGCGGAGTTTTGCAAATGAAGAGAATCCAATTTTTACAATGGAAGTGAATTTCATTGAATCGTTTATAAGCTTCTCTCAAAGTCATAATTAGTAATCTTTTTTGAATGGCTTGTCGTTTTCCTTCTTTCTGCACAGACACATAATCTTTTTGACCAGGCATTGCCCGGCTTATATCATCATCTTCAAAAAAATTTATTACTGCAAATTTTGTTTCATCACTTAAGCCTGTGCCATATTTTGCGGTTTTTGACGAATGACCTTCCTTTATCAACTTAGCCTTTGTTGCAATATATTTACTAGCATTAAATTGATCCATAACTTTTTGTGTTGATCATGAATAAGGCAATAACGGTAAAATTAATAATTTTTCACTTCTTGCAGTGGATGCATTGGAAAACTTTTCCTTCATGTTTTCTAAAAGTTCTTTGAGTTCATTCACTTCGTCCGCCTCAGGCTCGAAGTTGAAAAGATTCTTTCTAATACCTTCGTTGATTTCACGGTGCTTCTTTTCGGGGTAGTGGATGTAGTCCCACGTCTATCGTTGATACCTGGATTCCTGCAATGCCTTGGTTGAATATCTCGATGTTGACTGGTTGAGTGAATTCTTGGTACGATTGAACTGAAGTAACTGATGTCATTGGTGGTACAGTTGTAAGGCTTTCATAGCTCGGTACGACAGGTACTATCACTGTAGTTGGCATCTTTGAGCTTCCGGCAACATGCTGTTCCTCGTTTGAGATGAAAAGAGCTTGTTTATCAACACGAAGAAGGCGAAAACCAGTATTCAATCCTGATGCTTCAGAATATCCAATCGATTTTAATTTCTGGATATAATATTCGAAATATTCCTCAGCCCTTTCGAGCACTTGACTTCCTCGAACATCACTGGCGTGCACAGGGTGGGGCAAGGTGGGGCAATTGCTCCACCTTTTATAAATAAGATTTTTATTTCCACATGATAAAAAATATCTAGATTTCTTGATAACTTGATTTGAAGGTAAAATTGAAACTCTTTTATTGCGTCAATTCCTTTGAGATGGTGCCTGAAAATTGCACCACAAAGGTGCATGAAGGGACAAACTTCAAAGAAATTTTTTGGTCCAAAGATTGCACCACATTGGTGATTACAAGAAATTTATGGTGTAATTTTTTTTTTTGAAGTTTGTTCATGGAGGGTTAAAAGAAAAGGGTAAATTTAAGGTTAAAAATTCGTCTATTTCTGGTTCTAGTTCAAAAATTGAATCGCGCTAAAAATTTGGAGGTGCACATTTAACTGAAAATTTCTGGTGGAAAGTTCACAACACTGTGGTGAATGTAAAAGCATGGTTTAATAATTTGTCTGGTGCATAATTTGCATCGTTCTGATGAATGCAAACTTCACTGAACATTTATGGTGGAAAATTTGCACCATTCTGCATGAAGAGGCAAAGCCTGAAAATTTCACAAAGGTGCATGGTGAAACAAACTTCACTGACAATTTTTGGTGCACCGTTCTGGTGAATGGAGGAGCATGCTCTATCGAAAATCTCTGGTGCGAAATTTGCATCACTTTGATAAATGAAATGAACAGAAAATTGCTGGTGGAAAACTTGCACTAGTCTGGTAAATGAAGGCACCAGCTTTATTTAAAATTAATCTGAATTTTTAATTTCTGGTGGAAAATCTGCACCATTCTGGTGAACCGATGGGCAAGCGTTTCGGAAAATTTTTGGTCTTAAATTTGTTGAATAAAGAAACAAATTTTAATAATAATTTCTGGTGTAAAATTTGCACCATTCTGATGATTGGAGGGAAGCTACTTTAGTGAAAAATTTTTGGTGAAAAATATGAAAATAGGGGCAAGCTTTATTTGAAAATGTCTGGTGGAAAATGGAAAAAGGAAATCGGTATCAATCAGAAGATTGGAGAAGCAATTTAATTGAACATTAATGGTGGAAAATTTGCATCGTTCTGGTCAATTCAAACTTTCTGGTGTTAAGTTTTCTGGGGGCAAGTTTGTATTGAAAATTTCTGGTGTATGATTTGCAACATTCTGCTGCATGGAGGGGCAAGCTGAATTGAAAATTCCTGATCTAAAAATAGCACAGTTCTGGTGAATGGAGGGGCAAGTTTTATTGAACATTTCTGGTAGAAAAACTAAAACGTTTTGATGAATGGACAGACAAATTAAACTTGATTTCCAAGAAGAACGTAAAGGATATTGAATTCTGAGGACAGTTCCAAAAGAAAATATTTCTAGGAATGATTTCATGAAATTTCTGCGAATAATTTCTAATGAATCCTGCAGATAGTTCCAAGATAATTTCGAAAAGAATACCGAGAGAATCAAATTTTGAATGAAATTCCAAAGGGATGTTGAGGAAAATTTCAAGGGAATTCCGAGGATAATTTCAAGCTAATTCTGGGAACAATTCTGAAGAATACAGAGGAAATTCTTCTGAAACCCCAAGGGAATTTTAGTTCCAAGGTGTTCTGAGTAAAAGTCAAGAAGGGTTCTAAAAATAATTCCAGAGGTCTTCTGAGAAGAATTTCAAAAAAGCTCATATAGTTCTAAAAATTTCGAAAAGAACCTCAAGGAATTCTGAGGATGGACTTTTTTGCAACTGTACAAAGTCTAAAGACAGTTTTTGGATTCCCTAATTGAAAAGCGGGTATTAGTTTGCCATTACATTTTGATCTATTGTTGTGTTACTAAAAATTCGTCTAAGAATTTTCTCTGAAAATTTAAAGTCATTTTTTACGGTGGTTAAAAAGTTACAGCTGTTTATGTGCGTTGCAATAAATTCGGGTTTGTCCTTTATATCATCTTTAAAACATGTTGAATGTTCGGCATTATTTTCTGTCACTCCGACTGGCGGTACTTTGGGATAGGGTGGACATGCTCAATCCTTCGCACAAGTCGTCATTCCGTTAACAATCATGTACTCGCTTGTCAAAATAGTTTTGTGCGCGTTTGTTCCAGTCGTTACATATTTGTTAAACCTCTTTAATGATCGTATTAGTCTTGGTATTTAGGTCAAAATTTGAAAAAAATAGAACTACAATTTTCGCTAAAAATGACCAAGTTCAACGTACTCGCAACGGTAATAGTTAAGTGTAACTACAACAGCATATAAGGGCTTACAAAACCTTGAAATAGTCAAAAATAAACTGTAACGATACCTTCAGAATATATAAAACGTACTGCACAAAATTTCAGAAAGGTAACTGTATAAAAGATGACACCAGTACCTTGAAGAATTTATTTTCTTTGGTTTATATTTTTAACCTGTAAAGAAGAGCATGCCGCAAAACATTATTACAACGATTTCTACAGGGTTCAGAAATTGGAAGAAAGCGACCAATATGCTGGGCAAACACAATCGCAGTGATACCCATGTTGGTAGTATGGACGCGTGGAAGAATTTCAAAATCAGGAAGGGTATCGACGAAAAACTGGACCACCAAAAAAAGAGGTATGATTGCTGCTAGTAAGGCAAAGCGGCTACAAAATCGCTATATAATGGAACGTTTCATCAATACTATGCGCATACTTTGTAAAGGTGGCCGACCACTTCGTGAACATTCGGAAGCTAACTACGATCCTGTGCTGGAAAAAACACTTGGCGGAAGGTGCCAAAAATTGCCAGTACACAAGTAACCGAAAATTCGTTGCACAATGTAATGTTACGGAACATTGCGAAATCCTTGCGAGGAAAACCAGTGGTAATCATTGCAGATTAGACGAGCGATTGTGGCCACCACGAGCAGTTGGCGATTGTCATCAGGTATATTGATAATGATCGGCCGACGGAAACATTCGTGGGTGTGAGACGGGTGTTGAAAACAGACGCGATGATCGTCTTCAATACTATTTCTGAGGTCCTGACAGCGATGCAGATTTCTTGGGAGCAGGTGTTGGCAGTATATTTTGACGGTGCCAGCCCAATGGCTGGCAGCACTGCTGGAGTACAAGCCAAGGGCAAGGACGAAAACAGCAATATACTTTTATGAAGAACTTTGAATGTGTTGGTTTATTTTCTTTTGACAGATACGCGTATTTCGTCTACTACTTGCAGACTTCATCAGGGCCAGTACTCAACACCACTGATCCAGATTGGATTGATCAAGAGCAATATACTGTTTGTTCACTGCTATGCGCACTGTTTGAACCTTGTACTTGTCGACGCAGTGTGCATGCGAAAGGAAGATGCGATTCTTATTGGTCATTCATATCGGTTTGGCGGTGCTATCACCACCATCTAAAGTGACTGCAGCTGAATCCAACCACCAAGGCAACAACATTGCAGCAAATGTATCATTTCGGTTAAAGCCCTACTATTGCAACCATTTGACGAACTGATCATGATTAAATTGTCAATTCCATTGGCTGTCTGAAAGCAGTTTCCATTGAAGAAGATGAACCACCACCGGAGTAAAAAATAAATAAAATTAGCTAAATTGAACAGTAGGGAAACAGTGGTGGTTGGACATTACCATCTCTAACGCACTTTGGAGTACTCCCATCCCCAGATTAAATGCACCATAGAAAAAACAATTGCCCCTCCTTCACAAGATTCTTGTTCACGCTAGTGTAAAACATGCTCGTTCACTCATGTTGCTTCCTGTATTAAAAAAAATTTAAAAATAATAATCTTTAATAATGACTTCATTGAAATACAACTGAAGATTTTGCTTACCTTTTAACCAAATGGTGTTACACTTATTTCCTATGATAACTTTTTAAGATGTATGCGGTAAAAAGCAATCTTTGTGATTAACTGCTTGTTTTCACCATTCAAACTCATTTAGTATCAGATAGATAGGTACAATTTCTACATTAGGTACAGACAGATGTTTTTGGTGTTCACTACTACAGTGTTGAGTATTTGACTTACTACCGTTAAGATCTCTGATACAACTATGCAAAATTGAAGACAATGAATAAAACCCTGGCGAATTGCTGTCTATTTTTTCACTCAGTTTATATTGTGTGGTAATGCAAAATTATTTTCTTTGTCTTTGTCTTTGAATCAGAAAAAAACAATCCATAATGTTCTTGAATCTTGGTAATCAAACCATGGTTTGCCGCACCTTTACTGACTAAGTTGATGAGATTTCGCATGTATTCTGCACGATGATTGCTAATGATGTATGCTTTTGAAACATAAATAGGGGAATTTACGTATTCTCGGCAACCTAAGCAGCGACGTTCTTTCTATAGCCTTTTTCTCTAAGAAACGCACACATATGCAGTATTGGTTTGTTTACAATCTTTTGCTGCCAGCTGCTCTAACAATTTCAGTCGAAAGAATTGTTAAAAACTGTTTTGAAACGCTTTTACAAAGCTCCAATCTTCTCTAGTGAGAGCGAATATTGTCGGCAACCAGTTTTTCTTCGGCAACCGTTCCATTTGAACTGCATGTAAATATGCTGTTCTATTATCGGCAACTCGAAATCAGCTACAATTTGTAGTGCGTGTGTTGCATTTCAAGAAAACCTTGCTAAATTGCTTTTTCTCAGTGGTAAAAATCTAGTCAAATTGAAGCTGAAAGCATAAAGAATCGTTTGTATGCATTCAGCGAAGTGTTTTCGTAAGAAAATCCAGTGAAAATAGTGTTTCAATTTGGGTTGCCGAAAATAGTCTGGCATGCCGAAGCCGTCATTTCCCCTAACTACACACTACTAAAAAGTCTAGTAAATTTTAGTGTCCTGAAACTGACATTAAAATTAGTTGAATGAAACGAGAAATTCTATTCAATCAGTGCACTTTACGTCGACTTGTTTATATTTAGGTTTTAGAACACTTTATTTTTATTGATTGACATGATCACAATTGAAGTAGGCGGAACAACCAAACGTAAATAATGGCTTTTAATGCAAATTTCTGGAGAATAAAATCATACCCACGCAAACTAACAATGCCATTCGATAAAAAAAAACCCGAATTTATCCACCTATGATGTGATCAGACCCTTCTTACTTATTCAAGTTTATTTATTTTATTGTCATTATCAGTGACCAAGCCCCCCACCCCCGTGTAATCCAGTGACGCTACGCCACTGCCTGGGGGTACCCGGAATATATCCGGGTGTAGTCTATTTGGTGGGGCTACCAATCACCTTATCATCGTATTTTAATGTGATTTAATGGGTTTTAATTCAATTCATATTCAAGCAACTTCTCCGGGGTACCCGGAACATGTCCAAGTGTGTCCAATGTGGTCTGGAACACTTAACACGACTTGCATTGATCTTAGTTTTGAATTCTGTAGTAATTTGATGTGTCGCATGATGGTTTTAATACGTTTTCCGTTAAATCCAGCGTGAATGCCCATATTCACCGGATCTTATTCCGGCCATATCTCCGGAACCGGTTCACCGATTCCAAAATTCAATAGCGTTCAATGGGACCCTAAGACCTATCATTTGGCGCCGAGTTTGTCCAAATCGGTTGAGCGGTTGCTGAGAAACGTGAGCGCATTCATTTCGTTACATACACACACACACACATACACACATACACACATAAACACATACACACATACACACACACACACACACACACACACACAGACATGTTCCGATCTCGTCGAGCTGAGTCGAATGGTATATGACACTCGGCCTCGGATCGATAGTCGGTTTTTCAAGTGATATCTATACCCTTCTTTGTAAGAAGGGTAAAAAAGAAAATTAAAAAATCGTCAATTTGAATGGAATTGCTCCTTCAGTAAGGGTCGCTAGTTTCAACATCATATATATATATTTTTTTTTTTTTTTTTTATTCATTTAGTTCTAGCTCAATATTCATCAAATGAATTTTTTAGTTTTGTTAGTAACGATACCTTTTCATGGTATCAGATGTAATGAATCCTAACTTTTCAATAGGGCCTGTGTAGAAAAACACTAATGAAATAAACATACCTATATTGCAAAAACGGCTTGCTTTCTTGCTATGGTGTTTTCCAATCAATCCAACAAACCATTTCAGCAATATATATTTTTAGCTCATTAGTGCTATTTTTACACAGGCCCTGTTAGAAAAGTAGTCGTGATTCAATTTGAAGAACAGATAGCACAAATTGGCATCTTTACTAAAAAAGAAAAACTGTGCAAATTTTCTTCAAAATCGGAGCCGACAAATTAAAAAAAAGTAGAGAATTGCTCAGGTCCATCAACAAAACACTCGTTCGGAGAAGGGGCTCATGGTCATCTTCTTCTTTTTATTCAGGTTTGCTCACCACCCAGAATGAAGGCTCGGTGCGGTTAGTAATACCAAACAGTGTTACATGCAAACGAAAAAAAGATACAACCAGAATTAGCTTTTTTTAAAGTACCGTATGCGTGATAATGTTTGCATCATCGTACAAATAAGGTTCCCGTTTCACCTGTGCATACAATGCCTTGGTTTTCTTTGCATGCACGTAACCTATAGCTCATACCGTAGTAGGCTGTGTATAAAAGAAAATGATTTACTTAGTTTGACAGTTGCGCCATGACGAAGTGGCAGCGTATTCGTGATTTGTCCCACGCGCAATTGTCGCAAAAAGACATTTCAATCGCCGTGGGAGTGTCCCGGTGGACCGTCAAAAGGGTTTTAGACCGAGAAAAAAAAGGACAACTATCCACAAAGGTGGCCACAGGTCGTCCGAGGTCAGCTCGGGTTCCGAGGGTTATCGCTGCTATCAAAAGAAAGATTCGGGTGAATCCAGTGCGTTAAAGGGTGTCCACGATGAAATTGCCACACTATGAAATTGCTCTAACTTTTTAACCGTTGGGTAGAATTTAATGAAAATTTGGGTGGATTTAGTTCATAGTGCATTATTTACATCCTGCAAGTTTTAAAGTCCTGTGATCAAAACTCGCGGAAATGGAGTCGAAAGAACAGCTCGTGCGTGATAAAATCTTGCGCATTCATCACGAGAACAAGGATCTCTCGCATCGTTCCATCGCTAAAACGTTGGGAATCGCGAATTCCACGGTGTCGCGAGTGATTAAGCGGTTCGAGGAACGGTTGACCACCGATCGGAAACCCAGAAGTGAAGGAAAAAGTATTCCGTACAACACCAAAAATCACAACCGCGTAGTTGGGGCCTTCAACCGAAATCCGAACGCCTCCGTTAGGGATGTGGCTAAGAAGCTGCACCTAAGCCGAAGTTTTGTCCAGAAGGCCAAAACTAAGGCTGGGCTTCGAACGTTCAAGGTACAAAAGGCCCCTAATCGCGACGAGAAGCAGAACAAGTCCGCCAAAACCCGTGCCAGGAAGTTGTACCTCAACATGCTGACGAAAGTTGAATGCTGCATCATGGACGACGAAACATATGTGAAGGCCGACTTCAAACAGATCCCCGGCAACCTGTTTTTCACGGCCAAGGATAAGTTCAGCGTTCCGGAGCATGTCCGCACTCAGAAGATATCCAAATTTGCGAAGAAATTCCTGGTTTGCCAAGCCATCTGCACGTGCGGGAAGCGGAGTGCACCTTTCGTGACCCAGGACACGATGAACGGACAGGTGTACATAAAAGAGTGCCTCCAGAAGCGGCTGCTTCCTCTCCTGAAGGCCCACAACGTCCCAACAATCTTCTGGCCGGATTTGGTCTCATGCCACTACTCCAAGGACGTGCTGAAGTGGTATGCGGACAATAAGGTCAATTTCGTGCCGAAAATGTTCAACCCTCCCAACACTCCGGAGCTCCGCCCCATCGAGAAGTACTGGGCGATTATGAAGCAGCACCTTCTTAAACGACCTAAGGTAGTGAAGACAGTCGAGGAACTGAAGAAAGTATGGGTTTACATGCAAAAAACGGTTGATTCACAGGTTGTGCAGAATCTTATGGCCGGGGTTAAGGCCAAGGTGCGGGCATTTGCGTATGGACTGTAAATAAAATACGAGTAAATTGGTAAAATGAAGTTTAATAGTTATTTCTCAATCCCTGAAAATTTGATGGCAATCGGATGAAAACTCGAATTTTGCGAATCAATTTTGTGTGTGGCAATTTCATCGTGGACACCCTTTAAATAAGGAAAATGGCAAAGGAACACGGGATCAGTGACTTTACGGCACGGAACATCAGAAAGGAAGATTGCGGGGCGAAGTTGAGGGCACGGAAAAAAAAACTCACAAGATTACCAACCGCATCCGGGACCTACGAGTCGAACGATGCAAGAAAATCTTGACCTTTTATAAGCGAAAAAATCCGGTAATCCTGTTCACCGACGAGAGCATGTTTACCGTCGATCCCGTATCAAATTCCAGAACCGACCGGTATATTAGTTCCCTTCCGGTAAAAGACGTGGCTGACGAGCACAAGAATTTGTATCTGACCAAGCATCCTGCTAGCGTTATGGTGTTTGGATTGGTGGCTTCCGATGGCAAAAAATGGACCCGGTGTTTATTCCAGAAGGCGATAAGATCAACACGGAGGTCTACATCGGGATTTTAAGTAAGTATGTTCTTCCGTGGATCAAAGAACAGTACGGTCCGAAGCCAAATGTTGTATTTCACCAAGATGGGGCTCCGTACCACACCTCGAACCGCAGCACTCAGAAGTGGTTGCAGGAACATCTTCCGTTCTGGACGAAGGGTATGTGGCCGCCATCTAGCCCCGATTACTCAATATGGCGCGTCATGAAGCCCAAGGCCTGTTCTAAACGGAACCTGAGTACAGAAAGCCTCAGACAAAAATTGACCCGTACCTGGAGAGAAGTGGATCCAGACTACATTATTAGAATTTGCCGTGCATTCCGGAAGCGTGTGGAGGCCGTAATTGCAGCAAGTGGAAACTCGATCGATGAATAACATAGTTTAAGACTCTGAGAAACATCCTCCCTTTAAATAAATAAAAAACAAACTCGAAAACGAAATTTTTGAGATTTTTTTTTTAATTTTAACATTGCTCAATGATGCAAACATTATCACGCATACGGTAATAGTCATCTGAATACCCAACTAACCATATCTCAGTGACATTGTCTCACTCTGAACCTTAATTAAAAGTTATTTTGTGATTATATGGTTACTTTGGTACTCACATGAAATGTTGTGCAAGTACCACAAGTTCAACATCGCCCAACTATGGACTGCTCAATGTTAATACAATTTACTCTTTCAATCAGCGTACACCAACATGATAATCTTCTAAGGAACACCTAAGAATGTATAGAGATCAAGCTCAAAATACAGTACCATCAGTTAACTTCATAAACATCAAACTGTCCAATATTGGACCCTGCCAACCAGGGCTCTACATTTTCGAAGCTCTAAAATGAACTCGAGTTTTATTTCTCTCATACACACGTGTTCAACGCTTCATTTCTATAACGCCTAGCTAGACTATCAGCAAGAAATGATAATGAAAAAGAAGCACGCTTAGAAGGAAACGCTGGCTGTGGATCTTCTCGTCGTTGCTTTGCTCATCGCTTTCAATGTAATAGCGAATTCGTTTATTATCGGGGTTAACACCAGTTCCAACCCAGTGCGAAACCGAACTTTTTGTCAGTGCGAACCTCAACCTGAGCTGGGTTTTAAAAACAAACGATCAAACTGACGTTTGTCAGAAAACAAGCAGACCCAATCTTGATACCCGATCCAGGTTGGAACTGAATAATAAACGAATTCGCTATAAGTAACGTCTATTTTCTAGTTAAACGCAACCTCATTATGGCTTTCAATCCCCTTTCACGAACACTCTATCACCGCTCTTTCAATTTGTTTAAAATGCGTTATGTCCCGTTTTCGTTAATTTTTTTTTTGATAAATATGTGGATGGAAGATAAATTAAACATATAACGTGTTATCTTCAAGTGTTTTCAGGTGAGAAATGCTTTAAATTTGTAATTTCATTTTCCGTCATATACGTCATGAAACCTCTGTTGATGTGTTTCATGAAAGAGAAAACTATCAAAGTCGAGCGCTCTGTCGCTCATCCATTTCACCGAAGCTTGAAAGGAAGACCAATGGAGCGACGGGAGAAAGAGAGACAAGGGATTGAATATTTCTCGCGTCACTTTTCAAATAGACCAATGTAACATATCCACCATTTTGAGAAAATCGAAGTTGAAGTTCGACAGATTATTATTTTAACTGTTTAAAAACAATACATTTTGCAATACTATTTTTAATGTAGTCAGTGTATAATAACGTTGAAAATTCAGAAGAAACGGTAAAATCACAATTTTACTTTGAATTTCATGCTACAATATAGAAAAAACCACATAGGACGTTTTGACAAGTCGAGTTGTACATCGGACATGTTACATTGGACGATTTTTCTCAATGACATAATCAATGAGTGTTACATTGGACGTTTTGTCTACATGATACTAGATTCCCTTTCACAGATTTCAGAGTGTAGTACCTAACTTTAGATTGGCCCCGCCTTTGGAAAATGAGCACCAATCATGTTAGGCAGTCCGAATGACCGAAGTAACAATCAAGTGACCATCATTTCAAACTGTACATTGGACAATGTTTGCTCAATGATTATCTTAAATAAATGAAAGTAAATTTGGATGGATGTTTTTGTATCACATACAATGATAGAAGAGCAATAGTTTGTATCGCTTAACTCGATTTGTTTACATTTGTTACATTGGTCTATTTGAAAAGTGACGCGAGATTTGTTTGTGCACGCCGACTGAGGTTCTAAAATGCTGCGAAGCTGTTTGACTTTAACAGAAAAAGAAAGGCAGCAGTCTCTTCGTCGCATCAATTTGGTCGATTGAAACTGATATTGTGATGCCCTGCTGCCAACACACGGCGCGTGCACGGAAAAGTGGGCCGTCAGAATGGTTCATCGGTTGCGAAGTGAAGTGTTTCTCAAACTGAAGCGATACATTTCTCAATTTTTCAACGTTATCCTAACGTAAACTTAAGATTATCACCCATATGCCCGTCCACGCCCGAAACCCATCCACCACACAAAATCAAATAAAAATGTTTCTGTATGACAAATAAGTCAAGACATAAACGAGAATATGGGTGTATAATGTATATCTTCACTACAACAACTACAGGTAATCATCGAAAGAACTTGCATTTTACTCAGGCACTTTTGAGCCAACTGCAATAACTCTCTCATATTTGAAATATACCACGACCAAATTGGCACAACGACGCTCTATACGCTATCTGACCAAAGCGCAGGGCTTCAGAACATAACTGTTGTACTATGAATCCAAATCCTATAGTATTTTTGCCTGTATCCAAAGAGATGTAACTAGTTTTCCTTGAATTGGGAATCGTTATTTTTGATTAAATTAGAATGTCACTGATATTTTTATTAACAAATATTGGAGAGGAGGGCACATCCACACTCTCCGATGTCGATAGGGTACTCTATTTTAAATTGTAGCGCTTTGTTACATTCAAAATGGAAAATTATAAATTTTACTAGGGACTACTTTTTAGCGAAGAGGCCTGTTTTGATCCAAAATGTGCAATATTTTCCTGTGACAGCAAATTATCGCTACATTTTTACTGCCAGATTGAAAGCTTTATCAAATGAAACATAACTCAATTATCTCCGAAATTCCACTTCCTAGAAGCAACAAAACACACATCAAGGTGTTAACTTTACTCCGATGATTCTATTGTTCGATCCAACCCAGCCAGCCAGCGGTTCCACCTTTGATGACCCACTTCAAACACGGTTTGAAACAAGGCAAAATACAAAACGTATCCTTTTCCTTTGCTACCTTTGGCAATATATCTCAATTCCAAAGACACGTTGGTACCCCCATAGGTGTCCGCTTGTACCTCTAAGGCCAACATTGTAACATAAATAATGCTATTGCATCACCCGAACCAAATAACAGCCGCTTGAGAAGGGTACGAAATTCACAGCAGGGATCTTCGCCGACTGCTGCATCCCAACTACGACCGAGGAAAATAGCTGACAGTTCACCTTTCCTTTCGGTTTGTGTAAAATATCCTAGCATTTTCGGACGAACAATCTAATTATAGGATTGATGGCGGCGACCGGAGAATAGGATAGTGTTGCCGGAGAAGCTAAAAATTGAAATCTCCGAATGCAAACTGACAGGTAGCTAGGCTACCCGTGAAATGCAATCAAAGTGCTGCTCCTCTCAATGGAGTAGTGTGTCCAGGTCAGACGAAACGGAACAAAACAATCAAGATCGACAAATGCACCTCCACCACCGCGGAGCAGCGAAAACTGATAACGTGGAAATTAATAATAATGATAAATGCTCGGAATTAATAAAACCGATACCCCGCGACGGTTCAGCGTTTCGTGGGCAAACATGTTCACGCCCTTTGTGGTTGCGAAGCTGAGTTGGAGGTACAGGGAGAGAAAGATACACAGTGATTACGACCGAGTGATAAGACGCGCGCTTTTTATTATTTATTCACGATTTTGCCGATCCCAGCTGAAGCTGCCTGGCCTTCGTGGAAAAGGGCGTTTTACTTTGTTAGTGTAGTTTTGTTGCGAGTTAAAACGAGAAATGGATTGAAAATTGCTCTCCTTGGCAGTGCCGGTCCACCATGGATGGTGCTACTTGTACAGGCTTAGGCAAGGACGACGAGGCACCACTGCCACCGGCCCTCGAAGGTCTCATTTGAGGGATTTGCTTTGAAGGTTGTTGCGCTTAAATGGAGGGCTTACAGAAGAAACGCTCACAAACCGACGTTGGTGCTTCTCCATGGGTTCATGGTGGAAGAGATTATCTAAATTATATAATTGCAGGTTCGGGTGGATCTGCTTCCTTTTGAAGACTTTGTTTCGCTTGGGATAGAGCCGTTATGCAATGGACGGGGCTGCACGAGCGCAGAAGCCGGTAGGAGTAGTTTCTACACGAGATGATCGAAGCTTGAAGACGGTTCGCGTTTTATGGGCTTTGGGGATTTATTAAATTGGCTAGTTGATGTCTTACTCAGCATCACAGGAGTGCGATTCGGCTCGCCGTGAACGTTATGTGTTTCTAGAGTATCGAAAGGAATGCCGGAGGTAGCTGAAGAATGGCACAAGATGATCAAGTGATGAATGCAATAATGTTGAAATTAACACAGTGAAAAGGTGGCACCATCGAGAGGAAAGAATCGGTTATTTGTATTCAGCGGTGTTTTTGACGAAGGAATACGTCTTTTTTCACTATACTGGGGGTTGAAAATGGGGTATGTAACGCATATTTCTCCAAAGCATTAATGTGAAATGTGCCATGCAATATGCCATTCGGCGGGGAATTTATCTAGCAATAAGCTTGGAATATGGGATAAATAGTGATGCTAGTTAAACAACTTAAGAAATTTAACGAAAATTTTATCCATCGAAATTTACCATACTTAGACTTTAGAGGTGTCTTTCCTAACAGAAACAACACATAGTTGGTACCAAACGAAAATTGCCGAAGCCGCATTTCCATTCGAACTTCGAACGTGTTCATATCGTTCATCACTATGATCCGATTTATGTGGGTGATCTTCTTCTTCTGCTTCTTCTTCGCATTTCAAGGTTATTGATTATCGCATATTAGCTTATTGCGTGCTCTCAACTTAGTGTTCTAGATGCACACCCACAGTTTTTAATTGAGAGCTTTCGATGCCTGGTACCATTTCTGCATTAGTATAATTGTGTGGCAAATACAATCATACTCTATGCCCAGAAAAGGCGAGAAATTGTCCAACCCAGAAAATTCCTAGACTGGATCGGGAATTGAACCCAGTCACCTTCAGCATGGTCTTGCTTTGTAGCAGCGTCTTTACCGACTGAACTAAGGGAGGCCCCCAAATGTGGGTGATGTTCCCAGCAATTTCAAGTTTGTTTTTGGCGATAAATTTACACAGAAACTGATGATCTGGCAAAGAATTCGCAGTTGCAGACTCAAAACCAAGCTTTTCAGCACCAAAAAAATGGTGAGCAGGATCAGTTTTCATTTCTCGTCTTTCATATAGTACAACTTTTTTAATACTGCACGTATCACGACGAAACTTTCATCACTGAAACACGTGTACTTTTAAAACGAATCGCTGTGAAAACCTTCCAAATTCGACTACTAGAGGTGCTGCTATACATATAATAAATGAAGTGTCCGGATTCTAAGTGGACCAGACTTTTGTCCAACAAAAATCCCAAAGTGTGTGGGCAAATGCCTCCAATAAATTTACAGTACATCTACTATGTATCGATTACGAGATGAACTAGCCAAAGAGCTAAAAAGCTTGCTAATAAAGTATAAAAATATTTTCAACGATTGGGCGTAATTAGGAGTAACATTGCGTTTATTTGTATTGACTTTGATTTTTAAGATTTATCGTATAGTGCAGTTGATTTACCAAATGGGCTCGAAATCTTTGTTTGAACGGTTGATTCTGTGTAAATGGGGGGTGACTCCGGCGTAGTGGTTAGCATCCATACCTCTCACGCCGGAGTCACGAGTTCAAATCTCACCCCCGGACAAGTCACGAATGACCCAAGAGTGTTAAAGTGACTATAAAAAAAAAAAAAAAAAAAAAAAAAAAAAAAAAAAAAAAAAAAAATCTGTGTAAATGTTTTATTTTTCAAATATTTTACATTACCTACAAATTTTAGGGTGAATTTTCATTGCTTTGAGTAATTTTATATCCTACCGTGTAGAAAAAAATATATCTGTCTCACAAACATATGAACATGATACCAGAAAATGATATGGAGGAGCATTTCATAAGAGGTAAAATATCACAAAATATTTTCGATAAACTGTTCCTGCAATTCCGTTTCAATATCTAGCTG
The DNA here is from genome assembly GCF_037179485.1 of Ochlerotatus camptorhynchus. Taxonomy (NCBI): domain Eukaryota; kingdom Metazoa; phylum Arthropoda; class Insecta; order Diptera; family Culicidae; genus Ochlerotatus; species Ochlerotatus camptorhynchus. The sequence continues at coordinate 2,176,981 of NW_027040681.1, read as the reverse complement.
AGCAATTACTATATCATATCAATTATAATATATGTACTATAAATTTGATACCGTAATTTCTACGTAACTGCTTCCAATAGATGAATTGCTCTTATCAAGGAAGTAACGCAGCTTGTTGATCCACCGCTGCAGTAGAACATCGTTGCAATGATTTTTTTTTTTTTTTTTGTAAAATTGTATCGTTTATTTCAATGTTCTTAAAAGATTATTTACAAAATAATTTAGCTTTCACATATGAAGTAGAATTCAAGTGCACTAACATCGATTCTAACGTTAACTTTATTAACATAGGTGATGTATAATATAAGCATCTTCAATATTTGACTTCGTTTTGTTGGTCCTATGTTTAATAGTGCTGGGCGCAGCAGTTCTTCGAAAGACAGTCGTTGCCAGCCTCCAAGTATCATCGTCATCTTCTGTTGTACAAAAGCCCATGCGTGTGCTACTCGAGGACAAACACTGAATTTGTGTTGCAGCGTTTCAACCACAGCATTGCAATGCAAACAATTCTCACCGTCCGCACGTTGGATGGTTCTCATTAATTTTCGGTGCTCCGTCTTCTCATTTATGAGCAAGTATAAGCTGCTTCGATGGCTCGATAACAGCTGTTTCGTTGCGATGTTTAACCATATACGCTTCCAGTTCGTGCCAGGATTTTTCCTTTCGACCCGTGGTGTTTCCGTCCGCTCCAAAAACAGGCGATGTATTAGTTCACTAGAGGGCTGCTCTTGAACAAATGGTGGGAGAATGGAAATTTGCTGGGAAATTAACTTGAGGCAGGGAAGGTCTGCGGGGGGAGAAATTCCTTGGTTGAGAAGGGATTGATAGAACGGAAGGGAATCCCGTGCCTGTATGTGACGATTCACTAGCAGCGCTTTGCACTTCAATGCCGGTAGCTGCAGCTTCATTCCGCCAGATGCTCTGTCACGCGCCATTTGTTCCATTGGAACCCGCGCTGGTAGTCCGCGCCACAAAAATGAGCCCATAGCTGCCGTTATTTTCGCCGTGTGGACACAATACGGCGGGACGATGGATGCTACATACCAGATCTTTGCCGTTATGAAGGTGTTCAATAGTGTCACTTTTTGTTGAAGATTGAGATTCCTCAGCGAGTGCAACCACAACTGCTGTGCGAATTTGGATACAAGCACATCCCAATTAATTTTAATCATTGCGCGAATTGAATTGGTAAAAAACACGCCCAGGATCTTTACCTTTTCTGCAGTTTGCAACCACGGCACATTCAGTGGATCTCCATCAATGAGCCCGACGTCGATTGCAACCGTTTTCAGTCTGTTTAGTTTTGCACCGGCGGCTCGTTCAAAATCGTCAAAGAGTCCATTGATGCGTTCAATCACATTTATATTGGTGACTATCACAGATACATCATCTGCATACGCCACCACTAGGTCAGTACCGAGTTGTCGCTCGGTACTGACCTAGAAGATAAATGACAAAAAGTAACATCGACAACGGGTCTCCCTGTCGGACCGACCGTTCGATGGGGAAACGCTGCGAAAGATGTCCATTAACTAGCAAACGAGAAAAGGATTGATCGGCAATTCGTGCAAGTAAACTGACGAAGGTTGTGTTTATTCCCAGCTGCCGCATTGTTTCGTGAAGGAAAGAAAGGGATACCCGATCGAAAGCATGGTCGAGATCGTAGCTAATCAGCTTCCCTTTTTGCTTCCTCGCTATCAGTTGAGCAATTCGATCTTTCAGAGAAACAGTGGCTTCGAAAATTGAATGCCCATCGTTGGAACATTTTTGTGCACCACTCAGCACGTGGTGAGTCCTCATCACGAGCTCGAGACGTGCTTTCAGAATCCTACTGAGAATTTTAAAGTCCGCATTCAGAAGACTGATCGGGCGGTATCCTCGAGCGGTGTTTGCCGTTCCTCTCTTTCGCACTAACACAATTACTCCGTTGGCGAACTCAGGGGGTAGCTCATTTGTCAGAGCCTCATTTAATACGAGGTTCAGTTCTCGGTGGATGACATCGAATGTACGTTGGTAAAATTCGACGGGTAACCCGTCGCTTCCCGCAGCCTTCCTTTTAGCCGATGTACGAATAGACGACAAAATCTCGGATGTTGTAATTTCTGCCACGCAAGCTTCGTTGCACTCGTCATTTTCGGGTACCACTCTCTCGCATTGGAAAGGGTGCCGTGCTCCATCATTTTCTTCTGTCGCTGTGTATAATTCCTTGAAGTAACGAAACAGATGGTTTTCGATTGCTTCGGAGGTGTTTAGAGTTTCGTTGTTTTCGCCACGCAGCTCTGTGATAACGGTTTTTTTCCTCCGTCGGTCTCCTAGCTGAAACGTACTAATGTTTTCACCTGCAATGAAGGTATCGTTGATGCGCATGAAGTTCTGCGAGAAGCTGCGCTGGTGTGCGAGCATCTGTGCTTTCACGCGGTTAATCGTAGTTATCATCGCTGGATTCTGGAAATAACCATCATACGCTTGCTGAAGCTGCGAGTACAGTCGTTGGTGTTCTGCATTAAACTCGCCGTATGCCGCGCGAGATTTCCATCGGAAGAAGGACTGGATTTTCGGCTTAGCGTATGACAGCCACCACGTGATCCAATTTGGAAAGTTCCGTCTCTGTCGGGTTACATATTGCCATGTAATCTGGAACTCGCCGACGTTTTCTGCATTCAGAAGGTGAGGACGCAATGACCAATAACCGCGACCAGGTTCGCGGCCAAGGCTGGGAAGACATATTCGAGCAGTAAGCGCTTTGTGATTCGTGAACGAACACACATGTGTGGCTGCATTTCGCAGTTTTGTGCAGAGTCCATTGCTGACGTACATGCGATCGAGCCGAGAGACGAAGCTGTTGAAGCTGCTGTATGGTGGATTGGAGAGCGGGGCTGTTATTGTAGCCCGACGAGTCACATGGTCGCAGTACACAGTTGAAGTCGCCGGCGAAGAGTATATTTTCTGTATTGTGCCGCAGATAGTAAGCAATGGTATTATTGAAAAAACTCTCTCGTTCGGCGCGCATGGCTGTGCCCGACGGTGCATATATGTTGGCTAGAGTCGTGTTTTCGATGCGGAGAGCAACAAGTCGTCCATCTAAGCTCTTCTCGACATGAGAGAAACGTATGTACTCCTTCAGCGCTATCGCCGTTCCTCTCCTTGTGTGATCAACGTTTGCGACGAGGTTGTAGCCAGGAATGGAGAGCTGCTCGTTCTCCACTTCTTGCAGAAAAACGATGTCGAGTTCCATCGTTCTACAAAAAGTTCGGAGGGCGTTGAGTTTCGTTTCGTTGGTGATCGTGTTTATATTTATGGTGGCAACGTTGTAACTGGCGAACTGATCCATTTTCAAAAGTCCTGATCTCGCTCGTCGTCGCTGCCGTCTCGCCGTTTCCTAGTTTGGCGGCGCCCTCTCGAACGTGTGCTGTTGGTTGACATTGCTGATTCGTCTGTCTCGTTGCCATCGGCTTTGCCAGTAACAGGAGTTTGTTGACCAGAAGTACTAGACAACGACCTGCTATCCGATGGTTGCTTCGAACCCGATATGGGTATGATCGGGGTTGTAAGCGGTGGAAAATGTAGTTCCGATTGTGTGTCGATCGGTTTTGTTGCAGGTACCGGCATCAGCTGCTGCTGCTGCTGCTTCTGCTTCTTCGGTGGCGGGTATCTCAGTCCCGACGTAGATTGACTCGGCAACGCTGGTTTTGAGGCTGGCGGCTTCGCAATTGTTTTTGTTGACATTGCTGCTGGCTGTTTCGTGGCATCGGCATACGATTTTTGAACAAGCAGCTTTTTGTTCTGTACGCAGGACGCGCCGATGTGGATGAATTCCCGACAGTGTCGGCAGGTTTGACGTTGGCCAAAATAAGATAGGAACGTCGATTCACCATCTACAAAGACCCACGACTCAATGTTGTGCTTTACAATCATTTTCGCAATCCGAACACCAGTGGAGATATTCGGAAATTGATATTGTTGATCGCTACCGCACATCTGTTCACGCACTGAGATGACGTCACCGTAAGCGGATAGGAATTTTGTGATCGCATCGTCCGACACGTCCTCAGACAGATCGAATATCTTCACCTCCACTGCTCCGTCCTCCATCGTTATTCGCAGGGGGATCTTCTTCTCTCCCTCCACTATCACTTCGTGTTTTCCGTCGTGTTCTTCGCACACTTTTTGTGCCAACGCCAGGTCGACGACCTTCACGAAAGCACATCCGAGACTTCGGCTACACTGAATTCGTATCACTTCACCTGGCTTTAAACCCAGAACAGTTCCAACGAAATTTTGCACCTTCGCATAGTCCGGTTTTTTTGGCAAAGCCGCATAATCTATGCGGAATGTGTTCTCGCGGCGCACCATCGCAGAGTCGTAGTACGCAGAAACACACAACGGCTCGGCGATGAGATAACGCAGCGAAACGAAAAGAATTTAAGCTTGGGATCGACTTCCAGAATTAGCTGTAGCGTAAAAGCGTCTGCTTGACTCTGAAGTTGAGCGGTAACTATGATCGCACAACCAAACTATCGATGGATAAACAAATTTTGACGTTTAACTTTTTTCAGGCAACGGAATAGGGTTAAGCAAAATTGCTTCAGATAAAAACAATTCTGTCTGTAAATTATCTTCACCAAAGCCGCATTAAAGTGTTTTGATTTGTTAGCGATTACATGAAAGCAAAACAGATTTTTCGCGAATGGCTTATGGAAATTAATGTTTATGCTATCGCCATATTCTATTTGCTTTTTTTTTACAATATTCGTTTTTCAAGATGTTTTTCTTTTAAAATAACTTTATTCTCATCAATTCATCCATGAGCAGTAATAGAGATAACGAAAATCATAATTTTGTCTCGGCTAGTAGCAATGAATAACATAACAAGTAACTATATTTTGTTTACTTTTAAATTAAAAATAATAAGCTATATTCCTAAGCACATTTTACATTAGATTTAATCTGTCACCTAAAAATAGACCACAATATGAGTTTCGATAATTTTAGTACAGTCAGGCATCCTTATTGCCGGATTCCTTATTGCCGGTATCCCTTATTGCCGGATCCTTATTGCCGGGCTATCCGCGAATAAGCCCAAGTAACCAAAAGTTCCACATTCAACACTTCCAAGTTCCATAAAGTTCAAATAAAGTTCCGACAGAACATTCAAGTTCAATAAAGTTCAAATAAAGTTCCGACAGAACTTTCAAGCCACATTTAAGCAATCCGCACAAATCTTTTTTTGTAACAAAATTTAATGTACGTAAATATGAAATAATCAGTAGGCCGAATAAATCATAATTCTTATATTTATGCAACATTCTATATATAAAAAAAGTAATTTTTTGGATTCGAACCCGTGTATTCGGCATGTGATCTACGATTGCTAACCACTGCGCCACAAGTGTGATGGAATACCATGGGGGCAAACACCAATTTAAATTCAACAAGGTGTTGTGTTTCGTATTCAAGTCAGTCAGCTGGCTCAGAAAACTCCAACAATAGGCGGGACAACAGCTCACTTTAATATATTTCAGATGACGTAGTGGTTCGTGCTGAGACTCTCACGCAGAAGCACTGGGTTTAATTCTTCAAACAGCTCCATTACTACTACCAATGCTGATATATCAATACACATTAATACCTGCCTTTAGAAATACCTTTCATAAAAGTGCGAACTTAAATATAAAATTTGATGTAAGAGGATAAAGACCTTTTTTAATTTATTTTCTAAAAGTTCCGCCAGAGGCTGCTTAGAATGCTCTTCAATTATGGTGCCGGAACTTTCAAGTTCTTATAACTACTTAAAAATGAGGCTGCTTAGAATTCTATAGACCACCTTCAACCAAGGTGCTTAAGCCATAAATAGCCTTTTATCAGAACTTTTGGTTACTTGGGAGGATACCCACAGCTTATGGGATTTTCACTAATGGGGGCTGTAGTGGATTATCTCATTTGTTTCAATTCATAAAGCTATACTGTCTTCGACATACTTGCTGTACTGGGCTAGACCAACAAGCCTGTTCCATTGGATTCAGGATAAATTAGGAACTACGCCGCTAGAGGCGCTTCACTTTTGTGTTATTTATGACGGGCGCTATTATATATGGATCATCAATAATGTATAACAAAAATGATAACTCGGCTCTGTAAAGTTTATTCGATTGAGCCTGTACAAATAAATTAATTAAAAAAAAAAAAAAAAATATATATGGATCATATTTCCAACATAGAATATTTCGTGATCCTGGCCATATAGAAAGTTACTGTCTTCAGCAAAGTTGTTAAGGTGACAAAGTCCATATCAGTTCAGAACTCTCTCACTACGCAGCGCTAGTGTGCATGTACAATTCCTATACAAACTGTATCACGAGAGCCTGGCCATATAGAAAGTTGCTGTTTTCAGCAAAGTTGTGCTGGTGATCAAGTCTTTTTGTATGATGGTCATATTAGTTCAGAACTCTCTCACTACGCAGCGCTAGTATGCATGTGCAATTCCTATATAAACTGTATCTCGAGCGCCTGGCCATATAGAAAGTTGCTGTTTTCAGCAAAGTTGTGCAGGTGATCAAGTCCTTTCGGATGATGGTCATATTAGTTCAGAACACGCTCACTACGCGGCACTACTGTGCAAGTGAATTTCCTGTATAAGCTGTATCTCGAGAACCTAGCCATATAGAAGGTTACTGTCTTCAGCAAAGTTGTTCAGGTGACTAAGTCCTTTCGGATGATGGTCATATTATTTCAGAACTCTCACGCTATGCGGCGCTAGTGTGCACATGAACTTCCTTAATATGTTATGTCTCGGAAGCTTGTCCATATAAGATGTTGCTGTGCAATGTGAGAACAGGAACCGGAAAAGAGATGACGTGTAGAGGCCGGAAATCGATGTCAGATGCCATTTTGGAATCCAAGATGGCGGCCATCGGTTCATGAAAAACTGTCAAATACCATACAATATGGATATTTTTGGAAGGAGACGACGTGTAGAGGCCGGAAACCGATGCCAGACGCCATGTTAAAAACCAAGATGGCGGCCATCGGTTCAAGAAAAACTGTCAAATATCCTACAATATGGGAATTTCCGAAAAGCGACGACGTGTAGAGGCCAGATATAGATTCCAGACGCTATTTTGGAATCCAATATTGCGGCAACATGTTTTCCACAAATAAGGCTTACCAAGAATATTGCGTATAATTTATTGTGTATAGCGTATCACTGAGCAAGATCGCAACGTTACGTGGAAAATTCCTCAAAACAATAAAACGCTTTGATTTGTTTTGTTTTTCTATCGGAAACTACAGATTTATTCCTTGACCCCTCTACAGTGAATATGGATGATATTTTTATCCACCACCTGGTGCGGCAGAAATCGAGTTAAAACTAAATCAACTCTCCGAGGTCAAAAGTTTCTTCACATTGGACAGCAATGTTGAACGGAGTGCAAAAATGCAAGATTTGCTAAGGGAAGTCGAAACCCTTCTCACGGAGTGGAAGAACGAGAGTGACTAGAATGCATAAAACATGACAGCGCAGGTTGGTTCTTTGTTATCGAAAGAGAAAATAAAATGTGGAATAAATCTGTAGTTTACGATAGAAAAAACAAAACAAATCAAAGCGTTTTGAGGAATTTTCCACGTTACGTTGCGATCTTGCTCAATGATATGCTATACACAATAAATTATACGCAATATGCTTGGTAAGCCTTATTTATGGAAAACAGGTTTTCGCCATATTGGATTCCAAAATAGCGTCTGGAATCTATATCTGGCCTCTACACGTCGTCCCTTTTTGGAAATTCCCACATTGCAGGATATTTGACAGTTTTTCTTGACCCGATGGCCACCATCTTGGATTCCAAAATGGCATCTGACATCGATTTCTGGCCTCTACACGTCGTCCCCTTTTAAAAAATATCCATATTGTTTGTTTTTTGACAGTTTTTCTTGAACCGATTCCCGCCATCTTGGATTCCAAAATGGCATCTGACATCGATTTCCGGCCTCTACACGTCATCCCTTTTTCGGTTCCTGTTCTCACATTGCACAGCAACATCTTATATGGACAAACTTCCGAGACATAACATATTAAGGAAGTTCATGTGCACACTAGCGCCGCGTAGTGTGAGAGTTCTGAACTAATATGACCATCATCCGAAAGGACTTGATCATCTGCACAACTTTGCTGAAAACAGCAACTTTCTATATGTACAGGCTCTCGAGATACAGCTTATTTAGGAATTGCACATGCACACTAGCGCTGCGTAGTGAGAGCATTTTGAACTAATATGGCCACCATCCGAAAGGACTTGGTCACCTGAACAACTTTGCCGAAGATAGTAACTTTCTATATGGCCAGGATCACGAAATATTCTATGTTGGAAATATGATCCATATATTATAGCACCCGTCATAAATAACATAAAAGTGAAGCGCCTCTAGCGGCGTAGTTCCCAATTTAACCTGAATCCAATGGAACAGGCTTGTTGGTCTAACCTAGTACAGCAAGTTTGTCGAAGACAGTATAGCTTTATGAATTGAAACAAATGAGATAATCCACTACAGTCCCCATTAGTGAAAATCCCATAAGCTGTGGGTATCCTTATTCGCGGTTCCTTATTCACGCCCCCGTTACCCCGGCAATAATTATTCCTGACTGTAATTCTTTCACTCTAATAATGAGGACAATTATGAGGATTTTTGACAGATTCATTTTTGAAAAATGAATTTGGCAAGATCCGACGATAGTACATAACTTTTTTTTATCTTGGTTTATACTTTACTATTAGTGCGCTTAGCAAGCGTCGAAGGCTTATAGCACAAGTATTAATGCCAAAAGGCTTTTATTGTACTTTAATGCATTTCAATGCATTCGTCAAATAACCTTTTTACAGCTAGTCATTCTTGAAATGTCTCGATAATACACTCTTTATAACCTCAAGGTGGACCAATTAGGCAGATTCTAGCCTTAATGAGGTTTTGGTGGATGTAATAAAGGCAAAGCTATCTTGACCAGGGTTTTATCAATGTTGTTTTATAGAAGCCTTGTAGTACTAAATGTTGTTAGGGTATTCTTTATGCCACAAAGGGGATTACTGTAAGCTAGTAGACATTCGAAAACTTAAAACAAAATACTAAACCATTAATAAATGATGAATAGACCATCAGGCTAAATCAATTGAAATGTATTAACAAATGTAACATGTTAATGGTGGGAATAAAAGTAATTAAACTACTACAACTACGTGGAACATTCCAGCTGAAACTAGAAATTCCAATCACAACTGACCTACTACCGAACCGACGCTCGTCTGCGGCACGCTACTTAAATCTTCCCTGTAGGATTAAACTCGAAAAATCATCAAAGCAACGTACACCGTGGAAAGCAGTCATCTGTTGCTACTTTTCGTCGCAGGATATCTCCCCATCTATTGTCCTTCTCCGCTGTACACAAAATAACCGTTGCGGGATTTGCTTCAATTTTCCAATTTCAGCTCCCTTCGTCTCTAGCGTTGCGTTCCAACCGATCAGGGTCTCTCGAGTGCCAGATGATGCTTTCCACGTTGTTGTCTTGCTGCCAACTCCAACCAGGTACAGGAATGCTTCAATGATGACGACGACCACGAGACCTCAAAGGCGAAACGAGATATAATCGCTTAATTTTCGTTTAATCCAAAACAATGAATGCCTTTCCTCCTTTCCGTTTGCCTTCCGCCTTGATCCCTGTATCCAATATCTCACTTTGAAGGAATTTTGCGCTCGAAAGCACGGAAAGATTACACCCAGCGTAAAACCGAACGGATCGGACACGGTTTCCCGATTGATGTGGCTGCCCGCTGAGGGAAAAGTTTCCCAAAGTCAGTTCTGTTGACGTGAAACTATCATCGATTCTTTGCGCACCTCATGATGAAGTTTTTTTTTTTCATTTTGCAGGGTAGGATTCAACTTCTTGAGATACTTAATAGGACTGACACTAGTGTCTGATTTCGGCTCTGATTTCCAAATACCACAACTTCGATTCTTTTCCTCCACTTCTCATCAACAAAGGCCAAAAAAGCAAACATCTTCATTCCCCCTGTGCATTCTTCTGGTTGAGTTTGGAAAATGTATTTGTTTCTTTTAATGTTGTTTTCAATTAGGTTCCGCCCTTCCCTTGGCCACCGAGATTGGCAGGATTGGTTGCGGAACGTCCATGACCTTGGTTTCGATTTCCCGAGAAGGACCTTTCTGCAGATCAAAGTATTAGCGAACACCACACGATAATGAAGGATAAGCAGGCAGCAGTTGGCCTTCTTCTCTTTGCGGTTCGTTAGTTTTCTTACGATTTCGTTCGTTCCAGAGGATCTCGGTTCACCCATAGAAGGGAGTAGAACAGAAATCTGAAAACAAAAAAGGACCCAATCGACTGGTGGGATTTGGAAAGAGGAAAGCTGTACCGCATCGGTTACATGTTATGCTACTTTTTTTTAATATTATTTGCAGCAAGGATTTGCTTTTGGGTTTGACTCGTCTCGCTTCGTTAGAAGACAAAACAATTATCCAACAAAGCAGGGACAGAAGGTTGGATGCGATTGTTAAGGTTCGGTAGTGGAAGATTGCGTAAAACGATAGATCCCTGTGCATCAGGGATTGTACCTCATTAAATTATTCATGTGCGTCAGCTGGTTTGAGAAAAAATCGCTGGTGGAATACTTCGGTTTGACAGCGTTATTTGCAATCATGCCTGTTATATCACAGTTTTGAAACATAATTGAATGTATGATGACTTAGGGGCTGCGTAAAAGGATTAAAGTTGATATGGAGATGTTGGCGAATAAGATTACTACTTCTATAGAAGATTTATAGATTGCACTTTGATTGATTTAAACCACTGCCCTTTCAGCATAGTCCCATTCGGGTTCTGAAAAAAACTTTCTATTTGAAGAAATGAGTCATTTTGAAAGATACTGGCGTCGAGCATGAAATTGCTAAGGTAATTTACAATTTCAGGCTGACCCGTGAACCCGTGAAAATCGGGCAATCCAGGAAAAGCCAGGAATCCGAAATTACCGAAAAAAAAATTGAAGAAGCCCGTGAATTTCAATGACAAATCGGGCAAAAATATTCTTCAGCCTCTCTCTAGAATAAAATCGTATTTTTTACCTAGAAAATATTTCAAGACCCTTAGTCAAGGGTTTTCTGGATGCAGTTCCTTTGAAAACTTATAGGAATATTTTGAATTCCTAATAGAAATTTGAGGAGATTATAGAATAAATTCTAGGGATAACACGAAAGTAATTCATAAAAAATTCCAACGGATGTTTGGAAAAAAAATTCTAAGAGAGTTTTGACAAAAACTCTAACTCATATCGTCCCCTTAATGCTACAACTAGGTATCTCGAAAATCGAAGTTTTGAGAAAAACGCATTTCAAAATTTGACCTATTTTAAAGAAGATGGCTCACGTGTCAAAAAAGCGTAAAAAGGTTATTTCTACGCAGTATACATGAATTATACTATTCCCCATTCTAGCCAGGTGAACATTACGGTGCCTTTGTGGATGTATGGGAAAAATATAGATATTTAAAAAAAATACCGAGTTACCTAGTTGTAGCATGCACAGCTAAACATTTTCTAGAGCATTTGCTCTGAGATAGCGGTTTTTCTGATGAATGAGAAAGAAGTTGTTAAACGCAAAATCGAAATATTCATTTATTTGGCAACTTTTAATGTATGTATTAACACGTTTAAACGTTTTATTCGCACTTTAAAGATCTTCTTCATTCTCCTTAGAGCTGTTATCTTCGTCGTTGACTTGATTATCGTATGGCAGATTCATGTAGAACGATTTGTAGCAATCTTTAAGGGCAGGTGGTTTCAAATTGAAGAGAGACTTAAGGTCATTGTATTTTGCTGTCGAGATTGGTATCGGTGAACGGTAAAGCTGCTGTAGTGGCTTATGTAATTTTCTTTTGCTCCGCTTGTTGAAATCAATGTAGTGAAATTCCTCTTCATACGATGTTTTGATGGCCATTTTGTATGGCTCTGATTTCAAGAAACGCATCCAAATCATTTTAGGCCACGAAATGATGTCTCCACTGGTGTCCTTCTAGTGCGAAGTCATGTTGTGCTTGAAGAAGGTTTTGTAGTCCTTGATCTGCTCTTGGTTCAAATCATGAACCAAGTAGGGTTCATCGTTCGCCCTCCGTGCGCTACGAGCTATTTGTTTCATGTCCTCAGGCCATGAGGCTTGACCAACGCGCTTGAGTTCGGTACTGATGGCCGAATGCATGGAATCGCACTCCATTTCACTGTGGCCAGATACGAGAAATTTGTGATCTATTTTCTCAATATGTTCCAACTTCTGCACTGCCTGCATGAACTTATTCAAATTCTGTCCTCCGCATCTATCACTGTAGAATGTTACTTCCTTAGTTTCTGAAGGAAGTGACATTAAGAAGACGTTAATACAGCTGGCTATTTCACAACTGCCTCGGCCACCTTCAGTTTCATTCCGCATAAAACAATTTCCTTGCGTGTTCACCATGTCATAAATCGTAAGGTTATACGTTAAAAGCTTCCACTTGTAAAAGAGAGCACTGTTCTTCGGGTCGTAAGGTACAAGCAGAACTTGCTGCAGATCAAATGAAGCACATACTAGCTTACCGTTTGATGATTCAGCTTGTAGTTTATCGTTCCTCTTTTCATTTCTAACTCTTTCCTTTTGCGCCAAATGCAGGTTGTGTTTATCTTTCAATGAGTCCTTCAACTCATTATCGGCATTGTCATAGTAATTACAGACACGGCATTGATCTTTTTTGGGGTTGTGGAACCCCAGGTTGAAATTTTCATTGAAAATTTTGCGGTACGTGGAGGCGTTAACCTTCTGATCTCCTCCAGAGTCGCAATACTCACAATATAGACGATACATTAGGGTGATATTCAGCGAAGGATCAAGATATTTCCGATTAGTTTTCTCCCGACAATAATGCGACGGTACAACCGGAAAACTTTGTATGTGACGTTTCACATTTTGTACCACTGATGTAGGAAAACAGTATTAAATGTGTTTTCCACGTTTGTCATCTTCCATAACATTCTGCAATGACCGCTTAGTCATGGCGATATCCACAACCCCTTTTTGTATGCCCAGTGTGTTGAGGAACATGGTCTTACATACCTTAATTTTTTCGCCGATATGTGGAAGAAAATATTCGACAGAAAATGTTCTTCTTGATGCAGTAGCAGCAGTAGTCACACATTTCTTCGGTTTCCTTATGGTGTGGTTGTTGATGAACTCGCGTTGCCGGATGTAGTCAGCAAGTTCGTAGTAATTTGTGAATATCTCCAACCGTTCGGCTTCCAACATCTTCTCCTGGCACTTCCACCTGCAGTTCTTACAGGAATCTTTCATAACAGCAGCAGGAATGACGCGTTTTCGCGTAGATACATAGGCTTGTCCAGAAAGTCGCTTAATCTTACGGACATTTCGTTCCCACTTGCCTGGACACCTTGTACGTTTTCGTGGTCGATTTGTTTCTTCTGCGAAAGTCTCCATTCCCTTTAGCATAATGCTAGGCTCACCAGCTTCTGAGGTCTCGGTAGTCTCGATCTCCTCGCCAGGTATATCAGACATTTCTGAGTGTGTAACGACTTCTGTCGTAGCTTCAATGCTCACGTCACTCTCCAGTAATGCAGACTGATTGAAGCCGGACGTATCAAATGAATCAACTATCGATTCATCTGAATCGATGTTTTCAGGAACATATTCTGAATGATCCGTGGAAAAATCATCGTCACTTGATTCGAGAAAGTCTCCAAAATCCTCCTCAGACAGATCTGGTTCGGAAAACAAATGGCTTCATCAGAATCCGTAGGAATGGAGCCGATTTCTCTTTCAGAATCATCTTTATAGAAAGAAGAAGGAATGCTTTTAGATATTTTAAAAATAAAAACACTTAAAGTGAGCAGCAAGCTACCTTTCCCTGATTCCGTATCCACCAAACTTGAGCCAAATGATTCATCTGATGACATAGATTCGGTATCTTCACCATTTTCTGATTCTGACGTCGAACTAAACATCAAGGAATATTTTGGTATCATCACTGTTTACCAACATTTTTTCTGTCAATAATACTTACACGTCGGTTGTATATTCAGATGCCGATCCACTCGAGTCCATTTCTCTACAATAACAACTTGCAATTCACGAATCACAGCAATGCCAGAAGTACGAACAACGCAATGGTTAAATCGCTAATGGGTGCTGATGTTTTTTTTTGACATTTAAATGATTTTTATTTCTTGTGATTGTGTGGTTTACATGTATGAATTTTTTAAGTGACACAGATGCGTCTTTTCAACTTTAGTACATTTGAGATTTTAATTATTATTTACAGTTCCTAGTCCTATCAGGCCTATTTTAAAGTATGACCACCTTGGTGGGATTGGTTTGATTTGAATTGGAAAAAGGAGACTACTTATAACTACTATTTACAACTACAACTAACCTACAACTACTATGTACACCTAACCTACTATATACAAATTGCTTATCAAATCATGTTCTGATAAATTACATTTTTGTGCAAATTTAGTTTTAATTTCGTTAATTTTGGAATCTATTTTGGCAATGCCTGCCTCTTCATGTAAATTTGTTATTCTAGTGTCGAAAGGACGATCAAGAACCATCCTCAGCACTCTATTCTGAGCTACCTGAATTTTGTTCCTGTGAGTCTGTGCACATGATTCCCACACCGGAGCTGCGTAGAGGATCGCAGGTGCTACGATTTGTTTGTAGACGGCCAGTTTGTTCACCCTTGAGAGGCGGGATCTGCGGCAAATCAGCGGATACAGACACCTAACCAAGGCGGAACACTTGACTACGGTTTTCTCCACATGCGAGCGGAATAGAAGCTTTTCGTCAAACAACATCCCGAGATAGGTTACTTCGGCGGACCACTCAACCCTTGTGCCATCCATGATTACAGTACAAGAGGGAGCCGGTTTTAGTTTGGGTGATTGTCGATGGAGGAACATGATTGTTTGTGTTTTGGAAGCATTGATTTTGATTTTCCACGTGGTGGCATAATCAGCAAAGGCGTTAAGGCATCGTTGAAGTTTGTTCGTTATTTCGCGAGGCATCCTTCCTTTGACGGCTATTGCGGTATCATCTGCGAACAGGAAAAACACGCAACCGTCTCCAAGGGGAGGAATGTCGGAAGTGTAAATGCTGTAGAGCAAGGGGCCCAGCAGACTGCCTTGCGGGACTCCTGCAGGGATGGAAAACGTGTCTGAAAGACAACCATTCAACGATACCTTAAACGACCTTTGCTGGAGGTAGCTACGGGTGATTTTAACCAGATGTAATGGAAAGTTGAAGTTACAGAGCTTGTATACAAGCCCATTGTGCCAGACATTATCAAACGCTTTCTCAACGTCTAACAAGGCCATGGCTGTGGACTTGGATACAGCTTTGTTACTTCGGATGTTATTCATCACCCGCACTAGCTGGTGATTGGTGGAGTGCCCCTTTCTGAACCCAAACTGTTCCGGAAGGAGAATGTTATTTTCCTCGACAAACTTGAGCAAACGATTGAGAATGAGTTTCTCGAACAATTTGCTCAGCGCTGAAAGGAGGCTGATTGGTCTGTAGCTTGAAGCTAGCGTTGGGTCCTTCCCGGGTTTGCGGATAGGTATGATTTTCGCTGTCTTCCAGATGCTTGGAAAGTAGTGCAGTTCCAAGCATCTGTTGAAGACAGCAGCCAGCAGAGAGTGAACCTTCATGCTGAGATTTTTCAACACTAGGTTGAATATTCCGTCAAACCCGGGGGCCTTCATGTTTTTGGTGCATTTCAGCGCTGAGCAAATCTGTTCCACTGTGATTCTATCCTCCGGAGGGATGGCACAAGGGGAGGAATCAAAGTTGAGTACGCATTGCTCAACCTGAACTTCGAGCGGACTTTGGATGTTGGAGCCAAGCAAGTGCGATTTGGCAATATGCTCACCAATCGCATTTGCTTTCTCCTGAGGGGTGATTATGAGCCGATCGTCATCATTTTCATCTTTTAGTGGCGGAATGGGTTTAGGGTGCGTCTTTAAGACCTTGGCAACTTTCCAGAATGGTCTGGAGCGGTCGTCCAGATTCTGGACAAGCCGCCCGAAGCTTTCGTTCCGGAGTGAGACCATTCTGGAAGCAATCTCCTTGTTCAGATCGGCCATTTCACGTTTCATCGCTTGATCTCCAGTCCTCTGAAACTGGCGTCTACGAACATTTCTCAGGCGAATTAAGAGTTGGGTGTGGGAATCAATAGCAATAAACTTACCCCTCACAGGAACTCGTCGGACGCACGCCTCGTCAGCCACGGTTATGGCTTGGTGGAGTCCCTCCAACGCTCGGTCGATGTCCTCCACGGTGTCAAGCGGCGGGTTGTCGATGATGTGCCTGTCTACCACGCGTCCAAACTGGGCCCAGTTTACGCGATGATAGTCCTTGCGCAGGCTTGAAGCAGGAGCCACGTTGCAGCCCAGCTCAGACACCACCGGTTGGTGGTCGGAACTGAGTTCGTTCAAGGCTACCGGCTTGGATAAGCCGATATTTGTCAGGAACAGGTCTAGTGTCGATGGGTTGCCCGCCGGTGAGATAAATGTTGGCTCATCCGAAAACCAAACGGAGTACAGCCCATGCTGTGAGTGGTCGAACAGGAGACGACCGTTCTGGTTCTGCTGGTAGTTCCGCCAGGCCTCATGGCGAGCATTCAGATCTCCTCCAACTACGAAGGGGGAACCGGTACGGGTGATGGTGGACAGGTCCTTCTTGAATTTAGCCGCTAGTCCACTGCTGGCGGCACACTGTCGAGGGCAGTAGACGGCGATGAACTGGACGTATCCAGTCGACGACTCCACCTCCACACCAAGGGCCTCGTGGGTGCTGATGTTATGCGTCCTTTGCTTTTATACGTCACTCAGCAACGATGTTCATTGTCTTTAGCGTATGTTTGTGTGAGTTTTTCTTCTTTTTGGATCTCGCGTCTATGGTATTGCTGTTTTTGCTGAAGATACCTAGTTGTAGCATATAAAACAAAAAAAATCTCCGTGAATAAATTTCAGTGCAACAACTGGATAACTTCAGTTACCTATTTGTAGCATAAAAATCATATTATAGAAAATGCTGGTGATTTGAGATACCTAGTCATAGCAATGACAATTTATAAAATAAACTTGATATTTTAAGTAACCTAGTTGTAGCACCCAATATCGTTGTTCTATGCTGAGATACCTAGTTTTGAAAATTAAAAATATCTTCTTTGTTTGTTATCGTAATAAGACGATCTTTTGATATGTTATAGAGCATCAAAAGATGAATCATTTGGTATACTCAACTCAACATCTACACATTTTCAGTTACCTAGTTGTAGCATTAAGGGGACGATATGTAGGAAAACCTTCATGGTAATTGTGAGAAGAGCTCCAGGTGAATTTTAAGGAGGGATAAGAGTTGATTTTTTTGATGTTCAGAGGAAAATTTCATTACGATTGTGAAAAGGATTTCTTGCTAATTTCTAAATATTTTTTCTAGAGAAATTTGATGACAATTCTGAGGAAATTATGATGACATTGGATTGTGAGGGTAGTACCAAAATAATACTAGGACGAATCGAACTTTGAGGGTACAAATTCATAGAAATTCGGAGTAATTTTTAAGGGAGTTTCCAGGCATATCGAGAAGAATATAGACAGTTCAAAATAGAATTTCAAGACTGTTTTGAGATACATTATATAAAAATTCTAGAATTCAAGTAGATTTTATATATAATTATGAAAGGATGCTTCAGTAAATCATTATAATCGTAATTTTAGTTGACCCCTTCCGATTTGGATTTAATTTGGAGGAGATGTCTAACTATTAAGAATCAAAATGTTTGTGCCGATCAAAGCACCCCTCGGTCCAGGGGAGCATTTTATATTTCACGTGATTTTCAAGAAGCACTTTTTTTCTTTTTTGAATAACTTCGGAACAAATGTAGCGACAAATAACATTAAATATTATTTCTAAAAGAAAATTAGACAATGAAACTAAATATGGATTTATTGTATTTGTGCAGTGTTGCCAAATATTTTAAATATATTAACTTTTTTTTATTTTTTTTAGAATGGGTGTACTAAGACTTTCATCGTGATCCCTATCCTTATTTTTTTTTACATAAGAAACACTTAACAGAAAAAAGTAGTTTCTTCCCGCTCTTTTTTTTTTCCTTGATTTGTTTTTCGTCGATTTTGTTTTCCGTGCTGAGCACAAATGCACCAATGCACACTGGGCCAGGAACCGAAATTAGCAAGACAAAACCTCTAGCGCATTGGGTTTGCATTATATTGAAATGGTGTCTTTGCCAAAGTAATGTAAGAAATGTACCATGTATCATCAATCAAAGGTGAAAGTTTGCCGGACAATGTACCGACGCCAGGGAGGCAACTCCCACACCTGGACCCTACCTATCGACCCACCAACACATGAACCGGGGACCAACATCAGAACATATCGGCGGTGCCGACTGGGATTGAACCCAGGCCTGCTGGGGTGAGAGGCAACCACGCTTACCACTACACCAGTGGAGGCTAAGGCTTTGTTGTCCTCTGCTGTCCGAAGAAGTCGTCTCCACTCTACTCAATCCATGGCCAAACTTCGCCAGCCTCGTAGTCTGCGAAGGGTCCGCAGGTCGCCTTCTACTTGGCAAGGTGGATCCCTACTGCACGCCTCTTCTTCTTGTGCCTATTGGGTCGCTTTCGAGAACCATTTTCACTGGGTCGTCGTGCGGCATTCTTACGACGTGCCCAGCCCACCGTAGTCGCCCAACTTTTGCAATGTGGACGATGGATGGTTCTCCCAGCAGATGGTGCATTTCGTGGTTCATTCGCCTCCTCCACGTTCTGTCATCCATCTGCACTCCACCGTAGATGTTACGCAAAACCTTCCGTTCGAAAACACCAAGGGCGCATTGGTCCTCTACGAGCATAGTCCAGGTCTCGTGGCAGTCTTGTTGATAGTCAACTTCGTGCGGCGGTGAATTTGATTTGACCGAGCGTCCTCCGGAGTCCAAAGTAGATATGATACCCTGCCATAATGCATCTTTGAATTTCCCTACTGGTATCATTTTCGGTGGTCACCATTGAACCCAAATACACGAACTCGTTGACCACCTCGATTTCGTCACCGTCAATCTGAACTCGGGGTGGGAGGCTAACATTGTTTTCCATAGAACCTCTTCCTCTCATGTATTTTGTCTTCGATACGTTGATGGCCAGTACAATCCGCCCACCTTCAATCTTCAGTACGATGAACTTTTCCGCCATCGTCTCAAAGTTCCGTACCATGATGTCGATGTCATCGTCGAATCCAAGAAGCTGGATGGACTTCCTGAAGATCGTACCACTCGTGTCTATCCCAGCTCTTCTGATCACACCAACAAACGCGATGTTGAATAGCAGACACGAAAGTCCATCACCTTGCTGTAGCCCCCTTCGAGATTCAAAGGGACTCGAGAGCGTCCCCGATACTCGAAAACGCACATCACTCGATCCATCGTCGCCTTGATCAATCGCGTCTGTTAATTCGGATATCCGTACTCGTGCGCAATCTTCCATGGCTGATCTCGATCGATTGTATTGTATGCGGATTTGAAATCGATGAACAAATGATGTATTCGCGGCATTTCTGCAGAACCTGCCGAATCGCGAAAATTTGGTCAGAGGAAGCGTGGGCACCACCATCCTGCCTGGTATTGCCCCACGAACTCTCTTGCAAATGGTGACAGGCGGCGGCATAGAATTTGGGAGAGTAACTTGTATGCGGCGCTCAGTAATGTGATCGCGCAGTAGTTGCAGCAATCCAACTTGTCACCCTTTTTGTAGATTGGGCATACGACATCTTCCATCCACTCCTCCGGTAATATCTCCTCCTCCCAAATCTTGACAAAAGTGGAGCCGGTGGTGTAGTGGTAAGTGTGATTACCTCTCACCCCAGCAGGCCTGGGTTCAATCCCAGTCCTCGCCGCCAGGATGTTCTGAGGCATAAAATCTCTGATCACGCCTTCCTTCGGATGGGACGTAAAGTCGTTGGTCACCGGTTCATGAGTTGATGGGTTGATAGGTACCCAAGTAATACCAATTCATAGAATTACGTTGAGTAAACTTCTTTACAACCAAAACCAGTCGTAGAAAGGATATATGAACTGCTATAGAACATGTGTGTTGCTTGGGTAGGGTCCAGTTGAGGGAGCTGCCTCCCTGCCGTCGTTAGTATTGGTGCTCAGCACGGAAAACAAGATCGACGGAAAACAAACCAAAGCAAATTGGCAATTACCCAGTGCAGCGCTCTGCCAGTGCCACCGGACCACCTTATTTTATTAGCTTACTTGGTAGTTGACCAGTTGCTTTGTTGTTCTTCAGCCAACCGATCTCCTCTTCAACTTCTTGAAGATCAGGGGCTGGTAGCCTGTCGTCTTCTGCGCGTGCTCCAAGCGTGCCACCTTCGTTTACTGCTGCATCACCGTTGAGGTGATCGTCATAGTACTGCTTCCACCTCACACCCGTTAGTGAGAAGGTTACCGGCCAAGTCCTTGCACATATCAGCTTGCGGCATGTAGCCTTTGCGCGAACTATTTAGTTTCTCGTAGAACTTCCGTGTGTCGTTTACGCGGTATAGATTTTCCTACGCCTCGCAATCTGGGTCTTCCTGCTGACGCTTCTTCTTTCGGAAAACCGAGTTTTGTCTGTTCCGCGCTTGTCTGTATTGCTCCACAATCAATCACGTGCGGTGTTGCAGCATTCTCGTCCGTGCTGCATTCACCGTCAAACCAATAAATTCTTCGGTCCGGGATCGCAGAACTTAGTGCCGCTGCAGCAGTACTACCTATGGTGGAACGGATGTCCCTCCAGCCATCTTCAAGAGAAGCTACGCCAAGCTGCTCTTCCGTGGGAAGTGCAGCTTTCAGCTGCTGCGCTTAATCCTGGGCAACTCCGGCGTCCCGTAGTTGCTCAATGTTGGGTCGCGGCGTTCGACTTCGACGGGTGTTATGCACCGTCGAGAGTTTTGAGCGCATGCATACTGCCACTACGTAGTGGTCCGAATCTATGTTCGCACTGCGGTACGTGTGGACGTTGATAATGTCGTAGATGAATTTCCCGTCGATTAGAACGTGATCAGTTTGGTTTTCTGTGTGATGGTCAGGTGATCTCCAGGTGGCTTTGTGGATATCGTTGCGGGGGGAAAAGGTACTGCGGACTACCATATCGCGAGAGGCTGCATTGCCTCCCGTCCTACCTGAGCGTTCATGTCGCCGATGACGATTTTAACGTCCCGTTGCCAACAGCCATCGTACACCTGCTCCAGCTGCGCATAGAATGCTTCTTTCTCGTCGTCGGGTATCCCTTCGTGTGGGCAGTGCACCTTGATGATGCTGTAGTTGAAGAAACGCCCCGTAATCCTCAACTTGCAGATCCTCGCGTTGATCGACTGCCAACCAATCCCGCGTTGGCGCCTGTTACCCTGCACTACAAAGCCGGTTTCCAGATCATTGGTGGTGCCACAGCTCTGGTAGATAGTAGCCGCTCGATGCCCGCTTTTCCATACCTTTTGTCGCGTCCAGCAAAGTTCCTGCAGTGCTACGACTTCGAAGTTGCGTGGTTGAAGTTCGTCATAGATTAACCTATCGCAGTCCGGGAAGCCGAGCGATTTGCGATTTGCAGTTCCGCGTAGGTCTGTGTCGATTGTTCCGATCTGTATTTCTTTCGTCGGTATTTGCAACTTTATATTTTTTTTTTTCAGAGCGGTTTGTTAGGCCTGCCCCAACCCCTGTTTCGCCGGGGAACCATCGTGCACAGCTATGTTTAGAGTCCCACGCTGGCACTAGGACGGTGATCAGCCGCTCCTAACATGGAGAACAGACGCCGTTTTGAGCCGCCCCTCCATGGGGAACAGACAATTCTCAGAATTTGCATTGAATTAATTTCAGGCATCCTTTTGAAATTCACTCCTTCCCTTGTAATTCTAATGACATAGACAGTTTCATGGGAATTAATTTGCAGTTCTCCGCAGAAATTCCTTAGATTTCTCCTCAAAATATGTTTGGCAAACTCTCCGGGAATTACTTTCCAAATTCCTTTTAAGTTCTTCTGGAGTTATTCTCTTGTTTAATTGTAATCCTTCATTCAGCATACCCCACCATCTAAGTAATCTCTTAAAATGTCCAAGGAATTATGCTCCGGATTCATTACCCTCACAAATTTCTGGAAATTATCCTCGGATTGCCTTTGGATTTTTCCTTTGGGAGTTCTGCTCTGATTATCATGGAAAAGTCCTCAAACATTTGAATCCAATTCAGGATTTTTTTTACGTCTTTGATTTCTATATGGGGGTACACTTTGTGAAAACCGAAAATGGAACATGTAACAAATTAAGAAAGGTTTTGAACATTAATAACTCAGCTGCCCCTGGTCCAATTTTAATAATTTTTTCACCAATCGATCAGAAATATGGGTACGCATCGATAACAATGCTTCCGAATGTTAATTTTCAACAAGAAACTATTGAAAAACTGGTAAATGTCCAGCATTGTCCAAAAGCGTCGAATTAACTAACAAATCCCCCAATTACCTACATGCATATGCTGCTTCCCCAGCACAGTCGTCAGAGAGTAGTAAGTAGACGAAACAAGTCGAAGTGGCATTCGCCTCCGATCCTCGGGCGCGTGCGAATAGGGAGGATGGAATTGCGTAATATTTTGCACACTCACCGCCATACTCAGAACCACACGCTCCCAACGACCACACCACTGTGTGGTGGTGTTCGGTCGTCGAAATTAGTAGCAGCAGTAGCAGCAGTAGCAGTGCTTTCAGCGTGTGGCGTTGAAAATTGTTCTCGAGTAACAACGAAAGGCTGCCAGCAAGCAGCGAGCTGCAGAGCCCACATAAGCAACCATCAAAGGAGTAAGAAGCTGCACCGCTATTCTATGGATCGGAATCAGTAGCTCTTCGTGAGTCACTGCGGGTCGGTCATCTATGCCATGCGTGTCACCCTCGCTCCAAACGACATACAGCTCGACATCATCCGTGTTGAACACCCAGCTCAGAATTACTCAACCATCACTACAAAACGGTCCTTTTCAGGGCCACCAAAAATTCTTTAATGAGTATTATTTGGATATTGATCAAGGTCATCAGTTCCCGCAAGCAGCTTGCTATCAAGGCTCAACCTGTCTATAGTTACTGTGGATTTGTAGGCCTGAATATATTGGTGCAATAAGTTTTTCCTCGGCTTTCATTCCGCACGATTCGTTTCTTTCGTTTAATCAATCACCCTTATAGTGACGTCGAAAAGATTGTTTCAATCGGCTCTTACATATGAAATTTAATGTGGATTATTGTATTTTTTGTATGTTACCAAAATTTATGAATGGTTTGCCACTAAATGTTGAGATAATTTATTGACTATTGAATTATCACACTGTATACCATGAAAAAGCAGCCTGTGTGTGAGTTTTTGCCTGTTTTCAAGTAAGGAGTTACAATAAAAACAAATCGCCAGCTGGTATTTCCCGGCGATTTTACAAATAAATAAAATCAAACAAAATCATCATGCAGAACTAGCTAGGATTTGTTTTACTTCATATTTCACAAAATTGCTTTCGAGTTTTAAGACATCATCTCCCGCAAAGTTTACATTTTTCCCTCTACCAACACATACATCAGGGCTAGATAGATCTCTACAGGATCTATCAGGCCAGTGACAAGGCCTATACCAACAGCAGCGTTTGACAGTAGGCAGCATGTCTCGGGCTCAAATCGTTTATTTTGCTGTGCTGGGCCCGCTGTCACGGTATGACATGTTGCCTACGCGCCTGTCACTGGGCTGGGATCTATAGAATCCACGCAATTTCAAAAAACCAAAATGCGCAGCATTACGAAAAGAGGTCAGGTTTCGACCAATAGCAGATAGATTTTAATTCTTAACAAGCCAAACGATTGGACATTTATCTACCAATCTGCTAAAATGAACACTTAGTTAATTTTAAATAGGTCACTATTGAAAAATACCAAATGTCCAACTGTTGCAATGGTGATCAAAATTATCACCGAATGTCTGAAAACAGCGCATTCCCTAACACAGACTTAAAAATCGAATTCGATGCGGTCCCACTGAGCGGTGCTCATTCAATCACCGTAACTGCTGGTGTCCAGTCCAGCAGCAGCAGTAGTAGCAACAACAACAACGAAAGGCTGCCTGCAGCTCATATGAGCAACCATAGAGAAAGAGGGAGAAGTCCCACCGCGAGGCTAGGATCGGAATCAGGAGCTCGTCGTGGTCAGCTCAGCATTACTCAACCATCACTACAAAACGGTCCTTTTCAGGACCACCATAAATTTGTTAACAGTATTATTTGGACATTTGTCAAGGTCATCAGTTCCCGCAAGCAGCTAGCTATCAAGGCTCAACCTGGTCTCTATAAAAGGTGTGGAATTGTAGGCCCGAATGTATTGCTGAGATTAATCATCGTCCGACCATTTTCCATAACACGCTGGTAGGAAGTGTTAAAAATCCATATAGAATTTGAGAGAAGTGAGAATAATTAGCTTTGGGTGTATATTCAGTCCCCAGAAAGCCAATAAAATCAAATTTGTGAGAAAATTAGCTCTCACGAGTTCAATCTCTCGAAGTCCCTACTTTTTTTATATATTCTGCACAAACGATACTTTCCGCCCCGCCCCATCCATATAATTCGGAAGGAAATCCTGTGAGGGGTGAATTGAATACACTTTAATACCAAAATGCACAAAACTTAAAAATTCATAAATAACAAAAAAATCAAAATACACCTTTTAAAGTCGGGTAGATGAATCGAAAATACTCAAGTTGACAGTCCCTTGGATTCTCTTCATCAACTTTCTCTTTGAAATAAATACTACAAATTTGATACGCTTACAAATAAAAAACAGAAAGAGTTAAGATAATTGATGATTGATCAATTAAAAGAACTAAATGTTCACATTAGTTCCGTCCACTAGCGGTCCTACGTCAAGCTTTCGTTCGTGCCCCTTGGCACAGACCCTTCTACTTTTTTAAATTCTGCTCAACATTATCTTAGATTTCACATGAAATCGGGAATCTCTCAGAACTTACATAAAAGCATATTCCGCTTGGCGTTTTTCTCAAAGATGTTTCTATATCAACTCCCTTGGAATTATCCTTAGAAGTTATAATCTAATTTAAAGAGCTTTTAAAACGGTGCAGGGGATTTAACTTCAGGCTCTTGAAAATGTATTACTTATAGAAAAACAGAAAAGAAAAACCGTTCAAGCCTCTGAATTTTAAAAATCTTATTTTTTTTTTCTTATTAATTTTTGCTTCGGATATATTAAGATCGATGTCTGAATGATAATAATGAGGATCATTCAATGTTTGCATTGCAGTCTAAAAACTATCTCTAGGAAGAGAATTTTAAAATTTTCTATGCACTGAACATGCATGCCAGGTATTTTCAGGAAAATAAAATTCCCTATGAATTTCCGGTTTCCAGGTTTACTTTTTCAAGTTGTTCATATCACCTTGTACCAGTTGACGATTATGAAGTATTATGAACTATTAAGATATGTCACTCATTATACTTGTGGTAAAGGTAAAATGTTCGATTATATGTACATGATCAAATGTTTCATGACACCACGATTTTGATCACGTTAGCGCTAGTATATGTGAGGCCAAATGGAAAAAAAAAAATGCTCAAGTTAGATGATAATCAGGTTCAGTGAGTTAACGGAATCCAGTTCATAACAGTTGATGAGCATGGACATGAAAATCGAATATATCATTTCCTTGAACACTAAGGAATCGATTCCCTCCAGACTGCGTAGGAAAGATTTTACAATTCTTAAAATACACCCCCGGAAGAAGAACCCAGCGCCGTAGGTATAACAGGTCATTTAGAACGCACTACTGTGTATACACACTTATCCAGTCAGTAAGGTTTTACGGGTTTTTTGAAATGCGGAACAGTTCGGTAGAAGTTTTAAAATCTGATGATAAAACCCCATTTTATGATAGAAAATTAAAATTTTCGATTACATTCCCAAGTGACCAAAAGTTCTGATAAAAGGCTATTTGTGGCTTAAGCAGCTTGGTTGAAGGTCACCTCCAGCTTGAATGACCGATATATCAGATCCACAATCAACAATAAAAGTACGCTGTGAAACCGCCATATCGACCATCAGCTGAACATAATTGGTGGCAGATACATTTATTGTGTATGCTGCCCTAACTGTACCCCTAAATGGTGGATATTTCCTTTGATAGATGTGTCGCATGTTGTTGCTGTGGAATTTGCATTGGTTGTTGTATTGGGCCGGCCTCGCTGAGTAAAGTTTCCCCTTTGATTTGTGAAACGATTATTTTGAAAATTTCCACGGTTGGAAAAGTGATTTTGAAATCTACTTTTTCGTGGAAATTGGTTGGTATGGAAATTATTTTCTTGATAATAATTTCCTCGTCCTCTGTAACTAGGTCTACCCCGTCATCTTGAACGGTTTCCTCTGCTTGTAACGAATACTTGTGCATTTGAAGGAATTGAATTATTTCCATTATCAGTTGGCACGTCGTTTTCCATTAATTTTTGGATTGCGTCATTAATTTTGCTGAATGTTCCAGCCTTTAGTATGATTTTTGTGTCTCTGTTTTTGGTGCCGTTGATCAGTGATTCAACGCCTTTTTTTGTTGCCATTTGATCAGCTACATCATTTGGAATTTTGTTGTTGATATAGACTGATTTTAGCTGTAAAGTTAATTTCTCTACGTCATCACAGAATGCTTCTGTGGTGGAAGTTTAATTAAGTTGTTGTAACCTTGCCAAAATGTTATCGGCTGTGATTTTTGGAGAGCAATGCTCTTTCAATGCTGCTGCTAAATCTTCATAGGTAGCATTTTCTGGTACTGCTTACCTGGCAGCACACATTAGTCGTGTTTTCACGAATCGAGTGGCAATATTTTTAGCGGCAGCTTTAATCGCTGCGGTGGCCTCCGCGTTAGCGTTGTCGACTAAGTCGAAAAACAACGTAAAAGAGTCCAAAAAGGAATCTAGCCTCTGTGGATTGCCATCATATATTTCAATGAGCGCAGTGCCCGTTTTTATGTCTACTTTTGCCATCTTGGATTTTAATATTTTTTTCCGATTAATCCATTTTTTTTTATTTTATATAAAAAATAATAATATAAAGGTAACGGTTGCAATATTTAATACCGTGTCTTCAGCGAATTTTATTTTTTTTATTAATGATTTGTACGGTATCACTATATTTATTAAGTGCTCCTTTTATGTAAAAATTTAGTTCTGATTGCGCCAATTTTGATTCATTTTGCGCTAATAAATCATTAATATAATTGTAAATAATTTTAATTTGCTTTGCTTTAGCAATCAATAATTTTTTACTATAATTCCTTATAGGAGCTTTAGTAAAGTTAACTAAAATTAAATTTAATTGTGCAATCTTAGAGTCAAGCTCTAACTTAACTTGTTTATATGTCCATAGAAATATATTTATAAGAAACGTTTTAGCTCACCAGCCATTCTTTCTGCATTTCTGCAAATCCTTGCCGACGCCACCTCTTCCTCAGAGATTTTTGAAGCACCAACAGCAGTTGCAAAACGTTGATTGCCACAATGATCCACAGCTTTATTTCGTGTGATTCATGGTAATTTCACTGCTTTCTATGTGTTCCACTATGTTGACGTTGGTGTTCCCTTCTTGGGTTGTGGAAGAACTTCTCGACTTTTGATTGCCCATTTTGATAAAATTTACTTTATAAACATGGGCCAGTCTACTGTTCGGGTTTCTTCATTCACAAAATGTCATATCGCACTGCACTCTGCGAACTTTCGATATCTTTTCGCGACGACACTTTGTTCTGCTATCTTATTTCACTGATACCTGTCGTAGGTAGCCATGTTACGTTTGGGACACTTTGTCCCTACAGATTCTTCTGGATTGTGATATCTTTCCAAAATCACAAACGCGCTCGTTGGTGGTTAGAACAATAATGATCTTTATTCAAAATTATATTCCTTAACACATTTTTTCCTACGGGAGACACCTGAAGTCATTATGTGACAGTTTATGTAAACGATCACCAATGAGGGATCGATATTAACAAACGAGAGAATGAGAGAGTGAGAGAGAGAGAGAGAGAGAGAGAAAAAATTTGGAGAAGGCAAATTGGTTAAGTCGGTTGCGCTGAAAACGGCTTAGCAACTAGGAATATAGGTTGCCCGGAGTGCGCCATGGCGACAAGCAATACGATACCCTTAGACCTCGAGTATGGGTTATTGAATTTGTTTTAGCGTTCATCGAACTGCTCCATGCACTTGCTGCGTAAGGAGTTCGATGTCCGAGTGAGGCATGGGAAAATGCTTGTTACTAATTGAAAACTGACATGATTTTTGGAAATTGATGACATGTGAGTTGCGCATGTCACACCCCTATGCATGCGGATGAACGACAATACACGCTTTTTCAGGCATTCTTCGATGTAAACTTGGGATGCCATCTTCGAGGGTGCGACTAATGGTTCCGTTTATAAATCTTTTGACCGGAAAACTGCTTCAAATCGAGTTTGACGTATGTTTCGTCATCGATCAAAGTGCAGCCACGGTCCTACAAGAGTCTTGCGCGATTTTTGGCAACAGAATTCTGCTTCATGAGCTGGTTTGGATGTTTACTGACTTTTTACGACTTGTATCCTTCCCTGTCAAAGATGTTCCGCACTGTTTGAAAGTTAGCGTTGTACCTTCTGGCCACATCTCGGATCGAAATACCGATGTTGGCTTTAACGCACCTCAACACCTTGCTGCGCAGCTGACGATCCTTGGTTCGTTTTTTTTTGTATGTGAGCTGATTCCATTCCACACTTAGGGTTTCCTTGTAGGTTTTGAGCACTCGATAAACTGTTGTTTTTGGCATCTTCAGCACCTTAGCCAGCTTGAAACCGGACTACTCTGGATTTTCCAGGTGTTTGTGCACAATATTTTTTCTTCTTTCGTGTTCCATTTGACGTTATTTCTGAACGCGATCGACTTGCACCAGTTGTTCTCTATAGAAGTGTAAACAAACCGCTGTCAAAGATTTTCGATTCTCAACACGATTCTCGCGTGCTAGAGGCGCGCGAGGGGCATACCAATTTACTTTTAGCACAAAACATATGTGGAACGCGATCATCTAAAATCAACCCCATTTCAGTGATTTCAAGTGGTATAGAAGGACATCGATCTGTAAAATTGATTATACCAGCTGTACAATGAGGTCAAGGGGGTAGTCAATTTGATTAAAATAATTCTAACAAGTTGATTAAATTTTATATATTCTTAGCACCTTGAACTCATGTCTATGTATTGCTTTAACCATTTATGTTCTTAAATTATAATTATATAGCATGCGTTAATGAATTCATCACCATGCTTCACACAGCATAACATAAATAAACGTTTGCATAGAAATGTAGAAATGTGTGGCATAATTACATTGAATTATTTAAACGACC
Source organism: Ochlerotatus camptorhynchus (assembly GCF_037179485.1). NCBI lineage: Eukaryota > Metazoa > Arthropoda > Insecta > Diptera > Culicidae > Ochlerotatus > Ochlerotatus camptorhynchus. Next base: position 2,147,440 of record NW_027040681.1, on the reverse strand, counting down.
ATCTATCTTTCTCCCATGCAACATTGTTGCATGATGTTTTCATTTTCCTTTCAACTATGCTTAACTGACAAAGCTCAAGTTTGTCAATTAAAATATTTACCAACACTTCAGAAACGTGTGACATGCAACTATCGATACCATTTCCTTAAACCCATAAAACCTAATTACCGACGACTCAACATTCTTCTGCTTCAATCAACATCTTGGTAAAAGTAGATCAATGCCTTGATTTACTTCCCATTTGCTAACCGAAAATTAGGACACATGTCCAAGTAAACATTGCTGCTACGTTCCATCGTTCTTACTGCGAGCGTATCGATGTAACGTACCATCAATGTAAGTGGGTCATAAACACTTGAACCTCACCACTCACATTAAATTCAATTATTGTTTTATATCGATGAAAGTTTGTAAATATCCCAAACCATCTACCAAAAATGATGAACAATGAACAATGCTGCAGAATTCTCTGTATAGATTTATATACTCACTCTCACTAACCATTATTTCTTAAGTTTATAAAAACCCTTTTTCAAACCTAATAAACGAACACTACGTATTCATTTTTCAAACGTGTACCACACGACAATTTGCCCTCTCCGAAAAACCCCTCATGGCAAACCGTCGACAGTCGTGTGATGGATGAGAATTTAACAAGTTCTTAGTTAAAATAGGACTTAGTGCAATTAGTGAAGTGGTGCCTTAAAAAAGGACTTTGAAAATTTATCAGTGATAGGCAAAAAATGACTCGGAAAAGTTAACCAAATCTTCGTTAAGCTCATGTTCAGCCTAAAATTTCCAAATGTTTTGTGACATGGCATAAAAGAAAGTGTAGGTGATCCAACGCTACCGTGTTACACCTGATGAGAGTGAAAATAGCGAACAGTTAATCATAGTTGCATTTCAATAATTATGGGTTGGTTAAACTTTAATAAGAGCGAAGAAATAATTGCTATAGCACTAGTGATCATTGCGGTGCTTGTGATAGGGAAAAATATCGCGAAGTAGCTTAAGCAAACAGTTCACCGTGCAACAATGAGAAAGGTCAGACTAAATAATCTGGCACAGCCTGTATGAGAACATTGAAGACTTTTAACAATCTTTAGCAGAAGTGAACAATCAAATGACATAACAAAAAACAAAAAAAAAAAAAACTTTAAAACAATGGCAGACTTTTGGGCAGATATTATTGAAAACTGTCGAACTATTCAGTGAGGCTGAAAGATGGAAAATCGACCTGCAGAGTACGGAACTATACAAAGAGTGGATCAAAACACCTCTAGATAAAGGTAAAATTTGTGAATCGAAAATATTTGTAATCGTGCTGTGGCCAGGAAGCCATAAAGAACAATCAATCAAACTACAAATATCAAAATGTTTGAAGCAGCCAGTGGTTTACTCTTTGGTTTAAACATTTCTCCTAACAGATTTAAAAGAATGATGAAAACCGCTCTAAGTGGATTACCACCAGAGTGTGCATTAGGGTGTCCCAAAATTACACTATGTCTGGGAATCTGGGGGCTCACCCTCCAAATGATAGCTAAGGGTGTTAGAAACAAACTTTTGTATGGTGGCAACTCTGGGAAATGTTGTATTGAATTCTAGAAACTTCGAAACAAATGTTATCAAGTGATTTACAACAAACTAGGTGATTTGTATTGGACGATTTCAATGAACGTTTGATTTGCTGGTGTACGTACTGCAAGTATTGAAATTCTGAACTTTTCTTTCCACAGGTTGAAATGTACAGGGCAAGGTTTTTTTTCCATAAAATTTCCCATCTTACTGTTTGCATTTGATTGATAATAGCGCTATGTTTGATACCCACTTTTCATGATTAAATGCAGTGATGTACCAAAAAAAAAAACATCATTTTAGAGAATTTTAAAAATTGTAACTAACAAATTGGACACAGAACATGCCGTAGCAATTTTTCTCCTATAATTTTGACCCTTGGGAGCATGCAAAAAATATAAAAGTGTGGGGTTTCACTGAAATTTAAAGCACTAAAAATATTTATTGGGTAATTGCTATGAAAAATGGACTTTTTTCAAAAATCTCGTCGGGGCGACCTCTAAACAACATTTCCCAGAGTTGCCGCCGTACAAAAGTTTATTTGTAACACCCTTAGCTATCATTTGGAGGGTAAGCCCATAGATTTCTAGACATAGTGCAATTTTGGGACACCCTAGTGTGCATTCCTATATATTGATGATATTATTGTGGTAGGTTGTTCTGTCAACCATCATTTGAAAAATTTAGAGATAGTATTTGAAAAACTGAGATACTACTATTTAAAATTAAACCCAGCAAAGTGTAACTTTTTCGGAAGTGATGTAACTCAACAATTGAAAAATACCCATTTCCAGCAAATTCTGATGATGTTCGTCGTTTTGTAGCATTTTGTAGTAACTATCGACGTTTTATACAAAATTTCGCTCAAATTGCTCATCCTTTGAACAAATTATAAGGGAAACATGCTACATTCAATTGGACGTCTGAATGTCAAGTATCATTCGACATTTTAAAAAATCAATTGTTATCACCAAAAATATTACAATTTCCAAATTTTAAAAAAAGATTTCATATTAATTACAGACGCTTCACAAGTAGCATGTGTAGCAATCTTAGCACAAAAACACAATGATACAGAACTTCCAATCGCATTCGCAAGTAAGGCGTTTACAAGAGGAGAGTCAAATAAATCAACAATAGAAAAGGAGTTAACTGCCAACAGACCACATACCGTTAGTGTTATCAATGGAAAACACATCTTGAAAACTTACAAGAATGCGTTTACAACTAGAAGAATTCAATTTCGAAGTTCAATACGTAAAAGGAAGACTAGTTGAGCAAAAGTTTGTTTCTTTGAAGAACTCGAACAGCTGGTATAATTTGGATCTTTTGCGTCTTAAACGGAAAAGGGACAAATGGTACAAAAAGTTTTGTAGATCTAATAATGACAATCATTGGACTAGGTACACAATCGCGCGTAATAAGTATTCACAATCGATAAAGAAAACTCGTTGTGAATATGTTCAAAGGAAGATTGATCAGCATCAAAACAACAGCAAAGAGTTATGGAAAATTTTGAAATCTTTATTAAAACCTAGTAATTGCAAACCGCGGTCCATAACTTTACATGGCACATTAGAACAGTCAGAACAAGTAATTGCAGCTAAGTTTAATGATTTTTTTGTAGACAGTGTTTCATTGATTAAGGGGCTAGTCCACTCTGGAAATTTCAAAAAATCTTTTTTTTTTGCTTAAAAAATACTTTGGAGTGTCTACTTTGACATAGACTTGACCGCAAGTCCGCACGTGACGTCGTTCCAAAGTTATAGGCCGATTAGTGGACTCGTGTCCAGGCGCTCCAAGCGCGCTCGGAGTACCCGCCCGTTACGCGCGAAACGGCGTGTCTTAGTAGTTCCAACTGCTGCCGCGATTATCTCTAAACGATGTTTTCAAAATTGGCGGGCGTTGTATTTTAGAAACGGCTCAATCGCCGTTTAAGGTTGAATTTTCGAGTTGAGTACCTTTTTTCTAGTCTTGTACGTAGCCGATTTTCAAAAGAATCAAAAAATGGATTTTCGGTGCAAGCTTTTATCTCCAATTTTAGGGTACAAAAACGGACTGGTTTTTTTTTCAAAACGTCGCCAAATTTTTATTTTTCAACCAAATCAAAAACGGTTACGTAAAAGACAAGATTCTCTATCAGAGAATAACCACAAAAAAATTCGTTGTTCCAGCTCCAGTCATTCTTGTGAAACCGCGTTGAATTTGGTATTGGCGAAGTGCAGCATTCTAAGCAGCCTCATTTTTAAGTCGTTATAATAACTTGAAAGTTCCGGTACCATAATTGAAGAGCATTCTAAGCAGCTTCTGGCAGAACTTGAACGGAACTTTTAGAAAATAAATTAAAAAAAGGTTTTTTGTCCTCTAAACCAATTGTATATTGTTCGCACTTTTATGAAAGTTATTTCTGAAGGTAGGTAGGAACGTTTATTGATTGATCAGCATTAGTAGTAGTATTGGAGCTGATTGAAGAATTAAACCCAGTCCTCCTGCGTGAGAGCTCCAGCACGAACCGTTACGTCATCGGAAATATATTAAGGTAAGCTATTGTCCCGCCTAGTGTTGGAGTTTGAAGTGTCAGCAGACTAACTTGAATACGAAAGACAACACCTTGATTAATTTTAAATTGGTGTTTGCCCGCATGGTATTCCAACAGACTTGTGGCGCAGTGGTTAGCGTTCGTAGATCGCATGCCGAATACACGGGTTTGAATCTAGGAAATTTCTCGTCAGTTTTTTTAATTGTTTGGATAGAATATTGATGCACTGCATAAACATAAGAATTATGATTTATTTAGGTCACTGATCATTTCATATTTACGTACAATAAATTTTGTTACAAATAAATAAAGACTTGTGCCGATTGCTTCATGTGGGCTATGACGGACCTTTTTTAGAAACTTTCAAGTTGCTAAGAAGTTCCGCAGGGAACTTTTAAGATACTTCAAAGTTGCTAAGAAGTTCCGCTGGGAACTTGTTCGAAACTTTGTTGTGGTCATGCCGTGTATGAAGTTCCTAAAAATTTCTGAGGGATGCTTTTTGGTTTTTTTGTTTTGTTTTTTGAACTCTATGTTGCTAGGAGTACGCATAGAAACTTTATGGAACTTGAAAGTGGGTTTATCGTTAAATGCTGAACTTTTGGTTCCTTGGGAAGATAGTTCTGTAGAAACTTCAGTTGCACTTTATGGAGCTTGAAAGTTCTGTCAGAACTTTATTCGAACTTTATGGAATTTGAAGGTTCTGTCGGAACTTTATTTGAACTTTATGGAACTTTTATTATTATTATTATTTATTAACGACACTTTACCATCATCGTGGCATTCGTGTCGGGTTTATGGAACTTGAAAGTGAGTTTTATCGTTGAATGTGGAACTTTTGGTTACTTTGGTTGAATTTTGACCGACTTTCTCAGCAATTCAAAAATCCAGTTAAAAAATGGGATTGAAACCCAGTAACAGCAAGTTGGACGGTAACTTGATCGTAATTGTTTTGTGATATAAGGAGCTCGGTGACCTAGTGGCGACCGATTTTACTTACTGAGCAGAAGAGCGTGGCTTCAAATCCATGTTCCTTTGCTATATTTATTATTTATTCAATAGGACATTCATTCAGCGTATCGTTTACCAAAACGCCTGCTGCTTTCCCAACTCTTATATCCAACATCCCAGTGATTTCTTGTGAAAGTGCAGAGGTGTTCTTGGCTTTCATTTAAGCGAGTATTACTTCAACTTATTCCTACCGATACCTATTCCCTTCTTGTTGTTTATTGAAAAGATGAAATCGTATATCTGATCAAATTGCGTATTACAAATAACATATATGTACCTCAGATTATTATGAAAATTAATGTATAACACATGTTTTATTTGCCGTCGTAGCAAAACGATGGAAAATCACTCATCGATCAACAATTATCTGTTAACACATCTGATATTATAATCGCAACATGCGGCAACAATTCCTCATCCCGACTGATAAACTTCATCTTACAATGACGTGTAGTCGAGAAACATAAATTCGCAACGTACCTACAGGACAATGGGCATAAATCTGCCTAAATCAAATTCGTTCCCCCAGGCACACATCGTTCAACACTTGGAAATCATTGACCACTCCCCACAGGCCGACGGAGTGAATTCATTAAAATCCTTAAAATTCGTTTCGGTTCGCCACTCCATTTACTCTGATCCCCCGTTTTGTGTATTATGACAGACGCACTCTCCACACGAACGCTATATTCTATCATAACCTCTAGGTCCTGAAAGATCTGAGAATGCACGCACGTCCTTCACCCGGGATCGGTCGGTCGGTGGCCGTCTTTTGTATGCATGAATAGAAGCAATCAAGCGACGCATTCAATCTGTTTGTTTGGCTCCGGCGAGTGCTAAAGATGTGCTCGGAAAACTAAGTGCTCATTCACGTAACGTATTTACCACGCCATCGACCCTTCTCGCCGGTGGCTGCCTTGGTGCTTGCTGCTGGTGAGCGGACGGAAAATAATTACGTTAAGTGAGCCACCCCTTAACCCGGGATCTCAAACAAGACACCACGCCAGAGCGAACGAATGCCATTTACTCCGGGTGCCTCAGCAAGATGTATGGTCAGGGGGTGATTCCACCCCCAGGTCACCTCCTCGTCTTCGGTGGTGTCTTCAAGGAGGAAAAACAATTACCAACCAACTAACCAACCGACATGGATCCGTTTTCCACGCTCTCTATCTCTCTCTCCCTTTCTGGGGCAATGTATAGTGCTGTGAGAACGGTGCGGAACGCTTCAATAAGTGCTTATTGAATTGAAATAAACGCTATAAATTGTAACGGGCGGCGATTCCCCCTTTGACCTCTTCAGATCCTGGGCTTCAGATTCTACACGAGAACGGAGAGTCAGTCGTAAGGAAAATAATCATAAAGATATTTATTAACAATTATTACTCACCCCTCGCTGTTGTTGGGAGAACTTTCCGAATACGACGGGTTCACCAGGCTACCATATCAAATATGAATGGAGGGTGTTTTGTGTGTTCATTTGATGTTTGCACACGCGTTCGTCGATATGGTCCACGGTTACACGTGCGTTCTGCTGGGTTACGCGAATTATTGCTATTTGCTTGAAAGGTCACCATGTAAGGACATGGTCAAACTGGTTCAACAGTTTTGGATGCGCGTATTTCTCCAAAATATTGCACTCTCAAAATAAGTTCACAGTTTGTTGCTTTAATCAAGCTGCTTGGCAAAATTATACCATAACTACATCCCCCTGAAGAATGTCCCGAACAATAGCAAGTAAATACCCAAATGCCACTTCCGTATGCCTGTCAGCAATAATAATTTCATTGCAATCATAACTATTTTGCACCCCGGAGATAAAAACCGCCCCTGCAGCAGCAGCAGTAGTCAAGCAACGGAACGAAAGTGTCGCAGGGAGTTTGCTTTTGGTGCGATAGTTCTCTGCTTTATCTCCGAAACCTAATTAATATTTACGACCAATGGCCAAACATTAATCGCTTTGCTTTATGCTTTCACTTTCGTTGCTGAATACAGCAGAGCAGAGCTTGTTCGTCGTACAGTTCTTTCCTGGTTCAGTGAGTTAGAATTTCCTACTCTGGAAGGAATCCCAAACATGATGCTAACGCAAGTCCTTACGGGTCAGGAAGGGCGTGCCGCTGCTGGCTGCAGGAAGGAACGTGTGTGCAATAAATATTTGCTTTCGATTCAAGCAGCTTGCCAAATAATTGCTTACCGTACGAGGGTGGCTTCCAGTGGAAATGATTATTTAACGGAGTTTTGTTTTATTGAATATGGTTTTGATCCTGATTCTTTGGACGATATTTTGGTTAGATATTTTCTTTAGGTTTTAGTAGAAAACAAACATAATTTAGCAGCATTGTCTAGCATTGCAGACTATTAGAAAAATGAATGTCTTCAACTACCTTCTGTAATAGAGTGTGCCAGAAAGTGGAAGCAGTGATTGATTTGATTCTGATAAAATTCAATTCAAGTACTCTATATGACTTGCTAGCCAGCGTACATAGGAGTATTTGACCCACAAATTTGGCCAAAATAAATTTGAAATGCATAAATTTCATGCTTTTGTTTCGATACTTTATTTGTTAGGCTGAAATATCCAAAAGGACTCCACGGAGCCGAGAACCATTACATAATTTAATAATAACATTAAAGTATTAGGAGGGACAATAGCTATGGGTTCTTCTTGCTCTTCCTTGGAGGCGTCTTGAGTTTAGCTTCCAATTTCATCTGTGATCTCAACTCTCTTACTTCTTCCTTTATCCACTCCCTGTGGGCATAGTCCACTATGCCGAAATTGTAGTAGTAGTACGCATCGTATATGCACTTGAAAACAGGCGGCTGCTGTTTTTCAGCAGGGTTTGCTTCCTCTCAACTGTTCTTCTCGGCGTCTGGGGACGTCACATCTATCACCACCATCTCTTCTTTCAGGCAGTGCTGCGTGCTGTCAACAATGTCAATTAACGTAAAATATTGGTCTTGCACTGAATTTTACTTCCGACACTGATATTTGTATCAGGTGGTACCTGTTGTAGATCTTCCCAAAGCTTGCTACCCAAATCAGTTCTCACATGCAATACTTAAATTTGAACCGATACAGTACACGAACTTACTACATCAGCAGAAACGTGTCGTACCAGCATACCAATTCACACGGTAAAAACAGCACGGTCTACACGAATTCCATTTACGTTGGTCTCGAATGATTCCGTTTACGCGAGGGAATCGCGTAAATGGAGTACACGTAGCATATGGGATTTGACCTAATAGGGACCAACTTGGAATATTTCGCGATCCTGGACATATAGAAGGTTATTGTCTTGGGAACAGTTGTTCAGTAGATCAAGAACTAAAGGTTGGTGGACAAAAATTCAGAATTTTCTCACTACGCGGCCTAGTGTGCATGTATTAGTGATAACCTTGTTTAAGTCATATCTTGAAATCCTTGCCATCTAAGTGGCGCTAGTGTGCATGTATTAGTGATCTCCTTGTTTATTTTTCTTGTTACTTACACATACAAAATGTCATCATAATATCTTATTATTCCATAATTTAATAAAACATTTGTTCAGTCAAAATGAATGAAAGGCACTCTGGGTGTAGGTTCAAGAAGAATTTGGCCACTTCCCCGGGGGTACCCGGAACATGTTCGGATCTGGATAACGTTGTCTTCAGTACTTAATGTAGCCATCAATGATCACATTTTTGAATTCTCATGTAATCTCATGTGTCGCATGAGGGTGTTGGTGCAAGAGGAATGTTACCAGTTCTCCAGGGGGTACCCAAAACATGTCCGGAGCCGGCCAACGTAGTCCTGAATACTGTATATGGCCACGAATGATCTTATTTTTGAATTCTGATGTAGTTTTATGAGTTGAATTAGGGTGTTGAGAAGAATGTAGCCACTTCCCCGGGGGTACCGGGAACATGTACAGATCTAGCCAACGTGGTCCTCATTGCTTAATATGGCCACCAATGATCTTATTTTTGAATTCTGATGTAGTTTTATGTGTCGCATGAGGGTGTTGGTTTAAGAAGAATCTGACCACTTCCCCGTGGGTACCCGGTACATGTCCGGATGCGGCCAACATGGTTCTGACTACACTACCGAGCATAAGTTTAAGGACGCCCCCAAAAAACCATGCAAAGATGTTTTGTTCAATGATCTCTCATTTTACGTTCAATTTTCGATCTCCAAAGGTTATTTGAATGATATGAAAGGTATAACATAAGTGTTTTGCTACTAATTTTATTTCAAAGTTTGGCCAACCCAATTCTGAGAAAATCAGTCATGATTCTTCAGAGTAAATTTTGAAAAATATTGTAACTTTGGGTGAAATTTGAAAATTAATTTTCAAATGATCTAAAGAGAACGAAAATTGGACGTAACATGACAGAGATATGAACATAACAAATTTGTCATGTTTTATTGGGGTGTCCTTAAACTTATGATCGGGAGTGTACTTACTACGACCTTGAATTTTTTTGATGCCTCTATGCTGCTATCATTGGGCTCGGCCCTTAATACAGCAGTACCTGTCTGCATTAATTTTAAATAATTGCACTGAGACCTTCGAACAAACGTACACCACCAGCCATCACGGATGAACAATACCCGGCAATCCAGCCTCATCGCCTGGTCCCAAATCTGCCACCGCTACCTATCAACAATCAACGAGCCGCTCCCTCAGCTAAGCATCGTCTCACTACCGCAGCGGCCCTGCCAGATCATGTTTCTGCCTGGGCGCCTGCACCATCGTATGCCCGTGTTGCCTCAAGCGATTCAGTTGACGAATCTCCTTTCACATCGGAAGAACTAGTAACGCTGGTTGCAGAGGTGATCGTCATCCTGCGAACCTGCAAGACTCGATCTGAACAGCTTCATGCTGCCTTTTCACTCGTCGCCAAGTATGGACCGTAATATATAATAATAATTGAAAATTGGAACGCTTGCTCGCTGACGAACAAGCATAGAGAGCTATTCGATTTCCTCAACACCAAGGAGGTCGACATTGCTATTATCACCGAGACGCACTTGAAGCCCGAACTGAACGTATTCCTTCCCGACTTCCGGCTCGTCAGACTTGACCGCATCTGCTCCGGGGGTGGGGGGAGTGGTCATCGCTGCAAGACGGAATATCAGTTGCCGGCTACTGCCAAGCTTCCAGCTGAAAACAATTGAAGCCATCGGGGTGGAGGTGAGCACATCACTTGGCCCATTCACCATCATCGCGACCTACTGCCCCATGCAAACCAACATCAGGGATGGGTCATCAGTGGCCCTCCGGAAAGACATCATCAAACTTACCCGGAGGAGCGAGAACTTCATCATCGCTGACGACCCAAACGCAAAACACCAAGCTTGGGGTAGCGGTCGGTGCAATTGAAACGGCACCATCCTGACGAAAGACCTGCAAGAGGGCCATTATACCATCTTGGCCCCGGTCACTCCCACCCGGTTGAGTCGGTCTGGGGTCCATGCGACCATCGACATCTTTGTAAGCAACATGGGACGCAAAATCTCGCAACCTGTGGCATTCCAGGAGCTGAGCTCGGACCACTACCCGGTGGTGGCTGAAGAAGGCTTCTCGGCTAACAGATTTCAAGCATCCCGGCGAAACTACCATCGTGTTGAATGGGATCGGTTCCAGCACTGTGTCGACACCGCCGTCGACTACGAAGTACATCCGGACGCCCCCGAAGAACGTTGACTGCGTTCCTTGGAGGAGGCGATATTCCGAGCCAAGGAACAACACGTGCCAGTATCCAGACAGGTGAGCAATACTCTGAACCTTGATAGTCCCACTAAAAATTTTATCAGACTCCGTAACACCGTGCGTAGACAGTACCAACGTACTGGGCTGCCTGCCTTGAAGACCCATTGCAACCGTCTAAATAATCCAACCCAGGATGATGGACCTCAGAAATGAAGATTTTAGTAACAAAATGAGCTCTCTCCCAGATTGTGCTAAGCCCTTCTGGAAGCTAACCAAAATCTTTAAAAATAAGCCCCCACTTCTGCCGTTGAATCAACCCAATGATTCAGTTGCCCATCTGATAACCCCTGAAGAGAAGGCTGATGCTATAGGTCTACATTTCGTCAAATCGCATAACCTCGGACTGAATATGCCTAGTCCATACGATACTGCAATTGCGGTAAATGCAACCAACCTCCATTGAATTCCTAACCACTTTTCTGTGGAATCGGAGATTACCGCTGACGTGTTGGCCTATACAAAATCATCTAAAAAGTAAAAAGGCTCCAGGTTTCGAGCAAATCCTGAATTTGGAACTCAAACACCTGAGTTCCAGATTCTTCAACCATCTGGCACTCGTGCCCCTCGTGCTGGAAGTCAGCTAAAGTCATCCCCATCCGGAAGCCTGGGAAAGATCCATCCTCTCCTTGAAGTTACCGACCCATCAGCCTTCTCTTGCGGTTATCCAAGCTCTACCATCGACTTCTGGTATCTGCCGAGGAAAACAACATATTGCTCGACGAGCAGTTTGGCTTCCGTAAAGGTCACTCGACTGTTCACCAGCTCACTCGAGTTAACACAAATTCTCAGACGGAACAAGTCTCTATCTAAAACATCTGCCATGACATTTTTGGACGTTGAATAAGCGTTCGACAATGTTTGGCATGTTGGCCTGGTCTACACATTGCAGCAATACTGTCAGAAGTTCGGACCAACGGTAAGCTATTGATCCACTGAACAACTTCGCCAAAGAAAGCAACTTCCGAGTCGGCAAGGATTTCAAGATATCACACAAACAAGGACATCTCTAATTCATGCAAACTAGCACCGCGTAGTGAGAAAATTCAAAACGTCTGTAGACCAACGATAAGGTCTTGATCCACTGAACAACTTCGCCGAAGATAGCAACTTCCTAGATGATAAGGATTTCAAGATATCACAAAAACAAGGGCATAATTAATTTATGCACACCAGCGCCGCGTAGTGAGAAAATTGCCCAAGACTGTAACCTTCTATATGCCCAGGATCGCGAGATATTTCATGACGGTCCTTATTAGGTCAAATCACATATGCTCTGGTACTCCATTTACGCGAATTCGATTTACGCGTATCTCAATAAATCAACTTTTTTGAATAACCGTTGGATTTTTTAAAATTTTAATGAAGAGTTTTCTGAAGATCGCAACTCGAATATCTGACGTACGTAAGATAAAAAAAATGAGGCAGAACTTTGAATATCAGTGGTCCCTTTATGATGTTAATGTCATTTGCGCACTGATATTGGAGCGACTTGTATTGATATCACTAGTTTACAGCATTTTTGAACTCGGTAAGGTGATGATAATTTCCAATGCAAAATCCTACGCTGAATTCAATGCCGTGGTCAGAAAAAATTAAAGTAGAGCCATTTTTGAGATGTACAAAAATTTTGATTTTTTGAATTTTGGACAAAAGAACGATTATTAAAATGTCAATATCTTTGGAGCTAGTGCACCAATAATAAATCTTTTTTTTTATGAAAATGAAGCTAAACAAATTGGCTATCGTTCAATAGAATATTATGTCTTAATTAAAAATTTAATTTTGAAGTCATTTAAAAATTTACAGCATTTTTTTTAATTTTTCCTGCGAATTTTCCATAAAAATCTTGTTTTAATCAACATTTTTAATGGGATAAAAAAGATTCAAAAAATCATTCCATAATTTATTCTTAAAGTCCATTCAAAACCAGAGAAAATGAGCCTTTAATGGATGAAATCGGTTGGAAATTGTCGAAGTTATGAGCATTTTTGTAAAACACTTAAAAATGTTGCTGAAATACAACAGCTTTAGAGTTCCTTTTCTAGGTGTCGTTGTAAGCATCCAAATCGCATGTAAAGTTTTCATGGGAGATTCTTTTCTCTACATATCAATTTGATTAATGCATATCAGGATTTAAAACCGAGTTGATACAAAAGAAATTTATTTAGGTTTTATTAAAAATGATTGAGAATCGAATGACTTTGTCTTCGATGTTTTGAACTTGTTTCTCGAATCAGAAACCAACAATAGTCACCCATCATTGCTTCATCCTAAGAATATATTCTAAGTGTGCGAACTGATATCACTGACATCAGGTGGCTAGTCTAAATTCAGCTTTTTGTAGATTTTGATATTGATATTTTGCAGCACTGTCTATTCCTCAATCCGTTTTTAATTTGCTTCTTCTATTCGTTGGTGTACTGGCTAGTGGTGTACATTTTTTGCAAAACCATCGTCCAGCATACAGGCGGTCGTGTATATGTTCATTTCAAGCAAACCGCGGCGATAGAAAAAGGGAAAAATGCCGTAGCCATTATTTCATTATCTCATCGACTGGACAAAATACGCGGACGAGATCCTTGATGGTACGGAAACGGTTGAAGTACTCTCTCCGCTAGATGAGTATTCTTTTATATCGTGTCTCATCGTTGATTTCGCGGTTCAGACTCAAACGAAACCCGACTCAGACTCAAACGAAAAGGTGCTTCAGTTCGTAAACGACCTTCCACTCTTTCATTTTTGTAAGCACGGTTCAATTGAATACTTCAAACGATACACGGACCTTGAGAAAAAAATTCAAGAACTTGATTAAAGCTAAAAAACGTGCTTACTGGCGTCGGTTCATCGCGGGGTTAACGCGGGACACTTCCAAGAAAACGCTCTGGAATGTCGGCAAGAGAATACGAAACGCGACGTCATCGGTCAACGAAGACAGAACAGAAGGATTTTTGAATTCGCGCGTAAAGTTTATCCTGATTCCGTGCCGGTTCAAAACAACGTACGTGATCCTCCATCGGATAGAAATGAAATGGACTCTCCTTTTTGCACGGTTGACTCCTCACTTGCTCTCCTTTTATGCAAAATATAGCTCCGGAAATGGATAGAATCGAGTTTAACTTGCTCAAAAACCTCCCAGACGTCGCGAAGAGACGCTTGTTGAACTTGTCCAATCAATTTCTGGAGCAGAACGTTGAAAACTGTTGAAGAAAATGATTCTTCGTCGTCTGGACAAGTGGGTCGAGTCGAATGGCTTACCCTCAGATACGCATTTTGGATTTCGGAGGGGCAAGGGAACGAACGACTGCCTTGCGTTGCTTTCTACTGAAATTCAACCGGCGTATGCCCAGAAACAGCGAATGGGCTCAGTATTTTTTGGATATTAAGGGAGCTTTTGACTCTGTTTGTATCGATGTCCTTTCGGATAAACTCCATTTTGATGAATTTGTTGTCAGAGAAATATATGAGCTTTTCTCATGGAAACTCGACAATTTCACGAATCAGTTACATGGGCCTCCCCCAAGGCTTATGTTTAAGTCCCCTTCTTTTAATTTTTATGTAAAGAACATTGACGATTGTCTTGTTGAACATTGCTCGCTAAGGCAGATTGCAGATGACGGCGTGGTTTCCGTTATAGGATCAAAAGCACCGGACCTGCAAGGACCATTGCAAGATACCTTGGACACTTTGTCTACTTAAGCTGGGTATCGAATCCTCTCGATTCCAAATGTACATGGAGAAAGATTTTGCGTATTTGAGTCAAAAATGCCAGCAAAGAATCAAGTGGAATGATGGTGATTTTTGAAGATGGCTACACTCTATTCTCCCACAGGTGTCGAACAAACCATGATTTAAAGGGTTGGACATGGACCGTGACTTTATCCGCGTCATGTCTAGGCTCATGTCCAATCACTTTTCATTAGACTCACATCTCTATCGGATTGGGCTCTCAGACAGCAATCTATGCGCCTGTGGAGACGGTTACCACGACATCGAGCATGCTGTTTGGTCTTGTACTTTATACTGTGTTGCCAGATCTAAGTTGTGCGAATTCCTTAGAGCCCGAGGAAAGCAACCTGCTACAACCGTTAGAGACGTTCTGGCTAGCCACGGTCTCGAATATATAAAGTTGATTTACAATTTTCTAAAACGGACCGATTTGAGGTTTTTTAATTGATGTGTCAGTCCTCTCATCGTTCCCACAACATAGCCCCTTTTTTGTGTTTCGTTTCAGTTGTCTCATCAATTGTACATTCACCTTTCGAGAAGCAGAGCACTTGTCCGTACTGCAGTGCTTCTTCCACGTTCATTCACCGATGCAACGGCGACGGAGGTTAAAACGACTATTCATACCTTATCCCAAGTCTACATCCAACCTGTTAAAAAATTGTTGTCCTTAACCTCGAGTAAGCCGCGAGTATTCGGTCCCCGTTCTACTAACTTTAGTCATAAGAAATAATGTTATTATACATTGAATTACGGCTCCGCAAAGTTATCACAATTGAGACTTTACAAATAAATTATGTCTAAAAAAATATTTTATTATTTTATTAGTTTATTGTGAATAAATTTGAGCTGCAAGCTTGCGTGTGACAGTGAATTATCAATTCCCTTATTAATGGATAATTTTAACATCTATGTTTATGAGTGCTTGGTATTCATTCTTATCTTTTAATTCCATGCAATAAACATCTAATAAATGTAGTCATTGGCCAAAAATCAGCAACATTCTACATGACTTAAATTTGTGGTCTTGTCTTCTTCTGTGTGCGAAAATGTTCTGTCGCTGGAAGAATACAGTTTAGAAATGTCATGACATTTTTGGCGCTTGGCAGTTTTCTTTTGCGTGTCTTCACTATGGTCATTGAGAAAAGCATCAAATGTTAAGGGAAAAATGTGCCACCACTGGTACTGGCTGCTTCCGATCCTTCCACTTGGGGCAGGATTTCATCCGATTCCCCCCCCCCCCCTTATTATAAAATACACACAAAGCTGTGTTCCCTGAATAGAATATGTCCCCCTTTCAATTGAGGAAATGCAGCGTTGGGGATGAGTTGGGAATCTCCTTTTTTACATCAATATATACACCCCGTACACCTGTAAGCATATCAAAGCCCAAGGCAGCTGGAAATTTCACCCGTACTACACGCTTTACTTCAACATATTTCCCTAGCACCAATGCTAGCTCACTATCCGGGACTTCTGGTGGTAGGTCGTAAACTCCCACGTAACAGTGCCCCCAGCAGGCGACATGCGTACCTCGACTGACTTCACAGAAAGACATCGGCATAATTGAAAATTAACTGTTCACGGTTGTGTAGCAAACAATACAGCATTGAATCTTCTGATTTAAACTTCATGAACATAGATTTTTCCTTCGCTATAAAGGGATATTCAACTCTGCAGACACTAATATGTGCCGAAAAGTGTGCCAAGCTCTGTGCTGTACGTGCCGAAGTAGACCGATGTGTACCAATCAATGTGTCAATATCCAATGGGTTTGGCAACCCTGAAGTTATAATGACTCAATGTTTTATGGCAAACATTTAGCTTCATTCTCATTTGAACGTGAACGGAACGGGAAGTGGAAGAGGAACTGGAAGCCATCCAACCTATACGGTGTTCAAGCTAATTCGACCCATGCAAAAGAAACGTGTGCAGAAACGAAGGTGTAACCTGATTGATGGTGGAGGAAATTTCCTCCAGCTACCTGTTAAATGCTCCCCGACAAAATCAAATGGGTGAAAGTACAATCCCACCCTAAAAGCAACATCCTCGAACCAGTTCATCTGATCGACTCTGAAGAATGTGACTTCGGAGACATCACCCAAGCCAACCATGGCGCTGATTATAATGTATCCACCACGCAATTACACACGTTCAAATCTACCAAGTTCACGATCTTATGTAGTTATAGTTAACCCATCAAATATCCCCTTTAGATCAGTGATACTTCAGAAATGGTTTGTGATCCAGATAAGCTTCGCATCTGCAGTTCTACCGCAGGATCCTGGGGTTCTTGTTTCTCATTAGCACACTCATGAACTCTTGTCGAACAGCAAGTTGCTTAGTATCATCATGCGGGAACCGTTGACCACACCGAAACCCCCTCTACCGCGAATCAAATTTTAGAGATAGAGCAAAGCCTTACTGGCCTTACAAGAACTGATCGGTACGCCACCCATCGCATCTATCTGGATATAAACTAGGTCAACAGAATATCTCTTGATATAAACTAGTTCAACCTAAGGATGATTACAGAGATGGATCTGGAAAATGAGCGGATCGTTGATGATGGGTATGTGCTTGATGACGGACTCACGGAACGGAATGTAATTGTATTGATCTGTTTCTATAAACCTTATACTATCGCACTGTATTGTAGTACAGGCAGTACAGGGATTTCTATGGACATCCTTATAAAATCCTGTGGATTTCCCATCGAAGTCCATACCCGATTGAAACCAATGACTGGCAAGAATATTTGAGGAAAAACGCAGGGAAAAACGGGAAGACCTTTGGCAAAAATGGAATTTGAACCCCAACCCGTATGATGACCTTTTATTCTTTATTGTTCATTCTGTATACCAAACTTGTTAAAAAATCCTCAGCCGCCACAATGTTTTCGTCGTTTAGAGGATTTTCGTCCATACAGTTCGCCGTTCGCATTCCATACCGACAAGACCTCCTCCACGGACCATCATGTGGTAGAACTTTATTGGCATGAGGCTGTTCTAGATGAAACTACTAGCCGCTGGGTGTTTCGCCACGAATCGGATAAGATGTGTTGGTTTTGATGAGATTGATGACGCAGATAATACTTACAGATTTTTCCATCGAATTTTTCGAACCCATTGTGAAGCCTAATAGAGGAAACAAAGTAGTCAACTTTAGCAACGATTGGCAAAACGCCAACACTCGACGGTGATGTCATTCTAAATTATATTGTTTGTGTCCTAATTTTCAACGAGTGCCCTAGTGTGCCGAATAGTGTGCCATGTTATGTTTCGGCACACTATGCAGAGTTGATTACTCTTTGGCCGCAATGCGATATGTAGCGATCATCTAAGTGGGATCCGCAGTTTTATTTCCACTCACATCTCCACTAGTTGTTTTCTTCCAACGAGGTAACAGCAAAAATGAACATATTATAAACAACGAGCAAGCATCACAACAATCAAAAAACAGTCTATCGCGTGACTCGCACCGAAAACAATACAAAACTGTTTATGGCGTCAGCTACGACCGAACTCAAATCTCATGCTGTTGTGATTCGTACTGTTGGCGAATTTCAAATCGCTGTCACTGCCAGCGTTGCCAGGTCATTTTCTGACAAATCTGGACCAGTCTAAATATAAAATCTGGATAAATCTGGAATGCTCCAAAAATCCAGTTTTTAACATAATGCTACTGAAATCAAAGGGATGTGCCAATCTTCCGTAAAAATCGGTCAGTATGATCATCTGGAATTTATTTAAAGACTACCAGAATGTTTATGAAAT
This sequence comes from Ochlerotatus camptorhynchus, assembly GCF_037179485.1. Classification (NCBI taxonomy): domain Eukaryota; kingdom Metazoa; phylum Arthropoda; class Insecta; order Diptera; family Culicidae; genus Ochlerotatus; species Ochlerotatus camptorhynchus. The sequence goes on along the minus strand of NW_027040681.1, from coordinate 2,129,066 downwards.
CCATGTTAAAAAATATATATATATAAAGCCAACTTGTTAGCATTGCTAAAATCATCCAAAAGTTAAGAAAAGTATTGATACATTGCTCCCAAAAAGTTTAAATATCCATTACGCAGCATTTCAAAATTGACTTAAATTTTTGGTAAAATACTGCAGAAAATGTTTTTAGCATTCTGAAGCTGCAAAGAGTCAAGCAACTTTGATGAGATGATTTTTTTTAACTAATAGTTGATTTACCAAAGTAACTACCAAGCCCGCTAATAGCCCGATAATCGCTCTTTGTTCAATATAAGCTTAATATAGGGCTTCCATAGTTTTTATCAGTCGTATATCAGCTTTATATTGCAAAAAGGGCGATTAGCGGGTTGAATGGTTACTTGGGTAGTCCTTAATGTGTGATGCAGTACCAGAATATGTATTAAAATTTGTATTGTATTTGTTTTAAATAATTGTAATATTTCTCGCAGATTGATCAGACTTCCAGTCTCATTATTGACATCATACAACCACAAGACTCGGTAGACCAGTAGGCAATTTTATTTTAAACTAAAATTCCCCTGCCTGAAGTGAAAATCAAAGCCTAACATAGTGGTACTATCACACAGTTTACCTTAACTACCGGTAGCTCCTCATGACCATTACAAATAATTTTATGCCAAAGAATAACATTATTAGGTTACTAAAATGAAAGTCTGAAAGCGTCATTTTTGAAGTCTCAGGATCTTGAAATGATTCTTAATTCTGGAATTTTTATTTTTCCTGGGTCCCAGATCATGAAATTTCTTGTAAGTCTGAATTTACTTGATTTACAGAGTTCAATTTAAATCATCCTAGAATTTCATCATACTTCTATTCTGGATTCCCCTAAACTAATCTTGATAATATTTCAACTTGTTCAGTAATATTCTAATAGTGCTTAGCATTATCTCTTGTAAGGTCTTATAAATCGCTCTCTGATTCCAAAATTCCCTCAAACTGGTAATAATTTCCAAGAATTGGCATAATTTTGTCTCAATTTTTCAATGTTGCAATAATGTCCAAAGTTGATGGCCTTTAGTAATGAAAAAAGTAAGTTTGGCTTTTTATTTTTTGATATCACTTAAAACTGGACCCTATCAGTAAAGGCAGTGATATTTATAAAGCAACACATTTTAAAAATCTGGGAAAATCTGGAACATATTTAAAAAATCTGGATTTAAACGTGATTTGTCTGTGTATCTGTATAGATGACTGAAAATCTGGAAAATCCAGATAAATCTGGAATACTGGCAACACTGCAGAAAACAGCTGAATCAAAAGGCCTGTTGCATTTGAGCAGTTCCACGCCAAATGACGAATCGTAAAACTCGACCTTTTTCAATTTGCATAATAATATGCATAGTTGTGTGTTATTGGCATTCACTTACATTTTTGTAACAAATCCGTTATTTTGAATCTTGTATTTTTTTTTAAATGGCGACTTTGTAATTTTTCAATAAATAGTTGCTCGAAACCGTTACTTCTGATTGAAATGACGTCTGAAAAAAAGTTGTAGAGAAAAATAAAGTCTTAATGGGAAAAATATACATCGTATTTTTAAGTGATGGTTAGGGATTGTTCTAAATCGTTTAAACAGTTTAAGCATCTTGAAGGTGCAAGCAATAAGGGCATTGTTTTAAAATTGATAACACTGGATACGATGATAGATGATTCGTACACGCACCTTCCTAATACGGTGTATGGAAAAAGGTAAACAAAACAGTTTCAGCATTCACAATTATTCGCGGCTCGCGGTTTTAACGATGCAAATGTTATTATTCAAGTAAATATCTTCATTAAAAGTGAATTTACTTAAAAGTTCTTGTCGAAGCACGTGTCGTAATTGTTTTTAGTGTGGTTCTGAGAAGTGAAAACTAGTGAGAACAGGTATTGAAATGCCATGCCCTGAGCCCTGGCATCAAAATCGACTGATGGAACAATTTAATACATTTATTACGAATGTGTGAGTGGATTGGAAATATTCTGGTGTAAAAGTGTTATCTTAAAGGATGATTAAAAGTAAATTGGTATGCCCCTCGCGCACCCCTCGTGCACCACTAGCACGCCTCTAGTGTTGGGAATTGAAAATCTTTGACAGTGGATTGTTAACACTTCTATAGAGAACAACTGGTGCAAGTTTGATCAAAGTAGTCCGGTTCAATGCTGGCTAAAGTGCTGAAGATGCCGAAAACAACAGTTTGTCGAGTGCTCAAAACCTACAAGGAAACCCTGAGTATGGAAAGGAATCAGCCGACCTACCAAAAAACTGTAACCAGGGATTGTCAGCTGCACAGCAAGGTATTAAGGTGCGTTAAAGTCAACCCCGGTCTGTCGATTCGAGATGTGGCCAGAAGGTACAACGCCAACTTTCAAACGATTGCGAAACATCCTTGTCAGGGCAGGATACAAGTCATACAAAGCCAGTAAACATCCGAACCGGCACATGGAGCCGAATTCCGTGGCCAAAAAACGCGCAAGACGACCAAACGACCGTGTTTTGATGAAACACAAAGACTGCACTTGGATCGATGACGAAACATACACGGTTAGAAAAAAGTACCCAAAATTAAGTTCTTTTCACTCATCTCGGCACTATAGTGCAGGAACCCAAAAGTAGGTAAAGCGGGTCAAAGTAATTTTCATTTACTTATGTGCAGTTCGTATGGAATTTTCCACTGGCTTTTTAACCAAAAGTAAGTTAGTTGTACCAAACAGTAGGTAAATATGATTATACTCAACGTTAGGTTCCCACACTCTACTACCCCTATTGGGTGGTTTTGCTCCTCCGTTTTTGACAACATTAGAAGGAGAAAAGGAGACAAACTAGTCAAAGTAAGTAAAAGTGAACTGGCCGTTGGGTACTTTTTTCTTACCGTGTACGTCAAACTCGTTTTTAAGCAGCTTCCCGGTCAAAAGTTTAACATCATGACTGGACGTGGGGATGTGCCGGGAAGATTTAAGTTCGTGTTTGCCGACAAATTCATGGAGAAGGCCATTTGGCATGCGATTTGCAGTTGTCGCCTGGCGCGTATGTGAGTTGAACGGAGAATAAAACACGCGAGTTTACTTTCGACGACCGTACAAGAGTTTATTCACGAAACCTCGTTAGAGAAAATGGATTCAAAAGACGGACTTGGAGATACGTGTCTTGTTACTTTTTAACTTCTTGTTCGCAAAGGAAACTGTCATTGTCAAGAATGTCAAGACACTGAAAGTAATGTGAATCGAGTAAATATTGGAAAGTACATACATAACATGTCCTGAAAACGGGACGATTCGTCACATCCGCGACGATGACATCCCAAGTTTACATCGAAGAATGCCTGAAAAAGCCTGTATTGCCGTTCATCCGCAAGCATAAGGGCATAGTCATCTTTTGGCTCGATTAGACCACGAGGGGTGTGAAGTTGTTCGCCTCCCCGTGGTGCACCCTGGAAACGATGGACCACCAGTGCTGCGGTACTGATCCAGTCGGCTAATCGAACAACAAACGAGGGGAAGCGCTGGAAGGCGCCTTGCGATCGATGTCAGTAAGATCGCAAGTATGTATACTGACACACTGGCACTATGTAGGACACTGAGTGGAAACTTACCATAAACCACGCTACGGGCTGGCACTCAAGGTATTTCATTCTCTTAGTAGAGTCGGGTGGAACCGGCCGAAACGACGTTTGAGCTAATGCCTTGTTTGTCTCCGTCCCATAAAACCCTGGCAGGCCTTAGAATACGTTCCTCCCGTGCCACCCAGTTGGGGCTGCGGTGGGAATAGGTTCGGTTGAGTTATTCCCGTCTTACGCGATCCGGCTCTGAACATAACGCCCCATGAAGGCCTATGTCAAACCTCGTCATGGACCTCACTGCTCGCATAGGCACCCATGGGGATCAATCAGCGACTATTCCATTTGCACGGTAGGATAGCGGTCTAAGGGGGACCCAACAGACGGGATGATTAAACAAAATCATCAAAAAAGTCAAAAACCCCAAACCCCAGGTGAACAAGTCGCCGAGGAGGCGACCGCGAACCCGTTCGCGAAGGGAGGTCTACCCAGATCTCCCGAACACAGTGAGCCGAACAAACGGCCGAAATCTCCGCGCGATGCAGAGACAACGGCCGAGATCGGTGGACAGCCGGAGGAGCAGCCGGAGGAGCAGCCGAAGGACTGGCCCGGGCTAATCAGAACCATGAATAGCTTTGGGCCCCTCCCTAGGCTGCTGGCAATCGCGGGACAGCTCGACGCCATAATAGAGTTCACGAGCACGAAGAGCAACATCGCGAAGGACCTAAAGCAGGCCTTGCGACAGCTCCGTGCAACCGTGAACGAGGCCCAGGACGACCACGAGCGGCTCAGGAAGCGACTAGAGGTCGCAGAGAGGGCAGAACAGAAGGAACCGAAGTCTAACCAGACGGACGCCTTCAACTTCGCGGGCAACAATACGATGTCCAGCGAGGCCCTCCACTTTGCCGTTACGCAGGGACAGAAGCGAAATCGGCCCTCACCTTCGCCAGTAAAGGGCGCAGCACGCCCTAAGAGACGGAAAGTCTCTGTGCAGGTGGAGAGTGTGGCGGTTGCCCATCAGTCCACTGCATTAGTGGACGTACCGAAAAAGAGAGCAATTCTCGCAGATGGTGGACAGACTGACTGCGGTACTTGTCGGCCTAAGACCGGTGGTCATTGCGGGCGACTTTAACGCATGGGCGGTAGAGTGGGGGTAGCCACCACACCAACCAGAGAGGATGCATCCTACTGGAGACAATGGCCAAGCTGGACGTTGTACTATCCAACACCGGCTCGGTCAGTACCTACAGAAGGAATGGTGCAGAATTCGTCATCGACGTGACATACTGCAGCCCGAGTTTGGAGGGCAACCTACACTGGAGGGTCGATGAGGGTTACACTCATAGTGACCATCAGGCGATTCGGTACAGTGTGGGGCCAGGTGAGAGGCGAGTGGCAGGAGGAAATTCTTCCTGCGCTCGAGGCTGGCGGACGTCGTTCTTCGAGGAGGAGGTCTTCGGCGAAGCACTGAGGCGGGAGCGAATAACCCCGGATCTGACGGGGGAAGAACTGGTAGCAGCACTGACAAGGGCGTGCGATACAACCATGCCTAGGAGAGCCTATCCCAGGCATGGCCATAGACCGGTGTACTGGTGGAGCGAGTCGATTGCTATCCTCAGGGCGTCTTGCCTCCAGGCGAGAAGGAGGATGCAACGAGCTCGTACGACTGAATCTCGGGAGGAACGCCGCGTCGCTCTCCGAGCGGCTAAGGCAGCCCTCTATAAAGAGATCACCAGACGCAAGCGCGCGTGCTTTGACAGCCTATGCCAAAGCGCCAACACGAACCCATGGGGGGATGCTTACAAAGTGGTCATGGCAAAGACCCGCGGCGTGACGGCACCCCCGGAGAGATCACCAGCGGTACTGGCTCCGATCGTTGGGTTCCTGTTCCCGCGTAGGGACGTAGACTCCTGGCCGCGGATCCCAGGCGCGGATCAGGGAGAAGTGTCTAGAGTGACGAACAGTGAACTTGGCGGTATTGCCAGGTCGCTGGTAGTGGGCAAGGTCCCGGGCCCAGATGGGATGCCGGTTGTGGCTCTGAGGGCGGCCGTTGCGGAAAATCCAGACATGTTCCGTTCTGTTTTTCAGACTTATCTGGACGTAGGCGTCTTCCCAGACGCGTGGAAGCGGCAGAAGCGGGTGCTGCTTCCGAAGCCAGGAAAACCCCCCTGGGGACCCGTCAGCATACAGACCCATCTGTTTGCTGGACACCACTGGGAAACTGCTTGAGAGGGTCATCCTCAACAGGCTGTCGGCCTACACCGAAAGTGTAGACGGCCTGTCAAGCAGCCAGTACGGGTTCCGAAAGGGCAGATCCACGGTGGACGCCATCCGCGACGTCATCCAGACGGCAGAGGTGGTCCATCGGAAACGAAGGGGCATTCGCTACTGCGCGGTGCTAACCTTAGACGTGAAGAACGCGTTCAACAGCGCGTGCTGGGGGGCGATAGCCCGCTCGCTACACCAGCTCCAAATTCCCGGAGGGCTGTATAAGATTCTGGAAAGCTACTTCCAGAATCGTGTGTTGACGTACGACCCAGAAGATGGCGAAAAATGCGTTAGAATCACCGCAGGTGTGCCACAAGGCTCCATCCTGGGCCCGGTGTTATGGAACGTCATGTACGATGGACTGTTGAGGATAAAATTCCCGGTAGGCGTGAAAATTGTAGGTTTTGCCGATGATGTCACGCTGGTAGTCTGCGGGGAATCCCTCGAGGAGGTAGAGCTGACAGCGGCCCACTGCGTCAGGCTTGTGGAGGAATAGATGAGAACCAGGAAACTGGAGCTCGCCCATCACAAGACGGAAGTGGTCGTAGTCAACAATCGCATGTCAGTACAGCATGCGACGTTGACAGTCGGCGGAAGCACAATTAGGTCTGTGCGCTCTCTAAAACTCTTGGGGGTCATGCTCGACGATAAGCTCAGCTTCGGCTGCCACGTCGAGTACGCCTGCAAGAGAGCGTCTATGGCTGTGGGGGCATTATCCCGTATGATGTCAAACAGCTCGGCAGTGAATGCCAGTAAGCGCAGACTCCTCGCTGGGGTCGTAGTATCTATCCTCAGATACGGCGGCCCTGCGTGGGCTGCGGTACTGGATATTGACTGCCACAGGCAGAAATTAGAGAGTACACACAGGCTAATGTGCTTGAAGGTGGCCAGTGCATACCGCACTATCTCGAGAGAGGCCGTCTGTGTCATAGCAGGGATGATGCCAATCAGCCTTATCATTAAGGAGGATGGGGTGTGCTATGACGCGAGGACCGTTCGAGGGGTGCGCAACAACGCGCGAGTTGTGTCGACCGCGTGATGGCAATCGGAGTGGGAAAACTCCACAAAGGGGAGGTGGACTTACCGCTTGATACCTTCCGTATCAAGCTGGGTCAACAGGCGCCATGGGGAAGTAAACTTCCACCTGACACAGTTCCTGTCAGGCCATGGCTGCTTTAGGAGCTACCTGCATAGGTTCGGACATGCAAGTACTCCCATCTGCCCCACATGTGCTGGTGTCGAGGAGACCGCCGAACACGTCGTGTTTGCCTGTCCACGTTTCGAGCCAGTATCGAGCGCTATGCTAGCGATATGCGGAGCGGATACCAGTCCGGATAACATCGTTCCTAGGATGTGTGGTACCACCGAGAACTGGAGCGCGGTGGTGACTGCGGTCACCCACATAGTTTCGGTATTACAACGACAGTGGCGAGCCGAGCAGCAGTTACCTACTGCCCGACCAGATCGTTAGAGTATTGCTAGAGAGGCGCCATAGCGCTACAGCGGCCCCTCCCACGAAGTAATGCCTTCGGGCGGTTCCGGGGAGGTCAAGGGCCAAGCGCACAGGGTAAGGTTTAGTGGGTCGGGAGTGAAATTCTCCCATCCCCACACCCTGAGTTCCTTCTCAGGTGTCTGTGAGCAGATTCCCCCCTGTATAAAAAAAAAAAAAGGCCAGCTGCCACTACCCCAAGGTGGTTCTGGAGTGGTATGCTGCCAACAAGATCGATTTTGTCCCCAAGGTAATGAATCCTCTGGATTGCCCGGAATTTCGACAAATCGAAAAATACTGGGCAATTTCAAAGCAGCGACTTTGACTTAGCGGCGGGGCAGTCAAGGAAATCCAGCAAATGCGGGCAAAATGGAAGAAATGCGCTGAATTCTTGTCCGTTTCCACTGTGCGGGCGCTGATGGGCTCCATCAAGAGGAAGGTTCGAGGTTTCATTTGAACTGGATAAATGTAACCATCTTATGCAGTAACTTTGAAGTTTTAATGACAGTACTGTAAAGCAACCATTAATGGACTTTTTAAACTTATTGAATCACGAGTCACAGGTCTTTCTGTGCGTACTAATTTATTTTTAGTCAGCCTTTATGTATCCAGATCATATTCATAAAATTCTGACCTTTTTTTATGGTATGTAATTAGTAATTTACTATTTTTCAGGAAGATGTCTTGCATACCACAACTCGTTTATTTAATGATTGTGCGGACTTCCAATAATTGCATGACGTATCGTATCACCTTAATGACACATCTTAATTTACATCTCACCTTCGTTTTTTTTTCAAGCCTAAAATCCACATTCCAAAAAAGAGTGCATGAGCAGATGTACCACCTCGACAATCCAAGATACGCTGGTTTAACCGTCACTCTGAAACCAGTTTGGCACGGATTCACCAATCATCGTCGTGTTCATTAGTAAAATTCCTGTCGGGTTCAAAACTCAAAATCAGCACACTCTTCCACTCAAGCTGGTCTGCTCTACCTCTCCATCCAGAAGCAACGGGAGCATCGGTGCCCATGGGGAAACGGAACACTGTGCATCATCACCCGGAGTGCGAGCTGATCAGCATCTATCCCATTATTGCGTGCGTTGGTACCGTCTCTAGACAAACCCATCGACGAATAAAGTCCCAACCAACAGCCGCAGAGACAATAGGAAACAGACAACGTCGTCATCAACGAGCGCGATCAAGTCGTGAACCCTTGCCTGGCCGCCACGGATTCAACCCGTGTGAGCTGCCGAGCGTCCACTAGGCCACGGAGATTTATTACATACGATTCTGAAACTAATTTATCATTTAATGAAGTGATTGTTGCTGTTGGCTAGAAACATTTTATTGCCTATCACTTCTCGTGCCGTTTCTCTGTGGTTTAGTTATGATCTGTAGCCGAACGGAGCATTTCGGTGCCGTTTTAATGATCACGCTCCATGTGATGATGATGATCCGCAAAGGGGGAAAAGAGAAAAGACCTTCCTCAATGCCAGACCGGATCATCCCGTCGTCCATTGGCGTTGATCGGAGGCTCTCCATAACAGGCAGAATGATAGATCGATCAGATGAGATCTGACCGCTGAAGAAAGGGCGATCGCCTGATGTGGTTGAATAGCAACAATATTTCTTCTCCCGATCAATTGTATGAACGATGGGGCATTTTAACTCCACAGCTGACTGATTTAGGTAGAGTTGGCGGCAGTAACCTTGAGGCCAGAAATCTAGACAAAATTCCAACCTTAATTAAATTTCTGTTCACGTGCCTGCCAAATCTAGCGTCACTGGATTCCCAAAGGCCAAATTAATCTTGCCAACGACGACGACGACGACGACGACGATGGCTTCATTAACCGCAGATGCATTCTGCAATTATCCTGCAATAGGCGGCTTAATTGCACATGCATCCTCGCGAACCACTTGCCACTGCAATCAACCGCAAACGTTTCGGAGGCTCGACCTTGCACTGAAACTCGTTCTGACTGTGTAGCCAAATTGGTGACGCGTGCCTCTTCACAAGCCAGTAGTTCCCGTGTTTAATATTGCAAAAACATTACTCATCTCGCATAGTCTGGCTGCGGCGGCGAAGCAATTCCCAGGAACTGGTAACGCTTTCCTCTCTAATAGAGCTGTAAAAATTCAATAAAACTTTCCCTCAGGACATGGAACGGATCTGCTCGCTCCCGTGTCAGGCAGTGGAAAACCGTTGTTGCTCGGCGCGTGGTTCAACAGAACTAATGAAAATGATTAAATTACTCCGGGCACGCGTCGGCAATAATTCATGCTCTGGTTTTTATTAATGCATCCCCTGCTGGATCGCGCTTTTCCAGTGCTCGATGGTTGCCTGGGACGAAGGGATTCGAGGCGGCGTCCTTCCAGGCAACAGTTCTGGCTGGGGCAATGAGTGGGTGCACTTTGGAGGATAAAGTATTTTGTATTGTGTCGTTGAACTGAAGTCAAAGTGCGCACTCTGAGGGGGTGAATGTGCTTTTGAAAGTTTTTTTTTTGCTATGCTGTAATTTGGAGTCAAAGTATTATTAGCAGCCATTTGTTTTGGAGATGCAGGTACACAAATCTCTTCATGCAAGGATAACAATGATACACTGAAACCTCCGTTTACGAAGTCTTTTTTTACGCAGTATTCAATTTACGTCCCTCTTTTTACGAAGTAAATCCCAAATAACGAGTTTTCTGTTGTGATTTGGGAAACTGGGATATACTGTGATTTACCCCACAATATGGGTATTGTTGGAATCGGAGTGACGTGTAGGGACCGGAAATCGATGTCTAACGCCATTTTGAAATCCAAGATGGCGGCTTCCGGTTGAATAAAAACTTGGACATTCTGTCAAACACCCCACAATATGGGTATTTTTGGAATCGGAGTGACGTGTAGGGACCGAAAATCAATGTCTGACACCATTTTGAAATCCAAGATGGCGACTTCCGGTTACAGAAAAACTTGGAAATTCTGTAATATACCCCACAATATGGGTATTTTTGGAATCAGGGTGACGTGTAGGGACCGAAAATCGATGTGTGACGCCATTTTTAAATCCAAGTTCTTATGTAACCGGAAGCCGCCATCTTGGATTTCAAAATGGCGTCAGACATCGATTTCAGGTTCTTACACGTCACTCAGATTCCAAAAATACCCATATTGTGGGGTATTTGACGGAATTTCCAAGTTTTTATGTAACCGAAGCCACCATCTTAGATTTCAAAATGGCGTCAGACATCGATATCCGGTCCCTACACGTCACTCCGATTCAAAAAATACCCATATTGTGGGGTATTTGACAGAATTTCGAAGTTATTATGTTACCGGAAACCGCCATCATGGATTTCAAAATGGCGTCAGACATCGATTTCCGGTCCCTACACGTCACGCTGATTCCAAAAATACCCATATTGTGGGGTATTTGACAATATTTTCAAAAACCTCTTTTTACGAAGTAAATCCCAAATAACGAGTTGTCTTTTTACGAAGTAAATCCCAAATAACGAGGTTTTTTTTACGCACTAATTCGATTTACGAACCCCCGTTTTGGTTCGTAAATGGAGGTTTCAGTGTAAAAGCAACCAGTCTAAATAATGGTCTACAGATCCCTCATAAAATCATAACCGGGATGTTTATGTTGAGTTACTTTTACGACTTAAAAATCATTCATGGAATGTCTGTAATTGGATTTGAACCCGTAACTTTTATCGTTAGTACCTAGTATACAATGAAATTTAACCCATCCCTTCGTGTGGCATTACACTAATTTATTGAAAGTATTGCATATACACAGTCCTTTGCAAGATATGTAAGATCATTAAAACAAAATTCAATCGTGAAAAATACGATCTACCAGTGAAGCAAACCATGAACATATCGATAACATTTTAAAATCGCGGCTTTTTGGTACATACACTAATATCAGGCTAAGCGTCGCGAGATGTTCTTCATAGTAGGAAGTACATTATGAAGCTAGAATCCGCTGATGAAAATACTCAGTTTATCAGTTCCTCTAGAGTCCTTCTTTGGGTTAGCTAGCGGAATCTTTAAAAATGCCTACTCTTTCGGGAGAAACTTGTATCTGTCCCGAACTTCTATCTTGGTTTCCATAATTCTCATCCTCTGTAATTTCCTAACATTTTTTACATTCACAGGCAGTGTTGGCAAAATCATCAATAAAATAATATTTTCCGCTTGTAACGAGGTTACAGACTTCCATCTAATAAAATATAAAGATCCCTTAAGTGGTTGACACCCTTCCAATCCTATTCAAAAAGAAAAAAAAAATAATTAATTAAAAATTATTTCTTTTTTAAATTTGAACAGTTATCAAAACTAGCCTTCGCTATTATCAAAAAAACGTTCTCTATCTCTGATCCCTATTCGCAATGAAACACCAGATGGGTCTAAGTTGGCGGTTTTCGAACTATGACAGAACGGATGTAGGCCACGTTCACTAACACAACGACTTCGGGAAACGTTCGCACATAAGGGGGATAATAGATCCCAATCTTTTGTAAGGCTGCCTCTTAAAGTTTGACCACGATAGAGACAAGTTCGATAGTGCTCATCGGAAAGTAGACGAAAACGTACATTGTGCAAGAATTATAACTCGAGTAAAACTTAAGTAAAAGTAAAAGTTAAGTCGTGAAAAAGTTGTTAACGAATATTAGTGAAAGCTAGAGAAGATATTTACGAAAAAAAAGTGGTCATAGAAGCCGCTGACAAGGAGACTGAGTGTCCCATAGGACGCAGCGTTGCTGCCCGAATAAACGTAAGTGAAGTGTAAAACCGTATAAATTATAAAAAAAAAAATAGGGTTATAAATCAGCTCTTGCTAGGTGGAACCACTTGCACGAAATCCTAAACGCACGGGACCACCAGCACGTTGAACCTACGGTTCTGTAGTGACAGGTAAAGATAATAGATATGATTCGAGGTTAGGTTTTAATGCTTTTTGTAAAACCGTTTGAAGATTTCCCTTCAAACGAAGGTGTACCCCCCAGGACCAGTCTAGCGGAACCGTGCACAGTGACACCCCGTGGAAACCTTCACTGTATGTCAGTTGTTTTGGGCCGATAAGGCACACGGCGTGGTGAAATTCGTGACTGACACGTGGAACGGTATTAGCTGACGTGACAGCAAACGTTTGGAAGCTTTTTCCACTGACATCGTAAACTCACCACCATCGTCCCCGGTGTTCTCGGCCACAAGCTCACCACCATCGTCCCCGGTGTTCTCGGCCACAAGCTCACCACCATCATTACCGTTACGTCGCACGGTCGTCGAGGACACGAACCGTCACGTATGTACGCTACCGCCGGAGAGCGAGTGAGTGGCGAGTAGCTGAACTACCCAGCAAGTGCACTTGTCCTGCGTCGTGTGACCACGTAGGAATGCGCGCGCGCGAAGAGAATTGGCAAGTAATTCTGAGCAAATGAAAATTGTTAAAACTTACTAACCCTAGTCGTTAAGCTATAGCAATGAATAGATAGAAAAGCTAGGAAAGGAAGTTGGGTTTCGTTAATGTCTCGACAGAATAAAATGGAAGTAGCATGACAAGATTGTAGATTCTTTTCTAGAAAGCTGAAAGCGTGGTCTTCAAAGAGGTAGTTTTACAGGGTTCATTCGGTTCGGGTCGCAGTAGTATAGGCTCTGGATTGGCAAACCTACAAAGGACACCAATCTACCCTGAAGTGGTTCCGTTTTTGTTCTATAAGTTGTTGCTTAGCACCGCGGTGTTCAGAAGTTCGGTTTTGGGTTGGAGGTCAAAGACAAGGACTCGCCCTGAGGTCTCAGCCGGGTACGGGATTTTGAGATTTAGCACGCACCTTCGCGGCAGGTTTCGACTTGTCTGGCGCTTAAGCGGAGGCTGTTTTGTTCCTTCCTTTTGCCACCCTCCTATATCCCGTTACACGCTCTCAATATCACGCGTGCTATTGGCAAAAATATCATGCTTGATATTGATTTTACAAGCTCCTATGATATTGCGAGACTATTCACAACGCGCAAAAATCAAGCTGAGAGCTGACTCGACACAAACATGATTCCGTTCCACATCGTTTTCTTAGAAAGAGAAAGTATAGTTTCCTATCTCTATTTAATCTTCACTGATGGCAGACACGAAGGGATTGCTTCCAGCCGTTATGGAAGTTTCGGTTGCGTTCGGGTGTAAAGCAAAAATCATTAAACTCAATCTCACTACAGTTTGGTGAGATTCGCGGTTGGTGAGTTTTTTAGCTTGATATTCCGAGCTGCGATATCACAGCTTGCAAAATCAGCCGCAGTTAACGGCGCCGGTGGTGTAGTGGTAAGCGTGATTACCTCTCACCCCAGCAGGCCTGGGTTCAATCCCAGTCGGCGCCGCCGGGATGTTCTGAGGCATAACATCTCTGATCACGCCTTCCTTCGGAAGGGAAGTAAAGCCGTTGGTCCCCGGTTCATGAGTTGATGGGTCGATAGGTAGGGTCCAGGTGTGGGAGCTGCCTTCCTGGCACGTCGGTAGCATTGGTGCTCAGCATGGAAAACAAGATCGACGGAAAAAAACAAACCAAAGGAAAAAAAAAGAAATCAGCCGCAGATGTTTGCTTGTTGATTTTTGTCTACGAAAATCAAGCGTGTTCTTGGGAATTGATGAGGTTTGATTTTTTGACGTAGGACTACGTCTTTGATTTCTGAAAACCGAAAATGGAACATGTAACAAATTAAGAAAGATTTTGAACGTTAATAACTCAGCTGCCCCTGGTTCAATTTCAATAATTTTATCATCAATAGATCAGAAATATGGCTACGCATCGATAACAATGCATCCGAATGTTGATTTTCAACAAGAAACTATTGAAAAACTGGTAAATGTCCAGCATTGTCCAAAAGCGTCGAATTAACTAACTACATTAACTACATGCATATGCTGCTTCCCCAGCACAGTCGTCAGAGAGTAGTAAATAGACAAAACAAGTCGAAGTGACATTCGCCTCCGATCCTCGGGAGCGTGCGAATAGGGCGGATGGAATTGCGTAATATTTTGCACACTCATCGCCATATTCAGAACCAAACGCAAATTCTTCAAGATAACCACCATCCGTCGTCTGAGCAACAAATCTAACTTGCGTTGTATTTGTCGCATAAAAGTTCCTTGAAACATTATGTTCTTGAAACTTTGGTGCAACATAGTATTAATGATATGTTTTTTGTATCTACTGAGCAGCTGTTTAGAGATGTTACTTAAAAATTTACGAACCAAGATGTGTTGATGAACCTATTTGCAATCTTGTTCCAATTAAGCGTTTCAAATATGTCATGTAATTGTGATGTTGTAAAACACTTTTGGACTACATTGGCAAAAGTGGAGAAATCGTAATCCATGTGCTAACATCTGCATAGTAAATGAATCTAACAAATAACCATGGTGAGGAAGACTACGACGAGGACGATAGGATTACGGACGACGGAGGACGATGGTGACTAATGACGATGCGAACTTAGACAAAAACGATAGCCACAGAAGCAAAGTCGAAATTTATTTGAGCCCCATTAATAAAGAATCTTTTCAATCCGGGTCTGAGTGACACAGTTTCACCCCCTCCATTTCCTATGCAAAATACCAGCGGCTCCATTGGGCATTCCGAAGAGATCCCCGATTGCAGCTATAAGATTTGCACCAGCAGAAATGCGGCAGGTCCCCCGCTAGCAGTATTTTAATCAGCGGAAAATTTGAACGCCGGCGGAGGTGATGTTACAGAGGCTCCGATATTTTTTCCGCAAACAGCGGCTGGCGTGGTCATAGTCAGTTGAGAGGGTGTTGTATAGAAACCAACCACAGATTCAATCTAGATAATACACAAATTATAGACCATAGCTACAAATCATCAACACTTCCATTCCTTGAAATGTGCCATATCACTAACACCAACTACACAGTAAACAAACGAACAGACATAGACAGACTTAGTACAACATACGCAGCAGTATTGCACAATATTAAAAATACAGATAAACGCAACAAAACCAGAAGAGAGCAATCGACCACAAATGAGAGATAGGTTTTTAAGATAGGGCATTTCGGCTACCAAACAAAATGGGTTTCATAATTAGGGGGTTGCCAAAAACAATTTTCCGCCATTTGCCAGTACTACAAGTTCATAGCATAATGTATTCGACGTGTAAGGAGTTTTAAATTTATTTTACATTACTAAAAACAATAAGTAACAAACAAATACTCAATTTACAGCATGTACCAACACATTAGAGACCGGACAGTTAAAGTTAGACAAAACATAAGACAAAAAATGAAAAAACTATTGTAAGTCACCATAACATAAATATGTAAGGAAAACATAGTATATTGATACATAAAATTACAGTTCCCCTGAAGAAGACACAATCCTCGTGTCGAAACGTCGGGTAAATAAAAACTCGTTTAATTTAACAAAGACTGCGTAGCCGTTCAATAAAATATTCAACGATACAGTCGATCCTCCACCAGTTCTATTAAATACATTAAATGAGCCAATCGATGGGAAAATTTACCCAACTGAATATTTAACGATTTTCCGAAAAATTTAAAATCTGAGGAAATTTTTCGGAGGAAAGGTTGTTAACTGAAAAACTGTTAGTGTAATAAGGGAGGGAACGGATTTTATTATCGTTCAAAAAACCTTACATAATTTGTGGATGGCCTCTTTTTAAAAAAATAAAAGCGCACCGAAACAAATAATGCAGACCGGTGAACTTCAGTTAACTTTTCAAACTCCTACGTCAAAAAAAAAATAACCATATTTTTTTTTTAATTCTACAATGTGCATCAACACTTTGCGTTTGCGATAAAAAAAAACACTGCTCGAAAATTACGTAATAATGAAAGTTTTAGCATGTAACAGATGTTGGGGGCTCGAATGTTATAGTGATTGTTTGCGTTGATTTACATTTTTTGCTTGTTAGTTTCATTTGATTATTTACTTATTGCTTTATTGTTTGACGGATTTTTTTTTATGAAAAAAATATGAAATTTATTTTATTTTTGAATAAAATATAATTTATTTTATTTTTGAATAAAGTATATGTATAGGATAGGTGTACTGGCTCACTCACCTTAGGTCCATAAAATACTTCTTCAAATTAGATTTTCACAAGGGACTGGAACGCCAACATCTTTTCGTAGGCAGCATAAAAAAGTGAAAACGAATCAGCGCAGCGTAGGTTCGCGGTTATGCTCCCTATTGTTATTAGTAGATAGAAAGATGCCACTTCCCTGGTTTTTCAGCAGTTTTGCGTTCAATATGCTTCCAATTAGCTCAAAATGAAAATTAAAATGAAATATTGGTACTTAATAAAAAAAAGCTGAATTGGTTAAAAAAAAAGCTACACAAGCACTTTAGCCCTTAGTTATTGCTTGGAAAGTATTTATTTTATATTTGATGTATTGATTAGAATTTAGGTTTGTGGCTTAGGGTTGGACTGTTAATGAAATAGGGTGCTGGTAGGTTTTTTTTTTTTTTTTATGGTCACTTTAACACTCTTGGGTCATTCGTGACTTGTCCGGGGGTGAGATTTGAACTCGTGACTTTGGCGTGAGAGGTATGGTGCTGGTAGGTGTGTTTTGGGCACCCACCGATATAACGACGGTGTGGCTTCTACCAGCCTGTCAGAACATCTTTTCGGTGATCGTCTCACAACAGTGAGAACCTCACATTAGAGCGCCGAAAAAGCACCCGGGCACATTATGTAGAGTGAGTACTGACGATCCTATTGATGATTAAATTTGTTTTGACCATAATTTTGAGTTTTAAGAACGCATCTTCATGCTAAAGTCTAACCGATCGGAATCGAATGAAACCAAAAATTAATCACAGACACAAACACACCCACATCTAGAGAGAAATATTATTGTACTGAAAATTCTGACCCGCAATGTACATAATCAGTATGCTGTTGGTAAGACTGACAGCCATATGCAATCCTCTGTAAATAAATATAATGAATTTATTTTTCAATTTATTTATGTTTCACACCATATTAACATAAAAATGTGAAATACTTATTACAGCTGTAATTTTTTCTAATAGTATGAATTAAATTGATTTTGCGAAAATTACTTTTTTTATTTTAATACTACAGATTTGTGACATCAATTTGTTAATTTTCAGAAGGCGCGTATATTTATTCGAAGTAAAATGTTTCGTTTCACCATAAAACTTGAAGCGTTTGAAAAAAGAACGGAATAGACATCAATTATTTGAAGTCATTAATTTCATATGTTTATTCTAATTACTTTTTCCTACGATTGTCATCTACGATTTTTCAGTCCAAATAAAAACATCAGTATTTTTTTCCGCATAACCACACCAAAATATCCAATACATAAATATGGTTAACTAAAATGTCGGTCATATGTTTCGGAAAACATCACTGTACTGTTTTAACGATGTCAGTTAAACATTACAGTTAAGTCAGTCAAAACCGCATTTGCAACTTGTGCCATTAAAATATTATGTTACATGAAACTTATTTGCAACACCTTTTGCAACAAACATAAGTTGCGAAGAGACCCTACCTTCTGAGCTTTTTAAGGTACAATGAAGTTTTATATGCGATGCGTTGTTCATAATTTAGACCTTCATTTAGTCACACTAAGGTTGTTGATACACGCTGAGAAACAAATGGTGTTGCTTGGGAAATGGTACAGGCATCGAAAGCGCTCAATTAATAACTGTGGAAGTGCATCTAGAACACTAAGTTGAGCACGCAAAAAGCTAATATGCCATACACAATAAGCTTGAAATGCGAGGAAGAAGAAGAAGAATGATTTCCCAGGTACAAGCGTTAAATGTTGAAGGAGCTTTCATTAACAAAAAAGGCGACGCCATGCTATGACAATAATTGTTTTTCACCAGAACAAAAACGGTTATGCATTATTAACTTTCACAGGAAAAAAATGTTCTCATTGAGCTTCTAAGTAAGCTGAAATTTACTGCATTACAGCGCACCATCTCCCATTAATCTGGAAGCAACAACATACTCGCTGGGTAGCCACACTGCACCGGTGGGTGACTGCCGGCGCCAAACCACATTAGTGCTATGAAAGTTGTCGCCTTTTCAAGCCACACACACACACACACATACGGGGTTTTCACACTTTCACTAGAAAGCTGAAAGTGGCAGAATGAAAAAAAAAAAAATAAAACTGATAAAAGCGAAAAATGCTCAACTTATCGTGGTTTTCGGGATGTTTTATTTTTTCTGGGTCCTGTGCTGCTAACGTGTGGGACCCTGGAGGGTTGCGAGCAGAAAAAGTTTTCGGTGTGGCGGTGATTCAGCTGGGTTTACATTTTTTTTTTGAATACAATTTTTGATAGAGAAACACGAAAAAGATAATCGATTTTAAGGCATCATAATGCAAGGTTTGAAATATATTCGTAATGTTTTATTATCATATGTGCAATAACAACATTAGGATTTTTGTGCTAAGAAACGTTCAACAAGATTGAATTAAAACACATAGCTACAGAGGACGACTTCGGCGTAGTGTTTAACACCATATATCTCACGCCAAAGTCACGAGTTCAAATCGCACCGCGGACTAGTTACGAATGACCGAAGAGTGTGAAGTTATTATAAGAATAATAATAATAATAATAATTAAAGAACTACACGCCCGTTAGCTAACTTCACCATAAACCCTTTATTGCAAATACGAAACTAATAACGAATCTCCTTCCCAAGTACCGTTGAACAAAGTTGAGGAGGCAAATAAAAGAAAAACAACAATGAGACAGAAATAATTTTCGGTACATCCCTAAAACGTGATAAAAGAACTCGACAAAAGAAGCACATATAAGACGGCTTCGGAGGCTGGATATGGCTAATACCGCCGCATCATGCAGTGTGACTTCGGTCGGGGGTAGGCGAGGATGTTAAGCACCTATCCTGGGAAATGAACCGAGAAGATACGAACGAAGTGCAGCGAACACAAACACAAAAACACAGACTCGCGATGTATATGTATATGCATGGGCAGGTGTAATGGGTTGCGAGGAATTCACCCCCGACGACGAGTTGATGCTTTGCAGTGTGAGGCACCTGTGGTTTGCCAAAAGAGAGTATTCCGGGTTCTGTTCAGTTGGAGTACCAGCGGCGAAGGTGGGATTCGGTTGGTGAATAAAAATAAAATGTAAATTGTATCTTGGAGTGTATTTTTCTGATGGTTTTGTTGCTTTGCTAAGGGAGTCTCCTGGGTGTTCGCATATAAAACCCAATTGTTTATGCCGTACACATGCATATTTGATGGCATTCTTGTGGGATTCTTTCCAGCATGGGCTATCTCACGGGGGAGAGAAAAAAAGTAACAAATTACGCCGAAAGGATTCTTGACCGAATAAAAGCTGCTTGCCGTCTACGAATATAACAACAAGCGAGGTGGTTAGAACACTGGGCACTGCAAAATTGTGGCGCATTACTTTCGAACTGATGAATTCACATTTTTGCATCACATGGTGTTCTGGTATCTTTAGATATGGGTTTTTTAGAGTTCAACTCGATTTTTTTTTTAGAATAATTTGAGTTTAACGAGCATCAAAACTAAAATTCTGGAGGAATTCTGGATACTTCTTTGGCCTTATCAGACTTAACTTCTTTAGTGGGTATGGGTTCTGCCTACCATTCATGCCTGGCATGCTTAAGGTCATGACATATAACGAATTACCTAAAATGTGTTAACCAATTCGAACTCACGGGGTCTACCCCTACATAAAACCAGGTACCAAAAATCATCGTTCAGAGATAATCATACGTTTTCTTCAGCAAAACTACTATACAATATGTCTACTATACCGAAAAAATAAATACATGGTATTTTAGTTGATGACTTAGATCTCCAAAACTTCGATGACACACATTAGTCATAAATACATTAGCCATACCGACGTTTGCAATACAAACGAGTGTCAAAATGGACGTTAGTCATACTGTTGTTTTTGTAGGTGGACATTAGCCACAATCTACGATAGCCAACAGAACAGCTCATGCTGTAACTCCAAGGGAAAAATTATTTGTGATTATATCAATTGAATTTTTAAAACTATTTAGTTTTTCAAAGAACTCCCAACGCGCATCATATAAAGGAGTTAATTTAAAGAGAAAAAATGTGAATATTTCAAATGAATTCTCCATAAAAAAAAAAAAAAAATAACAGGTCATGCTATAAAGAAGGAATAAATTCCAAGAGAGATGTTACTTTTGAGAACTTTCAGATGAGAGTTTTCTGACAAAGATCTGCGTGGCGGCGTGGGTCGGCGGGAGTTTATTCCAACCGATTTAGAAAAAAAAATTACTACCCATATTTGATTTCAGATTAATGAAAATCGCTCAAAAGTAGGTCACTCAGTAAATTTTCCAACACTTTCCTAGGGAAAACTTCTCGGATATGAGAAAATTTAAGAAAATTGTACTCAGGTTAGAAGTGTACTAGAAGACAGATTAAAACCACAATCAGTTTTCCTCATATTCGAGAAGTTTTCCTCGGAAAAGCGTCGGAAAATTTACTCAATCTATGAGTGACCTACGATTTTGCGAATTTGAGTAACCTGAACTCTCATGCTTCGTTAGTGTGGTGGCCAAAATCAAAAGAGGCTACTGCACAGAGGAAACCAGCAAAACTTCAACGTCTAGCATGCATTGCAATAACGGGTGCGGTGCACCCCATCAAAAGCATTAGAAGCAATCCTCAATCTGCTGCCCTTGCATGAACATGTGCAACTAGAAGTGAAAAGAAGGGCTCTAAGGCTCAAAAGATCTAAAAAGGTAATGCCAGTTGATCTTGTTGGTCATCTAAGCATCTTACAATACTTCCAAAGAGGACCAGTGATGAGTGTGAATGGAGACTGGATGAAACCAGAGGAGAACTATGAAATTCCCTTCAACGTATGTGAAACGGCACATTCGGATTGGGAAACTGGTGGTCCTAACGTTCGTCAAGGCTCAATCATATTTTTCACAGATGGCTCAAAAATTGGAATACGAACAGATGCAGGAATCTTTGATCCCGGGACAAATATTTCAGTTGCGATGGGACATTTTCCAAAGGTGTTTCAAGCGAACCATACTGTGGAATATCATACTGTACGGTAAAAATGGAACTCAAATGCTGGGAAGAGCAAAGGGTGATGGCCAATTGCATATGCACAAACTGCAACCAGTCGAAAAGATTTATAACTCCTAATATAACATACACCAAAAAGCTCTTAGAGCTCAATAAAAGAGCTCTTAGTATATACACTAGCCTAGTAACTGGGCACTGTCCTAGTAGATATCACATTAAGAACATTGGTTGGGTTCAGAGTAATATCTGTCGTTTCAGTAAATTAGAACGTGAAACCTCGGAACATCTGTTCTGCAGTTGTGGTGCATTACACAAGCATAGACCCAAATTTCTTGGAAGTATTAGCTTACAACCTAGTGATATTTAGTCTGCAAATCATGGAAATGTATACCGGACTGGAAAAATATGTGTCCAGGCAATTCCATCAGCCATTCCATAGCCATCAGTAATGCATTTGAAGAATTTAATTCAAAAACTGAACTTGAAATAAAGTCCTGCCCAAAGAACTTCTTTAATTACGTAAAAACCAAATTAAAATCTGACAATTTTCCATCAATAATGCATCTTGACGAACGTGTCGGGGATAGCTCGGAAAAAAATTGTAAGCTTTTTGCAATTTTTTTTCAAGAAATCTATACGACATTTTCCGATGAAGATCGCGACCGCGATTATTTTGCATTTCATCCAGAATTTTCAAGGGACATTGGCGTCAATCAACTTCAAGTGCAGGATATTTTGCAGGCTTTAAAGAATTTAGACGCCTCAAAAGGTCCTGGACCTGACGGAATTCCTCCAGTATTTTTAAAAAGTCTAGCAATGGAACTCACTGCTCCATTGTTTTGGCTTTTTAATATGTCACTGGAATCCGGAACCTTCCCAAAAATATGGAAAAGCTCATTTTTAGTACCTATTTTTAAATCTGGCCGAAAATCTGACGTACGTAATTATCGTGGAATAGCCATTATCTCTTGCATTCCAAAGCTTTTCGAGGCAATTGTAAATGAAAAATTATTTCTTCAAACCAAAAATAGAATTACTGACATGCAACACGGCTTCTTTAAAGGACGTTCGACCTCGACAAATTTACTTGAATTTATAGACTATTCATTAAATGCAATGGATAATGGAAACCACGTAGAATCTCTCTATACAGACTTTAGCAAGGCATTTGACCGAATTGACATACCAATGCTTCTTTTCAAATTGAAAAAAATTGGAATTGAGCCAGGACTCCTGAAATGGCTTGAATCATATTTAACTAACCGCCAACAAATAATTAAATTCAACGGAAAGAAATCGACCCCAATTCAAGTCACCTCAGGAGTCCCGCAAGGCTCTCATCTGGGACCTCTTCTTTTTATTCTGTACGTAAACGACATTTCCTTCATTCTCAAAAAAATAAAATTGCTAATCTATGCCGACGACATGAAGCTCTTTTTGGAAATAAAAAATGATGAAGACATCAATATATTCCAGAGTGAAATACACATATTCTACACATGGTGTAAAAAAAGCCTATTAGAACTGAATGTAAAAAAATGCAACTTAATATCATTTAGCAGAAAAAGAACACCATCAAACATTTCAATTGCATTAGGAAATCAGAATGTAGAAAAATGTGAAAGAGTCAGGGATTTAGGGATTATCTTAGACTCCAAACTAACTTTCATAGACCATTACAATACAATTATTCACAGGGCAAATAACATGCTAGGCTTTATCAAGCGCTTTTGCTATAACTTTCAGGACCCATACACAATTAAAACACTATATATTGCCTATGTGAGGTCAATACTGGAATATTGCAGCATTGTATGGTCTCCATTTTCAATCACGCACGAAGAAAGATTAGAATCAGTACAAAAGCAATTTCTATTATATGCCCTTCGTAAATTAGGTTGGACATCATTTCCTCTTCCATCATATGAAGCACGCTGCATGCTTATAAACATACAAACATTAAAAGAGCGTCGTGAATATGCAATGGTTTCGTTTGTAAACGATATCGTTTCGCAGCGCATTAACTCAGCAGAACTTTTATCAAAATTAAATTTTTATGTAGATACTCGACAACTCAGAAATCGAAATTTATTTGCCGTAACCCATCATCGCACAAATTATGCAAAATTTGGGCCATTAAATCGCATGATGGCGTCTTACAATCAATACTGCGAAACCATTGACTTTTCAATGTCTCGGCATAAACTAAAACAATATTTTAACTCCATACGGAATCATAACTCGTAGGAAGTAAAAATATAATAGCTGACAATATATTTTTTAATATTCTTAAGAAAAACAAATTTGTATATGTATTTGTACTAGTCTACATCGGTTGATGAAATAAATAAATAAATAAATAAAAAAAAAAAAAAAAATTAACTGTCTACTCGTTAAATAGTGTTCGATTTGCATGATACAAACAGCAAATACGGATACCACAAAAGTTCAAATAATGCACGGAGTGGTTTTTACTTCACTCCCCAACAAAAAAATAAATAAATAACTGAACTCAAATATGAGTAACTCTTACTCAATTTTGAGTCGTTATCATTGGCCGTACGTGCGGAATTTGTTTAGGAAAGTATGTCAAGTGCTTGTTGGTGAAGTCGTTTTGCAAAGTGTTACCACCCTTCTATTAAGTATAAGAAAGGTACGTTATGTAGGGGTGGATAGTATTTAAAAGCAATCTGTTGCATTACGTAACATTTTAATGGGCCCTAGGAATTCTTTCATTTATTGAGCATTACACGTTTTTAATATGTTAATAGCGATAAATGATATGCTTGTACTACTCTGATACATATTTGAATGTACACGCATTGTAGTCATACAACTTTTGGTTTATGTGTTTGAAGCAAAACTTGGACCTGTAAGAGATTAAAAAAAAGCTCCAATATCACCCTATTGCAGAATGTCTAAGCACGATTTAAAAAAAAAAACGATAACGTTACTTTGTTTACAGCAAACACGATTTCGTTTTCATGTTCTCTATAGTATTCTTTTACAGTTAAACGTAGCTTCAGTCCAACAATTTTGGATACTTTTTCCCTGTTTTTCACAAACTTTGTAACGGAATCCGCTGCCTTTACATGTGTCCGCAAATATGCTTTGGTCAGGACCCAAAAAGTTTCGATTGGCCTGGCCTTGAGACAGTTTGGTGAATTCGTCTCTTTGGGTACGAATTGGACCTTGTTGGCTTTATACCAGGCTATCGTGTCCTTGGAGTAATGAACAGATGCCAAATCCTGCCAAAACAGTACTGAGGCGTCGTGTTTGCGGATCATGGGTAACAGACGCTTGTTTGAACACTCACGCACTTAAACATCGGTTGTCATTGTCTCCGTTGTCACAAACGGTTTGGAAAGCATACCACAAATGGCTTGCCCATAGCATTTTTTCCGTTTTTTTTTCGACTTATCCGCGTCGTCAACACTTCGGCCATCACGAACGGTGTAGTACTGATCACTAGGAAGAGGTTTGTAATCAAATTTAACGTATGATTCAACGTCCATAATCTCGAACACCGATTTACCGCACAGCAACTGGTCGTATAAACCTTTTTGACGTTTAATAGTCTTTCTCTATCTAGCATACATGGATGAATGAACGGTTTGTTTTCCTACAAATCTGTATCCCTCTTGCTCGTACTTGTTCGATTTAAATGGTGTAGTAGTGTGCGCCGATTAAACTTCAAAAAGCTCTATAACTTCCGAACTTGGTGTCCGCACCTACCGATTTATCGGTAGTCTTATCGATTTTCGATATGACTACCGATTCACAGACAAAAGGTTAAAAACTACCGATTTTTCACTTTTCCTACCGAGAATCACAGATTTTTTAGTAATCTTGAAAAATATTCATATTGATTTCGACACGTTTTAAACGAAGAACAGAAGAACTGAAAGACAGCCCGGCCCAATAACAGCAATCGGTTGTTTTTCTACTCTTTCTCGTAGACGAAGATCCTCCGGCAGCAGTTCAGCCCCACACCAATACATTTTACTCCACTTCTTTTTATTCCTTCTCTCGGCAGCACTAAACCTTTAACCACACATGAACCGTCAACACTTCCAACAACAACACCCGGTAGACCAGTAGGCGATTTTATTTTAAAGTAAAATTATCCTGGCTGAAGTGGGAATCAAAGCCTTACATCGTGGTACTCACACACAGTTTACCTAAACTACGGGTAACTTTACTATTTACATGACCAGTACGAATTATTCTATGCCAAATAATAATTTTATTATATAACTAAAATATTAAAATATTAAATATATTTTTCTGGGGTCCCAGATCATGAATTTTTTGTTAGTCTGAATTTACTTAGAACTCTTCACAGGATATATTCGTCCTTTTTTAGAGTTAGAATCTTACACGTGACGGAATCCATCTTTGACATTAAGGATGAGACGTACACAAACATGTCGTGTAAAATTAAGTGCTCCGAGACTGAAAAGATCGTTACTCGACGAAAAGTACGTTTGATTGAGCTGAATTTTGCGTCTATTATGACTCAATTTTATGTCAAAATTGACGCTCGTATACGTCAGTCTCAGAGCACCTAAATTTACATCAATTTTTCTAAGTGTGCAGACTAATCCGATAATTCCCTGTGAACTACTTTGTAGGTAAGGTCAGAATTATTTTGAAGTCCTCTTTAGTATTTCCTAAGTACTCAAGTACATTGCCAAATAGGCCTTGAAAGTCTTCCAGAAATTGCCAGATGTTCTTTTCACATCATTCCGTTTAAATTTCTTAAAATTTAATAAAAAATAAGTTCCATAGAAACATTGGAAAGAATTCCAATGGAAATTTTTCTCACGATTCGTATCAGCATACTCCTTAAGTTTCATCTTAAGAATTTTCTATGATTTCTCTACCGAATTCTAACTGTTTCCTTCCTTCACAAAATCTTCATGCAATTGTCATCAGAGTTTTTAAAAGACAATTGACACCGCCTTCAACCAGAGGTTGCTCATACTGCATACGTAACACTAGAAAACTGACACAAATCGAGTGTCAACAAAATACATGGCATGTTGAGAGATTGAGCTCGTCAGAGAGAATTTCTCTCTCAAATTTGAATTTTTTTGGTTCTCTGGGGACTGGTAGTAAAGCAGGTAAAATTGTATGGGGAAAATCATTTTTATTTAATTTTAGCTTGTTTAGCATTAATTTCCGGGAAAAAACTGAACGACAAAGCCCCTGACTAATTTCTTTAGGTTGTCGTTCACTTTTTTTTTACCTGAATATGCACCGAAAGCGAATTATTCCCATTTCTCTCAATTTCTATATGGGGATTTTTATCACTTCCTACCAGCGGAACAGCGCCATCTCTGTGGAAAATGGTCGAACAAAATGATTAATTGATTTCCGTTGTTTTGTCTTGTTTGTTTTGAACTGATTTGACAGTTCATTTGAATACACGGTTAATAAGGTCACCCCAAATTTTAGTTCAGTTTACTCATTAATTACACAAAGTGATAACTCGAGTCGCAACATTCCGTATGGCGGCGCTAGTGTTTCTAACGTATTTTAATTTGAATTCTTACACATAATTTTTCGTAAAATTTGTTAAGCTTAAATGTCTGTTCTTTGTGCTACTTCGTTGTTGCCAGATCAGCTGTAATTACACAGAGAACCAATAGACAATGCTTGGAAGCTCAGCATTCATTATCAATATGTAAAAACTGGTGATCTCAAACTAGGCAATACCAGCGCCGGCCGCGCCCGAACGCAGGTCAAGAAAGAAATGGGCAGGAATATGTTGGTGTGATACCCGCTATGTTGAAAACCGAGGAATCTTCTGCACTTCCACGAGAAATCACTGGGATGTTGGATAAAAGGGTTGGGTTTGCAACAGGATTCGTATTGGTAAACGATATGCTGAATTAATATTCTAACGATCCTATAACGCGAAGGAGCTTGGGATAAAACTCACGGTCTTCTGCTCAGTAAGCAAAAACGTTTGCCACTAGGCAAACGAGTTCCTTTTATTACAATATACCAATGATCGAATTGTTGTTATTCCAATGTTTCCAATGAATAAACAAATGAAGCGATTAACGAATCTTGAATGTGGAGGGGTTTGAGATTAAACTCATGATGTTCTACTCAGTAAGCAGAAATTGTCGCTCTAAGGCCACCAAGTCCCTCATATCACATCATACAATCTACGATCGCGTTTTTGTTGCAACCATTCAAAATCGGCCCCGACGGTGACGTTAATGACGATGTTAAGTTTCACAAAACACACGATAATCAAGCGATGTTACTATAAGTCTTCTTAATATGATAGGACCTGAGATATATTGAAATTCAAACTCGACGACGGTGCCCTTTACACTAGAATAAGCGTCTACGACCGATTATTTTTTGAACCCGTAGACAAAAAAAAAGCTCCGAAAAGCACTTATGCCTTTATTGAATTCTAATTTTACGCGACGTTCGTTGTTTCCATCCTTACGTAAGACAGGAACAGAATTCATAAAACTTTTAAATGTTTGGTCTACCGTGCCCCTTACTTCACAAAGTAAACTACGGCTGACGCGATGATTTTACCAGCATAAAAATATTGCAAACCTTTTAAGCTATCTTGACCGACTATCTCTATGGTGTTTTAAAAAGATTGTTTTCTCCTTGTTATGTCACCGGACCGCCCCGATTATGCGTCAAACTACCGCATCAAAACCACCAAACCACACAATCAAACACGACCCGTCGTGACTACTGTCAGTCTTCAACCACGGTCCTCATGATCGTGTTTAAAAATTAATCGGTCAAGTGCCATGTTCGATCGTGAAATTTATTTTGCTTCAACATGAAAAAAAAAATCATAATGCATTATTTGTAGGCACCTAACCGTAAAAACCAAGGAACATGCCAACTGCGGATGAGGTCATCCCTCTGGCAAATGGGAAACTATGAAAATAAATCTCGATTACTCCTATTAAGGGACGCATCCGCTCCCGCAGACAATGGATCCGATCGCAAATCCGGCGCATCCTGCATCCCGCTTATGTGGAAATTTCCCCTACCTGATAAGGGTGCCAGCAAGCGGGGGCGAGCCACCAGCCACCGACCATCAAACGCACTGTCCACAAAAGCAGACACGTACTCTCGAAAATGCAATTGAGAGAATTAGAACAATATTCAACTGGAACGTACTCATCAAATCAATATATACGAGAGCACATTCACGATGCTTCCACGCATATTTTCCTCCAGTCATTTTTAAACAATTCCTTCTCCAGCGATTCCAACCACACAGTACCCAAGTAACATTGCAGGTTTTATCGAGGTTTTATAGCATTCTACAAGTCTAAATCATGGTCTACAGAACCCTCATAAAACCAAAATTGTTACTTGGGTAACTAGATGTTACTTTTATTTTCAATTCATTTTGTGCACAAAAGTAATGCACACCGCAAAAACCTAACAAAAGATCAGCGTGGTCGAGTCACACCGGCAACAAAGGCAAGCGGGAGCACACCAAGCACCTAAGCAACAGGGGGGGGGGGGGTGTACAACAGCACATACTTTTCCAAATCAAATGCGAGCACCGAAAAACTCCACTCAAGCACAAAGACAGCCCGAACTAAAAATAAATAAAAGGCCCGCAGCGCAGCAATAACACGCAGCACCGATTCTCTAAGCGAACTCTCTAAAAATATTTTGCTATTAATAATGAAAAACTGGATAAAATTGAATGAGTATCCAAAAAAAATGAACGATTTCAAACTGGATTGACTGGATGTGCCCGAAAAACCTTGAAGAATCCAGTTTAAACTGGAATGTTAGCTTCATTGAGTATTAGGGTGGGTCAAGTTTAAATGGTGGATCACAACCTCCTGTTCCTCACTGTTTTTTTTAAGTGTATTGAAGTCCCCAACAACTCTGCACAATTTGTGTGTATTTCGTTTTGATCTGGATTTGTGGGAAAATCTAAAATTTTATAAGGACAAATGTTTGAAAAATGACTCAAAACTACACACTTAGAAATCACTGACGGAATCCGTCTTTGGCATAAAATATGAGACGTAAACAAACATGTCATGTAATAATAAGTGCTCCGAGACTGAAAAGTTCGTTGCTCGACGAAAAGTACGTTTTAGAGGCATAACATCTCTGATCACGCCTTCCTTCGGATGGGAAGTAAAGCCGTTGGTCCCCGGTTCATGAGTTGATGGGTCGATAGGTAGGGTCCAGGTGTGGGAGCTGCCTTCCTGGCACGTCGGTAGCATTGGTGCTCAGCACGGAAAACAAGATCGACGGAAAAAACAAATCAAAGGAAAAAAAAAAGAAAAAGAAAAGTACGTTTTATTGAGCTAAACTTCAAATTCATGTCAAAATTGACGCTCGTATATGTCACTCTCAGAGTACCTAAATTTACATGATTTTTTCTAAGTTTGTATTAATTTGTATGACAAAAATTCAGAACTTGATACATTTTAACCACACCTCGGACTAAGGTAAGGATAGATAGGAAATATTATGCAGAACAACTTTGTCTAAACAACATTAAAAATTCTCCCGTTAATCCAAAACATAACCAAATTCACTCAAATATTACACAGTTGTTGAGGACCTCAATACGCTTGTAAAGAGCAGTGGGAAACACGGGTTGTAATGTTGACCTATCCCACTGAGTATATGATAAAACTGGAATAAAACCTCTACTCGATTCGCATATCTGGTTTTAAGAGGAAGATTACAACTAAAAAAAAATTGTTTTGGTACGTTTTAATTTTTCTAAAAATAATGGAAAAGATCACATTTGGGAGAAAATGCTATACTAATATCAATTTGAAGCTTTAGTGCGCCCTTCGCTAAATTTCAGCTTCTGTTCAATTTTCAGACTGCCGTACTCTTGCAAAACTATCAATCTATTCTCTTCAGAAGTTTATCAGTATAGCACTTCCCATCAACTCTGAAAATCACAATCTTCAAGTATGAAGTAACAAAACACTTTAATTGAATGGATTGAAGAAGGTATCAGAAATCCGTGAAATCTGTTTTTTCTTAGATTCCTGAGAAAAGTTGCATTCAACATACTTAGAAAAAATTCATGTAAATTTAGGTGCTCTTAGACTGACATATTTATACGAGCGTCAATTCTGACATAAAATTGAATAATAATAGACGCAAAATTCAGCTCAATCGTCTAACCAACTTTTCAGTCTCGGAGCACTTAATTTTACATGACATGTTTGTGTACGCCTCATCCTTTATGTCAAAGATGGATTCCTTCAATTGTTAAATTAGGTATTTCTTAGTGTGTATCTCATCGTGATAAAATTTGAACCCTCTACAAAACCGGAAGAGTGATTTTTTTGTGGTTTTTGGAGTCCAACTTTATGCCATGACGACTTAGAAGGTCAAAATTTGCATTACGGCTGGATTAGACTGTTGCTTTATAGAGGTCACCAGGAGGTTGTTACAAAAATTTCGTTATCTGCAAAGGATACATGATAAGGTTTTATCACCTGCTATTAAACTTCGATAAAACAAAAAAAAAAATGTTGCTTTAGCTGAAGAACATTCTATGAACACATTCAATAGTGAAAGAAAATTGTTCTGATGATCAGGATTTTTCTGGAGTGAATTCCGTAACCCGTCTCAGCGTGTGGATTTTTGTGTGTTGCTTTTTTTCTACGCCGTTTTATTTAATTGGTAACTAAGGGCTGCCGCAAGTAAAATTACAAGTTTTATCAAGGTTTAAGAGCACTCTTCAAGCCTAAATCATAGTCTTCAAGAGCATGACTAAACTAAAATGGTTGCTTGCGTGGGTATTCCAACTGAGCTGAGATGTCATGGGGGGGAAATCGATCCAGTTGTGTGAGTGCGATACAATAAGTTTCACAACTACATATGCAGGGCTTCAACCTGATTCGGGTACTCCATCACACACAGTTAAATCAACAGCAGTAGGGTCAATTCAACGAAAAATGAACGGTATTTTGGCAAGAAAATAGAAAATAAAATTTCACTCCATTTAATTCTGGTTCTAATTCGATTTAAAGGTCTACTCTTCCTCTTTCTAGTGATGCATAAACATTTTAAAACTACAAGCGACAGCCCTATGGGGTTGTACGCAATGGTGACGTAGGACTACGTGGTTTTATATAATAGGGTAGGTGTTCCAGTAATAGTGGTGTATCTATAGTTGCGGTATGGAGGTTGTGCCGGAATAGTGAGGAGAATCCGGATAAGATTATTTTTTTATCGGTAGCTCTCCTAAAATAAAGTATATGCAAAGGTCATTCCAGCTCAAGTGGGTACAGAATTTAAAAAAGTTGTGGTCGATGTCACCGATTTGAGCCAAACTTGGCCGAAACGCTTATTTAGGCATTCTGAACAAACGCCTTTTTTGATTTTTCTCTAAAGTGCCTAGATCCTTCCGGGCTACAACACTGTATTTTCGAGATTTTTAAAAATTTAAACTTTCAGAAGAGATTACTCCACAACCATATAAGCTATTCGTGGTATTAGAACGTAGATTTGAAGGTTTTGTAATGTTAATTATTATGAATGTACAAACATTTTGTTTTTGTTATAGTAACTACAGTAAACAGACTGATTACGGCAGGTATCCAAATTAAAAAAAAATGCTATATTTTCACCATGGGCGGGATTTTTTGGGCTCAAATTTTCACCACACCTTGGAAAACTCTTGTACTTGATGTGTTTCCAAGGATAAATGATTTGGACAAATATTTTTGAGATATGACCAGATAAGTGAGTGGTAGTGTTGAGCTTTTTTGGTAGAAAATCAATACCATTTTTTGCCGTGAATTCCTTCCCGCCGATGGCACAATCATACTTTTATGTTATTTTTCACATGTTCTGGGCAGGATTCTCAATATATGAAATCATAACTATCTCATTTATTTACTTCTGTCCATAATTTAATTGTGGTTCTAAAAGTGAAAAATACGTTCCTATGCGATACAGCCAAAACGTGAAGTACGATGAAATCAGATAGATTAGCAGATATATAAAATTTTAGTTGTGGATGAAAGCTGCTACTTGAATAATACCTTTTACTTTTATATTACTTTTATAATATAAATAATACTTTCTTTTTATTAACGTGATAAAGAAAAAAAATCAACGTTTATTTATTCTTGCTCGTGAGATTGCATCTTAAAAAATTAATAACTCAAATAAGGGTATTATCAAAGACAACAAATCAAATCGTCTGACAACTCTTCCATTTTCTCTTACGAACGCTATGAGACAGGTACAATCGCGTCATCTGCCGCTCAAAGGTAAATGCTTCGAACGAATTTGCAAAGATTACATCCTCAGAAGAAAGGTTTGTGCGTTGCTTCCACCTTCACTCACTAGCGCAGCGCTATTGTATCTGTCGCTTGGATGCGGGAAAAGTTGCCAGTCTTTTTGATATGATGTATTCGGTATTATTCAAGTAGCAACTATCATCCACAATTGAAATTTTGCATACCTGCTAATCTATCTGATTTCATAGTACTTCTTAAGCACGTTTTGGGTGTATCCCATAGGAATGTACTTTTCAGTTTTGGGATCATACTTAAATTATGGACAGAAGTAAATAAATGAGGTAGCTTTGATTTCATATAATGAGAATCCAGGCAAGAACATGTGAAAAATAACATAACAATATTATTGTGCACACTTATCCAGTCAGTAATTTTTACCGAGTTTTTGAATTGCGGAACTGTTCGGTAAAATTTAAAAAATCTTTGAAAAATTCAAAGATGCAAAAATGGGTTATGAAAATTTACAGACTTACTTCTTTTAACCTCGTTTAATGATGAAAAATAAAATTTGTCGATTGTATCGAATCTTTACGAATAACGGTCATTTGAATTTCGACCGATTTTTTCAGCAATTCAAAAACCCAGTAAAAAAATACTCACTCCATGCCATCAGCATGAAGAAATTCAAGAAAAAATAAAAAATATACTAAATAACATTGATTTTTCACCAGAAAAGCTTAAAACTACCTCACACTCATCTGGTCATATCTCAAAAACTATTTGTCCATATAATTTGCCCTGCCCTTGCCCTTATCAATTACAAGAGTTTTCCAAAGTGTGGTGAAAATTTGAGCCTAAAATATTAAGAAATAAAAAATTCCGCCTATGGAAAAAATAGGTCATTTTTTGACAATATTAATACCTGCCGGTTTACTGTAGTTACTATAACAAAAACAAAATTTGGGTACACCTTTAAGAATAAACATTAAAAAACCTTCAAATTGACGTTCTAAGATCACGAATAACTTATTTGGTTGTGGAGTAATCTCTTCTGAAAGTTTGAATTTTTAAAAATCAGGGTTGTAGCCCAGAAGGATCTAGGCACTTTAGAGCAAAATCAAAAAAAGGCTTTTGTTCAGAATGCCAAAATAAGCGTTTTGGCCAAGTTTGGCTCAAATCGGTGACATCGACCACAGGTGGTGTACCCACTTGAGCTGGATTTTTTTTTTTTTTTTTTTTTTTAATTCTTTATTTAAGAGATTTTTAGCCTTAGGCTAGTTCATCTCTAACTTGAGCTGGAATGACCCATATTTCAAACTTAAAATATGCCATAAAGTGACGGAACATAATTAATTTTCCTTAAGTTTTTCACTCCTTTGCACCTATAGTTGCGGTAGTATTCCTATAATAGTGGAACCCATAAGAAACCAACGCATTCCACTATTATAGGAACCAAAGTTAGCAACTACCACAACTACTGGAACAGTGTTCCTATTAATGGAGGACGATCTTTCTAAAATTTCATGCAATTTTATTACAAGTTAATATTTTTCTATCAAAATAGAGGTTGACAGCTATTGATTGACGTATAACACTTGTGTGTACATCATATATTATTTTTTTAATTGATAAATTGGCTTAGTACCTCCACTACTGGCTCACCCACCTTACATGTTATTTGTTAACTGCAGCAGGAGCTTGTGTTTTGTAAAGGAATAGGACTTTGAGCGGGGTTCCCTCTGTTTATACTTTTTAGTATGACTATGATTGCTCTGGAAATAATCTTTTGATATGAATTTTACTTGGGACTTGTTCAGAAATTTAACTCTTTTGAAAAATCTTGGTAGCTCTGAAAATGGTCGATGGAAATACAGACTTAAGGGGGGAGTACACTTTGATTTTTCAAAAAAATGCATTTTTTTGGCTTAAAATGTTCCTTGGGATGTATACTTTAATTTATAAAAAACTCCAAGTCTGCCAGAATATTCCTTACCGCTTTACGAAGCAATTTCCTAAAACATGTACCGGCGCGCTGAGAGAGCATTTTATCTTTAAACGCGTTTATCTCGAAACGGGGTTTTTAAACTGGCGTGGGAAATAACTCTAACCAGTTATCATCAAATTTGGATATCGCCTTGGTTTTCTTGTTCAGAATTAAATTCTGCTTAGAAATACGTTTCCACATTTTCGATTTTATCAAAAATGGATTTTTAATCCACGATTTTGTAAGCATTTTTAGGGTGAAAAACTGGACTTTTTTTTCCTAAGGCCACAACTTTTGAAAAAAATAATTTAAAAAAAACGGAATACGTATTTCTAGCCCAAATTTCATTACTAATCAGGATTTTTGTTCGATTTATGATCCAGGATCACATGGAAAGGAGTATTTTCCCACGCCGTTTTCCGACGCCAATCGAGTTAAAAAAAATACAAATTGTAGTTCGAAGGATGACTAATAAATGGGTTATAACATATTTGCTCTCCCTGAGTGTTTTATTGCTTAAAATATTAACGAAAATGCCTTACTTTTTGGACGTTCAAAGTGTTCTACCCCCTTAAAGCATTTGGAAGATGATGATGACTAGGCAGCTGGATCAGCAAATCAGACCGGACAATCCCATATTATTCGGTTCAATGATTGGGCACTTGCAAGAGTCTCGGCCGGTCTGCTGGTGAACAGGAGTTGAACTGGTGGTTGGAAAGGCACAGCGATCTCAACGTCGCTACGAGAAATGGGCACTCAGAAGTAAATGTGACTCATCTGAGAAATGCAAAGATACTACAGGGAAAGCCATGCCATTTAAATGATCTTTATTTCTTGTGATTGTGTGGTTTACATGTATGAATTTTTTAAGTGACACAGATGCGTCTTTTCAACTTTAGTACATTTGAGATTTTAATTATTATTTACAGTTCCTAGTCCTATCAGGCCTATTTTAAAGTATGACCACCTTGGTGGGATTGGTTTGATTTGAATTGGAAAAAGGAGACTACTTATAACTACTATTTACAACTACAACTAACCTACAACTACTATGTACACCTAACCTACTATTTACAAATTGCTTATCAAATCATGTTCTGATAAATTACATTTTTGTGTAAATTTAGTCTTAATTTCGTTAATTTTGGAATCTATTTTGGCAATGCCTGCCTCTTCATGTAAATTTGTTATTCTAGTGTCGAAAGGACGATCAAGAACCATCCTCAGCACTCTATTCTGAGCTACCTGAATTTTGTTCCTGTGAGTCTGTGCACATGATTCCCACACCGGAGCTGCGTAGAGGATCGCAGGTGCTATGATTTGTTTGTAGACGGCCAGTTTGTTCACCCTTGAGAGGCGGGATCTGCGGCAAATCAGCGGATACAGACACCTAACCAAGGCGGAACACTTGACTACGGTTTTCTCCACATGCGAGCGGAATAGAAGCTTTTCGTCAAACAACATCCCGAGATAGGTTACTTCGGCGGACCACTCAACCCTTGTGCCATCCATGATTACAGTACAAGAGGGAGCCGGTTTTAGTTTGGGTGATTGCCGATGGAGGAACATGATTGTTTGTGTTTTGGAAGCATTGATTTTGATTTTCCACGTGGTGGCATAATCAGCAAAGGCGTTAAGGCATCGTTGAAGTTTGTTCGTTATTTCGCGAGGCATCCTTCCTTTGACGGCTATTGCGGTATCATCTGCGAACAGGAAAAACACGCAACCGTCTCCAAGGGGAGGAATGTCGGAAGTGTAAATGCTGTAGAGCAAGGGGCCCAGCAGACTGCCTTGCGGGACTCCTGCAGGGATGGAAAACGTGTCTGAAAGACAACCATTCAACGATACCTTAAACGACCTTTGCTGGAGGTAGCTACGGGTGATTTTAACCAGATGTAATGGAAAGTTGAAGTTACAGAGCTTGTATACAAGCCCATTGTGCCAGACATTATCAAACGCTTTCTCAACGTCTAACAATGCCATGGCTGTGGACTTGGATACAGCTTTGTTACTTCGGATGTTATTCATCACCCGCACTAGCTGGTGATTGGTGGAGTGCCCCTTTCTGAACCCAAACTGTTCCGGAAGGAGAATGTTATTTTCCTCGACAAACTTGAGCAAACAATTGAGAATGAGTTTCTCGAACAATTTGCTCAGCGCTGAAAGGAGGCTGATTGGTCTGTAGCTTGAAGCTAGCGTTGGGTCCTTCCCGGGTTTGCGGATAGGTATGATTTTCGCTGTCTTCCAGATGCTTGGAAAGTAGTGCAGTTCCAAGCATCTGTTGAAGACAGCAGCCAGCAGAGAGTGAACCTTCATGCTGAGATTTTTCAACACTAGGTTGAATATTCCGTCAAACCCGGGGGCCTTCATGTTTTTGGTGCATTTCAGCGCTGAGCAAATCTGTTCAACTGTGATTCTATCCTCCGGAGGGATGGCACAAGGGGAGGAATCAAAGTTGAATACGCATTGCTCAACCTGAACTTCGAGCGGACTTTGGATGTTGGAGCCAAGCAAGTGCGATTTGGCAATATGCTCACCAATCGCATTTGCTTTCTCCTGAGGGGTGATTATGAGCCGATCGTCATCATTTTCATCATTTAGTGGCGGAATGGGTTTAGGGTGCGTCTTTAAGACCTTGGCAACTTTCCAAAATGGTCTGGAGCGGTCGTCCAGATTCTGGACAAGCCGCCCGAAACTTTCGTTCCGGAGTGAGACCATTCTGGAAGCAATCTCCTTGTTCAGATCGGCCATTTCACGTTTCATCGCTTGATCTCCAGTCCTCTGAAACTGGCGTCTACGAACATTTCTCAGGCGAATTAAGAGTTGGGTGTGGGAATCAATAGCAATAAACTTACCCCTCACAGGAACTCGTCGGATGCACGCCTCGTCAGCCACGGTTATGGCTTGGTGGAGTCCCTCCAACGCTCGGTCGATGTCCTCCACGGTGTCAAGCGGCGGGTTGTCGATGATGTGCCTGTCTACCACGCGTCCAAACTGGGCCCAGTTTACGCGATGATAGTCCTTGCGCAGGCTTGAAGCAGGAGCCACGTTGCAGCCCAGCTCAGACACCACCGGTTGGTGGTCGGAACTGAGTTCGTTCAAGGCTACCGGCTTGGACAAGCCGATATTTGTCAGGAACAGGTCTAGCGTCGATGGGTTGCCCGCCGGTGAGATAAATGTTGGCTCATCCGAAAACCAAACGGAGTACAGCCCATGCTGTGAGTGGTCGAACAGGAGACGACCGTTCTGGTTCTGCTGGTAGTTCCGCCAGGCCTCATGGCGAGCATTCAGATCTCCTCCAACTACGAAGCGGGAACCGGTACGGGTGATGGTGGACAGGTCCTTCTTGAATTTAGCCGCTAGTCCACTGCTGGCGGCACACTGTCGAGGGCAGTAGACGGCGATGAACTGGACGTATCCAGTCGACGACTCCACCTCCACACCAAGGGCCTCGATGATAGTGGTGCGGATATGGGACAGAGTGTGGTATTTTATTCCTTTCTTGACGACGACCGCAACACCACCCCCCCTGGAGCTGGTGCGATCAAGCCGGATAATGTTGTGGTCAGGCAACCAGAAGCTGTCACCGGACTTTAGATGGGTCTCGGTTAGAAGGCCCACGTCGATGCTGT
Source organism: Ochlerotatus camptorhynchus (assembly GCF_037179485.1). Lineage (NCBI taxonomy): Eukaryota > Metazoa > Arthropoda > Insecta > Diptera > Culicidae > Ochlerotatus > Ochlerotatus camptorhynchus. Next base: position 2,090,771 of record NW_027040681.1, on the reverse strand, counting down.
GCTTGCGGAGGAAGTCGACAAGCTCAATCTCTTTTGCTCTTACAGAGCAAGCATTCCAGGTGACGATACTTAGCGGTTTAGACGCCATACTGGATGATGAACTTACCGAGCACTTGGATCTGTTCGGGCTTATTGCGGCACTTACGAAGAGCACCGGACATGTTGACGAAGATTTCCATCAGTTCATCCGCTGAGAACAGATCGGGGTTGTTGTTTTGCGCTGTTGGTTGTCTCCAGAATCCAGGGGGGGATGGAGAGCTTTGGCCAGCAGAATCACCGGAAGTTGCTTGAGCGGAATGCACCCGCGAATTCACTTGCCTTTGCTGAGGAGCACGAAGGGGCGGGAAATCCTCCGTCCGAAATGCCGGGACTTTGTCCTTCTTGCGTCCTGGTTGGTTGTTAGTTGCCGCCTGTTTTCGGATGCGTTTGAAGTCCTCGCGTTTGGAGCACTGTCTGTCGGAACCTTGATGAGCACCACCACAGTTGGCGCATTTTAACGCCACGGCTCCATCCGCAGGGCAGTTGGAAGTGGCGTGTTCTTGAGCGCAGTTGCTACAACGTGGCTTGATGTTGCAGTTGCGAGTGCCGTGTCCAAAGTTCAGACATCGTTGGCACTGGGTCACATCGTGATGGCCTCCACGGTATGGCTCCCATCGTACGATTATGGAGTAGATTGAGCGGATAGCCTGCAGCGCATTCAGCGTCACCGTTCCCTTCTGGAAGTGCACCAGGAAAAGACAATCCGGGTACGTCTTCACGTTTTCGTCTCGCCTCGTCATCCGAAAGACAGCGATTGGGGCCAGCTTGTACCGGTCCTTGAGTTCTTCTTCGATCGCCTTGGGATCAACATCCGGTAGACCCCTGATGACTACCTTGAAGGGCTTTTCACCGGGGATGTCGTGCGTGAAGTATTCCGCATTGGAATCCTTCAGGAATTTGACTGCGATTTCGTATTCCGCTTTCGTCCGGAGCATCACCTTAGTGCCGATCCTGCTGATCTTGTACTCAGCTGCGATGCCCAGCGATGCGAAATCGCCAATGAGCGTCTTGAGTGGCACTACCTTCACCACCAGTGGAGGAAGCTTGGTTTTTCGCCGCACTCGGGCCGGCAGAATTCTCGGTTTCGACGGCGTCGCCGAAATCACCGATGTCGCTGGCGTTCGTCGCGGTAACATCGTCGCGTCCGCTCGTACCATCGGACTGACCTTGGTTCTTCTTCCTCTTTTTCGTCCACTTCACCGGGACTGGGTTGGTATTTCCAACATCGGTGGGCAGAGTAGCGTACCTATTTGAGGTAGGTACCGAGCTACCCTCACCACTGTTCTTCTTCTCCGCTTGTTCACGAAGTCGGCTCCGAGAGCGCTGTCTTCCCATCACGCGATGCGACCGACACTACTGACGACGCGACGTGCAGTATATCTGCAAACGTTTGTAACAAACTATAGATTTATCGAACAACTCGACAAAGCGAGCAAAGACCGAACTCAACTGCTTGACGTTCAAGCAGAGAATGACAGGGAAAGCCTGAGTTGCGATTTAATAAATAATACGGCACTAGACATCGAACGAAACACTATATGCTAACGACACCACCCAATGGGATGATTTTCGGTCAGCTACTGTATGGACGAAAACAACAATTAAGGGCATATCAGCTGAAGTTCCTCCTCTTTTTACGGTTTTGTCGCTTGTCAATCGGACATGAAAAAAAAAAAACATTTTTCGATAGCTAGAAAATCATGCCCCACCCATTTTAGGTATTTTATCATACATTTTATCTGCTGTGCCTCTCTACACTAAATTATGCGTTGTATAGAAACAGCCGGTAGAATATCAGTGTTCACCCAGCTAAAGCTCCTCTCCTTTTTAGGTTTTCTCGTTAAATTCCTTCTCGCAACAATTTGGTAGATCTCAGCATTTAGCAGAAAGACGCTTAACACCTTTTTCGGCAAATTATGATCCTGTTTCACGTCATGGTTCTTCTCTATGACTGTTCAGATAAATTAGTACGTTTATTTATTTTCTCTGCTGCGCTAAATCAAACGCGTAGAAATAAGAGGGGATGTCGTTTACGCGCTCGAATAATTGAAAATTCGAAAAATATTTAATCTAATAGCTGGAAAAATCTTGACGATTAATCGTTAATTGAATAATGTTACTTTTAGGCATTCCTAAAAGTGTAATTTCATGTTTTTTAGAGGTCCTTCGAAAATGTCGAACAACAGAATTGCAACCAGCAAGTGTAACCAAAGAATCAAAAGCGGTGCCATGCTAGTTTTCATTGCTATGACGACGACTGAATTAACACTCCGAATACGATGCCTCCGAAAAACGTGTAACGGCAAGTTTGCAATGGCATAACATAGCCATTTCTTAATGAATTTCAAAAACTGTGGTACCTTTAGAGTTCCTTGGGTTTGTAGACAATTTTGACAATTGATTGAAAATAGAGTCGTCTACTTTTTTAATAAGCGAAAAGAATTGTTACACGTTTTTTTGAAAGGTGTGTTTGTAGGGTTTTGCCAGTGGCGCAAGATCTGTAATTTAGATTAATGGACACAAATGTTCACAATAAGCCAATATACAGTCATGGTTCCTATATATGGATCCTGGAGACAACGGAATGGTCCTCGAAAAATCCGGAATATCCGTAAAAGTGCTCAATCCATTAACCTGATCCTAGAGCTCTGCGGTTTTTTTGAAAACATTAGGAACTGTGATATAAAAAAATATTTGGGATCGTGACATAAACATGTACCTGGATGGCCATGGGACCGTCATCGGGAAGATCCGGAACATCCGTAAAAGTGGACAATCCATGAAACTGATCCTAGAGCTCCGCGTTTTTTTTTAACATTAGGATCTGTGATATAAGAATGAATTTGGGTCATGGACCCAGATGGATAGTGGACCGTCCAGCAGAAGTTCCGGAACATCCGTAAAAGTGGTACATCCACGATCCTGATCCTAGAGCTCCGCTTTTTTTTATAAACATTGGGAACTGTGATGATAGAAAGAATTTGGGGTTGTGACATAAACATGAACCTGGATGTCCATGGGACAGTCCTCCGGAAAATCCGGAAAATCCGTAAAAGTAGTCAATCCATGATACTGATCCTAAAGCTCCAAGGTTTTTAAAAAAACACTAAGAACTGAGATGATAGAATGAATTTGGGTTCGTGACATAAACATTGACAACATTGACTAGAACATATTTAAAAATAGTCAATCCTCGAAACTGATCCTGGAGTTCTACGGTTTTTTCGAAAGCATGTGGAACTGCGATATAAGAAAGAATTTGGGGTCATGACATAAACATGGACCCAAATGGCCATGGGGCCATCCTCTGGTAAGTCCAGAACATCCGTAAAAGAAGTCAATCAATGAAACTGATCATAGAGCTCCGCAGTTTTTTTTTCCTAAAACATTAGGAACTGTGATATAAGAATGAATTTGTGGTCGTGACAAAAACATGTACCTAGATAGCCATGGGACCGTCCTCCGGAAGATACGTACAAGTGGTCCAGTGGTTTCTTATATCACAGTGTTTAAAAAAGAACTGTAGAGCTGTAGGATCAGTTTCTTTTGGAGGTGATTCACATGGCCATCTGGATCCATGTTTATGTCACGACCCTCTTCTATCTTAAATCGCAGTTCCAAGAGTTTTTGGAAAAAATTACGGTACACTTTTACGGATGATTCGGATCTTCTGGAGAACGGTCCAATGGCCATCCAGGTTCATGTTGATGTCTCGACCCTAAATTCTTTCATATATCATAGTTCGAAGTGTTTTTAACAAAACTACTGAGCTCTAGAAACAGTATCATGGATGGACCACTTTTACGGATCTTCCGGTGGACTGTCCCATGGTCATTTGGGTCCATGTTTATGTTAATGTGTGTGTATGTGTGTATTAAATCTAACCCCCACTGGCCGGCAGTGGTATTATGGAAGAAATTTGCTTACAACAATCCTTGATGTAATAATTTAAAGCAAGTTTAGTCCGGAGTTAGAAAGCGATAGCTCTACTGCAGATTCAGCAACCCATTTCAGAATGTCTGTTAATTCACGTCCATTCCGAGGTTACTTTCACATACAATAAGCCCCGCATGTAAACACTACCATTATCATATGAATAATGGTACTGCAAACACACTTCCAGATTTCGAAATGTGATGTTTCGAAATCTGGCGCGTATTTAGTAATATATGGTAATATGCATTTATGTATGATTGATTATAAATCAGATGGATCTTACCAAATTCTGTCTCCGAAAAAGGACCGGTTTGTTCACTCGCGGTAATCGAAAAAATCTTCCGTGTTGTTTTTACAACCCAACACGACATTTTGAATCACATTCGAAGTTTTTCATTTGCACCGAATTTTTGCTTGACACTTCATTCGCGTGCATCCTCCGGAAGGCAGAACGCCAGCACCAAGAAAAAAAAAATACCCGGTAAAACTCTTCTTGGGAGGAAGGCAAAGCACCAAAAACAAGCGAAATGAAAAACCGACCGACGCGACACCACAGCAACACAGCTACTCGAAACAAATTCTTGTCCCAGATTTTTCACGTTAATTACAATATCACTAAAAAAACTTCTTAAGACGTGATAGATCTTATTTTACACTTATCCACGAAAACTAATATTTGTTTGATTTGGTACAATTAAAAAATATGCGAAAAACAGATGAAAACCTTCTAAACAATTTTTTTTTATTTTGCCAAAAATGGAACGTGCTAAAATCGGAGCACTACTGTTGTAACTAATCATGTCAGTAGCATGAATTCAATCCAATCGCATAACTATTGTAAACAAATGATACGCATGCGTCGCGTTTACCGGTTTCCCTCTGTTCACTGGAGGTGTTTTTTTTTTTAGATTATATTTGCTACCACTTGTAGATCCTTCCATTCGGGTCCATGTTTATGTTAAGACCCCAAATTCACGCTTTAAATTCATGCGTTATCCCACCATCTTCTTCAAAATAACCGTTGGATAGTGTAGTGTCACATAGTGTCCTATGTTAATTAATATTGAACTCAATGCACCATACAGGAAGCTCCTCCAAGCTAAATACGCTAATCGTGGCAACAAACAAAAAAAATTGACAACAAACGGAAGACTGTTTTACCCTTGAAAAAGGCCACAATAAACGGCCGAAACGTCGGGCAACGCACAACTAACTGTTCGGGATTACCCTAAACTGAGAAAACCATAAAAACGAAATTTGCTAGTTCTACGACGCTTTTGAACAATGCTTGACATTTACCACTTTTTCAATAGTTTCTTGTTGAAAATCAACAGTCGGAAGCATTGCTATTGATGCGTAGACATATTTCTGATCGATTGGTGATAAAATTATATCCATTTTCGGTTTTCAAAAAGTTTACCCTCATATACAAATCACAGACGTAGTCCTACGTGAAAATATCCATGGAAATTATTGATAAAAATCATGTTTCAACAGTCTATTTTTTGCACGTGTACACAGTACTGAAAGGTTAAGCGTTTTGGAGAAATTTTAAAGGCATATAGTTTAGCGCCACTACGTCGTACACCACTGCGTTTCGTAATACCATCCTTAATCGGCCATTTCACGGAGTAATGGAAATGTTTTTACGTTAATCGTTTTTCATAGTTGGTTGGAACTGCTGTCTAATCTCAACATGAAGCTTTAGTCATGTGAATTTAGGTGCTATGAGAGTGACATATGCGAGCGTCAGTTTTGACATAAATATGAGTCATTACAGACGCAAAATATAGCTCAATCAAACGTACTTTTCGTCGACAACGAACTTTTCAATCTCGGAGCACTTAATATAACATGACACGTTTGTTTACGTCTCATCTTTTATGTCAAAGACGGATTCCGTCACGTGTAAAATTAGTTATTTCTTAGTGTGTAGAGAAAGTTGTGAAGAGGGTAGGTTGATACTTCCACTAGAGTACGGCAGTGTGAAAATTAAACAGAGGTTTAAATTAAGCGAAGGGCTATTAATGCGACAGTATTTGTCAAACGCACACTCCTTTTCCTAACTCATACTTTGATGGATGAGGGGATTTGAGGTATTCCCTCAAATCAACAGGCAAAAGAGTGCGCGTTTGACTTGCTCATATACTGTCTGCGGCTGTGGAATAGTTCTAGCTACGTTTCATCTCTTCCTGAAACCCCACGTTGCCGAAAGCCTTTTCAGTCGATGGCGTGTTATAATGCAATTTTGCTTTAACAACTATGTTGTTTCTCCTCTCGTAAGTAAAGAAGATATTACGAAATGGTTAGCTGAAGCTTTTTGTTTGTTATGTTTTAACTTTTCCATACAGAATCCCTAGGTTATGCTTGAGAAATGTATTGGGTTTTAATGACTAGACGAGTCAAAGCTTTTACTTTTAAAGAAACGATATCTGAAGACCAGTAACATGGGCTTCGAAATGAAGAGGTTTTTATGAAAATGGTGAAAATCCCCGATGGAGATTGAAGATGCGGCTTCTGTTCCCACCGGTGGGTAGTTGATCCCGACATGAAGAGTGAAGAAGATTCTAAAAGTTATTATTATTAATTATTTAAACCTTGAGCTAGATTTAATCAATTAGGTAAATGCATCTGCCAATGTCTGCCATAGAATAGAAAATATATCGATATCGTTATACATGAAAGCCTTATACCCCTCGTCCATGAACTACAAATCCAGACTTTTCTATATGATAGGTATAGTTTAACAATTGGACGTTTTGATTGGATTAATTTCTCAAACCATGCTTTTCAAATTCCTAATAAATCTTCATCTTTCCACCATTCGCTCAAATGCAATTAAATTCATGTTAGTTGATGAACATACAGATTTGAATACCTTGCTTATCACAATCCAACCTACAGCAATATCAACGGATGCGTAGTAATGTCCAATGTCACAAACCACATCATAGGTCCATGTACTCGTAAGCCGAAGAGGATCCAATCATCTCTCAATTATCAATAGCCTTCGAAACGCAAGCAAGGTAGACGGTAGATCTCATCGCAGAGAATCGAACATTTTCACCACATCAATTGCTGCTGAAAGACTCCTAATTAAACTTGCAATCTGCATTGCACTCTTGAGAAAGGATTCCCTTATGCCGTTGGACGGTACACTTCACCCATCATCATCATCATCATCATCATCATCATCATCATGATCTCGTCGAAGTGACTATATAATAAATCTTGAAGCATCTTCCAGCATACAAGATTCTCGTTCTTGCTTTGATAACTAGTGCCAGCGCATCATCGGAATCGAAATTGTTGGCATTAGCGAGCATCACCGCCAACACCGACCTAATAGGAAGCCAGGTGAAATTGGATTATAAATTATTCAATCGAACGATCAGGTGAAATGTTCAATTTCGCTCCACTCGGTCGGTAGTGCTCAGTGGAAGTGCCTTCCAATATATAAATGTACCAAGAATGGTAAGTTCGACGAACGACGCGTAATAAGATGCCCGATAGATCCTAGGCAGATAGATAGATGGCCGAGCTAAATTGAGATGCTCTTGAAGCTAAGGAAAAGTGGTACACATGGTTTCCTGGAAGAACATTGGAAGAAATGTAAACTGCCCATAAACGTTTTCCCAACGAGTGTTTCGTCTGGACGTTGCACGAGAAGACCATTCGATTGCATTTTCCTTGCCATGGTCCACTTCAGTCCTTCTCCAAACCGATCTCGAAACGAACAAAGCAGATTCACCACATCGATTTTGCCCACATCTCTCCAGTATGTACGGATTCCGGTTCGTTTATCCAGAACAAATCGGCCATAAATTTCCCGCAATTAACATCCCGTGCATAATCAAGAAATATAAATGCGAATGGAAGACCACTACCGGTCGCACTACCAATATCGCATTCCGATCTACGAAATTCCGGCCGATGTGTTGAAAGCTCTCAATTTAATTCCACACTTGAAACCAATCACTTCCTCCCCCTGCTGCTCCACCTCCGTCCCATTACCAATAAGGCGAGAAATGGCTTATCAGTTTCCTCCCAAGTGGTCTCTACCTCCCTTCCTCCCCCACAGGAGCAGCTTCATTGTGAACTGTGTGCGATTGTGCATATAGAGATTCACAAGTGGCAGTGGCGCGCCGTTGGACATATGTTTGGAGAACCCCACAAATAAATTAGCCTTGTGCGTTCTGCCCTCCCCTTTGTATCGTGACGACGACGATGAGGACGAGGACCGATGTGTACCTCTCCCCCTGCGGAGAGTAATACATTTCACATTCGTTAATGATACTTTCGGTGTATGCTTTCGGAAATTTATTCGATCCCATGCTTCGGAGCCCGAAATGAATCGATAAATTATGATTTCCCATCCGGAGTTCGTCCCCATACTGTGCGTGACCTCGATCGGTGGCGGGTGGAAGGTGGGCTCTAGGGCCAGAAGATTGGTACTGTCCATTTGGGATGGTTTACTGCCGGTCGTTGGTCAGCTGGCTGCTACATTTGTCCCCGATTCCCCAGTGCAGGTGCACGGGTTGTTGGTATATTCAGTTAATATTGGTGAGAATTGATCACTCTCTTGGGCTTTTATGCAACTAAAGAGGACTAATCGATTGTCTGGTGGCTAAATTGCGTAGCAGTTAGGTGAATCGTTTGTAATTTTCTGAGAGAAGCACTGGTTTCATGGTTTTGCATATATGGGACACCATGCATACGGCTTTTTTTGTAATGAACCTAATAAATCATATATTTAATATTTAATGCTGCAATTTTAATGATAAGCTATTTTAGATTTTTAATTTCATGTGATTAAATTCGGATGAAAGCTAAAAGAATCTGTAAATGATAGTTCAAAATAAAAAAGAAGTTTTAACAAATTTCTTAACATTTTTAGAATTGAACTTTAAACTAAGCAATTATGTTGCGGTACAGAAATCACCTTATCCATAAAGGTTGTGACGTTTATAAATATTGCAAGCAACATTAAGCAGTGCTGCAAAACCTCGACAATACACGGAAATATTCAGAATTGTGCCTTGGTCACTCATTTGAGCCAACAGTTATCTTCAAGGCATACCATGTCAATTTTCAGGGACAATGCTGTCAGTGACGAACAGACGAGAGCAGATTTTTATTAGCTAAATTTGAAACGAAATTAAATGACTTGAGCAAAAAAATTACATGGAGCTGTTAAAGTGCAGAAGTATCCAGAGTTGCAACCTATCACAATCACGATCGTCAAACAGCTGATGGTTGTAACGCTTTGTACATTCCTATCAATGTGCTCGTCGAAGCTCTCTCCATGACCATCCATCAAGTTGACGAAAGAAGTAAAAAGCAACTGGTGAATGTTGTCTTCGGTTGTGATCCATCACCGATCTGGTCGTTCCCGACAATCACGACACTCATCTGTGCTCGTTTTGATTCAGTTGCTGCTTTGCTTACTTATGTGAGTGTGTTGGTGAGTGAGCCCAACAGCTTCCGTTTAATGTTGCCTGCTTTGTTTGGAACTCACACAGTCGCGAGCCTACCGAGACGAACTTGGAATGCGTAGGCATTGTTTTCATTTTCTTCTGTCGTTTCGCTTTTTCTCATGTTCGTACTATGGAAGTCTTCACTGTTGTCGTTGTGCTTTTCATCATCAGCAGCGAGTGTAACGTTTTACTTGTGAGCAGCGACCATTACTGGTGATTGTTGCTTGCCATGGCTCTACCTCTCACTGCGTGACAAAACGTTCTGTCAGCGAAAGTCGGTTGATGCGAAGACGAGTGTCACGTGAGTGTCATGATATTTTGCATCACTGGAAGTATCTATGTTCTGAACTGCTTGGATAACAATAATGTTACTCATAATGCACGAAATAACATTTTTTGTTACTAGGTGAATCTTTGTCATTGAGGAAAAAATTAATGAGCTTTTGACAATGGTTTTGTTTGAGCATCAAGTCTATCACTGAAAATGTGAAAAAAATTACCGTTAAACAGGGTATCTTTGATAATGTGGGTTACTTTGATGGTATAATATAATGATAAAATTTACTCTCTGCGCTTTGTCTGAATTAAAAACATTGGTTCCATTTGGTCACTTAGGGTATTTCTGTTGATATTGTATATTATTTTTATATACTATGTGTTACATATTTTTCAAGCATACGAAAAAAAAACAATTTTCGTGTTTTTCGCCTGTTCAAACCATCACTTATGAAATGTATTTTTGATGTAGCTATCACAAATTCAATGTTGTATTCTTATTGCTAATGATGTTTTCTGATTATATACTCATTCAAAGTTCCATATTTCAATAACTAAATTGTCTGAATTTCACGCATGTTTTTCTACATTCATCGAGCATTATCAAAGAAGTCCCAAATAAAAATACTGATGTTCGGTCAAAACACTTAAAAAATAGTGCAAATGCTTTAATTTTTGTTAATCACAATGCTAAAGAATTAACTCTATGATCCTACTTGTTTAAAAATAAGATAAAATTTGAAAAACATTCATTGCCGTAAAAAAAATTTAAAATTTACTTTAAAAAAAAACTATCAATGTTACCCCGTTTTACGGTTAGTCAATATCACGTGAAAGTCTGTCAACGACAATGACAAATCACTGACATTAAGTGATCCAAGACCGAAAAATGTACAGTGTAGTATATATTATTGGTGTTGTTGATGTTGTTGTTTATTAGTGACATTTTACATCCATGCTTTCATGTCAGTTGAATTGGTTTTTGTGTAAACAGTGTGTGGGTGTGTTCAGAGTGATGTGAGGGTGAGAGTTAGTGTTTACGATACAATTCAAAATTCACTTAGCTTTCTTATCGTTTGCTCGTTTCCTGGTTCAACGTCTGCATGCTCATCTCATGTTTTACACTTCTTCTCCATAAATTTCTTCCTTACTTCTTCTTGCTTGTTCTATATATCAGTGCCAACATTTCAAAGGGGCGTAATTGCTTTTGTAAACAATGGCTTTAGACGTCGATTTCTCGCAAATAAAAGCCCACCCCTTCAAATAACCAATGCTAGCTGGGACAGGAAACATTCATCTACCTGCTGGTGTCATTCATTTTCATGAGTGAGCTTTCATTCGCGAGAAATCGAAGACGAAAGTCATTGTTTACAAATGCAATTACGCCCCTTTGAAATGTTGGCACTGATATATATATTCACCATCTTCATTCTTCGTGATCTTCCATACATCTTTTCCACATTATTTTTCGATTTCTCCGTTCCTTTCTTGCGCTTCATCTTTATCTTCATTCTTTTTTTTTTTATTATAGTCACTTTAACACTCTTGGGTTATTCGTGACTTGTCCGGGGGTGATATTTGAACTCGTGACTTTGGCGTGAGAGGCATGGATGTTAACCACTACGCAGGGGTCGCCCCCTATCTTCATTCTTCTGCATCTTCATACTCATTCCAAGACATGAATAGTACTTTCGTTTTCTGCACCATCTTCATCCTTTATCACTCCATCTTCTTCGATTTTCATTCAGCAGCTTCCAACATTCATCGGTAACTTTCTTTCGCTGCATCTTCTTCCATTTCCTGTCCGACATCTTCTTCCATTCAGACTTCGTTTTTTCTTCTGCATCGCTTGCTTTTTCTTCATCCTCCGCTCCGTTTTCTTCCAATTGGTGTTGTTGTTGTTGTTGTTGTTGTTGTTGTTGTTGTTGTTGTTGTTGTTGTTGTTGTTGTTGTTGTTGTTGTTGTTGTTGTTGTTGTTGTTGTTGTTGTTGTTGTTGTTGTTGTTGTTGTTGTTGTTGTTGTTGTTGTTGTTGTTGTTGTTGTTGTTGTTGTTGTTGTTGTTGTTGTTGTTGTTGTTGTTGTTGTTGTTGTTGTTGTTGTTGTTGTTGTTGTTGTTGTTGTTGTTGTTGTTGTTGTTGTTGTTGTTGTTGTTGTTGTTGTTGTTGTTGTTGTTGTTGTTGTTGTTGTTGTTGTTGTTGTTGTTGTTGTTGTTGTTGTTGTTGTTGTTGTTGTTGTTGTTGTTGTTGTTGTTGTTGTTGTTGTTGTTGTTGTTGTTGTTGTTGTTGTTGTTGTTGTTGTTGTTGTTGTTGTTGTTGTTGTTGTTGTTGTTGTTGTTGTTGTTGTTGTTGTTGTTGTTGTTGTTGTTGTTGTTGTTGTTGTTGTTGTTGTTGTTGTTGTTGTTGTTGTTGTTGTTGTTGTTGTTGTTGTTGTTGTTGTTGTTGTTGTTGTTGTTGTTGTTGTTGTTGTTGTTGTTGTTGTTGTTGTTGTTGTTGTTGTTGTTGTTGTTGTTGTTGTTGTTGTTGTTGTTGTTGTTGTTGTTGTTGTTGTTGTTGTTGTTGTTGTTGTTGTTGTTGTTGTTGTTGTTGTTGTTGTTGTTGTTGTTGTTGTTGTTGTTGTTGTTGTTGTTGTTGTTGTTGTTGTTGTTGTTGTTGTTGTTGTTGTTGTTGTTGTTGTTGTTGTTGTTGTTGTTGTTGTTGTTGTTGTTGTTGTTGTTGTTGTTGTTGTTGTTGTTGTTGTTGTTGTTGTTGTTGTTGTTGTTGTTGTTGTTGTTGTTGTTGTTGTTGTTGTTGTTGTTGTTGTTGTTGTTGTTGTTGTTGTTGTTGTTGTTGTTGTTGTTGTTGTTGTTGTTGTTGTTGTTGTTGTTGTTGTTGTTGTTGTTGTTGTTGTTGTTGTTGTTGTTGTTGTTGTTGTTGTTGTTGTTGTTGTTGTTGTTGTTGTTGTTGTTGTTGTTGTTGTTGTTGTTGTTGTTGTTGTTGTTGTTGTTGTTGTTGTTGTTGTTGTTGTTGTTGTTGTTGTTGTTGTTGTTGTTGTTGTTGTTGTTGTTGTTGTTGTTGTTGTTGTTGTTGTTGTTGTTGTTGTTGTTGTTGTTGTTGTTGTTGTTGTTGTTGTTGTTGTTGTTGTTGTTGTTGTTGTTGTTGTTGTTGTTGTTGTTGTTGTTGTTGTTGTTGTTGTTGTTGTTGTTGTTGTTGTTGTTGTTGTTGTTGTTGTTGTTGTTGTTGTTGTTGTTGTTGTTGTTGTTGTTGTTGTTGTTGTTGTTGTTGTTGTTGTTGTTGTTGTTGTTGTTGTTGTTGTTGTTGTTGTTGTTGTTGTTGTTGTTGTTGTTGTTGTTGTTGTTGTTGTTGTTGTTGTTGTTGTTGAAGTCAAATGACTCATTTGGTTACACGCGGCTAACCCATACGTTCTTATTGAAGATAGAAGCCCCGCCCAGTTGTTCTGGAACGGCTTTAAATGTGCGACGCATGATTCTGCAGTGTAAAAACTACAAGATTCAACAAGATTCAGTAAAGAAGAAATTTATGGAGAAGAAGTGTAAACCATGAGATGAGCATGCAGACGATGAACCAGGAAACGAGCAAACGATAAGAAAGCTAAGTTAATTTTGAATTGTATCGTAAACACTAACACTCACCCTCACATCACTCTGAACACACCCACACACTGTTTACACAAAAATCTATTGAACTGACATGAATGCATCCGCAGGATGTAAAATGTCAATAATAAACAACAACAACAACAACAACAACAACAACAAGATTCAACGACAAGAGAATGACATTGACACAACAAGCTTACGAGATGCGCTAGGAAATTGAGCAAGAAGGAAGGATAAATGTGAAGAAGGAAACCATGTAACAGGATGAAGATCAAATAAGCTGAAGAAAATTGATACAGTCATGTAAAGAAGGTTAAACTAATGAAGAACACAAAGCGGCTAGCGGATAGTAAGAATAAGGAGAAACAACGTGTATTGTACATTAGAAGAAGAAGAAGTTTTTTTTTATGAAGCGAAACATCAGATGATGGCGGAAGAAGAAGAAGATCAAGAAGATAAAGTGGAAAATGGCTGAATAAAGAAGGCGGGCGTGAAAACGTAAGAGCGGAAAACAAGGCAATGGAAATAAAGAAGGATAAAGAAATTAAGAAAGTAAGCAGAAGTATGTAGAGAAGAAAGAAGAAAATAGATCAAAGAATGAATTTAGAAGAATACCAAGAAGCAACAAAATATTAGAAGAGATGAAGAAGATACAAGAAGGCAAAGACGATGCTCAGATGATTCAGGAAAGCAGGAGATGAAGCAGACCCGTCGACAAGATGCCAAGATAAGTGAATTGAAAAAGAATTATCACAATTAATAAATGAATATGACATGAATGCATGCTTGCATGTAAAATGTCAATAATAAAAAACAATACTCATTTGCGTTGTCTGAAGCGGTAAGTTTGAACTGTACTTTTCACTATCCAACTGTTAATTTCAATTAACCGTTTATAAGGCAGTTGCAACTTTATTGCCACGAACAATTAATATGGTACGGTTTGCTTCCGACACAATCCATTTTGGTTTAATGAGGGTTCTGTAGACCATGATTTAGACTTGTATAATGCTATAAAACCGCAAGGCGTACTCCATTAAGATGGCTGTTTCCATCCCGAACATTTCGAACGAATTACTAATTCTTACGGACTCTGAAAGTTGTCTCCAGGCCTTTGAAGTTTGAACATCTAAGCACCCGATTCAGGAAGTGGAGCAAATATTTAGCACGAAACAAATCCGTCCGTTTCTGCTGGATACCTGGACACGCCGGCATCCACGGAAGCAACGAAGCTGATCGTTCAGCAAACATGGCGAGAACATAACCTCCCATTGATGTACCAATCCCAGGCGATGATTCGTTGATAATGGTGATGCAAATCATTCTACAACGATGGAACGACCAATGGTTCGCGAGACTCCAAACTGAGACCAAGAATCTACATTTTCGAAGCTCTAAAATGAACTCGAGTTTTGTTTCTCTCATACAAACGTGTTCAACGCTTCATTTCTGTAACGCCTTACTAGACTATCAGCAAGAAGAGAACATTAAAAAGAAGCACGCTTTTAAGGAAAGGCTGGCTGTGGATCTTCTCGTCGTTGCTTTGCTCATCGCTTTCAATGTAAGTAACGTCGTCTAGTCAATCGAAATCTCATTATGGCTTTCAATCCCATTCACGAACATTCTATCACCACTCTTTCAATTTGTTTAAAATGCGTTATGTCCCGCTTTCGTTAATTTTTTTAGATAAACATTTGGATGGACGATAAATTAAACATATTGCGTGTAATCTTCGAGTGTTTTCAAGTGAGAAATGCTTGAAATAAATATTTTCATTTTCCGTCATATAGGGGAAATGCGTGTAATGTCGGCCTAAATGCCCCTAATTTGGGCCCATGCATAAATTCAGCAATCGACTAAATTTTCAACAGCGACCAAAAATATCTGTTAGTACCGTCCCAATGACGCGTTCATCTAGATAAAATTGATAAGTTGCAGATTTTTAGCGATGGGCCCAATCTTAGATCCATAGGCCAACATTAGGGCTCATGCATTAATTATGTCACGCTAAATCGAAGAGAAATTTAACCCCCCCCCCCTCCCCTATCGTGAAGTTTTTCCTTTACCTAATGCATTGCTTGTCACAAAATCTTAAACCCATCACACACGCTCGTACAATGTTACTCAAAAGTGAGTAACTTCTACTCAGTTTGGTATTTTTGTGCAAAATGTCAAAAAGTGAGTAACATTGATTTAGCAAAGTGAGTACCTACTACTCTGTTTGCCTAAAATCAATGTTTACTCACTTTGGAGCAATGCTGTATAAATGTTACTCACCATGCGTCTGTCAAATACGTGGTGACAAAAGTGATCAATTAAACATTTTCAAAGCTTGAAGAAAGAAATTGATAAAAAAAAGAATGGAGCAAGTAGCTGCAGTGGTGGATTCGGATTCGTTCCGCAAATTGAAAGGTAACGAAAATTAAACATTTAAACAGAAATGCAGTTCATTAAATCTTTACAAGGTTTTCGCTGCCACCTCCCCGCGTGTCAAATATTTGTTTCAGGATATGTGGGAGAACTGAAATCCCACTATCAACATTTGCATAATTTGAATACCAGCAATGCTGCTGATATTCCGTTTAAATGCTCCGAATGTGGGTGTTTATACACCCGGTTCAAAACATTAAAGTGGCACATAATAAAGAACCATCCTCCGGCATCGGAAGGGGGAAAAGAAGGAAATATTCATGTGGGAGTAGAATCCATCGGGCCTGGCTCACATGCTTCAGAAGAAGCTGGCTTGCAACCAGATTATTCTAAAATTTCGAACGAAATGTTTTTTAAAAGTCCCATAAATGTCGAACAACTAGCTGGAACCGTCAACAGTTTCATCACCAAAATGCGTTGCGATGTTTCTGTTCCCGAAACTAAAATTCAAGAATTTATTGAAGCTGCATCTCAGCTTCTTGGGCAATACGAGCTATATTTTATGGGAATCTTCAAGGCATTCCTGAGATTGAAATTTATTCCGTATGACGACATTCATGCTGTGAATACGGTGAACAACATGTCCCCAAAAAGTGTTTTTTCGGATGTTCGTACCCCGCAAGACAATCTGGCCCACCTGTCCAAGATTGCTAAGTATGCCATCCCACTTGCGAGGGAAGTAATTTTGGGCCGAAGCAGAATAACCACCACAACTCAAAATCCGCCGAAAACTGGAGATCACCGTCGTCGTCGTCCTGTACAAATCATCAGGAAAACCAAGATAGCCAAGAACGTTGCTCACTATGTTCCTATCAAGGATACGTTGGCGCTCATCATGCAAAACCAACGTGCAAGAGAGATGGTTTCAAATGAAAAATCTGGGGAAGGATTTCTGCGTGGATTCAAAGATGGTTCTCGGTTCCAGCACCATCCATTTCTCAAAGCCCATCCCAATGCTTTGAGGCTTTCTTTACATCTTGATGATGTTGAGCATCGGAATCCTTTAGGGTCTCGTAAAGGAGTTAAGAAAATGACAATTTTCAGCTTCAAAGTTGAGAACCTCGACTCAGTTGTGAACGCTGAGCTAAGTCGCATTTATTTAACACTTACCGTTTGCGCAAAAGATTTGAAAAAATATGGTTACGAGCAAGTTCTCCGCCCTTTAATAACAGATCTTTCCCAACTAGAGTCAGACTCTGGTGTTAACATTAAAGTTGGTAATGGTGAGAACTTCGTTTTGCGTGCCATCCTAGTCCATGTGGTTGGTGACACGCTAGCCATTCACGATATTTTCTGCCTTATGGGACCCCAAGCGAGAATGTTCTGCCGTATGTGCTACATGCCGCGAAATGCACTACACCAGGGAAGATCTGGAGATTCATTTCCTATGAGAACACCAGAAAGTATTCAATTAGATTTGCAGGCTATTCAGAATAAATCGAAGTTACCATCGGAGTTAGGCATTGTGGGTGACTGCGCGCTTCACGAGCTTAAGTATTTTAACATTGCGACTAATAACACTTTAGACCCAATGCACGATATCCTCGAGGGTGTAGTACCCATGGTGATCAAGTTAATTCTTAACGATGTCGTAAATAATAAAAAACATATTTCGGTAGATGAGGTTAACAGAGTAATTATTGCATTTAATTATGGAATCGCTGAGTCTCGAGACAAACCCTCTCCAAATTTTACAGCAAAGAGTTTGAAGCCACCAGGGTATAAAATTTCTCAGTCTGCTTCTCAGACATGGACATTTCTGAGAGCGTTTCCATTTTTGTTTAGCAGGGCTCTTTCAAGTAATACAAATTATGTTTGTTTAGTAGGCTCGTTACTAAAAATAACTTTTTTTGTATTTTCAAATAAACTCAACCATGCACAGATTTGCACCCTAGAACAGGAAATACAAAACTTCCATCAACTCTTCAGAATTTGCTTTCCTTTGGTTAATTTTATCAATAAAATGCATCATCTTGTTCATTATCCTTCAATAATTCGCAGTGAGGGTCCTGTGGTTAACTTTTCTTGCATGTTGTATGAGGCCAAATTCAAAGAGACTAAGCGACAGACAAAGACATGCAATAATTTTGTAAATTTATCTTTCAGTTTAACCAAACGATTGAATCTAAAACAAGTTCATGCCATATTAAATCATACTTACGTATTGAATGATATCATTATACTGTCCTCTACAGACATTCAAAAACAGACCTCAGAATATACTATGTTACTTTTTGATTTTCCGGATCAAATCAAATCAGTCAAACACATGAAAATCAATGGTACCAGCGTCCGTCCAGGAATAATAATTAAATATCAATTGTGTGGAGAAATATTTTATGGAGTGACGAAACTGATAGTAGCAGGTAATGAAACTATTGTATATCTAACAGTTATAATGTTCAACATACAGGTAAGATAGTTCGTATATCGACTGAAAAGTTATTTACCAGAAAGACTTATAGTTTGTGGCAGCTCCCAAATGATAATGCAAGTTTTATTAGTTTGAAGTATTATGATGAATAGTTAAGTTTTTAGTTAAGTTTTGTTATTTAGTTAAAACACAATTCGAATTCAAGATATATATTAATTTTGCTGTACAATCAAACTCTTTTGAATAAAAAATAATAAGAAAAAAAATTACTTCATCTATACTTATAATATAAGAAGGTTGTTACGCAGACAAATAAACATAACACTTTGAGTATTTTTCACTGTAAAACATTGTCACTGAAACACTACCTGTTAAGTAAAATTATCAAATATTGAAGGGGGAAAACTCAGCCATTTTCAAAATCTTCGCTGGCTCTGCGCTAAAACTACGTGATTTTTTATGTACAGTATCACCCGCTAATCCAACACTCGTTAATCAGAATCCCGGCAATCCGAAGATAATTCACATACAAAACCGACGAGGCTGCCGAATTGTATTTTGTTTTCTCCGCCCATCTCTCCCTCTGAGTATTTCCAGGTTTGACAGTCGGATTAACGGGGTCAACCCTGATAATCTGGCCACAATTTTGTCGGATTAGCGGGGGATACTGTTATTATTTATTTAAAAAATTGTCCTTTGTTTTTTTCGACCTACGTGAGTGTTACTAGACGTAAAATGAAAATAATATTTGCATCAGCCTAATGGTATTTTTTACCGGGGGGTACTTTCTATAAATATTTAAGGTCATCATACATTTTTTATTATATTTCATAGTACACAAAATCAACGATACATCGTTGATGCTTCTAGAAGACAATGATTTGATTGACATCGGCATCGCAGAGAAAGGACCTCGAATTGTGATCCTGAAGATAATTGAAAACCTGAAAGCTTTCAGCCACGGCCAAGAAGAGAATGAACCACCACAATCAACAAAACAGGTAAAATCTTTGGTCTATACAAGTGTTTTCATAATTTCAGAGGCAATTTACCTTATAGTACGTTCAGACTACAGAGTTATAACATGTTATAGCGCTATCTTGATGGTGGTTTCTGTGTTGCAATTATTTGACAACCGTTATAACGTGTTATAATTGCTCAGTCTGGCCAGCGTTTGGCCCCCAATTTGAATAAATCCATACTCAACACATCTAGCGTTCAGAATCATAAGGAACTAAGTGCCATGATCGATTCTCTTCTTAGATTTTCTCTTTTTTTAAATAATGATGTTGCTTTTGCTAACTAATACAACCTTTCACTACACTGTATCGTAATAATTTCAAAAATTTAGTTCACAAACTGTGGAAATGCGAAGGGAAAATCGATGAAGAGAATCGATCATTGCAGTTAGGCCCTTATAGTTCAGAACGCTAGATATATTCAATTAAAATATAATATATATAGTACGTTCAGACTACAGAGTTATAACATAGAGGTAACTCTAAGACCACTGGGTCCCGAAGAAAATCATTATTATTTTTGGCTCACTCAGTACCAGAACAACGGTCCCAAGCAGTCCCAAGCTATTTCACTCACCCCTGCATGTTCTGCATGAATCCACACACCCCTGATGTTATCTGTCAAACTTTCATAGCGAATCAAAACAAACATAGTGTAGTAATAGAATTTCAACTAGAATAGGGTACGTTAATCATTTGCTTGGGACCAATAGGCTACTAAAGTGGTGAGCCAATTTAAAATCGTTAGTTTCGTATTGATTGTTGGTTATAACATGTTATAGCGCTATCTTGATGTTGGTTTCTGTGTTGCAATTATTTGACAACCGTTATAACATGTTATAACTCTCCAGTCTGTATTGCGTTTTTCTTCTAATATACTTAATTTCAACTCTACAGATTTGTCGAGAATTGTTTGAAGCGGATAAAAAGTTCAGTCTGAATGTATTGCTACCAGTGCTGGATCAAGGAAACGTACCTGACAAAAATGATCTCAACTTCCTTACAAGGATTGCATGTCAATTTCACGTTAAAAAGATCCAAGACGGTCAAAAGTAAGTGATACATTTTGTTTGCATAATGTAACATAGGATACTGTGCAAATTATGAACAACGCGTACTACTTACTCTAAATTATTAATGAAAATTTCATTACAAAAGAAGGTTAAACACTACAATATTTTAAACTCTAATACAGTAACTGTTCATTCACCCTTAGTTAATATTCTATACCTTGTTGATTTTCAATGTAACTTTTTACAAGCATTACTATCTCCCCAATTCGGCTTTTCTCTTGCTCGATATGTTTTGAATAATTTCTCCTTACATGTTTACCTAGATAAGCATCGAAACATAGAAAAAAGTAATCGCACACCGATGTATAGAACATCGAGATATGGAGAGTCGACTGTACACGATTTTCCACAAAAGTTAATTAACCTGTTTATGTTTCATGATTTTATTATATTAATTTCATTACAGATATCCATCTACAGACGAGCAAGAGAAATTGGCAAACGACATTGTTGAGCTATTCCCACAGCTTCAATGTACTAATGAAAGGCCTCAAGGAGCTCCGGATGCAGTAAATGTTTAAATGGGTTGATTAATGTTTAATGCTTAACTTATAATATTTTGCAGTGGATTTTTTTCTGGCGAAATAATGGATTGGAAAAAGGGAAACACAGCGGTCTGGTATACCACCGTATTCGAAACTGCATTAAAATGCTACCATCAGACATGCACAAGTATAAGCGATCAGTAACTAATACTGTCGAGGCATTTATTCCAACCGAGCTTTTGAATAAAGCTGAAATCCTGCGTACAGTAGAACCAACAAAATCCGAGAAAAAGAGAATTTGTGCTGAAATGAAGAAGTGCTTCCCATTATTAAAGCTCATGCTCAATGAGAAAAAAAGCATTACTGAAATAATACAAATGTTCCCGCATCTTCAAGCCTACAATGGATATGTGGTAATAACCTTTTTTTAGAGTTGGTTGGGAATGCTAACATGAAGCTTTAGTGTGATGATTTATTAGCTAGATAATGGTTTTTTTTTAGGTTTTTCGTAATACCCTGTGCAGTTTGCCGTTCAGACTATAGCTTATATTACGTAATAAGCCTGTCTTGCAATAATTACTCATAAAACTAATTTTCACTGGAAATCCTATGTATGAGTGCTCATAGCAAGACAGCTTATACGTAATATCTGCTATAGTATGTACATGGTATAACATTCACTGTAAAATCGTTTTCACTTTTATTAGAGGAAATGACGGCTTCGGCACTTTTTTTTTTAAAGTTTTTAAGCACTGTTTTGTTTTGGCATGCATCATATTCCAGAGCGTTGTTTTGCTAAAAAAAATGAAGACTTTTTTAGACAGATGCACTAACTACGTTTCGCAAAATTTAGAGATAATCAGCCCCTACCCCTCCTTGTCAACCGTTTGCAAACCCCCTTTTCCTCGTACTTAACGGATGCTCGCTTACTCCCTTGACGATAATAGCTAAAGAAGTACTGTAGCTTTCCCTATTTAAAAATAGGCTATATGTATAACGTAAATTCTTTAACATTCCTAGTGCATTGGTGTCATTTTTGTCCGGGAAAAACTGTATTTTTCTCCTAATGCATTAGAAAGGTTTAGCGAAGATTAGTTTGCTTTAAAATCTTTGTGTTATTTTTCTCCAAAATTGCAACATATGTATATTTTTTTTCTCAGATTCATAAATCGTTCAAGCTGCTCTTTCCAACATCGGAGGTCAACACGGACTATCAGGGAGTTTTATCTAAATGCCTGCTGTATTTAACTAACAAGTTCACGCAAGTTGAGGATGGTAATTATGCTAAATTACTATATAGTGAAATACTAAATTGCAATGAGCACTCATATAAGACAAATTGTCACAAAAAAACATATACATATATGACATTTGATATCAAATTAGCTTATATTACATGATATCACAATATAACAAATAAACATTGATTTTAGCCCATAAACAACGCCAACGCTGATCTTATCGAGCATATGTCGTCACTTATCCAGGATCAACCGCACATTGCATGCATTTCAGAACCATATAAAATTGGACCGCTATTTGTGGTTGTAAATCGACACGTTTTTATTGAAGTCCCGAACGCTATTCACGCAATCGATATTTTTTTCAAGGTGTTCAAAGTTTTTGGACTCCGTGTGCCCACTCAGCTTGCCATGATAATGGATTTTTTGGAATGCGTCCTGTATAAAACTTTGAGTCATAGCTCAAGATCGTCGGTTAACTGCCTTGTCGCAGCATTCAAAGAAGCTGCACATGCTGAAGATGCTGATAACATTTAATTTTTATATGTAGATTTATCTTGTAACCGTTTATTAAAATTGTTTGTTTTATTTTTTATATTTTTCTCAACCACCAACTTCAACCACCAACTCTCACCAAATCTTACTCAAATTGAAAATTGGCCAATTTTACGAAAAGTGAGTAACATTTACTCAGTTGGGCTTATTTGGCGCAATCAAAATCTGAGTAAAAGTTACTCTGATTTTGACAAATGCTAGTATTACTCAAAAGTGAGTAACCATAGGTTTACTCACTTTAGAGTAGTTCCACTTTTACCGAAAGAGAGTAGTTTTTTACTCACTTTTGAGTAACATTGTACGAGCGTGCACTATACTGCCAAATGTCAAGAAGAGTTCACTTTGAGATTTGTTCGAGAACGGTTTCGTGTTGTTGCTCGCTGCGTGCTTTTATTTTATTTTATTTTTTACTATTACCTCTTTCGGCAACATATTGGGGGTGCAATTTTAACAAACCAAAATCGACCGCGTTACAAAGAGTGGTCAGGTTTCAACCACTCATAACTCTGTCAATAGCGGATGGATTTTAATTCTAAACAAGCCAATCAATTGGAACTTTCTCTACGAATCTGAACACTTTACACATTTTCAAAAGTTTTACAAAAATTACACAAATGTCCAACTGTTGCAATAGTGATCAAAATTATCACTGATTGCCTGCAACAAGTGGTTTCCCTGACACAGATTTAAACATCAAATTCCATCCGGTCTTGCTGAACGGTGTTTATTAAAACACCCTATGTCGTGGTGCCATATATGCCAAGTGCGTCACTCTCGTTCCAAATAACATACAACTCGCCAGCCTCATCTGTGTTGAACACCTTAATAGCTCAGCATTACTCAACCAAAAAGACAAAACGATTCTTTTCAGGACCACTATAAATTATTGTTGTTTAAGAGTTAATTTACATTGAACGTTCGCTCGCCTTGCTGCCAGTCACATCACCCCCAAAGCTCTTTGATAATGTACCCAGCAACAAAACGTTTGTGGTAAAATGCGTAACAGTATTGAAGTGGTACATACAAATTCTCGCAATGACTGCTAGAAAAAAGCAAAACAAATTTCGAATTTATATGATTGATCACGAATATCTCGTGATTGAAAAATTTTTAGCAAGAAATTCCTATGAACGATTTCGCTTTTTTTATTATCTATTGAATAAACCAAAAATTCAGTGCGTTTTGTGCACGAAAATCCATAATTTGTAATTTGTTCATCAGAAAACGAAGCGTTTCCGTGATGGGAGAAAGTGGATAATATTGATATCGAGCACGTAATCCTACGTCAAATCTACGGTCGTGTCTTGGATACAACCTCTTACTCTTTTTTTTATGACTCATGGCTTCAAACAATTTGTATATGAAAATAAAACATATTACATACTAAATACGCACAGGGAATCGTCTGCTCACCGTTGTGGCGGTGGATCTTCTTGACCTTCTGCCCTCTGAGTAGTAAGTTTGAATTAGGGCGTCTATGTGATGTTTTTTTGTACCTGTTGTGGATGTCTAGTGCATCCTGTTCCCTTAACTTGTTGAGGACACCCTGTCTTGTCTCAAAAGTTACCCTTTTTGAAGTACTAGTCTTAACAACTTAACAACATAAAGGGCACCATTACACGGAGCATGAGATTTGATCAAATTATTCGCAGTTCTACTTGTCCAACGCCCCCGACTGGGTGAGGCATAGAGGATGACACACACACAATGCCTGCGAAATGTCAAGACCTCCTACGTTCTTTATGGATCGCCCTCTGTTGAATCGTTTCGAGTAGGCCAATCTTTTGAATAATATTCATCCGTTTCTGATGAATTCTTCAAGAGCGAAGCTCTTCTTTCATTGATCCATAAACTTTAAGAAACTCCTGCTGATGAGCAAATTGATTCCACCGGAAGCAGTTCCAATATTTAACTTCAATATCGTTATAATTCAACAGAGCAGCCAGCAGCAACAGCAGAAGCACCACGAGGGGGTGATAAATTTCACTCGTATTAATTTCATCCCCGTCAAATTTCCCATTGTTCGTAGTTTGTGCTTGCCGGCCCTCGATTTTAAAACGCTCATTTCTCACCCATCCTGCCGGGCAGCGTACCTAACGCTAAAACCGGAAGGAAATTACACCGGCAAGGAGAACGTGTTTTCGTACCAATGCTCTGGAAAAGCCAATAAATTACAGTGGCTGTCGCGTGCGCTACGGGTATCCGATTCTCTGCTTCAGGATGGAATCGATCCAGCGTTCAAAGGGGTCCAACAATGGGGAAGATAGTTGATGGCATCAGCTGAAATTCGTGGCAAAGCTTTAATCTACCCCTCGATCAGCCCCGGAACACCTTGCTTTATATGCCGGCTTCCATTCACTAGCGGCAATATCCTTGTCCAACCCAATTACCACCCACTGACTGGCTGGTGGGCTGCAAATTAAAGAACGAACGGAAAAACGTGGCTCGAATTTAGTTTGTTTTATTACTCCAAGTCGTACTTATGTTGCACGCTGCGCCGCCACATTTCCACCACACCGCAGCAGCATCGACTGTTTGCAGAACGATGCTGGAAATGATTTGATTAATTCTTCTGGCAATGTTGGCTCTTTGTTGTTGATTCTTGGGTCAATGGGATAATCATGCTGTGATCTAAATTAGTGCTTAAACTGTTTGAGTGTTGAGCTGGTGGAGTGACGCCAGTCAAAAGAGGATGAAGGCTTTTGAAAATGGATTGTCAAACGGCCTATACCATCATGATTAATAGAGTGTGAACAAGTGTGAGCGAATTCTTTGCAAGGTTCGAAGAACTTCGAGGATAGATATGGAATTTTAATTTTATTTTTAAAGAATTTCAGATTTCAGGATTGCCATTTTGCACTAGTGTAACAACAGGTACCTTCAGTGACATGACTTATCTAACTGTCCGGTAATTGTCCTTTTTGTAATATGGGGCTTCCAGGTGTTATAGAAAATGTCAGCCGATCGAAATGAAGATCAGAAGAAACTACTTGGAGCGATAATTCTAAAACCTACGGGATTATTGCCAGAATGTATCTATGGATGGATGATTAAGTAAAATACCAAAACAGGACATGAACTTCAACTTTATTTTTATTTCAATAATACCTAATAATACATAATCGTCAACTGGTACAAGGATATATGACCGCTATAATCAGGACATACTAAAGAAAACTTCTAAGCCGACCAAGGACGATCTACGGAAAGAAATTACCGCGTGAAGCACGGAATCAAAGAACAGAAGGGAAAGTGCAAACAAATCGGTGAATCAAAAAGTGGTTCATTTTACTTCTCAACAAGCAATGTGTTGTGGTACATAGGAGAAAATTCGGTAAGATCCTTCCATTGCATTATTTTATGATTCTTCAATATTGTACAAATATTTACACATTACACACTACTACACATAGTAACTCGGAGCGTTTGGTACGGTATGTCCACGCATCCTTCCACCCCTGTAGATTCAAGAAATGTTCCCATTCATTTCCAAGAATCATCTTTGCGGCAAATACAACGCAGTAGGCCTGGCCGTATTGATGTTTATATCATATCTCAGATATGCTTCCATTTATTAACGTCCTTTTAAACAAACCACCTTGAGGAGGTGGAGATAGTTCATTCAGGACGGAATCTCAGATATGCTGTAAACATCAATTAGACAAGAAAAATGATTAGACCTCATCTAACCTAATCATTTTCCAGGATACTGTCTCGTACTGGCTGCGTTTGTATTAGATTAGATTAGATTAGATCCCTCTAAATCAACAATGCTAGCTGGTAGAGGAAACATTCATCTACCTGCTAGTGTTATTAATTTTCATGAGTGAGCTTTTATTCACGAGGAAATGACGGCTAAAGTCATTGTTTACAAATGCAATTACGCCCCTTTGTAAATGTTGGCACTGAATTCATTTTTACATCGTGGGCCGAAGGATCAGCAAAATTGATCGAAGAGTCTCCGATATCTCTGTCTCACAAGGTAAAAAATGTGGTTTCGAAAA
Source organism: Ochlerotatus camptorhynchus (assembly GCF_037179485.1). Lineage (NCBI taxonomy): Eukaryota > Metazoa > Arthropoda > Insecta > Diptera > Culicidae > Ochlerotatus > Ochlerotatus camptorhynchus. The sequence continues at coordinate 2,064,267 of NW_027040681.1, read as the reverse complement.
AGGGGCGAAAGTGCGCCGTAAGAAAACTTAAGTCCCCTCCAGAAAATTTCCAATCTCTGGCTGCACCAAGAATCTTTCGCTATTAAAAAGATAAGAAAAATAAAAAGATGCTCCTCAAACTTTGCTACAGAAATCGAAGTCCTAGCGAGATTTGCTAGCTTTTTCAGACATTGTGGAATTAATGTTGAATATGTTCAACATACAAGACCCTCTTAGAAGCTTATTTTCAGCCTTGCTGCCAACATTAGAATCAAATATTAAGAAATTGACTGTTTAATGGCCCCTCCTTGCATCAATAATATCTTTCGATGGATAATTCATCGAACGAGGTCGAAGATATGACCACTGTGCTAAAGTTGAACTACCCGAGCAGGAAGCGATAGCTAATTGATAACAAATGAATATCTTAATGTGGTATGATACCCGATTTTGGTATGCTTGTGGTATAAAATCTTGTTTTGATATTATTCAGTTATCGAAATATTTTGTAAAATATCAAATGAATACCAAACTAACAAAATGTGATCTTTCAGTTCTTAGACAATAGCATCTAAAAAAGTTATTGAATTGGTATTAGAAGACCTTCAAAATAACAAACTTTGGTATTCTGGTATCTGAAAAAGCGTCTGTTGTCCGTTTGATATTGTAATAACTATATTATTTATTAGCTTGTTATTCGTAGAAAATTTTTGGTATTTTACCTCTTATGTCAGCCTCACTAATACCATATTTTGGTTGCCAGTTATGCTATTTTCATACCTGAATGTGGTATCAATAAGTAATTTTTTATGATGCTCTCTCTGATGGTTATATATTTGCTCTCCGTGAAACATGACTTTCTTCCGATAAAGAATTCAACTTCCTCGATTTTAACATTATTTGCCTGAATAGAGACGATTCTTGTGGAGGAGTACTTTTAGGGCTACCCTTTCTACAAAATTTCCCTTCCTGCTCTATCGGGCTTCGAAATCGCCTCAGTTCGATTGAGGCTATTCGGTCGAAGAAACCAGGTAGGCACTCCTGGCCTTTCTGTTCAAATGTAAGGAAGCAGAAGATCATATCTGATTACATTTGTATGGGTCCCCTCACATTGCTCAATCCCAAGCAATGAGAAGGTGGACTCTCTTGCAAATGTGGGTGCGCAGGAAGGCGAATTGTATGACAGGCAAATTTCACACGATTAATTTTATCATTTAGAGCGTCAGGTTACGCTTTCGAGTTGGCAAACCGATTGGGACACTGGAAATGTTGGACGGTAGTTACATTCAATTATTCCTAATGTTTTTTCGAGGGCGTGGTTTAAAGGCTTGGGCTTGAGACGTGACTTCATTCGCGTGATGGGTAAGTAGTGGTAGACTTATGTCCAACCACTACTCGCTAGATGCGCATCTCCATAGAATAAACCTCGTGGACAGCAACATCTGTCGGTTTTGGAAACGGTTATGATGACAACGATCACACAGTTTGGCAATGTTCGGATAATGATGCCGCCAGAGAGCAACTTTTGAATTCCCCTTTGAGGCCCAAGGAAGACAACCGTATGTTCCTATCAGAGACGTGTTGTAAACTCGCGATCACTGCAATATGCAGTCGATTTATGTATTTCTTCAAATGTCTAGTGTAAGAGTTTAATTCCTTTGCCTTTTGTATATCTTAATTAGTTTTTGTTATTACCCCGTCAAAATGATTATCATCTTCACCCACTGGTCACCATTGCGCGTCGAACTCCAGACGAATCTTGAACCGCACTACCGTTCATACTGGCGACAACGCTCTGATGAGACAACGAAACCCCACCCCAAGCTCCTGCCATGATACAATCATTCGACAATGTACCCCTCTTACCTTGAGTAAGCCGCGAGTATTCGGCCCAACTCCTACTAGACATAGAAATATGTGAATTTTGTTAAAAACAATGAACAATGAACTATCGGCTCCGTAAAGCTAACCCGATCGAGCCTGCCAAAAAAAACGAAATAGATAAAAAAAAATTACTATGGTGCTCCGGACCCCATAACCGTAAATTCGGCACTGATGGAAAGTAATGCTCAATTCGGGGGTGCCACCCGAATAACCCTCCGCAGTCACTCAGTCAAGTTACGCCACTGCACTGTGGTCCAAACGGCGAAAAACGTGATCGTGTGAGATTATGCAAAATCCTTTGACTTTAGGTATATAGTGTCTTCAGAGAAGTTTTAAGGCATACTTGGCGCAATCTTTTGACGGCAGCCATTTTGTGATCAATCCCCCTAAAAGTGGGATCCAACATTTTTTTTTTTTTAAGTTGAGATAGAAGGTTTGTGCATTCAGCGAAGTTGTACATTATGTAAATACAAACAACTTTGCTGAAGACATGAACCTTCTATATTTTTGTTCAAATGATCTATAAAGCGTTTTTTTGTGGACGTGCCCCTTAAATCATATTTTTTTACCATAACTTTTTCTATGTAATTTTTACAGGTTTGCAATGTTCTAAGGACTTCTTTGTATTGTTAAAATGCATGTTATTGTAGAACATTGTTTCTCGCTATTTTCTATATACTTGGAGATATTTGGGATTTTCAATAAAATTGGCCTATTTTTGAACTCAAATATTTCATAAGGTAGCAAATGGTGGCAGATCAAACAACTTACATTTGAAAGTACAATAAAAATGCTGCAAAATCATGCCGGAGTTGTCTACATCGGACTACATCCGGAAAAGTTATAGCTGTTTTAAGAAGGGATCAAAATCAAATGTCTCCTATTAAATATTTGATCTCATTCAAAAGGCGACAATCGAGATACTGTGACTATCTGTCTGGTATGTTTATAAAGATCTTAATTCTTCGTTTGATCATTTTCCAAAGCTTTATGAACATTCTTGTATTGATATGTTGCGTTAATGACACTCTCTTTTGAATTAAAATAAAAAATAAAACCCGCTTTTTATGTTGCTTTATTCGCTATCAGTATCGTCAGAATCAGACCCAGTACTTGAGTCGTTCATATCTAGAAGAAATCGAGCATCATTAGAAAATAACATATTTGGCTTGCACGTACTAATCCTATTCATTGTAATGAACGGATCAGACAACTCAAGCAATCGATGCAGCAGATCGGTATTCGTTGCCACCCGAGAAATTTTCCTGAATGGAACGCTCGTGCCTGTCGGATGACTTTATTCATCGATTCTTGTGCATCCTCGGAAAGTTGACCAATGGGCACCATAAATTGGTTGATGATTCTCGAACCATGTAACAGGATTTTGTGCACAGAGACAGGCAAGTAGAACCACGGATACAGGTGAACTAGTTTTTGTGCCGTTTCTATACAGTAAATATCGAATTTTTCCACATTTTCTGTACGACCAGAAGCCAGAACTTGCAAAATTGTACCACTGTATCGCTGAATCACATGTAAGTCTAGACCTAGATAATGAAAAATGCGTGCTGGAATAAAGAAAAGCATAAACTGATATACATTTACCTAAGATTTCTGCAGACTTTTCTGTATCTCTGAAAAATCGACGAGCTGTGTTACCGTCGTTTGACGTTCCTGCCCCAGTCGAACGCGGTTTGTCGATTATTAATCCAAGTTCCCTTTTGAACCGATTCTGTATTGTCTTCTTCCGTTCTTTCATCCTTTCAATTTCAACTCCTTGAATTCGCCATTTTTCTATATCAAGCCTATACGAAACATGTAGAAAAAATTCCATAAATTGAATCCAGGCGTGAAGAGTCGATAGTCCGAATTGGAACGTTGTTTCATCAGCAACGCGTTTTTGAACATCTTCAATTTGGTTCATCTGTTTCGGAGTTGCACCACAAACGTATCATCTTTGAGAGGAAGCTGTAGATGTGATAGCATTACAAACTTTCCCGTCAATCATTGTTAAAACCATGCTGTATTCCACAATCACAGTTTTCCCATTTATGCTCGTTTTGAATGGAACGAGATCTGCTATTTCACGATCAACAATTTGTTTTTCGGTTACCGATACTTCTGTTGTTTCTTTGATCAACTGAATTCTTAATGGCCGACAGAACCGAGTTGATGATGGGGTGGGATTTTGAAAAACATTTTTTCCGTTAGTTTCCGCCTTTATCGGGACAATTGACGTTAAAAACATGTGCGAATCTTATGCATCTTCGTCCGTTGTAAACCGTTGTTTATATTGGCTGTAATCGCTGCTTCCTTCAAACCCCCATTTCACAATCATTTCCACTTTTAAAAGCTCATCGGCTGAAAGCTCTTTCACTATATCTGCAAAAGATTGCAAAATCCGTAAAGTAGTGTGATCCAAGAGTTGTTGCAGTTAAAGTTTCGCTAACATGAATATATTCCTGATCAGGGTAACATTGTTGTTTTGCTGCTAAAACCTTATGGTACGAAGGATATAATTGCGCATTTCTCAATCTTGCACCCTTTCGAATGTTGATGTATTGAGATTTTGTCAAATCCTTCCGAGTTAGAGAATGGAACTATTTCCGAAAGTTTCGATGATTTCCAGGATTTTAAAATTTTTGTCACTCGAGTTGGGGAAGTTTGTGTGGCTTCTTTGACAATAGAAGCAGCATCATTTTGCCCAGTTGAACGCAATGACATTTGTGCAGCATAGGTCAACTCATCAGCATTATGAGCTGAGCGAAGCACCGCTGTTCTACTTCTTTTCACACAGTCTGAGGTTTCGACAAACGCTTTAATTAATTTGTGTGTAACATTGGACGTTGATGGAATGTTTTTAAGGATATGTTGCGATAAACAAAATGGTTTGTCAAAATAAGCAACTTTATTTTCCAGAACTCTAGCCATTGTGCGGTTATGCCTCTGCCACAGCTGGCTGAAATATTTGCAAATGTTATCGAAGTAATTTTCAATCTCTGACATAACATCAACAAGTTCTGCATCTATTTCAAGACATCGTGTTATTTCTTTAACAAAAAAACCCAATTTGGTTTTTTTGTCACCTTCCGCATTTTTCCAAAGCAGAAACACCTGACGATAATCCATTTCTCCTGCAGATACTGATAGAACATTTTAGTATAATATAAGTAAATAATGTGTTACCATATTAATGTTATTGGAAAGCATTCAAATTATGCTGAACGCCAGAATAGAAGAAAATATCTGAAGAATCATTATAATATATTTACCGGATAGTTAAAAAGTTATTTCGGCTGAATTTAAGTTAACTTAGAGCACTTCACAAAAAACACTTCCGAGAACTACGGATGAAAGCTCCTTCCAAAGTGACCTTCAAGCCGTGATAATCGAACAAGTGTGCGTGAGATGCTTTTTATACACATCAAACTAAACCAATAAAAATCTAAACAATAGAGATTGCTGACAGCTCTCTTACCACCACAAACGTAGCCGACACGTGGTTTGTGATCAACCTAAAACACTTTCCGTGCAGAAATATTGCTCATAAACGAGCCACCGAAGGTGCTGTCGGGTTGATGTGAACTTGCCAGTACATGGCGGTTCGGTAATGAGCACTTTTTCCAGCTGGGAAATCTTCGCTCAGTTTTGTGATCATCTTAGAAACTGACAGACCGACCAGAAAAAGTATGGCGACATGCTTCTGTCATAGCTTTTTACAATGGGCGCAGCAAACTCTATTTAACCTTTTGCAAACATGGCATCACATTTGGTTTCGTATTTCATTAGATGTATTTTTCTTTCTTTTTTTTGTATTCATGGCAATCCTTACGGGAAAGAAAATTTAATAGCTGAATGTTGCCATTCGAATGAGATCAAATATTTAATAGGAGACATTTGATTTTGATCCCTTCTTAAAACAGCTGTTACTTTTCCGGATGTAGTCCGATGTAGACAACTCTGGCATGATTTTGCAGCATTTTTGTTGTACTTTCAAATGTAACTTGTTTGATCTGCCACCATTTGCCACCTTATGAAATATTTGAGTTAAAAAATAGGCAAATTTAATTGAAAAATCCCAAATATCTCCAAGTATATAGGAAATAGCGAGAAACAATGTTCTACAAAAACATGTATTTTAACAATACAAAGAAGTCCTTAGAACATTGCAAACCTGTAAAAATTACATAGAAAAAGTTATGGTAAAAAAATATGATTTAAGGGGCACGTCCACAAAAAACGCTTTATAGATCATTTGAGCAAAAAGATGAAGGTTCATGTCTTCAGCAAAGTTGTTTATATTTACATAATGTACAACTTTGCTGAATACACAAACCTTCTATCTCAACTTTATAAAAAAAAATGAGTGTTGGTTCCCACTTTTAGGGGGATTGATCACAAAATGGCTACCGTCAAAAGATGGCGCCAATTATGCCTTAAAACTTCTCTGAAGACACTATACCTAAAGTCAAAGGATTTTGCATAATCTCACACCATCATGTTTTTCGCCGTTTGGACCACTGTGCACTGACTCCACTTACACTTTTTACTATGATGAAAGGAATTTTCACTCCACAAGCGAATGAATGCATAAACTTGCCGTTCTCTGACTCACGATCAAGCCATAAGAACCGATTTTCACTCTAATCAAGTCATAATTACCACACAATTCACTCCACCATGCAAGAGAGCGCAAGAGGGGTGCTTTCCGATAAACCTCATATCAGGCATGAATGATGACGCCTATTAAATTAGTATTTCAATTCCCACTCAATACGAACTGGTGTATGCCTACCCGAGCCAATATTCTTCAGTGCAGAATTTTAAGGCAGCCCTGCGAAAACAGAATGGTTCATGTCTCGCGCGAACCACACATCAGAAATATCACTCATGCTGTAACACCTACACTCACTGGCGGTGGCAACGACGACGAAGCACGGTTAGAGAAGCGATAATTGAAGCCCATCGATATAGCCCGATGGAAGGCTCATTGGATACAATCTCCTTCACTAGATTCTCCGCTCGAAGTGCATTCATTTGCGCATCTGTGCACTGCAGCACCGATCGTCATTTTGGAACCTGAATCGTTCACTAGGGAATACCAACTCACTATTTTGCTGAGAGGCAGCTACATTCGAATCTATTGAAATGCAAACAACCGATTCCAACAATTGGTATCGAACAATTATGAATATGAATATGCGGTACTCTCTTATTGCTATCCGAGTGCCAAGTCGAACGGGCTACTACAAGTGACAGGGGGATTTAGATCAAAGGTGTTACGTTGTTTGTTCAAGGTGTGCTTAGGGTCGGTGATATGATCCATCTAAATCGGACCTCAGTTTTGACGAAAAATTTCCCATTTATCTGTAAGCGCTATAATCAGCACTGGAAGCTTGTTAAGTGAGATGATGCATGCATTTTTCAACAGAGACGGATTGCTTTTGTAAACAATCAAAACTAATCATTGTCAGTGAGAGATATGCGAGTTTTGATAAGAGAAGAATTTACATTCCAAATTATGTTTTACAAAAGCAATTGCGCTCTTACGAAAAACAAAACTTGCAAAGTTGATTTGAATCGGTTCTACTCGATGGATGCAAGCGTCCTTCAATTACCACTCATCATTCTGCAATGGCAAACATGATGCACTATTCCCAATGCTGGCTTACTGATGACTAGCACAATCGAAATCGTTGATTATTTGTACCGAAATAATGATGTTGTCTGCCGGGAATCGTGTAGTTAGTCAGTTGCTGAGAAGGCTCGGTTGGTTTGGTTTTTCACGCACATAGAACGCCACTTCAGCAAATCCGCATACTCGTACCGAGCAAGTTCTAACAATGGAATTCAACAACAATAGCAGCATCAAAAGCAGTTGCAGCAACAATCCCGAGAGATGTTTCGATTTGACGAGGCGCTGATGAGTGATCGATGATTGAAATAATTAATTTCGAAGTATCATTATCGAATATTTATGCACTGGCTGGTTCATTATTTACTAATGCACACTAAGGGGCTGTTCCACATGAATGCACCATTCGATGTAGTGTGTCTCTAAGAAGAAAAAAAGTAAAAAAGTTGTATTCAAGACACGACCGTATATTTGACGTAGGATTACCTGCTCGGTTTCAATATTCGGCAACTGTGTTATGGAAAATACAATTTCCCATCACGGAAACGCCTCGTTTCCTGATTACAAAATTACGCATTTTCGTAAAACGCATGGAATTTTTGGTTTAAAAAAGCAAAAATTGATCGGAGGAATTTCTTGCATATTTTTTTTTATGTAGGACTACGTCTGTGATTTCTATATGGGGGTACACTTTGTGAAAACCGAAAATGGAACATGTAACAAAATTATGAAAGATTTTGAACGTTAATAACTCAGGTGTCCTTGGACCAATTTCAATAATATTATCACCAATTGATCAGAAATATTTCGACGCATCTGTTAAACTTAAGACTTTATCATTTTTTTTTTTAAAAATGTCACTACAGGGCGGATTCGGTTATCCGGAGTCTTCAAAAAAAATTCACTCCGGATAATCGAGCCCTCCGGATAATCGAGCCATAAAAAAAAAATTTGTGGTCCCATTGAACGCTATTGAAGGATTATGGAATCGAACCACTGGTTTTGTAGATATGGTCGGAACAAGTTCCGGCGTTTATGGGCCATGAGGTTAAATTTGACTTGAAAGAAACAAAACCCATTAAGCGACACATCAGATTAAATCAAAATTTAATATCAAGATCAATGGTGGCAAAAATTAAGTACCTTGGACCATATTGGCCACTTCCGGGCAAGTTCCGGGTGCCTCCGGAAAAGTGGCCAGAACCAGACTTGAATAATAACCTAGCATGTGACACATCAGATTATATCAAAATTCGATAAGAAGATCAATGGAATTGAACCCATGGACCATCCGCTTGAGAAGCGAACGTGTAGCCAACCACGCCATGGGACCCCTTAACTTGAGAAAAATCGTAGTCTCGCGACTCTCACGAGTGTCTAGAGACAAATTTGAGCTTGGCTAAAAATCACGGCTACCGTGAAGGCACTATATTTGACGCGGTTCCTAACTTGACGCAGTCGATCAATTTCGACCATTTTCCATTAATATTTTTGAAATGTTAACATTGCAAATATTAGTTCCGGTGCTCTAGGGATGATAGTGTAACAATTCAACTGATGGTTGCTGATAAAGCGGCTGCAGACGAGAATGCGGAATTCGATGTCATGTCTGATGCTGACATAGTCAATGCTGTTCTTAACCATGATTCACATTTTTATGAAGGGGAAAACACAGACAAACAGACGTAACTTTTGATTGTGTATCTTCGTTCACGCATTTAACGGTTGATTTAAGTATTATCAGTTCCGCGAACTACTCGCCGCAGCGCTGGCTGCGGATCACTTTGACGTTTCTATACATTCTATAGAACTTTTATGCAATATTGTTTACGAGTTAGCGAGCAACCTTGTTTTCCGCGATAAGCCAGAGAGATGTCGTTACTGAGGTCCTATGTTTTGAGATACTATGTTTTCAAGAAAAACGTTTCCAAAGAGTTACGTCTGTTTGTCTGTGGAGAAAGCGTGACGAACACCACTCTGGATGAAACTGCAAACATTTCTACAGCAGATGACAACCAAGATGAGGAGTACGAGCCAGTTCCAGATCAATCAGCGCTGAACAGTACTGACACTATCATCACATGGGCTGAGGAAAACCAATTGCCGTTGGAACGGCAGTTTTTACTTCGTGAAATCAGGGGAAATATTCTTGATAAAATAGTCAATAAGGATTGATTTATGACCAAATTTGCAATTCTCTTTGGTTTTACTGAATAACTTTACTGATGAACTACTGTTTTTACTAAAATGATGAATAAATTAATTGAACTACAAAATAAGATAAGAAAATTGATATAAATTTTCAGGTATGAAGCCACCAAAAGACCAATTCTCACGAAACCCCCCTTTAAAGGCCCTTTGGTACATTTTTTACGGATCTTCAAAAATTTTGTTGGGTTGCCATTCCCCCCCCCCCCTTAAACGTGACGTAATTAGTGAACGGACCATCATGGGATTCAGTTTTTGTATGCTGTTGTGGCACATGTTTGATTCCTTTCAGGTCAAAGTTAATCCAAAACCCCTTAACGCCGGATTTTGTAACAAAGACACACAAACACTTAAATATAGTCATTTCCTGATCTTGTCAGACTGAGTCGAACGATGCATGTTACTCGTCCTCGGATCGAAAGTCAGTTTTCCAAGTGGTTTATGAAAAATAATTTGCAAGATAGGTAAAAAAAATATGACTCCGGATAATCGAGCCATTTTCTCCGGATAATGGAGCCTCCGGTTAATCGAGCCTCCGGTTAATCGAGCCTCCGGATAATCGAGTCCAGCCTGTATTGAAAATTTCACGAATGTGCAACTGTTGCTATGATTATTAAAATTATCAACGATTGCCTGCGAAAAGCGATTTCCCTAACACAGAGTTCAAAATTGAATTCCATCTAGTCTCACCAAACGGTGCTTGTACTCTAGTAAACAAAGGTGTTCTCCAGTACACAACCAAAGGCTCCCCGTAAGCAGCTATCTATCAAGGCTGACCTCAACCACTGATCGGATTCAGTTCCAATCACCGTGTGAGGTGGTGTCCGGTCATCGGATTCAGCAGCAGCAGCAGTGCTTTCGGCGCGTGACGTTAAACATTGTTCTGCAGTACTCAACGAACACAATAACTCACGAAGAGCTACTGATTCCGATCAATAGCGGTGCGGCTTCTTCCTCCTTCTGTGGATGCTCATGTGGGCTGCAGCTCGCTGCTTGCAGGCAGCCTTTCATTGTGTACTGGAGAACACCACCACTCACCACGCAGTGATAGAATAAACACCGTTTGGTAAGACCGGATGGAATTCAACTTTGAAATATGTGTTAGGGAAATCGTTTTTAGGAGACAATCGGCGATAATTTTAATTTTCATAGCAACAGTTGCACATTCGTGCAATTTTCAATAGTGAAATTTTGAAAAATGATAAGGTCTTAATTTCTTAACAGATGCGTAGAAACATTTCTGATCCATTGGTGATAAAATTATTGAATGCTACCGACGCCAGGGAGGCAGCTCCCACACCTGGACCCTACCTATCGACCCATCAACTCATGAACCGGGGACCAACGGCTTTACTTCCCTTCCGAAGGAAGGCGTGATCAGAGATGTTATGCCTCAGAACATCCTGGCGGCACCGACTGTGATTGAACCCAGGCCTGCTGGGATGAGAGGTAATCACGCTTACCACTACACCACCGGCACCGCTAAGGGGCAGCTGCGTTATTAACGTTTAAAATCTTTCATAATTTTGTTACATGTTCCAGTTTCGGTTTTCACAAAGTGTACCCCCATATAGAAATCACAGACGTAGCCTACGTCAAAAAACTCACTTTTAGTTAATTATTTAGCTGGAAACTATGTCAGAAAGCACTAAGCGAGCAAAAAAAAAACTGATAATTTAAATCAAGCGAATACCGAGAAAACTTCGAAAATAGTGGAGCGCGAACTAAGTCGACCGTACTTCTTGCTAGGACGCAGTGGAGTGATATTTGTTTATGTCAATAAATGGTCCTTATTATGATGAGCAACTTTACTCAAGACACGGAAATGCTTCGTTTCGGAGTTATTAATTTTGCTCCGGTAGATTGCATTTCTGGCCCAGTGTGCAAAGTAAAGAAGCGATATGCTAGCTTCATGTAGCAAACTGTATAGTTCAACTTTGTGTAGATTTTTGGGCTATAAAAACCCACTGCAATTTCGAAATAAACCAGTTGTGTTCTGAAGTCTATTCAGGACACGTACTTATAATCTCTACGATTGGGGATCCCTCTGAGGGTAATTTAGAAATGGCAGTCTAGTCAGTTCACCGGCCGTCCACCACCGTCGAAGCCGATCATCGTAAATTCTTCAGTGTTCTGTGCGAAGCCTAAACACTTAGAAAAATTGATGTAAATTTGATTGCTCTAAGCCTGACATATACGAGCGTCTATTTTGATATAAAATTTAGTCATAATAGAGGCGAAATTCAGCTCAATCAAACGTACTTTCAAACTTTTCAGTCTCGGAGCACTTAATTTTGCATGACATGTTTGTATACGTCTCATTCTTTATGGCAAAGATGGATTCAGTAACGTGTAAGATTAGATTTTTTTTTTTTTTTTTTTTTTTTTTTTTTTAACTCTTTATTTGTTCCAAATTCAAAATAAATTACATTTCATTTTAACCTAGGTGCTCCAGTTACTGCAGTAACGTACCAGCCTTAATTGTTATGATATATATCTAAGTGTTTTTACATTGTTCATGTCTTGGCAATTCAGTATTTTAAACAGGTTTTTTAAACCTGCATGTCAGTATAACAATTGATATCTTAAAACTAAAAACTAAAACTAAATCTTATCTAAGTATAAAGGGAATTAATCGTTGCAATTGAGGATTGCAACGATTTTTGCCTGAAATTATTAATTATTTTGTTGGACATTTGTGCTAAAGTCTCAACATTCGAAATTCTATGTACTTCGGTTGTACTGTACCAGGGAGGCAACTTCAAAATCATTTTCAGAATTTTGTTCTGAATCCTTTGAAGTGCTTTTTTCCTGGTAGTGCAGCAACTAGACCATATTGGTACAGCGTAAAGCATGGCCGGTCTAAAAACTTGTTTAAATATTAGAAGTTTATTCGTCAGGCAAAGTTTGGATTTCCTGTTTATAAGAGGATACAAACATTTAATATATTTGTTACATTTGGCTTGAATGCCCTCAATGTGATCTTTAAAAGTTAATTTTTGGTCAAGTATTAATCCAAGATATTTCACTTGGTTTGACCAGGAAATTGGAACTCCGTTCATAGTGACTATGTGACTACTACTAGGTTTCAAAAACGAAGCTCTAGGCTTATGTGGAAATATTATAAGTTGAGTTTTGGAAGCGTTGGGAGAAATCTTCCATTTTTGTAAATAAGAAGAGAAAATATCTAAACTTTTCTGCAGTCTGCTGCAAATAACACGAAGACTTCTTCCTTTAGCGGAAATGCCTGTGTCATCAGCGAACAAAGATTTGTGGCAACCCTGAGGCAAATCAGGGAGGTCCGAAGTGAAAATGTTATACAATATAGGCCCAAGAATGCTACCCTGAGGAACTCCTGCCCTAACAGGTAGTCGATTAGATTTGGAATTTTGATAATTTACTTGAAGAGTTCTGTCAGTTAAATAATTTTGAACTAATTTCATAATATAAAGTGGAAAATTAAACTTTTTCAATTTAGCAATCAAACCTTCATGCCAAACACTGTCGAATGCTTTTTCTATATCTAGAAGAGCAACTCCAGTTGAGTGGCCTTCAGATTTGTTTGAACGAATTAAATTGTTAACTCTTAAGAGTTGATGAGTAGTTGAATGCCCATGGCGAAATCCAAACTGCTCATCTGCAAAAATTGAGTTCGTATTGATGTGAAGCATCATTCTATTCAAAATTATCTTTTCAAAAAGTTTACTTATTGAAGAAAGCAAACTTATTGGACGGTAGCTAGAAGCTTCAGCTGGATTTTTATCCGGCTTCAAAATTGGAACAACTTTTGCATTTTTCCATTTATCAGGAAAGTATGCCAAATGGAAACATCTGTTAAATAATTTTACCAAGAAAGACAAGGTACTCTCTGGGAGTTTTTTGATGAGGATATAGAAAATTCCATCATCACCTGGAGCTTTCATATTTTGAAATTTTTTAGTTATAGACCTTACTTCGTCCAAATCAGTCCCCCAGGAATCATCAAAAATATTTTCCCGAGAGAAAATATTCAGAAAATCCCGAGCAACCTGATTCTCAATAGGACTAGTAAGACCCAAACTGAAATTATGGGAACTCTCGAATTGCTTAGCAAGTTTCTGAGCTTTTTCCAAATTTGTGATCAAAATTTTACCACCTTCTTTAAGCGCTGGAATAGGCTTTTGAGGTTTTTTCAAAATTTTTGTGAGTTTCCAAAAGGGTTTGGAACTCGGGTCTAATTTAGAAATATTATTTTCAAAAGTTTTGTTCCTCAGGGCAGAGAATCGCTTTTTAATTTGTTTTTGCAAATCCCGCCAGATAACTTTCATGGCAGGATCGCGTGTTCTTTGATATTGTCTCCTACGGACATTTTTAAGACGGATCAAGAGCTGAAGATCATCGTCTATTATAATTGAATCGAATTTAACCTCGCATTTTGGTACTGAGGCAGCTCTTGCTTCAACTATAGAAGTAGTCAGAGATTCAAGAGCATAATTAATTTCATCTTTGGTTTGCAAAGGAATGTTTGGATCGAAGTTATATTCCATAAATGTTCGATACTGCTCCCAATCAGCTCTATGGTAATTGAAAGTAAAGCTGTTGGGATTACAAACTATTTCTTGGGATATTTCAAAAGTTACTGGAAGGTGATCAGAACCGAAGTCAGCATGGGTAACCAATTGGCTACAAAGTTGACATGAATCAGTTAAGACCAAATCAATAGTGGAGGGATTTCTTGCAGAAGAAAAGCATGTTGGGCTGTTTGGATATTGAATAGTGTAATAACCTGCAGAACAATCATCAAACAGAATATTACCATTGGAATTGCTTTGAGCATTATTCCATGAGCGGTGTTTTGCATTAAAATCACCAATAATGAAGAATTTAGACCTATGACGGGTAAGTTTCTGGAGGTCACCCTTGAGAAAATTCTTTTGCTGGCCTACGCATTGGAATGGCAAATAGGCAGCTATAAACGTAAGTTGTCCAAATTTTGTTTCAACAGAAACCCCCAAAGTTTCAAAAACTTTGGTTTCAAATGAAGAAAGAATTTTATGTTTGATTCGTCTATGAATAATGATGGCAACGCCACCACAGGGTCCATCAAGACGATCATTTCTATAAATCAAGTAGTTTGCGTCCTTCTTAACCTTATGGGCAGGTTTAAGGAACGTTTCAGTTATAACGGCAATATGCACGTTATGAACTCTTAAAAAGTTAAATAGCTCGTCTTCATTATCTTTAAGAGATCGAGCATTCCAATTTACAATATTTAATGCTTTAAAATCCATTACTGAATTTTAAAGTCATGACAATATTATTTGCAAATTTTACTCCAGTTTGAATAGCATCAAACATGGAGTTAGATTTAAGCATATCAGAAATCATGTCAATTAATGAATTCTGTAAAAATTCCATTTTGGGGGCAGTAATGCTTCCTAAGTCAAAATTGTCAAAATTTCCGTTAGAACGTTGGTTAGTATTTTGATTTCTACCCGCTGCAATAGCAGCATAGGTAGCTCCATTAACTCGCTGAACATTGTTAGCAGTGAGGGGAGTAGGTACAGATGAAACATTTGAAGCAGGGGAGATATTTGTACCTACGGGTACGAATGTAGAATTTGTTCCTCGCTGACCGTTGTTAACAGCAGAGGAATTAGTACCTGGTCGGAAACGTGGAGCGTTTCCTACCTGACGGTTAGAACGAGATTGTAGGATCGCTTTGCGAGTCTTACATTCCCAAAAATTGGATTTGTGGTTTTCACCACAATTTGAACATTTAAATTTCTTAGGATCTTCCTTCACAGGACAGTCGTCCTTTGCGTGAGAGGAATCACCACAATTCATGCATTTAGCTGGCATGTAGCAATTTTTAGTTCCGTGACCCCATCCCTGGCACTTACGGCACTGAGTGAGGTTTTGGAAATTTCCTCCAGTCTTCCTGAAGTGTTCCCACTTCACTCGGACATGGAGCATAAGGCTAGCTTTTTCTAAGGCCTTAAGGTTGTTCAGTTCACTAGACTTGAAGTGAACTAAATAAAAATCATTAGAAATCCCGTTGCGCGAATCGCCAGGACGGGATTTCATTTTCATTTTGATTACTTGGAGTGGCACAACTCCAAGTAATTTTGCCAGTTCATCTTTGATCTGATCCAGGGATTCACCACTGGGCAGTCCTTTCATGACAACCTTGAACACACGTTCAGTTTTGGTGTCGTAAGTAAAAAATTTGTGCTTCTTCTCAGTAAGATACTTGAGAAGACATTTAAATCCGTCCAAGGTTTCAGCCAATACACGGCATTCACCCCGACGTCCAATTTGTAGTGAAAACTTAACTTTCACGAAATTCAAAAGTTCCATGCGAAGAGCATGGAAATCGGTAGTGGTTATCACAATAGGGGGAATCTTTTCCTTCTTGGCATTAAGCCGGGAAAGTTTACTAGAATTTTTCTTGGATGATGGATCATTCTCATCATCCGTGAGCAAATCAAACTGATTACTCAAATTAATTTCATCAGAAGGGGGGTCAAGAGTTTGCCCCTTTCTTTTGCGTTTAGGCGCCATGGCGGCAGTAAATTTTTATCCAAATCGACTTCCAAGCAGATTACTATAAGAATCTGAAGGATCGAAGAGGAATTTTCCAAATCGATATCCAAGAAGGATTACCTCGGGTAGGGTCCAAACAAGGATCGAAGAGGAATAAGAGGAGTTGAACAAGGTAGAAAATTTTTACAGGTTGAGCACTGAAAAGTGCTGTTTAAATTTGTTGTAGCTTTAGGTAGTAGTAACACTTCCTTCAGCAAAAAGCAAATAGATCCGCACGGCAAGAGAGCACGATGCGGACTGTGTAAGATTAGATATTTCTAGGTTCTAGGTCCTGTGTTCGAATCCAGCATGTTCGGGCTATCTCCAAAAAACAAAAAAGTGATTGCTAGACTTTTTACGACAAATATATTGGTTCATGGATCTGAAGTCATTTATTATGCCTTATTACAAATTGGAAAACTTTCCGAGGAGGCAACTGAATTTAATAATAAATTCGTGATAGAGTTTAGAAGAAACCATTTAAGATAATTGCCAAGAGTAAGAACAAATACAGATTTAGTGCATAGGCATTTACTCGGATGCTCTTATAACCAAAATAATGTAAACTCCATGTCAGACTAAAACTTTACTCCTACCTTTTACAAAAACATTAGTTCATAAGTTAATTTAAGATTTCGTTATTTGTTGTTTGATGCGCTTGTTGATGGTATTGTTATAAAAATAATTGTTCACTAATCTACATTTCAGAAACATTTTTTTTTCAAATGGCTTTTAATATTTATTTTTTGAAAAATAAAAACACGGTAAAAAGTCCAACTTCAAGGTGAACTATTCCGGTCTTTTTTATATCAAATTTGATATCAGCAACAAAAAATTCATTAAATAAACATACACACTTAATCTAGCTCGGTAAAATCTCCAACAGCCGGCAGCCTCGGCATTTAATTTTGCTGATATCTCTGCAAAATATCTATTTGTTAGCTGATATCTCAGCAAAATCTTATTTGTTAGCTGAGTCATGGCAATTGATTTACTGAATCTCAGCAAAATAAATTGCAGCACTTCTCGGCTTATAAATCGGCGAAAAAAAAATTAAGTGTGTAGTTTTAAAGCAAAATTCTCAAATAATATATATATATATATATATGGCCACCTTCATTCTAAGGTCCATTCTCCAGGCAAAATTCCATTAAACATTCCCGGCTTAATGCCAAGAAGGAAAAGGTTTCCTCTATTGTGATAACCACTTCCGATTTTCAACTACGTTAAATTCAAATGTTCACTTCAAGTTGGCCATCAGGGTGAATGCCGTGAATTTGATGAAACCTTGGACGGATCCAAAAGTTTTCTCCAGTATCTTAGTGATAAGCTACTCTATTTTTTACATATGACACCAAAACTGAACGTCTGTTCAAGGTTGTTTTGAAGGATCTGAGCAGTGGTGAATCCCCGGATCAGATCAAAGACATCCATTAGGATTGTAAAGAGAATTACGGGAATTCCTTAGTGATTGGAATTATGAGTTACACTTCCAGTAAGTTTTCCATGATTTAGTTGCTGCATCCTGAAACGCAGCATTATGTTCCATAAATATTCTAAACGGGGCACTGAATCTTGATATGGAAACTAATTTGCTGCCTGGAATTTTATCAGCCAACCTCTATTTGTAATTTCCCTAACTCCTAGAAGTATCCATTTTCTGCGTGTAGGTGATACTAATCTGTAGCACCACAAATCACCACGTGCATTGGATGAATGCACTTGACTCAGTGTCTGGCTGCCGTCCTAGATTGTGGTGTAGCAAAACCAGGCAGTCTGGCCGGGCTTGTGTCGTACTGATAAGAGATCTACACCCACATTTGCTACAAACTAATGTACAAGCAGTAATAAAGGAAAGAAAAAGGCTAACGTTCCGAACCAACAAAGTGTTATCGCTTTTGCCGTCCGCCGCCACAGATGGACCATAAGCCACGTCTGCTGCTGCCGGTTGCCGTGCTACTGTTTCAGCGATGCGATTATTGATCCCATGTGCATCAATTGTCGCCCCTTAACCAGCTTGTAACCACATGAAAGGTTAGCCATGCAGCTTTGACCAGGCGGAAAAAAAAGTCAAAGCATACAAGAACACGCGTGCTAACAACGCAATTTTATGACATTACACCACCTACTTCCATTACAGAGACCACTCGCTCCATTCCATGATGACGACGACGATGATGATGGCGATGGTGCAAACTGTTCACTCACTCAGTAATGGGGCGAGTCCCGTCAACTGGAAACGATATCAATAAAGGGAAAATTATAGCTTGTACCGACGACGAGTGGCATCTACGCTAATCACATTGGATCGTCGTAGTCGGGTGTAGTCGTCCGTTCGGCTTGAGTGGGGAAAGTGGTTTCGTTGCCTGACTCGGCTGCCGATCCCCATTGTTTCGTTGACTATGTCAAGTAGAGGAAGGGAATTCAAAAAAAAATGTGGAGCTTAGCGATAGCATGACATGTCAGAGTCAGCCTCTACCCCGAGTGTTCTTGTGGTGGAGGCGCCTGAAAGTGTGCCCATTGGGCGAACATGGCCTGCTCGATGCACATACGATGGCTCGATGGGTGAAAATGTCATTATTGGAAGTCTATTAGCAGTAAATTGGGTGACTAATCGGTGATGTTTGCAATAGGTTAACATTTTCGATGGGCAAAATGTTTGAAGTGAATGGATAGTGTCAAATTTGAATTATGGTACATGTGTACTTCCAATCGTAGCTTGTCGTGTTTTGTAAGCTTTATAATATACTCGTTCTACTATTATCCGCTTCTTGGGTTGCTCTATGCCAATACATCTGATCCTCATAAGATTATATTATCCACTCGCGTGGGTACATTTCAGGGTAGGTAGGTACGTTCGGGAGCAGCATGAGCATTATCCATCAAAGCATAACTCCCTGAAAAAGATGAACTATCTACAATCTGTTTGAAAGCTTATAGAATTATGCTAATCTCACTTGCGAACGGATCGATACTAAAAGTATACGGAAATAGGCATCGGAATAAGGAGATAGGTGACGTCATGGATTCACGATGGCGGGTTGTGGGTCACATCAGTCTTGCCAACCACAACCAGTGATGCCACAGATACAGATTTATCTGTAATCATACAGATTTTTTTTTCAATATTTTGATACAGATATCTGTATAAGTATACAGATTACAGATTTTTGAAAAATATGCAGATTTTCAGATTTTTCGAATACAGGGAATATATTTTTTATCGTTTTTTTTTTATATTTATTAATTCCAATAAATATTCGTTTATTCCTTTTGAGCAGCTTGAATTCAATCTAAACATCAAACCCAAATCGTATGTTTCACTAAATATTTTTTTATTGTTTTAGCTTCAAATAGACTTGGAATCTTTCGAATGGACTTCTGATGTTCAGATGTTCTGATTTCTCGTTGGAAAGAGATAAAGGTTTGCGTAATCTGAGACATACATAAATCAAATTCTAGGGAATTGTGATAGAAGTGATTTGTCTCTTACAACTGGTACTTATTGTTTTGTATTTTCAGACAGAAGAAGGGGTAAAAAACACTACAAAAAAATCAAGATTGTAGGATTTCAAGATTTTTAAAATATAGACAAATTCTTTCGAAAGCCAAATTTAGTAATTTTCCATGATTCTAAACATTGAACAAACTCCTTCTTAACTATGAATTTGCTCAATGGAGATTTAAGTAAATCCGCACTGAGACCATAATATAGAAATTATACAAATTTTTTTTACAGATTTTTGTCAGCCAGATACAGATTATTAAGATTTTTTGCGATGAAAATACAGATTGAACTTCGAAAAAATGTAGCATCACTGACCACAACGTGATAAGGTATAAATTTTTGTAATATTAATCAGATTTCTGTCTGACTGTCGACAAAAGCAGGCCACTCTCTGTGTGTGTGTCGCGCGGTCGTCTGTTTACTCGGCAACAACCATTGTGTGGTCCTCCTCATTGTTCTTCATCAGCAGTTCTTTCGGTCGATGCATCGTCGATTTTGGTAAGGTACCGTTTCGTGATGAGTGTGTGAGTGTTGACCACGTTTTGCGTCCATTGCTGCAATGGAAGCGCTTTGCCGCACGATGGCGTAACTGCCATACAATGAAACCACTGGAAGCGGCTCCAGTTTTAATGGAGGAGGCTTTTTGGATAGCGGAAGATAAAGTGTTTATTTAAAATAAAACAGCAAAACAAGGGTTATCTTTTTCTTCTTTCCTTTATTTAACGTCGGTCTCTGTTCCGCAATCTAGTGTCAATCACCGACGGATGGCAATCGAGTGTGCAGGAAGGCAGCTTCCACACCTGCGTAGGATATCGCACCCTTTCAACACACATGGGCCGGGACCAACGGCTTTACTTCCCTTCCAAAGGAAGACGTGACCATAGATTTTTATGCCTCAGAAAAATCCCACCGACCTCGGCTAGGATTGAACCCAGACCCATTGGGGTGTTAGAAAGCAGTCACGCTTACCACTACACCACCGGCGCCGGCAGATAATTTTGGTATCCATGACAGATACGTATTTCAACTACAATGTGCAGTCTTCATCAGTGTCATTCCCACTAAAGAACTTATCAAAATCTAACCCCCTGAAGTACTCATCCTCTAGGTATAAAAGTCAAGATCACAGGTATTAAAATTAAACTACAATGTGTTGAATCGGGACCTACCTAACTAATAAAAACCAAGTATTTAAGTAAACTCAAGGAGAAAAATCTATTCAACTCTCTAATAAGGAAAATCCCAAAGGCTTGGTAGCAATCATAATGAAGTAATGAAATTGGGTTGTTAGCATTCCGTTAAATAAAACAGCAAAAAAATGGTTATCTTCCATTTAATTCCACTTAAATAATTTTGGTATCCATGACAGATACGTATTTCGACTACAATGTGCAGTCTTTATCAGTGTCATTCCCACTAAAGAACTTATCAAAATCTAACACCCTTAAGTACTCATCCGTGTTCGTGTTTTAGTTTGCTTAAATTACCATGGTAAGACTTACCTTACTTCAAAATGAGTAATTCTCGTTGGTCTTTAAATATTTAAATATATCCACTTGATTGGTCGAAAATTAGATTTCAACTTTCCTTAGCTCAAATAACTCATTCAAAAAATTCATTCCGAATGTAAGCTTTATTCTTCCTCTTAATAATGACGAAAGGGGTAAGTCACTCAGCACAGTGTACCGAAAGTAGATTCGGCACAGTTTAGGCACATCCATCGGCACAGTCTCGTAGGCATTGGATTGTTCATTAAATAAAATGGGAGCACTGCTGGACAGCTGTCATTAGTTGTTCACAACATTACGTGCTGCTTGACTGTGTATTTCAGAAACATACTCTAATTGAATATACTAGAAGAACTAAGAGCAGCAATTCACTTCTCGGTTCACATTTAAATTCGAAATGTAGGTTTTTCAGCTACTACGCAAATGGAGTGTACTACGAATCGGAATGCAAGAGCAATTTTGATGGATTGGATCATGCAGTAGCGGCGGTTGGATACGAAAAACTCAAAGCAGAAGATTACTGGCTAATCAAGAACTCCTGGTCCAACTAGTGGGGCAACAATGGACATGCTTTGATGGCGGTGAAGGGTAACAACTGTGGCCTTACCACCGATGCGACGTATGTTAATTTGAAGTGAGATTTCGGTTTAAATTTGAATTAAGTAAAAGAGTGGTTTTATTTTCGAATATGTGCCATCTTATACGAGATGAAATAAATGGTTTTCGATTTTTGTAACAAAAATAAAAGTTAATTAGGTTGAGTGGAAGCATTTAACATTTCGTGTGATTGTGCAGTGAACAGCAGTCGGTCAATTGGTCCTCTACCAAACCAAACTCATTTTAACAATACCAACTAACATCACAGCAATAAACCTTCAACTCAACCTAATTAATTTATAATTTTTAAACTGAATTTCACTTGTTGAGGTACTACGATTGAATTCTCCCGGAACACCAACCCGATGGTAAAACCAAACGTCTTAGATTGAGATCCTTCTTCTAGGCATAAACCATTCCGTCGTCGAAAACCTCTGAGAGCTTCTTGCCCGGAATCATCACCTTCAGCAGTTCCTCTTCCAGATTGAGCAGTACGATGTAGTGTAGTTTCCGTCGGATTGACCAGCATCGTTCGGACGACATTGGAGTAGTAGGACTTGTAACCCGCACCCAGAGCACAGATGGTAGATCCAAAGAGCAGATAGTTCTGGTCGCTGAATGCACTGAACTTCAAGCTGTAATTGCCACCCGACTGGATAATCGCCGGGTAGCACATGTTTAACTAGTTGGTATCCACACCGAAGACGTACCTTTTGTCCATCAGTGCCTGCTCGATACCCTCCGACAGTTTGGCATGTATTGCTTTCTTATCAGCATCCTTAATCTCCATGATGTGATTGAGTTACTTGTTGAATACGTCTACCGTCTGATGGTGATAACCTTGGAGTCCTCCTTGGAGGACATGATGTACGCAATTGGGACGCTGATGTCCACGGTGTCGAAGCTCTTGTCATTGATGAAGGCTCACCACGATTCACAGAATTCACCCGGGAAGTTGTTCTTGGAAAAGACGCCCAACGTTTTGCCATTCTTGGATCCCTTAATCGCCTCCAGCAGCTTTTCAAAATTGGCCTTGTCTTTATCGTTCTTTTCCCGAACCAACAGCTTCACCGACGGAATGCCCTCCTTTCCGTCCTTCTCGATCTGCTTCAGGAAATCGACCTTCTTCTTGCTGGTCAGGAAAAATATTGATTTTTCGCACAGCACCGTAACCGTATTGATCGGTATTCCTGCAGCCAGGTCTTCATCGAGGTTGAATTGCTGTTAATTGTTTTCATCGTGTACATCGATTGCCATCAGAATGCAATCCACCATGGGAAAATAAGCATGAGAGAACTCTGGTGCTTTCCTGGCGTAGAGGCGTTTTATTCGTCGGTAGAAGGAATACTTATCGAGCACGATATTGGACATTGTCGGGGCCGTTGCGATTGCAAACCTAAACATTCTAGCTGTCAGAAATACTGGGTTGCCAAATATACCATACTATTCGTATTTTTTATTTAAATCGTGGCTTGCTCTATGCCCAGCACTGCTGGCACAATCGGCACACCAGGAGTACACTTGTGGCGCCCTGAGACCCAAGATTGGTGTGGGTAGTGACCTACCCCTTGTAATTACGTGTTGTTTGCCGGAGGGTGAAGTCTAGTTCCATATTAAATTTCAAATATTTAACATGGTACATATGTCAAGAATTGCTATAAACTGAACTTTTTTGCAAACTGGAAAGCTCCTTGGCAGTGATGGAAAAGTTCGCGAAAACTCACTATGACTCGCGAACTTTTCCCTTGGTGAACTTCGTGAAATATCGCGAACTTGTCCAACAATGCTCCTTGGCGAGCGAGGGGTCCAACAATTTGGGCTAAGGAAAATGGAAATCTAATTTTTCGTCAGTTTCGACCAATCAAGCGGATATATTTAAATATTTAAAGACCATGTATCAATGGCGGCCTGGTTTCAACGAGAATCATTTAATATCAGAGGATATTTGGGATGCGAAGTTAGAAAAATGTTGCGGTCGAAGGTGTAAAAATCTTCCAAGAAAATTAAAGGATTAGGATAAACATCCGGGCTGTTAGAAGAAGTTTATAGAAAATATAAAATGTTAACCACAATAATATCTCGGGTGTTCCCTCTCTTAAGGGACATCCACATTAGATCCGGAACTGACGCGTTGTGGTAAAGTGACAGCTGAATCTTTTGTTAGTGGTTCTAAGGCCCATGTTAACTTTTGTCCATTTAACGTTTTGTCCATTTCGACCTTTTATCATTTTCAATATTTTGTTCATTCGACCTTTTGTACATTCAATCTTTCGTTCAATCGACCTTTTATCCATTCGACCTTTTTCTGCATTTGAGCTTTTATGCATTTGAGCTTTTGTCCTTTCGTATAGCTCATACCGTAGTAGGTTGTATATAAAAGAAAATGATTTACTTAGTTTGACAGCTGCACCATGACGAAGTGGCAACGTATTCGTGATTTGTCCCACGCGCAAATGTCGCAAAAAGACATTTCAATCGCCGTGGGAGTTTAGACCGAGAAAAGAAAGGACAACTATCCGCGAAGGTGGCCACAGGTCGTCCGAGGTCAGCTCGGGTTCCGAGAGTTATCGCTGCTATCAAAAGGAAGATTCGGGTGAATCCAGTGCGTTCAATAAGGAAAATGGCAAAGGAACACGGGATCAGTGGAAGATCGTAAAGGAAGATTGCGTGGCGAAGTCGAGGGTACGAAAAAAAAACTCACATGATTACCAACCGCATCCGGGAGCTACGAGTCGAACGATGCAAGAAAATCTTGTCCGATGCTAAATGTTATATTTCAACAAGATGGGGCTCTATGCCACACCTCGAACCGCACTCAGAAGTGGTTGCAGGAACATCTTCCGTTCTGGGCGATGGATATGTGGCCGCCATCCAGCCCTGATTTTAATCCGCTGGATTGCTCAGTATGATTACTCATGAAGGCCAAGGCCTGTTCTAAACGCCACCTGAGTACAACAAGCCTCAGACAAACATTGACCCATACCTGGAGAGAAATGGATCCAGACTACATTAATAGAACCTGCCGTGCATTCCGGAAGCGTGTGGATGCCGTAATTGCAGCAAATGGAAACTGAAAACGAAATTTTTGAGATTTTATTTTATTTTGACATTGCTTTATGGTGCAAACATTATCACGCATACGGTAAAATATGGTGAAGAGTAAAGGCTGGTAGCTTGCTTTTTAGTAAAATAATAATTTGTTTGGATTCTACTGATTGGGAGGTGACAAAAACTAAAAATAAAATTTACACGAACCAAAATGGTAACGTATATGTGTTGCAAAACTGCAGCATAAGTTGGAATAGCAGCAGCAGGACAAATCAGCTGAAGTCACTGTTAGGATCAACAAAAGATTCAATAAATGTCTTAGGGAAAGCCGGAGTCTACAAATTCTCTTGTCCAGATAGCAATAAAATCTACATTGGTCAGACGAAAAGGACTTTGGAAACAAGGTTTAAGGAACACATCGCAGAGGTAAAAAAGGCTAACAAAGAGATGGATAAAGGAGCACAATTTGACTAAGGATAACATTAATATCCTGCGGACTGTATCTTCGCCTTGGAAACTAGACGTAGCTGAAAGTTTAGAAATATTTAAACATAATCCATCAACATTGCTTAATAGAGATCAAGGAAACGGATACTCGAGACTCTTTAGCATGCTACCTAAAACGACACATCGTAGCATGTATCTACCTGTTGGAGACTGAATTTAGGTACCTGGTTAGGTAAATTTTGACAGGGCACTGGATACCTGCTGATTTTTAGTACCTATTGATTAGTATATAACTCGTAGATAAAAAGAAGGATTCTTCAGTGGTGTTGAGTACTTGGCACTGATGAAGTCTGCAAGTAGTAGACGAAATACGCGTATCTATCAAAAGATAAGCAATTATAACGGAATTTAAAGGAAATAAACCAACCCACTCAGCTCGACAAATTTAAAGGGTTTTAAAAGTTATAAATTATGTAACATAAAATCTTAAATCTAGCGGCTGTTTTCAAAACTGTTATTAATTACCCATAAAATAAGAGTTTTGGGGAAAAGGGGACAAAATGAGCTACTTCCAGGATTCCACACTATCTTACACATGTTCCATTCGATTTGTTGGACTTTTTCACCTTAAAAATTTAGTGAAGTCTAGTGGAAATTTTCAAAAAAATTAATAATAATCCATAAATAACTAGTTTTGCGGAAGAGGCAAAATGGGCTGCCTATTCAGTGTGCACAGTATGAAATAGGTTTTAATTGATGTCCTTGGCTTCCTACAATATTCATTGCAATTTATGGCTGTAGATAACTGGCATTCGCTTATAAAGCCAATGAATCACTAATTCCACCATAAATTGGGGAGAAACGGCAAAATGGAGCACTTTGCGTTGTTTGCGCAAGATAAAACTAGCGACATTCGATTCCTCGGGTTTTTTTTTACATAAGAACAGGCATCTCAAACCTCCTGGAACCAGCGCCAGTGGCACGAAGTCAGTGCGTTTCTGGGTCAATTTTTGCGCACTGTGCATCGGTGGGTCGTGATTAGTGCTGAGATTTGTCATTGTCATTGACAGACTTTGGCGCGATATTGACAAAATTGTTTTTCACTTAGTCACTGACAGACTTGATCCTCAAAAAAACCTTAGTCAAAATCTCATTTTTTCGCCAATGACAAAGATTCACAAGGTGTAATCTAGGGCATTATGTGTATTGTACATACCTATTGTTATCCAAGCAGTTCAGGACGTAGATGCTTGTTTAGTTCAACATTTCCGTGTATTTTTTTTAGCTCAAGTCATTTATTTCTTTACACATTTAGCTCTGCACATGTTTGTCACTGACAGCATTGTAACTGAGAATTTACATGGTTTGTCTTGACGATGATTGTTAACTCAAATGAGTGATCAAAGCAGAATTGTAAAAATCGTCGTATATTGTCGAGATTTTGCAGCACTTGTCACGACCCACAGATTGAGAAACGTTGGACTAGGCTATTTGAGGCTTCGAGGCAGTTACTCGAAATGAACTATCACATAATCGCAATTGTACCAATTATGGCAATTCTCCATACAAGCTCCATATTTCTTAACTGGCACAATTCCTCTTTATTTGAAACCGTGTAAATCCGGACAAGTTTTGCGTCAAAGGCTCTCCGCAGATGACCATTTTATCGACGGTCTAAATGTCATACTTCACAGAAGCTTTGAGTTTTCCTTTAATCAAAAGCCATGGAAATTCCTTCAAAAACCCCTCCCAACCTGATTCAATCCGAGTCACTTATCGATTTTCCCCCGCAACCACAAAAGATAAATCTCAAACACGTTACCTGAAATCTAATTCTCCAGCCCGGAAGGATGTGCGTAGGTGATGCTGATCTTGATGTTGTTGTTGTTGTTGTCGTTGTGGCATAGTTTCGAAGCATACGCACCGGGTGGAAAGGTCGATGTGATACCCATCATCCGAAGTCAGGAACATTTACGCAATTTCTAAAACGCCACCCCCTCCCAGTCGGTGTGGTACCGAAAGCAATAAAACACCCATTACCGGCATTAGAGGGTGTAAAATTTAAATGACGTGTAAATAAAAGCGAAAGCTTCTTCCGTTTATTACATAGCTGTCGGATATACGACCTACGTCTACAGAGAGCCTCCTCGGTAGCACATGTTCCGGGGAAAAGTTCCACCAGAATCCCATCTGCAGTAGGAACTGTGGGTAAATACACGATGACATTACGACTGTTCCGAAAGTATTTCCGGATCTTTGAAGAGACTGAAAAGTTTTCGATGTGAGTTTTGACTTGCCATTCTCGTCTTTTCGGCAAAGCTAGGCGGTGTAACGGTAGACCCATATCATGTTTAGGGTTAGGAGAAATAACAGCTAATTGGAATTGAAATTGAATTTAGTTAGTTGAATATTCATCCAACAATAGCTGTGGGCTCTTATTGCGATTTGGTTTTGGGTTTAATTAAAACAGACGTGTGATTTGATAGCATTCCTTAGTTCATCCACCCCCCTAGCCTAATCACTTTAAATTTGAACCCCACTGCCTTAAAAACAGTAGATTTTAAAAATTCAAAACATAATCCGCTCGCCTCGGTGTCCCACACGAGGCGCTTGTAAACAAGGTACTAGGCCGACCAGCAGCCGAAATTGAGCTTTACGGCGTTGATCGTAAAACTGCAACGATGGGCACCTAAAGCTGTCTTCTTGTCGCTTGTTTTCAGCGGATAGCGGCTTTTCTTGCACGAACGGGAACTGCCATACAGTCGAAGCGATTAATCTAAATTCCGTAGCATTTGACGGGTTGTTTGGTGGTAGTCGGAGAAACGTTCCTTCCAGCGACGGAGTGTCTCTCAAAGGATATTATTCGAAACGGTGCCAACATTTCATTAGTATAAAGCTGCGTTTGTAAACAGTGACTTCAACCACCGATTTATCACAAATAAACGATCACCCCCGCAAATTAACAATGCCAGCTGGTAGAGGAAGCATTCCTATTGTATACAAAGACAGCTTTGACCTTCCGAAATGTTTTTTTTTTTCCTTTGGTTTGTTTTTTCCGTCGATCTTGTTTTCCGTGCTGAGCACCAATGCTACCGACGTGCCAGGAAGACAGCTCCCACACCTGGATCCTACCTATCGACCCATCAACTCATGAACCGGGGACCAACGGCTTTACTTCCCATCTGAAGGAAGGCGTGATCAGAGTTGTTATGCCTCAGAACATCCCGGCGGCGCCGACTGGGATTGAACCCAGGCCTGCTGGGGTGAGAGGTTATCACGCTTACCACTACACCACCGGCGCCGTTGTTCCGAAATGTTGGCATAGGAAAGGTGAGATAAACCGAATATATTTGCCGAGCGAAGCAAATCATGCTGCAGAGTGCTTATTTGATTTCCATATGCTGGTTTGACAAATTTCTTGATTTTCCTGCACATAGTAAATCATGGTTCTGTTCGAATGCTGATTGTAGGAATGGCCTGTCGTGCAGACAGGTGATCCGTGACGCAAAGCGATCTAGCTGGATGGATTTCTTGGATTCAATCGACGAATCCCAATCGTCGAGTGAATTGTGGAATCGCGTCAACGCTCTGATTGGCAAGCGGCGATCTACTCCACCTACTATCCAAGCTCATGGCACCTCGATCTCAGAACCGAAGGACATCGCCGACGAATTAGGAAAATATTTTGCCGGCCTGTCTGATGTCAGTGGCTACGACAGCGATTTCGTCCAGCGCGTCAATTCGTGACTTGCAAATTCCACCCGATGTTTCTGCCCTCCGGATCAACGAAGCTCTTACATTCTCGGCAGCAGTAGTGGTAAATCTGCCGGGCCGGACGAGATTGGATAGCCGGTATTAAAAAAAACCTCTCCCTCGACGGAAAAACGAGGCTACTCGCCCTCTTCAACGATATATGGCTCACTGACTCGTATCCGGACCTCTGGAAACAAAGCTTGGTTGTGCCCGTTCCGAAGAACAACACGGCGAGTGAAGAAGCCTCCTCCTTTAGGCCGATTGCGCTCACTTGCTGCGCGGCAAAAGTGATGGAGAGAATGGTAAATCGTCGTCTTAAGCAGTTCCTGGAGTCGAACGGCCTCCTTGACTAACGGCAGCATGCGTTCCGGCAAGGACACGGCTCCTCCACTTACTTTGCAGCCCTCAGGAATGTACTTAAGGCAGCCCAGGTCAACGGTCACCATGCGGAGTTAGTCTCCCTTGACATTTCAAAGGCGTTCAACAGGACATGGACACCTGGTGTCATCAGGCAGCTCATCGGAAGGTCACATCACACATTTTGTACGGAATTTCCTTCTTGATCGTACCTTCCAGGTGACCGTCGGGAACACTCGCTCGGATCCGTTCCTGAAGAAACTGGAGTGCCCCAGGGGTCCGTCATAGCGGTAACGCTATTCCTGGTGGCAATGAACGGGGTATTGAGCCGATTGCCCAAGAACGTATACGTAATCGTTTATGCCGACGACATACTCATCGTCGTAGCGGGACGATCGACTAAGCCGACCATTAACATAGCTCAAGCCGCAGTCTCCGCCGTCAGCAGGTGGGCGCTTTCGGTTGGTTTCCAGCTCTCCGCTCCGAAGAGTGTACGGTGCCATCTGATTCGAGGACCACCGATCACGATCCAAGATCACCCGATTCCGCTCAAGAAAACAGTGCGTGTTCTGGGGGTAGTACTGGATCGCACCCTAAGCTTCAACCAGCACTTCAGGATGGTAAAAGAAAACTGTCGTAGCCGCATCAACATAGTCAGTACAATCTCCCGCCCGCATCGCTCCAGCAACCGTGAGATCCGCCTTCGTGTCACTCGGGCTGTTATCGACAGTCGACTTTTCTACGGCCTCGAAATAACCTGCTTAGCCACCGAGAAGCTCAACCACCCCAACAAACAATTTTAGTTCACCAACAGCTGAAAAAGCTATTTTTTAGCTGAAGAAGCTTGTTTTTGCCTGAATAAGCTCTTATTCAACCTAAGAGATGAACTAGCCTATGGCTAAAAATCTCTCTAATAAAGGAAAAAAAAAAAAAAATCTTATTCAAAATTCAATGTTTGTTGGGACACCCTCGCTCCGGTATACAATAGCTACGTACGCATCGTATCCGGCTTTCTCCCTTCCACGCCTGCAGACGCTACATGTGTGGAAATCGGAATCCTCCCTTTCCGCTATCGATCTGCTGCCATTGCTACGAAA
Organism: Ochlerotatus camptorhynchus; assembly: GCF_037179485.1. Lineage (NCBI taxonomy): Eukaryota > Metazoa > Arthropoda > Insecta > Diptera > Culicidae > Ochlerotatus > Ochlerotatus camptorhynchus. The sequence goes on along the minus strand of NW_027040681.1, from coordinate 2,033,682 downwards.
GTCGCTGCCCTCGCTGCTAAGACATCCGGGAATGAAACGGTCTTTCTCCTCAACGAGGGGAACAGAGCCCTCCGCACTGCAGCCAACCGTGACCTCCCCCCGGTGGCCAGGGTCCACTGGCATGGAGAGAAGAGTTGGCGATCAAACGTCGTCAAAATAGATAAGCGGATTAAGATTGGATTCCAAGCCGGAGATAACCCTGTAGTTCTGTTGCAGAGCTTCTCGGGTCGGTTTATCCGGGGCACGTTCATCGTTTTACGGACGGATCGCGGTCGCGGGCTGGAGTTGGACTCGGAGTGGCAGGACCGAACACTGCAACGAGTCAAAGTCTACCGGAGGAGTGTTCCGTCTTTTCCGCTGAAGCCGCAGCTATTCTAGACGCAGCCATCACTCTGGCAGATCAACCGATCCTCGTATTAACTGACTCACACAGCGTCATCCAAGCGCTGGAAGCCGAAGCCCCGAGCCACCCCTGGATACAAGCCATTACACGGTACGCCCCAACTTCAACCGTCTTTACGTGGATCCCCGGACACTGCGGTGTTCCCGGAAACGAGGCTGCGGACAGACTGACAGGATCTGGTGCATCCCGTCCCCGCTACACCAGGAACGTACCCTTCCTCGACGTCAGGCGTTGGATTGTGAATAACATTATGGAAGCCTGGCAGCAGGAATGGTTCCAGCCGCCGACCACATTCCTGAGGAAGATCAAGGGAACCGTACGCTCCTGGCCGGACAGCCAAAAGTACAAGGATTGCGAGGATTTCCTGTAATTTCGGTGGGACACCTTTCCGCAAGGTCTGTTCAATCTGCAACATCCCCGCCTCGGTGGGACACGTGCTGTGTGTCTCTTCGGAGTTCCAGAAGCTACGCGAACAACATGGACTCCCGGAGAACGTCAGTAATCTGCTTGTTTACGACACCTAGACGTTGGCTGCGCTGATCGCCTTTCTGAAAGAAGCGCGTATGACCAAATCTAGCACTGTCTCCTACGGTGGAGCTCTACCTTGTTCGCGCACCTAGTCCTCACCACAGCCTCGATCTAATACTCACCTTACATTAAGTTTTTAAAATGTTGTCTGTCTCATTCATTGGGTAATCAGAGCCGGTTCATGCCAAATTTAAACCTATTTTTATGGCAAGTTCTAGCCTGACCATCTGCTGTATAACGTGATGAACTAGCCTATGGCTAAAAATCACGGTAATAAAGAAAAAAAAAACATAGGTTCATTTTCTAATATAATCAAATGGAGATAAAAATACCTTGCTGTTTTCTATTATATTTTGCTCTTGAATATAATCAAGCTTCAGATTATTTTTTTAACATAGCTGTGCGATGAAGGCTTGCCATATCTGTATGAATAAAAAGAGTTTTCTTTCCCATATTTCTATGTTCTTGTGTTCTTGTGTGCTCTTTTGATATGCAAGATTTCTGAAACTGAACTGAAAATACTCATTAAACACCAAAAAAATCAACGTTGAGAAATTTACTGAACGGCTTCAAAATAGCATCTTGTAAGCATTTGCAGCATTCATCAACATGTTTTTTTGTAACTATCAGGACATATTTTGGAGCAGGATGCAGTAAACAATCATCACAATCTATATAGGTATATAAAAATGAATTTCTGTCTGTCTGTCTGTCTGACCCTTATAGACTCGGAAACTACTGAACCGATTGGCGTGAAAATTTGTATACAGGGGTTTTTGGGGCCGTGGAAGGTTCTTATGATGGTTCGAGACCCCTCCCCCTTCTGTAAGGGGGGGCTCCCATACAAATGAAACAGAAATTTCTGCATAACTCGAGAACTAATCAAGCAAACGGAACCAAATTAGGCATGTGGGGGCGAGTGTGGGGGTATAAGGAGATAATCATAGGGGGTAGCCCCTTAGATAATAGGGGGGGGGGGGTCTACGTACAATATAGCATGTTTTTTTTTTAAATCGGTGCATAAACTCAAGCTAATATTGAATCCCGAGCAAGACCGGGCACACTCAGCTAGTATATTGATAAAATTGTGCATCGATTTTTATGTATTACTTCGGCTTGAGGAATATGCAAAAAACTTAGGAGGCATTAATAATTCCAACCACAAAACATTACACAATTGTTTATAGTTTTGCGGTTTGTAGCTGGGTGAAGGCGAACATTTTGTAGATCCATGTAAAATTGAAGAAATAAATAAAATTATATTATTTAAATCATTTAAGGGTCTCACCAAAAATATTCATAATGAACTTCTAAAACGAATTAATTTAAGTGATTGTCTTTTGTTACACACGTCCGTATTTGAAGGTGTGTGTGTGTAGAATGTTGCTCCTATTTTGATTTTAGAATTCACTCTTCAGTTGTCAAAATGCCGTCCAAGCAAGAAGAGCAGCGTATCAAAATTTTGCTCGCGCATCGCGAAAATCCGAGCTACTCGCACGCAAAGTTGGCAAAATCGCTAAAAGTTGCCAAATCAACCGTTACAAATGTAATTAAAGTGTTTGGGAACGTTTGTCGACAGCCAGGAAGTCTGGATCGGGGGGAAATCGAAAACCGGAAGCCGCTGAGACGACAAAGAGAGTTGCCGGTAGTTTCAAGCGAAACCCTAACCTCTCTCTCCGAGATGCCGCAAATAAGCTGGGTGTATCGTCTACAACCGTGCATCGAGCCAAAAAACGAGTCGGACTATCGACTTACAAGAAGGTAGTGACTCCAAATCGCGATGATAAACAAAATACGACGGCCAAAGCGCGATCCCGGAGGCTGTACACGACGATGCTGACGAAGTTTGACTGCGTGGTAATGGACGACGAAACCTACGTCAAAGCCGACTACAAGCAGCTTCCGGGACAGGAGTTTTATACGGCAAAAGGAAGGGGAAAGGTAGCAGATGTTTTCAAGCATATGAAACTGTCAAAGTTCGCAAAGAAATATCTGGTTTGGCAAGCCATCTGTACCTGTGGCTTGAAAAGCAGCATTTTCATAGCTTCCGGGACTGTCAACCAAGAAATTTACGTGAAAGAGTGTTTGAATAAACGTCTGCTGCCTTTCCTGAAGAAACACGGTTGTTCCGTACTGTTTTGGCCGGATTTGGCATCTTGCCATTACGGTAAAAAGGCCATGGAGTGGTACGCCGCCAACAACGTGCAGGTGGTTTCCAAGGACAAGAACCCTCCCAACACGCCAGAGCTCCGCCCAATTGAGAAATACTGGGCTATTGTCAAGCGGAACCTAAAGAAGACCAAAAAAACTGCTAAGGGCGAGCAGCAGTTCAAGGCAAACTGGCTTTCTGCGGCGAAGAAGGTGGACAAGGTGGCTGTACAAAATCTGATGGCAGGGGTCAAGCGTAAGGCCCGGCAATTCGGATTTGGAAAAGCGGAAGCCTAACTGAATATTTTTCCTGAATTTTATACTAATTGAACTTGAAAAAGAAATTTAATTTGATTTTTTAAATAAACGATTTCACCGATTTACACGCGTTTTCCCTTGACCAAATTTTGACCGTATCACCCTTTAATCGATGTAACAGAAGAAAGACATAAGTCTTAAGTTACAAATTATAAGTCAATAAATAAATAAATAAAATAGTGACAATGACTACTCAAATACCATGAAAAACATTGGAAAATTTAGTGTTAATATAAGTGAAGTGATTGTTAATCAGAATTTTCAAAGATATCAGCTAAAATTAAGGTTCGGTCTAATGATCGTAGATCCGTTGTCGCAAGAAATTCTTCACGCCGTTTGCCGTTGCATTAACATGTGCAACTAGAAGTGGAAAGAAGTGCTCTAAGGCTCAAAAGATCTAAAAAATCATTCCGTGTGATCTTGTTGGTCATCTAAGCATCTTACAATACTTCCAAGGAGGACCAGTCATGAGTATGAATGGAGACTGGATGAAACCAGAGGACAACTATGGAATTCTCTCGTCAAGGCTCAATCATATTATCATATATTTCAGTTGCGATGGGACATTTTCCAACAGTGTTTAAAGCGAAAATTGTGATCAAGCAAAACAGCTGTTGCCGATCGGTTCGATCGTGCTTTTGTTCCGTCCTGTCGTATCGTTGCTTTCTGCTCCCTGTCGCACAGCGGTTTGCCTGAAAGCCACCACCAACCGCTCACGTTCGGATCCACTGTTGCGATCGGTTTCCGGGCAGTTTGATCGCCCGTTCGCATTTGCTCACACTGCTGACATGAAGTAGTTCGCCTCCTCGTGGTGTGCCCTGGAAACGCTAATTATCGAACCCAAGGGAGAGATATTGCGGCTAAACGAACTACCGCAGAGTAGGGACGCTGGAACCCCATCCAGCCCGTCCCATGAGGTTGAGAAGCCCTGCACAAAGCCTCGTTGTGCAAAGGCAGGAGTGACTCCGGGTTCTTAGAGTGCTTAGCACACGCAGCTGGTAAGCGGTCACATCTGTCCTAAGCTGCCCTGTTGGACAGTTGGCTGGCTATCACGTCTGCTCTAGAACTCAGGCGAACAACGAACAGCGAACAGCAAGAGGAAGGCCCTGCACAGCTGCTCACTGTGAAGTAGCGAGTGTCACGTCTGACACAACACTTAGTGATGCGCCATAGCGCAACCGGCCCCCTCCCATGACGTAATGCTTTCGGGCGGTTCCGGGGAGGGCCTAGAGCACAGGGTAAGGTTTAGTGGGTCGGGAGAGCTATTTCTCCCATCCCCACACCCTGTGTTATCTTCTCAGGAGTCTGGGAGCAAATTCCCCCCTGTATATAAAAAAAAAAAAAAAAAACACCGCTGACACCCAGATGGAACTGGAATAGTAGAACAAAAAAGGCCCTCCGAAGAAGGCCTTTTTCCGCTTGATTGAGTGTCGAACGATCGCTTGTGGGGTTTGTTTTCTTCGCTATCCCGGTACGTTTTCGAGCTCCACCAGAATTGGTTTTTGTCCAGTGAGATCGTTCTTGGCTGCAGTGGGCGGTAAAGTAGCTTTGCACTTCTCGGTGAACGTCGAAGGTAAAAAAGTAGAAGGGTCTGTGCCTAGGGGCACGAACGGAAGCTTGACGTAGGACCGCTAGTGGACGGGATAGATGTGAAGAGCATTTAGTTCTTTTAATTGATCAATTATCTATTATCTCAACTCTTTCCGTTTTTGAATTGTAGGCGTACCAAATTTGTAGTATTTTTTTTCAAAGAGAAAGTTGATTAAGAGAATCAATCAAAATCTTCCAAGTTTGGTTACAAGATTACAACTCTGGAGAGCATTTTGTGTGGTCGTTGGGGGCTTGTGGTTCTGAACATGGACAAACAAGCACAGATAAATTCTAATTCTTTACTGATGTAAGCTTGATGGCCCTGAAAAGGGCCGTTTTATTGAAGAGGACATCCATGGCCACTTACGCTTGGCGTGTTTAGTGTAGGTGACAGCATCACGGACCTCATTTTCCAGGAACACCTTCAGCACACCTCGTAGATCAAACCGGAGATACGTTTGACACCACCACGGCGAGCCGGACAACTGAAGGCGGTTATCTCGAAGAACTTTTCGATGACTCTTGGCGCCTCCTTTACCAGACCTGTTCCTTCTTTGCCACAATTGTTGCTTGTTAGGTGTAAAGGAGTTGCTGTTCACCATACAGCAGCGCTCTTTTATATCTTTTCAGGTTAAAGCAGAATGATGTGCAACCAAGTAGTGGTATAAAAGCTACAAAGACTCCTCCCATTATGACTAGTTTGCTATCAAGTAGCGACACTGCCTCTTTTCCTTTTGCGTACACGGCGAATGAGAACGACCCAAATTTGAGTTTAGTTCACTCATAATCGCCAAAAGTGCAGGAACTCAGCGATGAGTAAATTTGTCTCATGGTTTCCTGTGCAAAACCTAAAAAATCTGCCAGAAAATGAGGAAATTTGATGAAAATTTTATTCAGTCTCGGAGTAGTATCAATACACTGAGTGAATCCAATCTTTATTTTCCTCAAATTCGGGAATTTTTCCCTGGAAAATCCTGGAAAAATCTGAGAAAACATGAGGCAAATTTAATCATCGCTGAGTTCCTGCACTTTATTTCTTATTTTTTGAGATAACTAAACTCAAATTTGGGTCGATCTCATTCGCCGTGATATCACCTTGAAAGATATCAGTGCCGGTGGTTGGCCTGGCTTCGTCGAATTAGATGCTAGATTGTTGCTTCTTCCATCGAAAATATCCGGCCGTGGCGATTCAAAGTTGATCAAGGTTGATCAAAATAATTTATACCCCTGCTTCCAGTGTGATTACATGCGCATTTTGTGTGGTCGTTGGTTCTGAATATGGACAAACAGGCAGCTGACTTCTATTCCTACTATTTACTGTAATAAGCTGGTAGCCCTGAAAAGAGCCGTTTTCTTGCCAAAGTTGGTGATGATTTAACCTCCGAAACCAAACAGAGTGCGTCTCTGTCACTTCAAAACGTAGATGACATCCATGGCCGCTTACGTTTGGCGTGTTTAGTGTAGGTGACAGCATCACGGATCTCATTTTTCAGGAACACCTTCAGCACACCTCGTAGATCAGACCGGAGATACGTCAGACACCGCCACGGCGAGCCAGACGACGGATGGTGGTTATCTCGAAGAATTTGCGTTTGGTTCTGAATATGGCGATGAGTGTGCAAAATATTACGCATTTCCATCCTCCCTATTCGCACGCGCCCGAGGATCGGAGGCGAATGCCACTTCGACTTGTTTCGTCTACGTACTACTCTCTGACGACTGTGCTGGGGAAGCACCATATGCATGTAGGTAATTGGTGGATTTGTTAGTTAATTCGACGCTTTTGGACAATGCTGGACATTTACCAGCTTTTCAATAGTTTATTGTTGAAAATCAACATTCGCAAGCATTGTTGCACATCGATGCATAGCCATATTTCTGATCGATTGGTGATAAAATTATTGAAATTGGACCAGGGGCAGCTGAGTTATTAACGTTCAAAATCTTTCTTAATTTGTTACATGTTCCATTTTCGGTTTTCACAAAGTGTACCCCATATAGAAATCAAAGACGTAGTCCTACGTCAAAATATTTGCGTGGGATGGGAGAAGGGGGAAACGAAAACAAAGGGGCAATACAACTTATTCGCTACTTAACTACACCGGCACAAAGCGTGTGTGTGGAAACGCTGCTATCACGTGGTGCGTTGGTGTTGGTCCACGCTGCTATCCGGTGGTGATGGTTGGTGTTGGTGGGTCGGCACGATGATGGTGCGACACGCTTCGCTATCACTTGCACACCCACGCGACGGCGTGAAAAATGATGGACTTGACGACGCCATTACCTCCGGTGATGGATTACCGAGATGAATTAAAGATGGATGGCAACTCCAAGGGGCTCGGCCGATGGAATCCCACTTCCTCTGTTGGACACTGGTCACTTGGGGCACCCAAGGGGGGGTGAAAAAAACCGCACGGGCGAAAAAAACAACGAAAAAAAACTAGATGCCGCGTGACTGAGACCGGGACGTTGTTAACCGACTGAATGCTCAACTGATTGTTGTTTATTGGTCAAATACCTTCAGAAAGTTGATGATTACAGTTCATATCAGGAAGTTCATCAAGTGTAGGCAAATCATCCACAGGATCGTTGAAACTAACTATCGCGTTGGAATCCGGCAGTGGTTGAGGTGAAAATTCGAGGTTTCCCTTTTCTGTATGCACCACCCTCCATTTTTTATTGTGCTTTTGCAACAATCGTCTGTGTTCTCCACTTTTTAGAATACGTGTCAATTTATTTGTTGTTTTGACAAAATGTTGTTTTGACAAAAACGATACGACTGAAACTGATCTAATGCACACACATATATATATGATCATCGAAAATTTTAAAATAGATCGCGTTAAATAATTCCTTATTGACATCAAACGAACTCATATATAATTTTGCAAAGAGGATTATAATTGAATCATAATTTTTATAATCTTAAATAATTTCAACCAATTTGGAATTCCATCTTATGTAACTTCAGCTTGATTTGGTTATTTATACGATTTTAAACGAACATCCTCATACGATTTGTGGCGACCGATTTTGCTTACTGAGCAGAGAATCATGGGTTCAATCCCAAGCTCCTACATATTTTGGAGTTATACTTTAAATCAAAGCGTAATGATCTTTTTTTTTGTTGGAAGGACGAGTACGTAAAGAAGTTTTATTTGAGGTTTCGGAAAAATGTGTTGATCGTAAACCCATATCAAATTTTTCTCAAGAGCAGTTTTTGTTTTCGCCGGTGAAGTCACCACGGAGATGAAATCTAGTAACATCAAGTTGAACGGGAACTTGATCGCAATTGTTTTGTGATATAAGAAGCTCGGTGACCTAGTGGCGAACGATTTTGTTTACCGAGCAGAAGGCCGTTGGTTCAAGCCCAAGCTCCATCGCTCTAGTGGTTACGACATCAATTTAGCATATTGTATACCAAACCAAATACTGCTGCAATCCCATCAATTTTATTCAACATCTCAGTGATTAATCTTGAAGTGCAGAGGTGTTTTCGGCATTCATTGAAGCGAATATTACGTCAACATATTCCTACCCATTATTGTATTGACCAGCATTCGTGGCCAGTGCTGGTATTGCCAAGTTTTAGATCACCAATTTTTACACATTGAGGATGCTGGCTAGTCCCAAGCAACGTCTATTGATTATCTGTGTAATTATAGCTGATCTGACAATAACGGAGATGCATCCTCGCACGGTCAATCATGCTCATAGTAAATCATGGTGCTGTTCACACGCTAAACAAAATACTGTTGCAAGTACTTTCTACAAATCCACTCTAGGATTCAAGCATCGCCGAATCGGTTTGCATTCGGTATCCTCTGCCCACGTCTTGCCGGATGTTCCAACAAGCAGCGAAAAGTCACGAAGGATGCCCCACATCGGCCGCTTCTTTCCGGCCTGGTTGCGCGTTCGCTCCAGTCGCCTCTCTTGGCTACTCTACACTAACCTAACCGTAGGCACCGGATCACACTCGTGGAAGTCCCTCTGGGGAGAGCAGGAAAACAATCAAAATTCAATTCACGTACGAACCGAAAAAACAGAAAAGATTGCTTTTCATTTTATGACATTTTTATTGCCGCCGTCGTGAGCGGGGTTGAAACGTCTCCGGAAGCCCGGATTTTCCATCCAGCCACCCTACCGGGGCCATCTCAGCTGATCCGCTTCTTCTTCTTCAAAGACCATCAACCGGAACGAGTGGACTATAAAAATGTAAAATCGGACGCTCGGTGAAAATCAAATTTCGTCTCATTTTCCCCCCTGCAGAAGCATAACAAGCTAGTAAAATCCCACAGACTGAACAGAGGGTACCGGCCGATTGGTTGGACTGAATTGACAGTATTTCCTCTCAACACAGCCCTCGCCTGAAGCCTGGGAACCTGACCATCTTCGCGTTTTGCTTCGTCAGGAATGCAATCGAGGATGTGACATATCGTATTTTGATGAGCTTTTATAATATTTTCGTTCCCTACCGAAGTTTTATTTGCTTCGCTACGACCAACTCCCAGATGGGTGGCAAATATGCCGGAGGCCGTTCTTGAAATGATATTTCTTTGAAAATATTTTCACTACCTTCCGCGATGAGTTTTTATGTTTCCCTTCGACTCGGTGGTTGTCACTCAGGCTGTGTGTATGTGCCTGCATTGGAAACAGAATCTGAACGAACTGGAGGTTGATGAAATTTGGAATGTTTCCATTCCACCAGGGAGTTTGAATCCGAGTGAGTCTTGGGAAGCCTATGGCGATTCGATTTGAAACTTTGATTTTCCTCGCTCGGTTTGTTGTGGTCTTGTCACATGAAGCGAGCGCATAAAAAGCGAAACGAGCAAAGTTATATTATTACATTAGAGATTCCGGTGCCTTTCGTGCCTGCTAGACGTCCTGGGAGAAGGAAACTTGTTGCTAGGTTTAACGGATGCTTGTTCATAGTTCAGATTTTCCCGGGTTTTATATTTTCCCAGTACGATTACTTTTTTAAAACCATAATTTAGCCTTATGATTGCGATGCCTGTCCTATGTTGCTCTTGTACACTGTCAGTCACTAGCATGAACATACTTTGATTAGAAAAGAAAATATGGAGTTCTGGCGTGTTTTTGAACTTCTTGTAAAAGTAAGGTGGCAATGCTGTGACTCTGGGTCATAGTGTCTGATAGTTTATATAATTTTGTAGCAGAGTAAAAATGGTATGCGATATCGAGTTATTCCGTTTATTCTGCTTCGAAACGGGATTCCACGCGATTCCTCAGAATATTTTTAGGCTGCAAGTATGTTTTCTTGTTTCGATTTGCTTCGTTTAAATCATACAATTTCGAGACTTTAAGGTTCTAGAAGGAAATGTCGATCAAAGTGTTGACGGAGATTCAGCATTCCCTTTTGAAATTTCGAATATATTATGTTTTTTCATCGGCAAGCTAAGTGAAAACAGAGGTCTTCAGATCATATCCGTGGAGTACTTGGTGCTTCATCGTGACTTTGCTGGTGTGCCGTGAAGCTTGTTTAATGCTTGTGATTCAGCTTAGTGAAATAAAGGTTTGTAATAGCAATGTGCCTATTTTATGATTGTTTTTATATTTGCCTTTAGGGTGCATACCAGCACATAATATATGTGAAACTTCATGCAAAAATCTGACTCAAATCTGACCCCTTTTTTGTTTTGCTCAGTGGTATAACTGGCATAGTTGGATATCGATCTGTCACAACAAAATTTTCGATGAGCGTTCATAAGGACCAATGTCGAAAACATAAATAATGGCTTCTTTCGTAAATGTCTCGTAGGTCAAAGTCAATCCATGTAAGCCACTAATTTTATCGGATACGGGGACTCTTTCTCTACACAATCATGGTGTTGGTTTTCTTGAGTGAGTTTTCATTTTCGAGAAATTCACACAAAAAGCAATTGTTTACGTTTGCAGCATTGGCCATTACGAAAGTAAGCATTGACGTTGACGGTGACTCTGCAACTCTTTACTCCTGGTAAAATCCAATAAGCATCTGACAATCTGTGCATGAAATCTAGCGGACTTGTCTTATCTCTTCATTCCTCCAGCAAGCCGCCGTTTCTTGACAAAATCATATGCGATTTTCATAGGAGTGAAAGGGTAAGGAAATGTTCACCAAGTTTCACGCACAGACTGATGTTTGCTTATGGGATTTTACCATAGGAGTGAATAGTTACAGAGTGACCGAAGAGGCGAATTGTCAATAGTCACGGTAATGCGTAATAGAGATTGCTAAAGTATGATTGTGTCAGTGATTTGTTTTCATCGGGAAAATTTTCCCCTATGAAGTTTTTTTCCCCGATGAAAACATTTTGCGTATCCGTATACGTGACATAGTGTGCGTACGATAAACGTTAGCAATCTCTATGAGATAGTATTCGTCCGCTGTTTAAATGCTTGACGGAGTTTGACGTGTGGACATTCTGTTTTCGACTAGCTCGACAGGGGGCTTTTCAAAAGATTTTTTAGCTAGTATTTTCAAATCGGTCAGAAGTCAATCAAGAGCGTTGTTATTCAGTAATTTTGCCTATGCATTATTTCTTCTTCTTATTGGTTTGTATTAAATTCATGACGGAAATTATGGTAATTGAATATAATTTAATGCAAACAATTCGAAGATTTGAGGATTACGTTGAATAGGTGTAAAACTATCATTTTGTCCGTGGTATGTTGAAATATTGTGCTTTTAGTGAGTCAACTTATGATATCACGAAATAACGAGTTAATGCAGTGGTGTGCGTTGTTCGAGTATGGGGAACACTCTTCCCGAGCAATGTTAGAGATCAAATTGAAATCAGAATTTGCTATTATGATGTAACTTATTTTGAATACTCCATTTGATCTCATTTTGGTTGACTTAACGGTTAACACAGCAAAAATGAGAGCAAAATTTTACACTGTTGAATCAAACGGAAAACTAATTCTGCTTTCAATTAAATCAATTTGATTACTGATTTTGCATTCTCAATGTTTGACTGAATACGGGCCTGTCGTAAATGGTTGGCATCCATGTTTATCACGCTGAAAGATTTGAGCTCAAATGTCACCTCGGGCTAGTCACGAATGACCTAAAATGTGTTTAACAAAACAAATAAACAATAATCATTAGTTCAACGACAGATGAACTTAAATCAAATTTTAAACAAGAAATTAACAGCAGAACTTCAAGTTAAGTTGCTTTGATTTAAAAAGTCTTAACTGCATAATGAAAGCACAATATGATATCAGACTTCTGTCGCGACAATTGAAATCAAAATGAGTTTTAATTATGATAGGAGCTGCAAACTTTAATATCGATTTGCTTTCATTTTGTTAACCGACTTTGCTCGGGTTGAGTCCCTTTAAATCTCAAAATGGGTTACGGCGAGGTGCTGGACTTTCGTGTCTGCTATTCAGCATCGCGTTAGAAGGTGTGATCAGAAAAGCAGGGATAGACACGAGTGGCACGATCTTCAGGAAGTCCATCCAGCTTCTTGGCTTCGTCGATGACATTGACATTATGGCACGGAACTTTGAGACGATGGTGGAAACGTACATCAGACTGAAGGCTGAAGCTAGGCGAATTGGACTTGCCATCAACGCTTCGAAGATAAAATACATGAAAGAAAGAGGTTCAAGGTGGTCGATGAGTTCGTGTATTTGGGTGCACTGGTGACGCCGAAAATGATACCAGCAGAGAAATTCAAAGACGCATTATTGCAGGGAATCGTGCCTACTTTGGACTCCGGAGGACGCTCCGGTCGAATAAAATTCGCCACGAAGTTGAATATCTAAAAGACGGGTACACGACGTTAGGCATACGGACGTTAAGCATAATGTACGGTAGGCATAATGGACGTTAGGCATAAATGACGTTAGGCATAAATGACGTTAGGCATAAAGGACGTTAGGCATAATCTACCCGATGAATTCCAGAAGGCTGATAATGAGGACCGTCTATCGACTGCTGACATCGGTGACAATAATGAAAGAGCCTTAATTTTTGGGACTCATGAAAACTTGCGACGTCTTGGACAGGCAAAGTATTTGGTTGCAGATGGTACGTTTGCCACAGTTCCTTGTTTGTTTCGGCAACTCGTCACTGTTCATGGAAGTATCGTTCCCTAACATCAGCAGACGGTTCTGCTAGTATTCATTCTGATGACAACAAAAACATAATCGTTGTATCGAAAAGTATGGGAGTAAATCCTGGAAGTAGCAAATATGTTTTTTGTTATTAAATGAAAAATCACAAAAATTCACCATTCTTCATTTCACGAGCTGTTCTTTGAGGAAAACCTTTTCTTCTTTGACATTTCCGGAGAACTTCGAGATTAGGGCGTAATTGCTTTTGTAAACAAACACTTCATTTGAAGATTTATCACGAATTAAAGCTCAATCTTAAAAACTAACAACACAAACAGGTAGATGAATGGTTCCTCTATCATTTGGTAAAGTTTGTTCATGAGATTTTTCTTTTATTCACGAGAAATCAGCGCTTGACATGTTTGTTTACAAAATCAATTACGCTTAAATCTCAAAGTTCTCCGGATTTGCAATATGTGTGTAAGAATATATTACAGCAAATGTGTGCTTTATTATTTCTAGATGCGATTGATTTCAAGATGTAGTAACAAACTATGCTGAATTTTTATTGCCAGATTACGTAACCGCTATCGCTACTAATCTTGGATCTTAGTAAATATGTAGTTACGTCACTTATGATATGATAAATAATGGATTTCAGTGTTTACCATGCTCAAAACAGGTTTCTAGAGTTGCACAGCAGCAAGGTATTTTATGCCTAACGTCCATTATGCCTAAAGTATTTTATGCCTAACGTCCATTATGCCTAACGTCCATTATGCCTAACGTTCATTATGCCTAACTTATTTATGCCTAATGGGGTACACTCCTAAAAGACGCTGATTAGACCGGTGGTCCTCTACAACCACGAGACCGTGACTATGCTCGTGAAGGACAAACGCGCCCTTGGTGTTGTTGAACGGAAGGTGTTGCGTACCATCTAGGGTGGAGTGCAGATAGATGACGGAACGTGGAGGAGGCGAATGAACCACGAATTGCACCAGCTGTTGGGAGAACCATCCATTGTCCACATTGCAAATTGGGCGACTACGGAGGGCTGGGCATGTTGTAAGAATGTTGCACGACGACCCAGTGAAAATGGTTCTCGAAAGCGACCCAACAGGAACAAGAAGAAGAGGCGCGCAGCGGGCAAGGTGGATCGACCAAGTAGAAGGCAACCTGCGGACCCTTCGCAGACTACGAGGCTGGCGAAGTCTGGCCATGGATTGAGTAGAGTGGAAACGACTTATTCAGACAGCAGAGGACAACAAGAACTTAGCCCGATTGCAAGCAAGCAAGCCATAAAATTGATCCAAGAACGAAAAAACCATGGAACTGTGATATAAGAATGAATTTGGGGTCTTAACATAAACATGGACCCGAATGACCATGGGACAGTCCTCCGGAAGATCCGTAAAAGTGGTTCATCCATGATACTGTTCCTAGAGCTCCTTAGTATTGTCGAAAACACTTCGAACTGTGATATATGAAAGAATTTAGGGTCTAGACATCAACATGAACCTGGATGGCCATTGGACCGTCCTCCAAAAGAGCCGGAACATCCGTAAATTGGTCATACTGTGAAACTGAGCTGAGCTCTGCAGTTGTTTTTTAAACACTGTGATATAAGAAACCACTGAATCACTTTTACGGATTTTCCGTATCTTCCGGAGGACGGTCCTATGGCCATCCAGGTCCATGTTTTTGTCACGACCACAAATTCTGTCCTAATGTTTTTGAAAAAAAAAAACTGCGGAGCTCTAGAATCAGTTTCATTGATTGACCGCTTTTACGGATGTTCTGGACTTACCAGAGGATGGCCACATGGCCTTTTGGGTCCATGTTTATTTCATGACCTCAAATTATTTTTTATATAGCAGTTCCACATGCTTTCGAAAAAACCGTAGAACTCTAGGATCAGTTTCGAGGATTGACCATTTTTAAAGATGTTCTAGATCTTGCGGAGGACGGTTTCATGGCCTTCTAGGTACATGTTTATGTCACAACCGCAAATTAATTTATAAAGGCAGTTCCAAGTGTTTTCGTAAAAACCGTGGAGCTCTAGGATCAGTTTCATGAATTTTCCACTCTTACGGATGTTCCGGATCTCATGGCCATCAAGGTCCATGTTTATTTTTTTTCCTTTGATTTGTTTTCCGTCGATCTTGTTTTCCGTGCTGAGCACCAATGCTACCGACGCCAGAGAGGCAGCTCCCACACCTGGACCCTACCTATCGACCCATCAACTCATGAACCGGGGACCAACGGCTTTACTTCCCTTCCGAAGGAAGGCGTGATCAGAGATGTTATGCCTCAGAACATCCCGGCGGCGCCGACTGGGATTGAACCCAGGCCTGCTGGGGTGAGAGGTAATCACGCTTACCACTACACCACCGGCGCCGCTAGGTCCATGTTTACGTCGCGACCCCAAATTCATTCTATCATCTCAGTTCTTAGTGTTTTTCAAAAACTGTGGAGCTCTAGGATCAGTTTCATGGATTGACCACATTTACGGACATTCCGGATCACCTGGAGGACGGTTCGGTGGCCATCTGGGTCCATGACCCAATTTCATTCTTATATCACAGATCCAAATGTTTCAATGGATTTTCCACTCTTACGGATGTTCCAGATCTTCCGGAGGACGGTCCCATGGTCATCCAGGTACATGTCTATGTCACGACCCCAAATATTTTTATATCACAGTTCCTACTGTTTTCAAATAATCCGCAGAGCTCTAGGATCAGGTTCATGGATTGACCACTTTTACGGATATTCCGGATTTTTCGAGGACCATTCCGATGTCTCCAGGATCCATGTATAGGAACCATGACTGTATTCTGGCTAATTGTGAACATTTGTGTCCATTAATCTACATTACAGATCGTGCGCCACTTGCAAAACCCTACAAACACACCTCTCAAAAAACGTGTAACAACTCTTTTCGCTTTTTAAAAAAGTAGACGACTCTATTTTCAATCTATTCAAAATCAAAATCATCTACAAACCCTAGGAATTCTAAAGGCACCACAATTTTTGAAATTCATTAAGAAATGGCTAGGTTGTTCCATTGCAAACTTGCCATACACGTTTTTCTGAGGCTTCGTAGTCGGCGTAAAGTTTTTTACCCACCGTATTCGGAGTGTTAATAACCACTTGGGGGGTCTGGCTTCCCTTAGCGCAATCGGTAAAGAGGCAGCTACAAATCAATACCATGGTGGCTGAATTCGAATACCGGTCCGGTCTAGGAATGTTTTGGGTTGGAAAATTTCTCGACTTCCGTGGGCATAGAGTATGATTGTACCTGCCACACAATTATACTAATGCAAACATGGTACAGGCATTGAAAGCTCTCAACTGTGGCAGTACATCTAGAACACTAACGGTGCCGGTGGTGTAGTGGTAAGCGTGATTACCTCTCACCCCAGCAGGCCTGGGTTCAATCCCAGTCGGCGCCGCCGGGCATAACATCTCTGATCACGCCTTCCTTCGGATGGGAAGTAAAGCCGTTGGTCCCCGGAAGAATAAGAAGAAGAAGAAGAAGAAGAAGAAGAAGAAGAAGAAGAAGAAGAAGAAAAAGAAGAAGAAGAAGAATAAGAAACATAAGAAGTGGCCTTTCAAGTAACTACAAAATTATCACTGCATTTAAGGGAGAATTGCCCATAATGCACCCCTGGGGTAAAATGCCCACTTTTAGAACCACAACGATAACTTTTCCTCGAATGCATTTTCCAGGCAATGAATTGTGTTTGAAGGAGGTTTTATCAATAATTTCTGATGATAAAATCATATAGGGTAGCGAACTACTTCGGCCTAATCGCCCATTTTGGGCCTATCGAGCAGAAAACATCACTTAAATCCATGATTTCAGAGTTAACAAGTCAATTATGCGTTTGGTACGATACTTTAGTCAATAAGCTACCGAACGAAGTCAATGAGAACGTGTGATATTAAGGTTTACACCCATTATTCCCAAAAACAAAAGAAGCGCTCCGACCGAATCAATTTTTATCTTCATCCGATAGGCCGAAGTGAATTCATTGGCGTTTCAATGGCGTTTCAATGCGTTAGGCCGAGTTTAAAATGCGTAGGCCGAGTTTGGCCTCAAGAAGCAGTGTTAGACTTTTGATAATATCTCAACGAATGGTTTCTCTTTATTAAATCTTACGGTACGTACCGAAAGGTAAATAAATTTGGAAGCCATCAATGATAATAACATTCCGTTTGGTGCTAAACTGCGCTAGATTATGAAAGACTAAGAGCGGTTTGTGCTTAATAGGCTGGAAATGGGGTAGTTAACCCTGTTACCCATTTAAAAAAAAATACCCTTTATGCAAAACATGCCACAGTTGTTAAAACCAGCGAGAATAAATTTAACTTTTAACAGCATATTTCGCAAAAAAAATGGAACAAAATCACTTTTTGTATATTTTTTAGATGTTTTACTTCATGAATCACAGTTCAACACTCTATTGAGACCTTATTTCTGATGCAACATAAAGAAACAATCATTTGAAATACCTCATGCCTTTACATTCTCTACTGGTTTGCCTATCATGCGGTGCATTTTACCCCAAAGTTGTGGTGCGTTTTGGCCATTGTTGTCGTGCGTCTTGCCCCAATGTTGTGGTTCATATTGCACTATAAATCAGGCGTTTTGCCCCGCTATCATTTTGGAACCAATTTATAAAATACCTTGAAAATCATGAAAAATCATCGACTTGAAGTTCGAAATCACTCGATCTTCGTAGAAAACATGGTAATGAACCAAACACCATTACTTTCTCTTTGATGTTAGCTTCCATACGCCAGCAATTGACGATTTTGCTTAAACGGTGCGTTTTACATCATCCAACCCTACCTTCTTCCATCAAATACCAAAATTCATTCCGACGAACAACAGCATAAGTCAGATTCCTCGTTCACCAATACGAAATACTTTGGCGTTCTCAGCGATATTCCTTGGATTCATTAACACATCATATAATCGTAATAAAGTCGCTGCCATTCGCCCCCAACACTGGCCACTGACTTTAATAGCCTTCCATAACTTCTCAGCTCGGTTACAGCTCAGCAACAGTTTTACCAAACGCGTGAAATCTCCTCTCGGCCCATGGACGCAATTTACCTTCTGCCCATCATCCGATCTAATAGGTAGGTCTACCCACTAGAGGGTGCGAGTGTGATAAAATAGGAGAGAAACAAGCAAGAGGTCGCGGCGTCCTGTTGCTAATCCGTCCATATTGCCTCTCACCGAGCATCGAAAAGTCCGACGTAACCCGGCGGCGTGCTGGGGGCCTTTGATCCTTACCCGATTGACTATACGTGCATGCCACTTGCTTATGCGACGCGACGTGGACCAAAGGGCAAGGGGGGGGGGGTTAAACTTTTATCATAAAAATTCTTTTCGCACTAATCTTTCGTTTTTCTCCTCGCTGTGGGTCGTGTTGCTGTTGCACTCTGGTAAATGTTCAGCATAGGTCTGTCCAATCATCCAGCTAAGCGAACGGGATGGGCCGTATCCAATCCATGTTTCGCACTTTGCTGCACTCGCTCCGAAGAAACCACTGCTGCTATTAGGCCAAAGTGCAGATTTATGATCTAGGCAACGCACCTGAAGAGCGATAGATGGCGTAGACTGCTGAAGGATGCTTATGGCTTGGTAGAAGAGTGCTTCTTTCCAGAAGGTCATAACGAGTGCTTCTACCGCAGAACTTGTTGGCGGGTTGCTGAATGCCATCGGTCGACGGAGGGGGAGACAACGTTGCAGTCATTTACGGAAGCTTGCCTGTTTCTAATGGATCGGTGTGAAGCGGGTGCTTTGTCATTTGCGAAACGAAAGTGTTGGAGGGAAAAGTTGTTTTCTTGTTCTTCTTATTGTTATTCTTTGTCTCATACGTATCAATGGGAACCTTGCGTAAGTCCTCAACTACATAGTTTTTAATTTAGAGCCTGTACCATTTTTGCATTCTTTGAATATTTTTTGTAGGGTTGTGGAACCGGTAGTACCGGTACCAGTATTACAGGTAACACCGAGTGATTCTCTAATACTGAAATACCGGTAATGGTATGAGAAAATACCGATAATTTTATTTTCGACGCATTTGAAGCAATAATGTCAACAAGTAAATTAAATATTTTTTTTAAATGTCGTGAAAAACCAAGCTTGCAACATTTATTAAACATCTTGAACCAACAAACTTTGAATACTTTGAAACTGAATAATTGAAAAGAAAGTATTTCACAATGTTTTTTAAACCATTAAGTACGGTTCGCCATCCTAGATATAGGGTTAATGGATGGATCTAATGTATGGATCTAAGATTGGGCCCATCGCTAAAAATATGCTATTTATCAATTTTATATAGATGAACGCGTCATTGGGACGGTATTAGGAACATTTAGGCCAACATTGCATCCATTTACCCTATTTCTAAATATATCCAAATATGTCATAATATCTTGGGAAAAATTAGAGTATTAACAATTTTTTATATATGCCAAACATAGAGGTTTTAGTGCTGACCACTGTTTGTTTTGCGAATATGTTCATTTTTAAGGCTATTTTAAGTAAGGATAAATATAAAAAAATATGACCCAAGTTTTTCCAGCCCGACGGTTGACCATACTTTAGTAGAATCAGTCTGGATGTATGTGTGTTTGTTTAAAAAAAAAATAGTTCTAGCATTGGAGGCAATACTTTGAATGTGTATACTTCATATTTGGAATTGAATAATCATAATAAAGTTCGGGATAATAGGATATTCAGGAGCTACATTAAAACATGATTACTTTAACATCTTTAGGTTATTCCTGACTTGTATTGCATAAAAGATTTGATGTAGTGACGGAGGAATGGATGTAAAACACTACACTAGTTCAAATTGGCTGTCATGATAGATTTAGAGCCGGTTACTTATTGAGTTTTCATATGTGCGTCCGCTCACACCTCAAAGCCCTGCACCACTCTAAATAGCGAAGGGCTATTTGGGAATATATACACAATTTAGTTACCTCAAATTAAAGCTAAGGAATGGGGAAAAGTTAGTCTGCCATCAGCTCATCATAAAAATCGAAAATACTAAATTTCAAAGATGTTTGGCTTCTCAGGTCAACGGTGGGTTTTTGAATTTGGCCTTCTTCAGGGAATATAAAATTGTACCGTTTTTCGTTTGGCGTAAAAAAGTTTAACGATCTTAAACTAAAACAAAACCTGATAGAGGTTTTAAACACTGGACAATTAAACTGTGATCAGCACTTTTCATGAAGACTGAAACTCCAAATCAAAATAACTAATGCATCAAGATCTTTCAAATTCCTCGATAATCTAGACTTCTCTAAAAACTATCGGACCTACCCTAAACATCTTTGGCCTTCAATAAAGTTCACGTATTTCCTGAAGTTAATTGAAATGCCTTGATATTATTTTATCTATCTTGAAGCTCCCGCTTTTTACCTGAAGTTTCCGATAGTTCTTTAAAACTCATTGAATTTACTTCTCCAAACTAACCTGAGCTTCTCTGGACTTGTCTATAGTTTTCGTTCTTTCATGATGTTCCCTAAATTTTCAAGGAACTCTTGGAGCTTCTCTTACGTTCCATCAATTTGCTTGATATTCAAGAAACTTTTCTGAATAACTCGCAATTTCCCTGAATTTGTTTGAAACATTCCTGAAATTCCCAAGATATTCCATAATTACTCGACGCTTCTAGAAAAATCCTGCAATTTGTTAACGGAACTGCTTTGAAGTTCTCTGATATTCCTAGAAATGCTCGGAGCATCTCTGAAAATAATTTAAGTACCTAAGCATTTTTAAATTTCTCTAAAGATCTCGGAACTTTGCTAAAGATTTTGGAAATGCTCTGTAAAGTTTCTGCTATTTCTTTAATGTAATTTGAACTGCCCTGAGGTTCTCTGATCTGATGTTCTCGCAAAGCTACCCTGAGGTTCTTGCAATTGTCCTGAAGTAGATGGTGCTGCCCAGAAATAAATGGAACTGTCATGAAAATATTTAAACCCCCTCCCCTGAACATATCTGGACTTCAGTTCCAAACCATTAGCAACTTGATATTTCTCCGTTTGTCATACGCTTTGAATATCACGCGTGCTATTGGAGGCAAAATATCATGCCTGATATTGATTTTACAAGCTCCTTTGATATTGCGAGACTATTCACAACCTGTATAGTTGAAGCGGAGAGTTGAAACGACGCACCTCATTTTCTTAGAAAGAGTAGGTATAATAAACAACCTATTTTTTCTCTTCACCGATGGCAGACACGAAGCGACTGCTGCCACTACCATGCATACAGGCGACAATGCTCAGATGAGACAACGAAACCCCACCCCCATGCTCCTCTCCTGATCCTTCGAAAATGTACCCGTCTAACCTCGGATAAGCAGTGAGTATTCGGCCCAACTCCTACTAGACATAGAATTAAGTGAATTTTGTTTAAAACAATAAACAATTAACTATCGGCTCCGTAAAGCTAACGCGATTAAGCCTGTTAAATAAACAAACAAGATAAAAAATGAGCTTTAATTATATATATATATATACAGACATTCCATAGCAAAATGATATAGTGGTTCTCAGAATTTCGTAGAAGTTGTGTGCCTTATCGCACAATTATAGACCCGTATTTTTTATTGTATCATTAGGGTGGTCCAAAAAAGCGTTTTTTTTTCAAAAATTACTTTTTTCACAAATTTATAACTTTTGAACCACTAGGCCGATTTCAAAGATTAAAATAACAAATGATGGTGAACAGCATGAAGTTGAAGAACCAGAACCAGCTGAAACAAACTCTAGGCGCTCCCTTCGCAACCAAGGCGTGAAGACTGTGTAGAGTCCAACACGGAGGCGCAGCGAACGGGAGCGCATGCAATTTCTGCACTGGTTTAACAGTGCCATCTGCTGTTAACGTCCTCCCCAGTAGATCCACCATGTACCTACGACAAAAAATGATGAACTGAATTCTATGGACGACAATGGTGTTTGAAAGTTAGTTCGATGCCCTACCGGAGTAAGACCGTTGCAGTCAAAATGGGTGTTCTGAACAGTGCTGCAAAATATCAATATTAATACCTTCAAAATGCTGAATTTCACCTCCCATCTGATGTCAGTATCAGTTCAAACTGTTAGAATATCAATATCCGTCGCCTCAATGTCAGTGCACAAATGACATTGACATAGTAAAGGGACCACAGATATGCAAAGTTCTGCGGCAAATGTTTTTTATTTACTCAAGCTAATGAAGTACCGATCGTAAGAAAACTCATCAGTAATATAAGGAAAAGTTTATTTATTGAGATAAAAGAAAGATTTTCAACTTGACTTGAGTGAGAATTTTGATCGATCGCAGTAGACCGCGTTTGAAAGCTGACATGTTTTTCTTATGCTGCGTATTCTTTCGTAAGCGAATTAAACACTTTTTTGCTTTAAATTTGTTAATTTGTGTGCTGAAATTTAGTTTCAAGTGTTCATAAAGTTATCATTTAGTGATAAATCGTGTTTTGCCTGAGTTTGCCTTGAGTGATTCGGTTGACCTTGAATGTAACCTCCAAAATATAAGACGCACCGAAACAGTTCCATTAGGGGCGCTATCCACTTTAAATTGAACGATTTTAATTATTTCAAACATGCTTACAAGGGGCGCAAGTCATTTCAAATATATCCTATTTCATTGTTTTCCAGACGTGTTCATCAGAGGCGCAACACATTTCAAATTTTACGATTTTGAATTTTTTTTCTCTGAACTTGTCTACCAGCGCTTGCCATTTCAAATTTTCTGATTTTTAAATTTACCTGAACCTGTATATCAGACGTTAGTTAGTTCAAATTTAATATTTTTTAAACTGTTCGTCGAACTTGTTAATTGGGGGCGCAAGTGTTTGAGGACACTGACTTGGGTGCAGTGTATGTTTAATACTTAACATTTGCGGTGAGATTTTGCTCTCATTGGATTGCTGTATTTTACTTATTTTGTAAACATTTTTTCGGTTTGCAGCTAAGTAGTCGCCGACTAACCGTGACTACTCGCAACCACAGCACTGATCCTAATCTTCGTTTACGCCGACGACATAGTGATTATGGTCGTTAAAAATTCAATAAAAATCCTCCGCATTAAACTGTCCCAAGCCGTCAACCACATTTACCGCTGGACCATCAATGCCGGATTTCAGTTGTCGGCTGAAAAGAGCGCTTTCGCGCACATCTGTACCCATAGCCACCGATCCCTGACTTCACTGGTCACCATCGGATCTAAAACCGTCAAGATTTTGGGAGTTCGAATTGACCGCAGCCTTTCGTTCGTACCCCACTTCGATGAGGTGAAATCTAACTGCCGGTCAAGGTTGAACCTTATTCGCTCGATCGCCAGACGCCACCCAGATAGCAATCGGCCCCTCCGGACCCGAATTGCCAAAGCGATCATCAACACGTGGCTCACCTACGGGATCGAGTTAACCTGCATGGCCACAACAGCTCTCATCGAGAAACTCCCCAAGTAACAATTTAGGTTTTACGAGGGTTCTGTAGACCATGATTTAGACTTGTAGAATGCTATTAAACCGCGATAAAACTTGCAATGTTGCTTGGGTCACTCCTGTGTATCAAAGGGCCATCCGAACTACCTCCGATCTACTCGCGTCAACTCCGGGTTTGGCAGCATGCGTCGAGGGAGGAGTCCTTCCTTTCGACCGCCTCATCGCCCTCACCATCCGCCACCGCCGCCAGCTTCCTAAAAAAAAAACTACTGGATCGATCGACGGAGTATTCCTCCTAGAGGAAACAAACCAGCTCCTCGCTAGGATTTCTGACCAGGCGCTCCCCTCAGTGTCCACGGTCCACTGGGTTGGAGCCAGGGGTTGGAACCTGCCCAAAAGCTCCATAGACCCAACTATCAAGCATACCTTTAAGGCAGGCTCTAACCCTCTCGCCGTTTCCCAAGTACACAGGGACCTAATATACCGTCGCTACAACAACCATACGATCCGCTATTCCGATGGCTCGATTGCACAAGGGAGAGCTGGAATTAGGATATCCGGCCCCGATGTAAGTGTGTGCCACCATCTCCCTGACCAATGTAACATTTTCTCCACCGAGGCAGCCGCCGCCTACCTTGCCATCACCACACCGTCTAGCAAACCCATCGTCCTGTTCACGGATTCCGCCAGCGTGGTAGCCGCCCTTGACGCCGAGTACCCCACACACCCGTGGATCCAAGCCATCATCCGGTCTGCTCCACCCAACACCACCGTCGCCTGGATACCTGGTCACTGTGGGATCCAGGGTAACGTCGAGGCTGACCACCTCGCATCTTCAGGTCGATAAATGAGCAAATTAACAAGAAAAGTTCCAGACCCGGATCTGAAAACCTGGCTTTCCAAAATTACATGGGAGTCTTGGAGGCAGGACTGGCTGGACTCACGAAATCTGTTCATCCGTAAAATTAAAGATGAGACACGCCACTGGGAGGACCTACCTGACCACCGCTCTCAAGCAGGCTTCCAGTGCGCGTATCGTCGCTTGTGAGACGCACGAACAATAATCTCGCATTCATGGTCGAGTCGTGCACATGAGATGTATTTTTCTCTATATCACGATCATCCAATACGTCGCATCTCACATGCTCATAAAAGTTGTGCGACACACGACTTGGCAGCACAATACATTTCCTAAAGGGTGTGTTTCATGGTACTTAATCGCATGCGACGTCTCATGAGACGAAGCTCATGAGATTAGCTCACAAGATCTTTTCATGTACGGAGTTGTGCGTTGTGCTTTTAGATTTACATGCGAGAACACTTTTTACTTGAGTAAGCTGATGGCATTAACATTTCTGATGTGATATTTCCTATCTGCTACATGATAAGATATTTGATACATGCTCGCGAACTGTTTATATTTACAATACATACAACTAAATAGTGGGTCATGTTTGTGTCCCGGTATAATGTTATTTCGATTTATTTTGAGGTCCTCAATGAATGTACCTAATTTTATGGATTCATGGAAAAGTACATGAGAATCGGAATGAAAATATACTTTTTTTTTATCAACAACTTAAACATCACAATAAATTGCACGCAGTTGGGAAAACCACGTAAACAAAAACTTTTTTTTCGACTTTTAAACAAAAGGTTATCATTCATTAAATAAGCAATATCTTCTTCTTTTTGGCTTTAACATCCCAATCTCAATTGAAGTTACGCCATCTTTAACCGCTTCCCCCATTTTTTAGTAGAGAGCTTTCTAAACCTGGTAGGGTAGAACAGGGAATAAATGCACCCCGGGAAAAGCAGCCGATTTGGTTTTTAAAAGCTATTTCACTCTTAATTATAGGATTTTTGTGCCAAAATACTAGTTTAAGGGGAAGCAGACCGCTCCGAAAAAAAAATTACGTTTTGATTTTTCTAAAAATATTGAAAAAAGTATAAATCTAAAAAAATCACATTTTTTTCTTATTTTTTAAAGAAAATTCACGTGCAAAAACATGTTTTATAAGTCATTATGGCACAAAGTTTTACTCAAAAAACCACAAAACATCAACTTTTCGGTTTTTCTGAGAATCCAACTTTTTTTCATGATGGGATAGAAAAAAAAAATTTTGCATGTAATTTTTGACAAAAATCTAAGGAAGAAACTGATTTTCGTGGATTTTTGATAATTGTTCCCAATATTTTTAGAAAAATAAAAACGTACCGAAAATATTTTTTTATTTTTGGGCCGGTGAGCTTCCCCTTAAGTACAAAACTAGCACTGTGGCTTGTCAAATTTATAAACTTAAAACGGGAATGCTATGAAAAATTGAATCGCGCATTTTGCCCCGGGTGCATTTTGGACTGTGTATGCCTACCATTTTTGCATGCGTATATTGTGTCGTGTGACAGATATATGATATGATGATACTCTATCTGGAGTGTCGGGAAATTTTCCAACCCCGAAAAAATCCTTACAAAATTGATCATAGTTGGCCACATAATTTGAGTTGTCAGATTGCAGTTTGGCGAAATGGAAGTGGAAAAGAAGTGCACTAATTGTTTTAAAAGTTTTTTGTTAATTTTGCAACGCTATCTAAAGGTTTTTTGAAGATTAAACTAAAAATTATGATTCTTTTGCGACCAGTAGAACGAGAAATGAAAGTTCAGTTTAAAATAGGATAAGAGTAAGTTACAGTCGTTTCCCAAACTAATGTTAAATTTTCAGCTTTAGTGATTTTAAATAGCGACAAGCGACATTTGAAGATTCCCGTTTTCCAAGGCTACAAATATTGCATTAGCTGCCCATAAACTGCGAAGACTGCTTTTTAGCTGTTCTAAACCATCCCTTCCCCCGCGTAGGCAGTTCTTTTTCGATACCCTCTATATAGTTTTTAGTTTATTAATAGGCCCATACCGTAATCCGGTAAACAAGTCTTTACCCGTGAGACTAGTTCACAAAAAAGCACTCATTATTTTTATCGAAAATTTTCAGCGAATACCATGTATCTGTAGCCACTTAAGCAGTATTACACGCTCGTCAATGTGTCCGTTGTGTAGATTAAATTTCCTAGGAGTAAAGAACCTATCATCATCGCAGTAAAAAAATACGAGTAGAATGGTGGAAGAGCAACCGAAAACAACGAAAAATTCATTGAAGAACTTTTTTCTAACGTAACTGCTTTGGGTAATAGGTAAACGCCAGACCTTTACTCCATTGAACCGCAGAATTAAACATCTTTAAAAGCTCCATCACGGTAGTATCAAGCATTTGGTATTTGACTCATACGATGTGCAATACATGACGTGATTCGAGTAAGTATCAATAAGTTCTTTAATAACAAATTTACTGTTTTCATTAGTTTTGCAGCAACCAAGTAACTGAATTTGTTTCTGACTGCTTTCTAGTACAGGGATCTCCCAAACAGCGCGGTGGATTGTGTTGTTCCCCCAGTCAATCGAGTACATTTTATTGTTTGTGATTAGTTTCAATCATGCTGATACTAGTATCCTACAAAAATCCGCTCAATATGTTGGATGACAGCCGAGACATTGCGGTGGGTGGCCTGCACTACTCACCACGCTATTCAGGGGATTTAATAGATAGGGTTAGGGAACTATTCTCAGACCATGTCCCTGAGTTATATTGTCAGAGAGTACCAATGAATGAGAAACATCCACGATAGCAACAATTCTTCAAATGCAGTACTGCCAACAGGATAACACCACCATGATGCCACCATGGATTGGATTGCAAGAAAGAATTTATAAAAAAATTATTAGTTAGTCATATGATTAGCACAAAAGAGCTCAAGGTTATTCGTCACGAAGGGTCACTGTGATCAGCTGGTATTCGAAGAGCCACTTTACTGCCGTTATACGCATAAGAGTCACACGGTACATAAAGATTGTATAGAACATGGGACAGTTATGCGTATAACGGCAGTTCAGGTAACATACAATTACATATATTTGATTCAACGTAGAGAGTCCTAATAGTTGGGCCTATTCTGCGCGGCGTGTGAGGTGAGGTGACAGTGAAGTGATGGTGAAGTGACAATTGTCACCTCGGGTGAGGTGACTCTCCATTTGATTTAGTATTAGCATAGTGGAATTAAATGGAAGATAACCTTTTTTGCTGTTTTATTTAGCATTCCGCTAACAACCCAATTTCATTACTTCATTATGATGGCTACCAAGCCTTTGGGGATTTTCCTTTTAAGAGAGTTTTATAGATTTTTCTCCTTTAGCTTTCTTAAATCTTTGGTTTTCATTAGTTAGGTAGGTTCCGATTCAACACATTGTAGTTTCATTTTTATACCTATGATCTTGACTTTTTTACCTAGGGGATGAGTACTTAAGGGGGTTAGATTTTGATAAGTTCTTTAGTGGGAATGACACTGATGAAGACTGCACATTGTAGTCGAAATACGTATCTGTCATGGATACCAAAATTAATTAAGTGGAATTAAATGGAAGATAACCTTTTTTGCTGTTTTATTTAGCATTCCGCTAACAACCCAATTTCATTACTTCATTATGATGGCTACCAAGCCTTTGGGGATTTTCCTTTTTAGAGAGTTTTATAGATTTTTCTCCTTTAGCTTACTTAAATCTTTGGTTTTTATTAGTTAGGTAGGTTCCGATTCAACACATTGTAGTTTCATTTTTATACCTATGATCTTGACTTTTTTACCTAGGGGATGAGTACTTAAGGGGGTAAGATTTTGATAAGTTCTTTAGTGGGAATGACACTGATGAAGACTGCACATTGTAGTCGAAATACGTATCTGTCATGGATACCAAAATTAATTAAGTGGAATTAAATGGAAGATAACCTTTTTTGCTGTTTTATTTAGCATTCCGCTAACAACCCAATTTCATTACTTCATTATGATGGCTACCAAGCCTTTGGGGATTTTCCTTTTTGGAGAGTTTTATAGATTTTTCTCCTTTAGCTTACTTAAATCTTTGGTTTTTATTAGTTAGGTAGGTTCCGATTCAATACATTGTAGTTTCATTTTTATACCTATGATCTTGACTTTTTTACCTAGGGGATGAGTACTTAAGGGGGTTAGATTTTGATAAGTTCTTTAGTGGGAATGACACTGATGAAGACTGCACATTGTAGTCGAAATACGTATCTGTCATGGATACCAAAATTAATTAAATGGAAGATAACCTTTTTTGCTCAGTCATATGCATGTATTTATTTTGCCTCTCTGATTCCTGATAAGGCTTATATTAAAAAAATAAACATGTTATTTGAAGTATAACATTCAGATCACGACTCTCATTCAAAGATACGTTTCTTTTTAAGTTTTACTAAAATCAACCTTCTCTAAAAGGTTAGAGTTAAGGCGAACGAATGAATAGTTCAGTGTCTCCTCTTTCAATTGAGCTCTAAACTTAGTTAGCACAATCGGTAGAGCACTGTAAGTGCGTTCAACGCTAACTTGCGTGCACGGGATCGCCAGGATGGTGGAAACTAAGGAAAACAAACTTGGTTTGGCAGCTTTCGATCTAAACCACCATTCCAAAATGGTCTCCTCTTTTCCGTCGATGGTTTGCAGCTTCAACCTTGGCAGTCGAGATAAATCGTTCAGTTCGTCGATAACTTCGGATTCCTCTTTATTGTTGGTTGCATCATCCAAGGATTGCAAATATGCCTCAAATGCATCGTTTGCAACATCTCTCTTTTGAGATGTTGATGCTACTTGATTTCTACCGGAAAGATCTTGTAAATTGGTCCAGGTTTGCATCAAGAAATCCTATTGAATTGACATAAAGAGCATATTAATCGTTATTAACGCATAAATAAATTTCACATACCAAAGCCAAATCTCTTTGTTCATTAGTTATGAATGGGCTGTTTCTGAAATTAATTCGTTGGTCTACGAAAATTGCAGCAAGGAATACTTTGTTCGTCATTAACATGAGCCGTCTCTTATCCATGTTTGATAGGAGTGAAGCAGCCAGATCGCTTTCCATCGTTTTCAAAATAAACGAACTTTTTTCCCATATCAAAAAGAGGTCTCCGAAGGTCACTTGTGAATGTTGCAGTTTTACTGTAGCCTCTGCTACTGGTTTGAAGACAGTGAGAAACGTTTCTATAAAATCCCATTCTTTCGCGCTAATAACATGTTTCTCTTCGTTGTCGTTAAGCGAAACAATGAACTCTTTCTCCTTTGAAAGTGATTGCATCATGATGTAACTACTATTCCATCTTTTTGGACAGTCGAGTTTTGGTCTCCGATGCTTGCTCATGGCGAACATTTTCTTATACGGCTGCTTGCGTAACTGCTTTACAGAACAACGAATGACCGTTAGCGAAGACTTCACGGTTTTTAAGGTATCCGAAACCGCAAGCTGCAGGGTATGCTCTGCGCACCTGACGCCTTGCAGAATTCCTTCCACCAACTTAGCCCGTCCAGTATATGTAGAATCGTTTTCCTCCTCATCGACCTCCTCGCCATCATCATCATCATCATCATCATCATCGTCATCATCGTTGCTATTGTCACCATCACCATCTTCTACCAATGATTTCTCGTTATTATCACAGCTAAGAATAGCGTCCAAATCGTTTATGGCCAGATCTTGATACTTTTTCAATTTGTTTACTGTGGCATACATGTTGCTGGCGTTGTCTGTCGTGACACACAGCAAACATCGAATGTTTATTCCGAATGGTTCTAGTACGCCTAGGATCTCGATCGTGAGATTTTCCGCTGTGTGCCTGTCCTTAAGCTCCAGAACATTCAGTGTTCGAACTTTAATCAGCTTGTTTTCTGGATACTGAACGTTGACACCTAGAAACTCCCGACCCATTCGTGATGCTGTGTCTATTTTCAAGCATATCATTTTTCCGTCCATAGCATTCGTGAGATGGTTCTTATTTGCTTTGCAACATTTGTCAAGACGCTGTGTATGGACTCCGGATCTAAGTGCTTTATCTTTAAACCTTCAAATAAGAGAAAAATATGGTTTTATCTAAAACATGAATGTGGATGAAAGTCTCGCATCAAACGCAACCCTATTTTGTATTTCGTGCGAAACGAAATTCCTATAAAAAAAAAAATTTTGTATGAGAATTTCGTTTTGAACGAAATACAGATACGTGGATTAGCGATTGTTATCCACCCAAGGGTAATCTCGGGTGACGCTTTCATTGAGTGGAGCACTAATACTCACCTTCCTCAATTGGTCGGATGATCCGTTGAAATGCCGGATACCGGAAAACATTTAATGGTAAGCCGTTTGCAGTTACTAGCTCAACCATTGACTCCATGTATATCTGCTGATCCATACGAACATCAATTTTTGGGACCTTCCTGGGCGTAGACTGAGTATCGTCCTCCTCAAGAATTCCTAGTTGGATAGCTAGAGGTTTGTGTACAAGCCTGTAGTGCCGCTGGTAGCTGAATTTTCTCAGATCTTTTATTTTCTTCCCACATGTTTTGCAAGCAGCTTCTTTTCCAGCAAGATTTATATCAAACAAATCTTCATCTTTAACGATACTATTCAAAGACATAACTTAAAACACATTCCAGATACGTGATAAAAATAAACACTATGCTCAACAGCATTCGATTGGCAATAACAAACAAACTGTCAGAGTAAATTTACAAAAAGGCGCATTTCAACTCGTCAATGTATCATCAACTTAATTAATAAGTATTATGTACAGATTTACAAAAGTTAAATTTGCACGGTGACAGTGATTTACCTAACGTATAATGAAATTAATTTGGGATTAATTTGCTTGGATGTGTAGATATTCATTCTCAGAAAATTGAAACTGATTCAGTGAAACACGCTTTTTTCAAATGGTGGTCTTGCTGTTTAGTTTATTTTATTTGTCATTTCAAAGCAGAACAGAGACGTCGCATTGAGATGTCTCATTGAGATGTCTCATTGAGACGTCTCATATATTTATCTCACTATATTCCACATGTATACATTGCGAGGGAAACGAGATGAGACAACAACTTGTGAGGTGCACGACAACAATATGTGCGTGTGACGTGTCCCTCTCACAATAATAGTGTCGCGTCACCTCAGCTTGTGTTGCTCCTGACGAGACGAAGAGAAATGTGACAACCAGTTTCACAGCTCACTGTCGCATATATGTGTGCATGAGATTTCCGGAAGCCTGCCTTCAAGTGGTGATCTCCAGGTTTAGGTCAGGACACACCCGTATCTCACACAACATTACGGGAAATGGCGAATTCCACCGATCCTGTCCACTGTGCCAGATCCACCATTCGGTGGAACACTTTATATGCCACTGCCGGCAATACCAAGGAGCTAGAAACCTGTTCGACATCCCCGGCAGCATCCGAGACGCCCTCAGTGAAGATCCTTGCGGCACTACTGGCTTTCCTCCGCTAGGCAGGCCTGTTCTGTCGAATATGACTACAGCCGACCGAGACATTACCTCCGAAAGCGGACCCCTCGATGATGCATGCTGTCATACCCTCAACTCCGACCATGAGGACAACCACCTGTACACCACACCACGATCAGCCCGAACACTTTCAACAACCACGACCACAGCTAAGAACAAGGACTTCCTCTCGACCAGCCATCCCAGGAAACCCTCCACCACCCAACGTAAAATGAGGCAGCATCAAAAGACAATAACTGTATCTTAGATATCACTCTGTATCACATAAGTATTCCATATTAAAGGGACTCCCTTCTGGAGCCTCCCCCTTCAGGGGTTCCCGGAGATGAACCAGCGTCTGGCTGAAAATCTCCTTAATAAAAACAGCCAACCAACCAACCAACCTTTCAATTCCACATTAAAATGTGCTGCTTCAAACATTAGTTTGTTAATTTGCTATTTTTTAATTCTACATTTATGTTAGGCATGACTGCAGTGGCATTTTAATCATATGAGTGTTCATTAATGGATGGGCACTCACCAATTACCGTTCACAGCTTTCATATGGGTCCATATTTCAGGGCCCAGTAAGTTCTAATTAATAAAAACAAGAAAGGCTTTTGAAGCTGGTTACTCGGTTACCAACACAGAAAAATAAACAAATGCTGTAAAAGCAGCGTAGTGTCAGTTCCTGCACTGTATTAATGATAATTTGGTCCCTTTTTGGCATATTTTCGACACGATTGAAGTGCATCCACTTTGATGTGATATCAAAATTATTTTTTTGCTGTGAACATGACAGGACTGAAAACAAACATAGCCTCATTTCTAAAAATAGGATCCCGGGAAATTTATATCACCTGAATCTACAGGATGTCGAACAACACCAGGGGATGGAAGCTCTACAAATCAAATCGTAAACTTTTTTATTCACCATCATCGTCCATCAAATTCAACCCATTTATTTTCTAACGTTTAAACAACTCGTACAGATAAGAGAGCTATAGTACCCCTCCGTCGACAAGAGGACAATTCCTTTCTCTCCGTGGGCATTAATCTTACTCGTCCGGTGTACACAAGGAGAAAACACATACACAGAGTGCAACGTCTAACGTATCTCGACCCGAGTGACTCCGTGCTACGGTGCGGATTCGTACTTTCTACTCCCAGAGCGGTTATCAATATTCGATACGTTCCACTTCTACACCGTTCAGGTATGTATGTGCAACCGGAAAAAACACGCTGATACCTTTTTACTTACAATAATGGTCGTGGACCCGGACGAAGGTTGCCCTTTCTCCGCTGGCTCTATTGTGAGGAGCATAGTGCAACCGATGGACAGGAAAGTAAATTCCACACTTATCGCTTGGCTCGTTCCCCAAAGTGAGTGGTGTG
This sequence comes from Ochlerotatus camptorhynchus, assembly GCF_037179485.1. NCBI lineage: Eukaryota > Metazoa > Arthropoda > Insecta > Diptera > Culicidae > Ochlerotatus > Ochlerotatus camptorhynchus. The sequence continues at coordinate 2,000,363 of NW_027040681.1, read as the reverse complement.
GTTTTGTTCTGATCGTTACCCCGCAGACGGTCATTAGCCAGCACCAAGGGACAATAGTGATAAGGAAGAGAGCAGCCCTGATGGTACGAGAAGAATCGATTGCAATGCGAAACAGTCCCCTTCTCTAATAGCGTCGTTCAACTCTTTTTTCTAGAAACTAACGCACTTAGTGCCCTCCGAATCAAGATTTGTGATAGTTGCCTACATTGTGTACATGGCGAAGATTGGCTGTGCTATGAAGGATCTCGTTTGCAGGTTATCGTCGGACGAAAGGAACGAACGAGCGCGCGCTCCCCATCAAGCGAGTGGGGCCGTTATGTATTGAAGGGCTGAATAAAATATTATCATATCACCTCTCCGAGGTTGGCACCGTGTTGCAAATGAATGCTTTTAGCCAACACGGCACCATTTATCGGTTACCCACATTTCTCCACCGTCTTGCAGGCTCTGAACCGACTTCGAGGGCTACTTTGACGACCCTGCCGAGGGCACGGAGCTTGAAGCCTTTATCACCACAACACCGCTCTTTCAGTCACTGCTATTGCCTGCTGGGGTACTTTTCAACGAACGTTCGGCACTGGCGTGTGTAGTCTTATGGAAGAGGCGTGTTTTCTACATTATTCTACCATCAAATCAACACTCATAAAGCCAAATCATTACCAAGCGCTGTTGGTTGGAGTGGCTGTTAATTTGATAACTGGTTAGTCTCGCTGAAACCCCAAAACACCCCTGTGCAGTGCACGCAAATGGCCCCTTTGACCGCAGATAGTCACACCTCGATGGCGGGAGCTCTTGAATGAATGAAAATCCCGTACACCTTGGGCGTGATTCTGTTGTTGACCACCGTACACCGGTCAAACCGGTGCGGTGTAGTCTGCTGCTGTTGAAAACCAACCAACTAACCAACAACGGCAAGCGGTAATCCATCCAGTTCCGGACAATGAGCCGTTTGGATTTGCACCATATTTTAGGCTGTGTTTAATGGATTAACTTTATATCTTTCTGACCGAGGCGGATGATACTCCAGTCGGGGGAGCAGGTCTTCCATGCCTCTCCGACTAGCCAAACATAGTAGGGTAGAGTGGCGCACACCAGATTCATTATGCTCTGTCTTTGCACCCTAAATGGGACCTCTTTTCTCCTCTACTCTGGTGGGACTTTCGCTCCCAGCAGGATCAGCTCGTGCTGCCGCACCAGCCAGCCACCGCCCGTACCCTTGTAACTTGGATTTATGGTTATTGGTTTCTCGCAAGATTAGTTATTTATTATTTTTTTAACACCGCACTTTTCGAAGAACGCGAATAATACGGAGCTGAACGGCAGCAGCCACAGAACGAACCAGAATGGAGCAAAAAAAGGACTTCAAGTTGGATACCTGTTCGTCCGACAGGTTGTTGCCGTGCATGCGGCTCAACCGCTTTAATCTGCACCATGCCGCAGCGGTCTATTTTGCTACAATTTTCGTTTCAGTTCTCCAGTTTTGCTTTTTTCTCTTCACTTCCTGGCAGCAACATTAGATTAGAGCCGATGTTAGTCTTTTTGAGTGGATTCTAAGAATGTGAAATGCTGCTGTGATTAGATTTGGGATGCTTATAACCACAGTATAACTGGCACTCAGTGCTAGTCGAGGCTAGTGACGGTCTAGTATAAGAGAGAAGCGGATTCAAAACAAACCCGCCTGGGCAACCTATGCCTTGGTAATTTCCAGCAACACTGCGCATGCTATCGAGATAGGCGCTGATCGATTGGCTCTGGCTTTGTCAAATCATTTGGCTCAAAACCAGCCACTCTACTCCCATCTTATACTAGACCCTCTCTAGTCGAGCCCATTTGCGTATTGAAAGTGAAAAAAATAATAAATCAGTTAGTATTTTTTTAGGAACAATCTGGTTAAATAGAATACACATAATTTCTAGACCAACAATTGATTAAATAGGTAGAACAACCAAACGTAAACAATTCTATTAAATGCACAATTCCAGATAATCAAAACACACCCCCGCAAACTCACATTGCCATTCGATAAAGGAAGTTTGAGCGAGCAGATGCTGGTGTTAATTCGCTTGGATGTGTTTTGATTGTCGAGAAAACACTTTGGCACCGGCAAATTTTTTAAAAAATTTGGGCATTTTGAGATATTTGCATTTGAAGTTTTCAAATTAAAATGTCGCTGAGTTGGCAACACTGTAGAAAAATACAATTACAAAATTAGATTGTAACTTCAAAAGGGGTACTTGATGTCGTAAACAAATTTCTTCGGTTCCAGAGATATGTTAAATTGAAAATTGATGTTTATTAAAAATCTGAACAAAGGGGAGAAGTTCTCAGAGCCGGAAGGTAGGCCAATTGACGTAAAATTTTGGATTTTTTTTTGTTTAAGCCTAAAATAAATAGACCCAACAATTTTGGTTTAAATCGTAGAGGTCGATGCAATTGCTCGGTCACTTTAGATATAGAATAGCAGAGCATAGCATATGCGATTGTTCAAATCGTGGGTGGCTCTATAATGATCAACCAATCGCATTATACACCTGGCCACATCCTTAAAATTGCAGCGGTTAGGACGGAAAAAAATGCTGCCTGTCTTTTCATGTTTTCGAAGCTGTTTCATCAATCATCCTCGCCATTACTATTCAGCACGCGTTTCCTTTTAATACCGGAGCATCGAGGCCATCCATTCTACAATATGTTACCATCTGCGAAGCACTTTATTACTTTTATTTTTCAGCGAACTCCTTGCACTTTTTCATCCGTCAAAACTGAAGCGACCTCAGACTCGACTGCACTTTTTGCATGTTTACAACACATTAGAACTTTCGATTTATCAACTAGTAGAGATCATCCGTTTTCATAACAAAACACTCGATCATTGTGTGTTGGTGTCATCCCGAATCGATCCGGAACGATGGTATTGGTGCCGACAACGACGGTCACGCAAAAAGGAAACATCAACAGGAAAATGACAGCAAAGAAGCCATCCAAGTGAAATGACCTCCCCGGAAGGACTCAATTATGCTTATCGTCTTGGATCGGGCACTTTCCCGGCGAATTTTAATACGTTCCATTGCACCGTTAGTAGCACTTCACGTTTGCACTGGTTCCAACCGGATTCGGTTCCGTTTGATAGAGATTAGAAAAATAAAAATAAAAGGAAGATCTCTCCGGATATGTTTTAAAGGAATCCATGACATCACGATGATTTCGAATAGCTTCCATAGATACAGTCAGGAATCCTTATTGCCGGGGTAACGGGGGCGTGAATAAGGAACCGCGAATAAGGATACCCACAGCTTATGGGATTTTCACTAATGGGGGCTGTAGTGGATTATCTCATTTGTTTCAATACATAAAGCTATACTGTCTTCGACAAAGTTGCTGTACTGGGCTAGACCAACTGTACCATTGGATTCAGGTTAAATTGGGAACTACGCCGCTAGAGGCGCTTCACTTTTATGTTACTTATGACGGGTGCTATAATATATGGATCATATTTCCAACATAGAATATTTCGTGATCCTGACCATATAGAAAGTTACTGTCTTCAGCAAAGTTGTTTAGGTGATTAAGTCCTTTTGGATAGTGGCCATATTAGTGCAGAACTCTCTCACTACGCAGCGCTAGTGTGCATGTGCAATTCCTATATAAACTGTATCTCGAGAGCCTGGCCATATAGAAAGTTGCTGTTTTGAGCAAAGTTGTGCAGGTGATCAAGTCCTTTTGGATGGTGGCCATATTAGTTTAGAACTCTCTCACTACGCAGCGCTAGTGTGCATGTGCAATTCCTATATAAACTGTATCTCGAGAGCCTGGCCTTATAGAACATTGCTGTTTTCAGCAAAGTTGTTCAGGTGACCAAGTCCTTTCGGATGGTGGCCATATTAGTTCAGAACTCTCTCACTACGCAGCGCTAGTGTGCATGTGCAATTCCTATATAAACTGTATCTCGAGAGCCTGGCCATATAGAAAGTTGCTGTTTTCAGCAAAGTTGGGCAGGTGATCAAGTCCTTTTGGATGGTGGCCATATTAGTTTAGAACTCTCTCACTACGCAGCGCTAGTGTGCATGTGCAATTCCTATATAAACTGTATCTCGAGAGCCTGGCCATATAGAAAGTTGCTGTTTTCAGCAGAGTTGTGCAGGTGAGCAAGTCCTTTCGGATGATGTTCATATTAGTTTAGAACTCTCTCACTACGCAGCGCTAGTGTGCATGTGCAATTCCTATATAAACTGTATCTCGAGAGCCTGGCCATATAGAAAGTTGCTGTTTTCAGCAGAGTTGTGCAGGTGAGCAAGTCCTTTCGGATGATGTTCATATTAGTTCAGAACACGCTCACTACGCGGCGCTAGTGTGCAAGTAAATTTCCTGTATAAGCTGTATCTCGAGAACCTGGCCATATAGAAGGTTACTGTCTTGAGCAAAGTTGTTCAAGTGACTAAGTCCTTTCGGATGATCGTCATATTATTTCAGAACTCTCACACTACGCGGCGCTAGTGTACACATGAACTTCCTTAATATGTTATGTCTCCAAAGCTTTTCCATATAAGATATTGCTGTGCAATGTGAGAACAGGAACCGGAAAAGGGATGACGTGTAGAGGCCGGAAATCGATGCCAGACGTCATTTTGGAATCCAAGATGGCGGCCATCGGGTCAAGAAAAACTGTCAAATACCCTACCATATGGGTATTTCCGGATAGGGAACGACGTGTAGAGGCCGGAAATCGATGTCAGACGCCATTTTGGAATCCAAGATGGTTGCCATCAGTTCAAGAAAAACTGTCAAATACCCTACAACATGGGTATTTTCGGATAGGAGATGACATGTAGAGACCGGAAATCGATGTCAGATGCCATTTTGTAATCCAAGATGGCGGCCATCGGGTCAAGAAAAACTGTCAAATACTCTACAATATAAGTATTTCCGGATAGGAGATGATGTGTAGAGAAATCGATGTCAGATGCCATTTTGTAATCCAAGATGGCGACCATTGGTTCAAGAAAAACTGTCAAATACCCTACAATATGGATATTTTTGGAAGAAGACGACGTGTAGGATGGTTGTTCGGTACAACCTAATCAGATCTTCCGGGTGTGCTCCCCACCAAGTTCCGGTAATTTTACGAAGAACATTAATTGTTTGCTGGCATTTTTGTTTCAGATACGCAATATGTTTTCCCCATGTGCATTTGGAATCAAACCAGACACCCAAATACTTGAAAGATATACTTTGAGTGATTGTTCTACCCTTTAGTTGAAGCTGTAACTGTGCAGGATGATGCTTCCTAGAAAAAACAACCAACTCAGTTTTTTCCGGAGAGAATTCGATACCCAGCTTCATAGCCCAAGTAGACAAATTGTCTAAGGAATCTTGCAATGGTCCTTGCAGGTCCGGTGCACTTGGCCCTATAACGGACACAACGCCATCATCTGCAAGCTGCCTTAGCGAGCAATTTTCATCAAGACAACCATCAATGTCTTTTACATAAAAATTATAAAGAAGGGGGCTTAAACATGAACCCTGGGGGAGACCCATGTAACTAATTCGTGAAGTTGTCGAGTTTCCATGAGAAAAGCTCATATATTTCTCAGACAACAAGTTGCTCAAATAGTTGTTCATAATTGGTGAAAGCCCACTATCGTGGAGTTTATCCGAAAGGACATCGATACAAACAGAATCAAAAGCCCCCTTAATGTCCAAGAAAACTGAACCCATTTGCTGTTTTTGCGCATAGGCCAGTTGAATTTCAGTTGAAAGCAACGCAAGACAGTCGCTCGTTCCTTTTCCTCTCCGAAATCCAAATTGCGTATCTGAAAGTAAACCATTCGACTCGACCCATTGGTCTAGACGAAAAAGAATCATTTTCTCCAACAATTTCCGTATACAGGACAGCATCGCGATGGGACGGTACGAGTTATAATCCGACACGAGTTTACTGGGTTTTCGAATGGCGATAACTCTTACTTGCCTCCAGTCATCCGGAACAATGTTGTGCTCCAGAAATTGATTGAATAAGTTCAACAAGCGTCTCTTCGCGACGTCTGGAAGATTTTTAAGCAAGTTGAACTTGATTCTATCCATTCCTGGAGCTGAGTTGTTACATGATAGGAGAGCAAGTGAGAATTCCACCATCGAAAACGGGGAATCTATTTCGTTACTACCCGACGGACGATCACGAACGTTGGTTTGAACCGACATCAAATCCGGGCAAACTTTCCGCGCGAAGCTGAATATCCAACTGTCTGAGTACTCCTTGTCTTCGTTGACCGGTGATGACGTGTTTCGCATTCTCCTGCCGACATTCCAGAGTGTTCTCATGGAAGTCTCTCGCGACAAACCATCGACGAACCGACGCCAGTAACCTCGTTTTTTGGCTTTAATCAAGCTCTTAAAAGTTTTCTCGAGGTCGGTGTACCGCTCGAAATCCCCGACCATACCGTGTCTGCGGAAGCGTTTAAACGCGGTGGACTTCTCGCTGTTTGCGTCGGTGCAATCCTTATCCCACCACGGAGTGAGAGGTCGTTTGCGAACGGAACCACCCGGAACGCATTTCGTCTGTGCTTGAAGAGCGCAGTCATAAGTCGCGATAAAAAGGAGTACTCGTCCAGCGGAGGGAGTATCTCAACCGAATCAGTACCACCGAGAACCGGGGATGCAAATTTTTGCCAGTCGATGTTTTTCGTGAGGTCGTACCGTACCGAGCGAGTGGAAGATGAACCATTGGTAATAGAAATTTTGATTGGCAAGTGGTCACTACCGTAGGGATCTTGAATTACTTTCCACGAGCAATCCAACGATAGTGAACTCGAACTAAGGGAGAGGTCTAATCCACTTTCCCTTGCTGGAGGTTTGACCACTCGTGTTACTTCCCCAGTGTTTAGAATTGTCATATTGAAGTTATCGCAAAGGTTGTATATCAGGGTTGAGCGGTTGTCATCGTACAGTTCCCCCCAGCCTGTACCGTGGGAGTTAAAATCTCCTAAGATCAACCGAGGCTCAGATAAAGCTGAGCAGATATCTGAGAGACCTTGGCGAGAAATCGCAGTTCTTGGAGGAAGATATACTGAGGCAATACTGAGGCTTTTACCTCGAATATTTACCTGACATGCGACAACTTCAATGCCTGTCACGGAGGGCAGATCGATTCTATGAAAGGAATGGAGCTTATTAATCCCGAGAAGCACCCCTCCATACGAATCTGCTCGATCAAGGCGAATAATGTTAAAATCGTGGAAAAGGAGATCGTTGTCTGAAGAAAGCCATGTTTCACAAAGAGCAAATGCATCACAAAGTGAGTTGTGAACTAAAAATTTGAATGTGTCAAGTTTCGGTATAAGACTTCTACAGTTCCACTGAAGAATAGAGATCATATCCCCGACCTCATTCGAAAAATTATCCATCAAAGGATATGATCGATGCAAGGAAGGACCACCTAGAAGCTAGTTGCTTCAAAAGAGTTTTCACAAATGGAATCACTAAATTAATAATGTTCCGAGTTGAGTCAGAGACGTTGAATATATTGAAGATGCTCTCCACAATTCCAGAAAACGTAAACATGGCATCATGTTCTTGCTGATTATTCAGCTGTTTTTCTGGCTGAAAAACTGGGATATCTGGGGTTTTAGATGATCCCGGAAGTGGCGGAAAGCCTTTATTAAAATTACAAGATTTAAATCTCGGTGGTGGGGGTTTCGGTACATTTCCGCTACCTCTTAAATTTGTCAAGGTAGCTTGGGAGTCCATACGAGAGGTCTAACGGGGATTTTGAGTGACGTTTTTTCTTAATCGCTTTCTCGTGTTGCCTTTAAAGACAAAGGGACTACCTTCACCAACCTCTGAGTCAGAGCCCTGATCATCATCTGGCAAAATGGAGTATTTGTTTTTGGTTTTTGGGGTGATTTGGCAAGATGAAGCGGTGTTTTTTAAGAGTTCTGCAAGTGACCTCTTGGAGCGAGCTTGCAAAGACCGCTTAAGTTTTTCTCCCTGCTGTTTGTACTTCGGGCAATCAACCAAAGCATGCAGAGTATCCTTGCAGTAAACACATTTTGCGGTAGCCCGGCAAGGACCATCTGCATGCAGCTCGCCACATTGATCGCAGCTCAGTTTGTTGGAGCAGAAGTCAGCGGTGTGACCAAGTTGCTTGCATTTTGAGCAGTTCATTACCCGCGGTACAAACAAGCGTACAGGCAGTCGAACCTTCCCAATTACGACGTAGTCAGGTAGCGCCGATCCTGAAAAGGTCACACGGAACGAGTCTGACAGAGAGTACGTTTTATTCGTGCCAATGAGAGACACTGATTGCATTTGGATGCAATCCAGAATCTTCACTTTCGGAAGGGCACGGTTTTTAAAAATACCGCAAGTTAGACTCGCTTCGGTGACCACTCCTTCGATTTTTACGTCGCAACTGGGGATGTAGACTCGATATTCCATCGTAAAAAGCTCATAGGCAACAATCCGGTTTGCCTGTTTCAGGTCATCAACGGTAACGCGCAGTTTGTTTGGCGTCACCTTAAATATATCGGTTACGGCCGAAAAATGTTTTGTCAGATCCTTCGAAATCCGAGAAATATTCAAAGGTTTTTGTTTGGGCCGGAAAAAAACAACCCACGGACCTTTTGAGCCGCTTGGGTAAGCTTTATGGCGGGGGGTCGCAGAAATTTTTAAGGGAACGGTTGGAGTAGGGGGAACAGGTGGACGAGGGAGCGATGGTGGAGAAGGGGGGGCAGGGTGTGCAGGAGGCTGTTGTTTAGACATCACCTTTGGATAAGCACCAGTGCTCGTTTTGGGGTCCGAAGTCCCCTGAGGTATCCATTTTCTCTTCAGTGAGAAGTAGATTTTCGAATGATGGAGATTTAACAGACTCATCATCGGAGATATCTGCTATCGAAATACCCCCGCCATCATTGGTTTTATCCATTGCGGGGCCTTAAGTACCTCCGCAACAGATTTCGACATAAACAAGAAGAAAAAAAATATGCGTAAAGTAAACAAAAAAAAATAAATAAAACAATAATAAAAAAAAATATACAAAAAAAAAAACTTATCCAGAAAGTATAACACATGTGAAAAAAAAGGAAAAAAATGAAAACTTTTTCAGGAAAAAAAAATGTGTCAGAAAAGTTAATCAACACTATAAGGAGATTAATCAGATTGAAAAAAAAATCACAAGTAAAAAAGTAAAAGAAAAAAAAATGAAAACTTTTTCAGGAATAAAAAACAAAAGGTGTTAGAAAAGTTAATCAACGCTGTATGGAGATTAATCAGGTTGCGGAGAACGGAAGATAACCGTTTGTTAAAGCCGGGGCACAATAGATACGTTTTCGGGTTTTTTGACAGATAATGCATGGGCTAACTGTCAACAAACCTGAAAACGTATCTATTGTGCGCCGGCCTTTACTTAGCTCTCCACACAAGCGCACGGAGTGTGGCTGATGACGATGATCTACTGATGTGAGCATGATGGTGATGATCGTTCTATTGTTGCCCTCGAGTGTTTGCAACAAAGCACCGGCTGGCTCGCCGGCTGGTGAACTCGATGACCTTGATGTTGCAGTGGCGTGGTGTGATGAAATTTGTTGGCTAAAGATGAACAGCTCATCTGCCGGTCTCGGCCGGAAATGACTGCTTCCTTTCTCGAACGGTTGTGCGGCAAATGCAATTCCGCGATGCTCACTACACTTTTGTATACTACAAAACCACTCAGTATTAAAGCGGATTGAAAAAAAAAACCTCAATAGGGAAAAAAAACTAGTACTGATAACGGAGTGCAAGCTACACTAGACCGAAACAGTCGAACGTTCAATGCGGAATGTCTACAAACCATAAAAACAAAACGAATACAATCGATGTTTTTCAATACAAAATCCCAATTTATCATTATATTTTTCCTAAAAAATATTTTTAATTACCTTTCATTTGATATTTGAATATCTCTGGAACCGGTTTACGATATCAAAAAATATTCTAAAAGTTCTATGTCCCACCCACATCTTTGAAAGTGGACGTGAGTGTGTGAACGACGTTGACTTTTTTGATTTTAATAGTTAATCGGTAAAATTTTCAGGTTGACCCATATTTATGTAGATCTGTTGTAAATTTTCAAAATGCATTAATGTACAAATAAAAATGAAAATCTGATTTCAATGATTCTGACTCATCTTTTCTCAGTTCTCAATTTCGACTTCACGGCCATTTAATCTGACTCAATCCCATATTTGAGAGACTTTTATTAATATTTGCGTAAAACTATACCCAGTCTATGAGTGACCATATGGTTTTTGCGAATTTCAAATGTGAGGCACATTCAACAACCGTGTAGCCGTGAATCATTTCATTTCACACTGTTCACTGTACACTGTCCGGAATCCTCCATATTTATCGTGGCCTTCTTCATATCCGATATTGGATTCAACTAATTTGAGGTCCCCTATTAATAATTTAATACATTATCGATAAACGTGAAGCAGTAAGCTTCCAGGGTGTGTTGCTCATTTTTCTAACTCTCCCTACCTGCTGTTGCCCGGTATGTTCCATTCATTAGCCCTGTTGTCATTTTTTTGTTTTGTTTTCGATGATATATGCTCACCGGGTTTGGCACAGCAGTTGGCTCTCTGGCGCTATAATAAATATATCATTCGTAATTAAGTTTTCCAAAATAAAAAAGGGAAAAAGAAGGTGAAACGATGAAACACCGCTTCCCGGGGTAGGTATCTACCGTGCTGGATGGCTAGATTTGCTTTGTTTTTTTTTTGCCTTTCCAGTTCCTATACTTGGCCCGAGGGTCCCGGTCTCGCAAACTTATAACAAAAGCTCACTCGTTGTTGAAATTTTAGCACATGTGAGAAATAATAGAAACACGATGAGTAATGATGACTACATCGTCGGAACAGGACGGTAGGTATCAAGCTGTGGTGGAGCGGTGTTGGACTTGTTGGAAAATTCCTGGAAGTTCCAGGTCTTGAAATTATTCGGTCGCAAACTTTGGTTTCTTCTTGAATTTCTTTCCAAACATCACAGGTGACGGTATGTCGTACCGCAGGTGGTTCCTGTTGCACAACAATACGTGCTGATATGGAACGATGTTGATACGGATAGCAGCTGTGGAAGAAGGGCAAACTTTTCGCTACCGAAGTGCAATAAAAAGTTGCACCAAACTCTGTAATCAGAAGACGTATAATTACTTCATCTAAGTCGAATGCAGGCGGGAATGTGTGCCGAAAGAGTCCGCCGCCCCGGAAGCCATAAATCCCGCATGATGCTTATTATCGGATGGAAACAAAACTTTGGCTGCTCCCTGATGTGTGTGTGTGTGTGTGTGTGTGCATGTGGTGGTGGATGATGCCTTGGAGCGATCTAATAACAGCGGCGTCGTTGTTGCGGTGCGGCGGCTGTTAGTGGGAAAGCGAAAATCTTAATTGTGCGTGAAATGTAACATCTCATCTTGTTTTGGTATTCGCCTCTGGGTGGAAAAACTTTTCCGATTATTGTGGCATGTGTGTATTTTCAGGAACTTTATTTCAGGAAGGGGGTTTTAGTATTAAGGAATTTAAATTGTAATTCAAGATAGTAAGAATATTGAATAATAGAAATAAGGTGATGTTTCACTGACGATCGAGAGTAATTAAAAAATGTTTCACAAAAACAACTGTCATTTTCATTTTCGGAAACTTTTCAATTTTGTTTTTAAAATTTGAACCCTTCAATTAATTCTCGAGTGATTTTTCATTAAGTCGTAGGTAACATTTGGTCAATACATCGAAAATCTAAAATAGCAAAATTTGATGATGATGATGATGATAGTAGCAAGACAACTGTCAGTAGACAGTGGACTATCCTTGCTGTTTGACTTGATAAAGTTTAATAACCTCTAATTGTACTCAACCTGCAATTTTATGAAGGGCCAACAACGGTTTGGGTGAATCCGTGGGCATTACCGGTTGATGAAATAAATAAACAAATATCACCCACGCTCATCCACAGGATAAACGAGAATCTTCTTCCAACAATAGGATCATACAACCGGGTGCCTGGTGAACCCTTCCGTACCCAGTTTATAATGTTTCATATAATAATGGAATGAAAGTTACAAGAAAAATAAAGGAAATATATCACCCGATATATTGCAAAGGAATCCATGACATCACGATGATTTCGAAGAGCTCCCATAGATATGTTGCCTTCCTCACACAGCAGCGGAAACCCCCAACAACCACGAAAACATTATAACTGCTCTGACTAGAGGGATCTGAGCAGAGAAAAAAATAGCTACTACCACTTTCCATCACCAATAACTACACAAGGCTGGCAAATGACTGGGATAATGCGTACCACCGGTACTTCGCGTACTTGAAGGTTATAAAATAGACCCGTCACGCAAGTGAAAGTGGTCCTAGCCTCTTGCCCAATAATTCCTATCCCTTCCTCCCCGCGGCGCCGGCTGGGGTACGAGTAACCTTAGGGAACCCGAGTAGCACACTTCCACTACAATAAGTTGCAGCAACTTGTTTATGACTGAAATAAGTCGTTTAGAAGTTTCCACAACCGTTTAGAGATAAACGTGCTACTAGGGAAGATCGGGTAACCAACCCCGGTGGAAACTTTGGTCGTATGTTGACAGGGAAGGGGGAGCTGCATCCTTTTCGGAGGATGTGGCTTACAAAACCCGAGCGTCTGTTCTCCATGTTAGGGGCAGCTCAAACAGCGCCTGACTGGCATCCAGCGGCTGAAAACGAAATGCTTCTCCCCGAAAGCTATACCCAAGATGGCAGTCCCATCACGGTGGATAGGAGACCTTAGGCCAACCACCTTCTGTCTTCAAAACCTTCAAAATGTAACAGAAACCTATAGTGAAAGAATACGAACTGATTTTATAGCAACGACTTATAGCGCTAAACAACGGACAAGAATTGGAACATGGAATGTACTGACGCTAGCCCAACAGTGTAAACTGGCACAACTCGCCAGTGAGGCCGCTGGCCGAACTTTGGAGAACACTAGCTGCCTTCGGGACAGGATCTTTTATATTCTGGTATGCGAAGTGAAAACGCTCCACAACATCGTTGAGCTGGCTTTCTGCTTAGCGCCCAAGCACAGGCTGCGCTCATCTAGTGGGAACCTATCAATCAGAGAATAATCGTTGCCAGGTTCAAAACACGGGTCCGAAACCTTACCATAATCCAATGTTATGCGCCAAACGATGCTGCCGAATTGCAGGTCAAAGAGAACTTTTACAGTCAACTGAATGCTGCCATGGATAAGACTTCAAGAGGTGATATCAAGATCTACACAGGCGACTTCAATGCGAGGATATGAGCGAGAACGGCGAGCTGCTTGCAGAGTTTTGTGGCAACAACGACATGGTGATCGGGGGTTCGCTCTTCCCCCATCGCCCAGTGCATAAAGTCACATGGGTCTCCCGTGATGGATATACAGAGAACCAAATCGACCACATCTGCATCAGCCGAAAATGAAGACGGAGTCTTCTTGATGTTCGGAATAAACGCAACGCTGACATCGCGTCTGACCATCATCTCCACCTCCATCATCAGGAGCGGAGAGAAGCAAAAGCCGTGATAGAGCGAGCAAGGACCCGAGGCCCGTCAGCGGTATTTGGCTTTAGAGAGAGAAGTTAAGCGCTCCTGTATACGGGACAAGCGAGCGTGGGTGGACTCCCTGGGTGATGAAGGGGAGAAAGCCGCAGCAACTGGCGATATCCGCCTCCTCTATCACGATGCCTGAGCGGGGCTAGGATGAACCCAAGGATGCCTGTGAAAGACGCGACTGGACAGTTGCTCACCGACCCCACTGACCAGTTGAAACGTTGGTTTGAGCACTAGGAACAACTTCTCGAAGTTTCAACGGTCAACCAACCATCAACATCTCGGCATGATCCGCCAAGGGTGAGGCGCGTTACTCGCATCAACACTGAAGCTCCATCATTGCAGGAGATAGAAGCAGCCATCCAAAGTATGAAGTCTAACAAAGCCCCGGGGGTCGATCGCATATCAGCAGAGATGCTCAAAGCTGACACCATGCTATTCTCACAAATGTTGCATCAACTATTCGTCGATATCTGGAACACCGCCCCACGATCCCCAAGAAGGGGGATCCAACTGTATGCGACAACTGGCGAGGCATCATGTTACTGTGTATTGTTCTCAAAGTTCTGTGTAAAGTTATCCTCAATCGGATACAAGAGAAGATCGTCGCGACTCTTCGACGACAGCAGGCAGGATTCCGTACTGGAAGATCCATATTGTCACGCTCCACATCATCTTGGAGCAGGTCAATGAGTTCCGAGAGTCCCTGTACTTGGTATTCATATACTACGAAAAAGCTTTCGACCGACTAAACCACGAAACCTTGTGGGGCGCTCTGAGACGCAAGGGAGTCCCTGATAAGATCGTCAACCTTATCGAAGCGCAGTACGAAGCTTTCTCATGCAGAGTGTTGCACAACGGAGCTTTGTCTGACCCGATTCGGGTAATCACGGGTGTGAGGCAAGGATGTATATTATCACCGCTACTGTTCCTCATCATCGTAATCGATGAGATCATGGTTGGAGCCGTTGACCGTGTACCGAGCCGTGGCTGTGGCAGCCTATTACCATGGAGCATCTCAACGACTTCGATTTGGCTGATGATGTTGCGTTATTAGCACAACGGCGCTCTAACATGCAGAGTAAGCTCGACGACCTTGTGGAACGCTCCTCTGAAGCAGGTCTAACCATCAACGTCAACAAAACCAAATCGTTGGATGTCAACACGGAAAACCGTTCCAATTTTACGATAGCTGGGCAGGCAGTGGAGAAAGTCGAAAGCTTTCAATATCTTGGCAGCCAGATAGCGTCGGATGATGGCACCAAGCGCGACATAGGTGCACGGATTAAGATGGCGAGGGCTGCTTTTGCCAGTTTGCGAAATGTATGGAGAGTGAATCAGATCAGTCCACGCACCAAAATCCGATTTCTTAACTCGAACGTGAAGTCTGTGCTGTTATACGCCAGTGAAACATGATGTGTATCAGCGGAGAACACTCAGAAGCTGCAGGTGTTTATCAACCGATACCTGCGGTACATAATTAGTGCCTGGTGGCCTCACAATTGAATCTTAAATTCCGAGCTTCATCGTTTGTGCCATCAGAAGCCGATAGAGACAGAAATTCATGAACGGAAGTGGAGGTGGGTCGGCCACACACTACGAGGGAGCGGAAACGAAATCTGCAAGCAAGCACTGGACTGGAATCCAGCAGGACATCGCAGCAGAGGCAGACCCATAGGCTCGTGGCGGCGGAGCCTAAGCAGTGAAATTAAGAACGTTGACCGAAATTTTGACTTGGGCACAGGTCAAGGCCAAAGCTAGTAATCGCGCAGGATGGAAATCTTTCACAAAGGCTCTTTGCACCCCTGGAGGTGCGCAGGATCGTTAAGTAAATAAGTAATAACTACACAATGGCTTCAGTTCATCAGTACACAGCCTGGAAAACGCAGCGCCTGCCCCTCACTGGCCGAATCAACTTTCGACCAATCCGTGTCATAAATTGCCTTGCTTCTTCCAATTGTTTTTCCTTTAGCAACGCTCGCGCTTGGCCTCCTCTTCATTCTTTATCCACTCCTGTAAAGTATCCTCCGAATTTGCAGTAGTAATACGCATCATTTTCACTTTTGAAAACAGGCGGCTGCTGTTTTTCAGCAGCGCTTGTTTCTTCCACAGTGTTCTTTTCGGCGCTAAGTGTTGCTGAATAACATAAACATGAAAAGTGCTTTTTCAACAACTAAAAACCTGTACTTAGCTAAAAAACTATGCTAGCGCTACTTTGGAAGCATTTTTACAGTCAACTAGGTTTAATTTTAGACGTTTGCAGATTTACAGCTTTTACTCCGCTCCTTTACAGAGCTGAATTGACTAGTCGAGAAAAGTGATTCATGTACACTATTATAAATCCTCTACTCAGGGATCTTGTTGTAGAAGGGCATGTAGCTTTATTTACGTCAGTTCAATGGGTTTACCTATGCTAAGTTGGTAGTGGCGAGGTTTAAAATGTGATCACCTCGAGTTCGATTCCAGGTTCCGGTGCAGGGTAACAATTTGCTGATGTGCTTATAACTAGTTTCGGTTAGTTTGATTAGCTGTAAAATTAAATTAATAAATTCCTTCAACAAAAAGTGTAACCAATATTTATCCTTGCTTCAAGATAATGCTGTGTAGTGATTATTGGACAATCGAGAAAAGGTTAAATAAGTGCCTAAACAACTAAACAGTAGAATAACAGCTGTATAGAAGCATAAACGAATATGCAACAAATAAAAAAACTTCCCCACACAAATATTAAGGCAGCAAACCGTTAACTACTTTAAAAATGAACACCTTAGTCAAACATACAATCCTTTCACCGACAACCATTTTAAAGCGTCGAGCATAAAAGTTGTGGAAGTGAGTCTATTTCCTCTTACAATCAAACATATTGTTTTACTCTGCAAGCGCTGTAATCTCAATATGTATCTTGCATTGGCTAGAAATAAAATGGAAGGGAGAAGACGAGAGATGATTGATTTGTATAGCTGTATTTTACTGGCAATAGTTAAATCGTTTTTCAATCGACATAGAATTCCATATTTCTTGGCAATTTTATTGATGACGTTGCCAATGTGAGAGTGCAACTTAAGTTTGTCATCAATAATCACGTCTAGATATTTAATCTCCCGAACGCGATCAATAGCTTCACCATCAATTACAACGGAGACGGTATCATTTACTCGATTCCGTGAAATTACCATGAATTTAGTTTTACTTGTATTCAAGTGTGAGACGGCAACTTCTAAATTCTTTGCTGCAATGAATAACACAGTATCATCTGCAACAAAATTAATGTCGCAAAATCAGTGATGGAAAAGTTCGCGAAAACTCACTATGACTCGCGAACTTTTCCCTTGGTGAACTTCGTGAAATATCGCGAACTTTTCCAACACTGCGCAAAATCGTAAAACACGTCACAAGTCATTAATATACATAATTAATAAAAAGGGGCCCTTATACACTTTCTTGTGGCACTCCAAGCTTATTCCCTACGGGATTTCAAACAGAATAATTTTAAACAGTCCGTTGAGTCCTGTCACACAAATAGCTTTCAAACCATTTATATGCAGCACTCGTAATTCTAATGTGCTTGATTGATCGTAACAATAAGGGCCCAGAAATTATTTCAAAAGCGCATTTTAGTAAAAAGCAAGTCTGACTGAGAATTTCAAAATAAACGTGAGTGTCACTAGTATCCAATCTTCGAAGTATACCGTGACAACGCTGACACTATCGCTAATGCTAAATCGGATTTGTACTTAAAATAAATAATTTTTGAGCTTCAGGAAATCGAAAATCTTCAACAAATCCTGCTCAAGAGCAGTTGTTAACATCATCGGTGAGGTTGCCGCTGCGATCGAAATCTAGTAACAGCAAGTTGAACAAGAATTTCGTTGTAATTGTTTTGTGCAATGAGGAGCTCGGTGGCCTTGTGGCAACGGATTTTGCTCACTGAGCTGAAAATCATGTTTTCAAACTCAAGCTCCTTCACATTATAGAGTTATACTTTAAATCGGATTTCTATAATAATATGATTTAAATCGAAATGAAATTTGGTTGAAGAGACAGGTAAGGCCGCTGCCAGGATAAAAACCTAGTGACTCCCACTCCCTCAGATATTAATTGAGAGCTTTCGATGCTGTACCATTTTTGAATTGGTATACATTAGACCTGTTCATTTTAAACAAAATATTCGGAATGTAACGGGTCAACCGTGATTACTGTTCGTCATGTTAATTTGAACTTTTGTGCAAATTTTCAGCAAAATCGGTGTTGATTTAGAGGTGCTTCTAGTTAATTCTATGTTTTCAAGGTAATTTACGGCTTATAATATTTGTATCTCGAGACTGAAACAACGAAAGCTGCTGTAACAGCTTTCATAGCAAAGCTTAATGTGTTATCTACCAACTTTGTAGATAATTGCTGTTATGGTTCGAGTGACACTTGCCTTTGATAAAAAAACACGTCTACTGAGGATTCATATTTATGAAAAAATCATATATCAATGAAACAGTCATCGGTCGTCATTGAAAAGCAATGCAACTATGTTCTGTCAATCTAATTAACTTTTATTGGTTCGGTTGTCTTGTGAATTTTAGCTAAAACGGCCTCTTTTCTGATTTTTATCTCTCAATCTATGAAATATACACGAAAACTATGTTGGAACGAAACTTCTAGAACAATATGAGGAACATTATGCCGTACACTACACATTTTTATATCATATGGGTGTAAAATTCGTAGAACAAATACTTTAAAATTCTTCACTTTTTAAGATATCTTCGAGCATGAAACTAAGTCAAACTTCAATAAAATCACTTCGAATAGTCAACCTTTGGTTACAAAGTTGATACATAACACATTAAACTTTGCTATGAAAGTTGTTACAGCAGCTTTCGTTCTTTCAGTCTCGAGATACAAATATTGTAAGCCGTAAATTACCTCAAAAACATAAAATTAACTT
This sequence comes from Ochlerotatus camptorhynchus, assembly GCF_037179485.1. Classification (NCBI taxonomy): domain Eukaryota; kingdom Metazoa; phylum Arthropoda; class Insecta; order Diptera; family Culicidae; genus Ochlerotatus; species Ochlerotatus camptorhynchus. The sequence continues at coordinate 1,981,826 of NW_027040681.1, read as the reverse complement.
GAAGCACTTCTAAATCATCACCGATTTTGATGAAAATTTGCACAGAAGTTCAAATTAACATGACGAACAGTAATCACGGTTGACCCGTTACATTCCGAACATTTCGTTTAAAATGAACAGGTCTAGTATACATGTGTGGCAAGCAGGGATGGAAAATCATTTACATTCATTTCGTGCATTCATTTACATTCATTTGCCCCTATTTTTTTCATCAACAGAATACCGTTAAATGATGTATGAAACTTTTGTAGCTTTTGATATAAACTACAACTTTTATTAAAAACTAAAATATGAATCTCTTATGCATGATGAAATAGAGCTGGCAGAATATGTTATTGTTTTTCAGTAAATGCAATTTACATTCACTGAAAAACAATGGTGGGTTCTAATCGCTCTGATTCATCATGCATAAGAGATACAGATTTCAGTTGTTGGAAAAAGATGTAGCTAACATGAAAGCCTACAAAAGCTTTAAACACTATTTTCCGGAATTTTGTTTATGAAAAAAGTTAGAGGCAAATGAATGTAAATGAATGCACGAAATGCCCCAACCCAAAAAATGTCTAGACCAGACCAGGAATCGAACCCGGCCACCTGCAGCATGGTCTTGCTTTGTAGCTGCTCCTGTACCGACTGAGCTAAGGGAGGCCCCAAGTTGAACGGTAACTTAATCGTAATTGTTTTGTAATATAAGGAGGTCGTTGGCCTAGTGGCAACCGATTTTTCTTACTGATCAGAAGACCGTGAGTTCAAACCCAAGCTTCACCACGCTTTTGAATCGTTAGGACATCAATTCGAGTATTACGTCAAAATATTCCTACCCATTCCTTTCTTGACCCGCATTTGGACATTGCTGGCGCTGGTATTACCTAGTTTTAGATCGCCAGTATTTACACATTGAGGATGATTGCTGATTGCCCCAAGCCAGGTCTATTCTGGAAATAACGGAGTTGCATCCTCGGGCGGTCAATCATGCTAATGCTCGTGCTCATTGAAATTTGTATTTTACCTCTGATGTCAGGCTAATCCTTAAAAATCGAGATGGTTTTTCCTGCTCGGAGTGTGATTCTTTTCCACAATTCAAAAAAAGCAGTTAATTCACTTCTTCATTTAGAAAACAGTTATACCAGAAGTAAGTGAGGGGCACTGTTTTCTAAATGATGAAGTGAGTTAACTGCTTAAATTGAATTGTGGATCTTCTAATTTAATGTCTTTCTGGAATCTTCCAATACGAAACACGAATTATTTCTGATGATAGCTCAGAAGTCACCATCCGTAGAACCAAAAAAACCCATTCCAATCGAGAATTTGGTATTTATAGAGATCATTTGTATGTAAACATTCCGTACATTCCAATTGCCCATCGCCAGTTATTAGTACGAATTCCACCTTCTCAGGGAAACTGAAGTGTGACCGTGGAGTGTGACTCTTTTGATCAACAATTCAACAGTGCTCAAAAGATTTCTAACTTAAGTTCCAGCTGAAAGCAGCGGGCCAAAATGAACTCATATTCCGAATCACTCCCACCAGATCAACTACTTAGCTCTAAAAGATAACCGTTTAACGTTTCACGTCACTTCTGGATACAGCTTCTCTTCATCAGCCGAGCCTCGCACCATAGTTACAGTTCTCGCACATCAATCAAGTCAGAGCAGAGGTGCGGGTTGACAAGACGGACCCGACTCACAAATCGATTAGAAATCATTAATCAATTTCATAACTCTCGCCATCTCTTCTATCCGCTCCGAAGCACGTTCCATTCCCGTGAAAGCTTATAGCCATCACAATACAGATCATTCCGGCCCAGATAAGCCACAATTAGATCACTTTAGCATTAAACGAATCTGTTGGGATCGACGCTGCCTGCTTTGGACTTGTGGACCGCGGAGATGTGGCTATGCCCGGATTGCCAAATTATTCACACCGATCAGTCAACCATCGCATCGCATCGGGTTCGCCGTTCTGGAGGCTGACAGCCCGTTCCTCTGCGCTGGGGCATACATTTGAATCTCGTTTTGATGGACGGCTTTCTGGGATCGATCTGATCAGTCCGCATAAGTAGGTAAATGTTGTGGTGGGATGGGAACAAAGGAGGGCTGCCGGTGGTTTCGTTTTAATTCTGGTTTTCTGGTTTATAAAAAGCTACCCCGAAGAGTATGATCCGACAGATCATGTCATCTTCTATTATATCTGGAATCATGCCTAGAGTCGGAGGCAACCGGACCGGACGACCCTCATCATCGTGATGCGTCGGAATAGACTTCAAACGTCCGATTAGCTGTTGCTTCTGACTTGAATGGGCTTCGGAATTCACAGGCTTGGACTGATTCGAACTGTTTCAAATTAAATTAGCATTACTTATGTTCTGATCCGTATTTACAGTCGCAACAGTACTCTCGCCAACTGAAGTGCCTTTATCGTCGGATGCTCAATCGTGCTGAATTTAACTCTCGTAACTCTCGTAAACTATTGACCACAAAGGATTAGTATGTGTGCGCTGAAGGAGTAGGCTTTTCGTTGTCAATACTGGTTGCTATTTGAATAGTTCTCTGCCTATTCTCCGATTGGTATGTTTACCCACAATTAGACATGCCGGTTTTACAATCAATCAAGATTCAATGTTTAATTAAACGAGTGATTGAGACCAGTTTGAATTATCGCACGGATTGAGGTTTCTTTTGAAGTGTTAGTCCTATATTGACCTGCTAATGAGAGATTTAATTTGAAAATAAATTAGATTTTCACTATTGCCACTTACAGCGAGTTCACTTTGGTTTCAGGAAACCATTTTGATTTCCATTGGTGCATACTCAAAATGTGGGAATGTGAATGAGAGGATTTAATTACTTTGTTGTGAAAGCTACAAAATCGAAATGTCACTAGACACACTTTTCGGCAAATTATGTCATAGCACAGTTGGAAGGTGGAATATTTTTGCTGAAAATAACCTCTGGATACACAACAGGGTTTTATTCTTCAGACTTGCTTTACTTTCACTAGACCAGTGTACCTCAGGATTAATTGACCTACTGTTCAATGTTGCACCAGTTAACTCAGTTCCTGTCTAACCACCTAGCCCGCTGTATTGCTCTGCGTCTTGTACAGGTTTGATTCGAGACAAACACCATTCTTGCGGAACTGTTGTCTAGAATTCTTACAACGTGTTCTGCCCATTGAACCCTTCTAGCTTTAGTTACTTTCTACACACAAAACAAATTTCTCTTACATCCAATGAAAGGTTGGATTTATTACATCCTCTGCAAATGCTTCATACTACAAATTTTATGGCAGTTCTTGCAATGGAGTGCAGCGTACAAGTAAATTTTTCCAGCATGCATTTTCTAGATGCAATGCATTTGGAGCAACAAGCTTTGTTCGAAAAAAAAAATGCTGCTTACACCGGAGTTAATATAATGGGTGTTATAATCCGAAAACTTGAAAGAAGTCTTCTCTGCCGTACTTGGAACGGCTGTCTTCCGCATTTGTAGGGGCGATTGTTCTGCGATTGGGTGCGATATCCATTGCTCCATTGGTTTCTTCGTCCAGCTTGGCCCACTCAACCAGAATTCATTGTTCGGTATTGCGTTTGGAAGAATGTCACGGGAGATTAAATCTGCAGGGCTAGTCTTCCTCGACACGTGACCCTCATAACAGCCTTCCGTAAAAGTTTGGATTTTGAAAACCCTATTTGCCACGAAAGTAGTACATCAAGTTAGTAGATGAACGGTAACAGTGCCATCCCCTTCTTCGCTTCGCACGTAGACTGTGGCGTTGTATGCTAACATCGACGCATCAAAGAAACATTGAGACTCAACTGATGCTGCGCCAGGTACTACGACACACCGTGCGACCTGTAACGTGTTCAGTAACGGTAGCTGTTCACGATGTTTGCGCCATTTGTTCAGGCAGTTGATTGTCACAGCCTAGTCTTTGATTACTTTCGTTTACCAGAGACCATATATGTTGCATAAACACCTTTGCAGTCTTGATAGTTGCACCCAGCAGTCCTAGAGGGTCTAGAAATCTTGCACTTAGTACCTTCCTACTGGTGAAATGCTGGCTTTCTATGAGTGGATGGAATGCTAAATTGAAATTCAAAGCAGTCTGAATTAGGATCCAGATTTTCAAAAAAAATTGACTTCTACATCCCGGTCCCAAACGATTCCATGTATAGTGGGTAGTGTCAAATCCTGCTTGGGAATGTCCTCTAACGCTTCTGGAGAGTTTGACACCCATTTTCTCAATCTGAAGCCTCCACTTAGTAGCATAGCATCCAATTGACATCGTAGTTCAAAGGCAAACTCCATATCATCCGCTCTGAGATCACATCGTTCATATAAACGTCTTCGTCAACGGTTTTAGGAGCTAATCAGTAGTTCGCTCGCTCATCCTCTACCAATTGTTTTGACGTACGAGTTGCTAAGAACGGAGTTGATTTCGTACCGTAAGTCACCGTAATTAGTTCATAAGTGGCAATTTGGTTAACTGGGCCAAAACATAGAATGCACTGTAGAAGGGTGTCGAGCCGATTGACTTAATTCTGCCGGAACATCTTTTCCAGATCTGCGACTACCATAAATTGACGGAACCGGCCAGGGAGAATGATTGACTTTAGATCTTGCTGTACTATCTGCCCTGCAAACAGCGCATCGTTTAGCGAGATGTCTATAGATGTCTCTTTACGTTAGTTGTGGTGCTTGACTCCTTAATCACACATGATGGGACAAAAAAACTCGTTGAACCACTTCCTCATTCGTATCCTCTACCTTCCACATATGGCCAAAATCCAAATACTCCGTCAAAAAGTACCGCGATACTGTTTTTGAAGATCCGGGTTATTGAAGAGTAGTTGCTGCTCCTACATATTCGCAGGACCAAAACCGAGGCAATAGTTCCTCCAGGTTGTCAGAAATTGCAATTTTGTACGAAAAGCTTGCAGTTTCCACCGGCGCCTAGATTTCACCAGATACGATCCATCCAAAAACCGACTCTGTAAGTGTAGGAGGGACATAACCCATAGACACTTCCTTTCCAGACTGGAAGAAACTGAAGAACGCCTGGATTCCCAAAATGATGGGTATGTCCCATCTTTTAATATGCACCGTACCAGTAGGCAAACAGGCGGTAACATTCGGGGGAACTAAAAACTCCGTGCCTCTTGAATAAAGGGTGTCCCACATCAAATTTGCATCACGGAAAAAAACGCTGTAGAAAATTACCTAGATGACCGATCCTTTTCAAACTTACAGGCAATAAAATATAACCCACCTTACGCTCAACTGCACTCATTAGGTTCTGTATAACATCTGACCGCAGTTTTTTTTCTGTACGGAAACCCCCTTCTTCTTCATGTCTTCCTCAGATTTGACCTCATTGGAATGCTTCCGTAGTGCCTGCTTAATAATAGCCCAGTATTTTTCAATGGACCTTAGCACCGGTGCGTTGGGGGATTCATGTCCTTGGGTACGAAAGTTGGCTTCGTACCACTCCAGGACAACATTTAAATAGTGGCACGAAGCTAAAACCGGCCAGACGATCGTAAGCCCCTCGTGTTGCTTCAACAGAGGAAGCAGACGCTTCTATAGACACTCCTTGAGGTAGATCTTCCCTTTTACAGTCCCAGTAATCACGAACGAACGGCGCACTCCGTTTGCCACATTAGCAAATCGCTTGCCAAATCATGTATTTCTCGGCAAACTTTGAAATTTTCTGCTTCCTTACTTCCTCCGGAACATCAAACTTGTGCTGGGTGGTGAAGAACAGTAGCCCGGAAGCTGCCGGAAGTCCGCCTTGGCGTAAGTATCATCATCCATGATGAGACAATGCCGCTTCGTCAGCATCTGGGTGTACAGTTTCCGGTCCCGTGACTTTCCCACCGTATTTTGCCGTTCGTCACGATTTGGAGTCTTCTGCACTTTGTACGTATGCAGTCCCTCCCGGTCCTTGGCTCTCTGAACGAAAGACTTGGACAGATTCAACTTTTTGGCCACATCCCTGACCGAAGCATTGGGATTTCACGAGACGCTTGTGATCCTGATCACAAATAGAACATCCATTCTGACCGCATTTTTCCTTCCATTCGATGTTCAGAGTTTTGTAGTAGCATTTAACCACACGACTCACCGTTGACTGCACCATTCTGAGTTGTTTTCCGATGTCCCGATGAGAGAGTTGGGGATTTTCCAGGTGCTTGCCCAAAATCAATTCGTGACGTTACTTTTCGGGTGACACAGTTTTTTCCAACTTTCGAAAAACTGACAATGATAAAAATACAGCATAAACAATACACTCTAAACTACTTCTACCCAAATGTTCAAGAGAAAATACCCAATGGGTAATTTTCTACATCGTTTTTTTTTTCGTGATGCAATTTGATGTGGGACACCCTTTAGTTTGTCATCCTCGACTTGATTGTAGCAGCAATCTTTAGTGTGACTCTCGTCGTTGTTTGTCCAACATCTTGGATTGAGATGTTGACCCTCTGACTTGGATCCTTGATCAACTTACTCAGCCCTTCCGAGAAAAATTTGTACTGAGAACCAGAATCTAGTAAGGCACGAGCAGGATACTGTGACCCTTGGTTGACGACGTAACTTTTGCCATGTTAGATGATACTGTAGTCGTGGAAGTTGAAGTCGACGATTGTAGATCTGAAATCGCTGAACTTAGTTTAGTGCCATCTGTGTCTACTCCAGGTTTGGATGAACTATGGTTAGAACTTGAGCTTTCTGATATGAAGCACATAACGGTGTGGTGTCTTACATTTCCGGCAAATATGTTTTGAAGAGAATTCCCTATCAATGTTACCACGTTTCAGACTATTGCGGCAAAGAGAGTTGCTACGAAGAAATGACTCCCTGGAAGACATCGACATCTTCAAGAAGACAGGACAGATGTGTAATCCATGGATGTCTGATGTCTGTTATTATAACGTTTCAGCAACGTATACCACGCAATTGAACAGTTGGCAGCAGTAATCTTCAGAGGATCAACGGGTGATTTTGGATATCCTCCTAGGCATCCTTTGAGATAGTGAAATTTCTCAACAGGTGACAATTCAGTTTTGTAGAGGATCAGAGAAGTGTGTATGTCCCTGAAGCTCAACTACCGTAAAACGGGGTAACATTGATAGTTTTTTAAAGTATATTCTAAATAATTTTACCAACAATGAATGGTTTTCAAATTTTATATTTTTAAAACAAGTACTGAGGATTCAAGAGCCAATTTGTTAGTAATATGTTTAACGGAAATTAAAGCATTTGCACTATTTTTTGAAGTTTTGTGACCGAACTTCAGTTTTTTGATTTGGGGTTACTTTGATAATGCTCGATGGATGTAGAAAAAAATGGGTGAAACTCAAACAATTTAGTTCTTTAAATATGAAACATTGGATGAGTATATAATCAGAAAACATCATAGGCAATAAGAATACAGCATTGAATTTGTGATGGCTATATCGGAAATACATTGCACATATGGTTTGAGTGCTTTTTTCAAACAGGCGAAATACACGAAAATTGTTTTATAATATGTTTGTAAAAAATGTAACGTATACTATATAAAAACTATATACGATATCAACGGAAAAACCCTAAGCTACAATATGGAACCAATATTTCTAATTTGGAAAAAGCGCAGCGAGTAAATTTAATCTTTACATTATACTATCAAAGTTACCCACATTATCAAAGATACCCCGTTTTACGGTACTTATTTATATTCAGAGTGTTTTTATGTTACTTCGCGTTATACGTGAAGTTTGCAATTTTCAGAGTTGGTTGGAAATGCTATCTAACATGAAGCTTTTGTGTGATAATTTATTAACTAGAGAATGTTCTTAGAAGAGGGTAGGTTGATAGTTCCGTTAGAGTACGGCAGAATGAAAATTTAATAAAAGTTGCAAATGAGCGAAGGGCCATTCATGCGACAGTACAAGTCAAAGTCACACTTGTTTGCCTAACCCGTAGGATGTACGAGGTGATTTGGTGTATGTCTTTAAATCTACAGGCAAAAAAGTGCGCGCTTGACTTGTTCATATACTGTCTTCGGCTGTGGAATAGTTCTATCGACGTTTCATCACTACCTAACACACCATCGACTGGAAAATGCTTTTGGCAACGTGGAGCATAACATCTCTGATCACGCCTTCCTTTGGAAGGGAAGTAAACCGTTGGTTCCCGGTTCATGAGTTGATGGGTCGATAGGTAGGGTTCATGTGTGAGAGCTGCCTCCCTGGCATCGGTAGCATTGGTGCTCAGCACGGAAAACAAATCAAAGAAGAAGAAAAAAACACAACGTAGCCGAGTAACAAACATTATTAAAATAATCAAAAATACTAATTATTATGAGTGCTTCATCCTGGGTGGTGATTGCGGATCTTACCCGTGCTGGAAAAGAAATAATGAATCTACAAAAAAGATAAAGATTGTTCTCAAAGGACAGCTCAAGATAAAAAGGATGAAATATTTTGATTTTATTATGTTTTTTATTTTTTTTAACTCTTTATTTGTTCCATATTCAAAATAAATTACATTTCATTTTAACCTAGTTGCTCCAGTTACTACAGTAACTTACCAGCCTTAATTGTTATGATATATATCTTAGTGTTTTTATATTGTTCCTGCCTTGGCAATTCAGTGTTTTAAACAGGTTTTTTTTTTTAAACCTGCATGTCAGTATAACAATTGAAATCTTAGAACTAAAAACTAAAACTAAATCATATCTAAGTATAAAGAGAATAAATCGTTGCAATTGAGGATGGCAACGATTTTTGCCTGAAATTATTAATTAATTTGTTGGACATTTGTTCTTAAGTCTCAACATTCGAAATTCTATGTACCTCGGTAGTACTGTACCAGGGAGGCAACTTCAAAATCATCTTCAGAATTTTGTTTTGAATACTTTGAAGTGCTTTTTTCCAGGTAGTGCATCAACTAGACCATATTGGCACAGCATAAAGCATGGCCGGTCTAAAAACTTGTTTAAATATTAGAAGTTTATTCGTCAGGCAAATTTTGGATTTCCTGTTTATAAGAGGATACACACATTTTATATATTTGTTACATTTGGCTTGAATGCCCTCAATGTGATCTTTAAAAGTTAATTTTTGGTCAAGTACTAATCCAAGATATTTCACTTGGTTTGACCAGGAAATTGAAGCTCCGTTCATAGTGACAATGTGACTACTACTAGGTTTCAAAAAGGAAGCTCTAGGTTTATGTGGAAAGAAGAAGCGTTTGGAGAAATCTTCCATTTTTGTAAATAAGAAGAGAAAATATCTAAACTTTTCTGCAGTCTGCTGCAAATAACACGAATACCTCTTCCTTCAGTGGAAATGCCTGTGTCATCAGCGAACAAAGATTTGTGTGAAAATGTTATACAATATAGGCCCAAGAATGCTACCCTGAGAATCTCCTGCTCTAACAGTTAGTCGATTAGATTTGGAATTTTGATAATTTACCTGCAGAGTTCTGTCAGTTGAATAATTTTGAACTAATTTCCTAATATAAAATGGAAAATTAAACTTTTTCAATTTAGCAATCAAACCTTCATGCCAAACACTGTCGAATGCTTTTTCTATGTCTAGAAGAGCAACTCCAGTTGAGTGGCCTTCAGATTTGTTTGAACGAATTAAATTGGTAACTCTTAAGAGTGGATGAGTAGTTGATTGCCCATGGCAAAATCCAAACTGCTCATCTGCAAAAATTGAGTTCGTATTGATGTGAAGCATCATTCTATTTAAAATTATCTTTTCAAAAAGTTTACTTATTGAAGAAAGCAAACTTATTGGACGGTAGCTAGAAGCTTCAGCTGGATTGTTATCCGGCTTCAAAATTGGAACAACTTTAGCATTTTTCCATCTATCAGGAAAGTATGCCAAATGGAAACATCTGTTAAATAATTTTACCAAAAAATACAAGGTACTTTCTGGAAGTTTTTTGGTGAGGATATAGAAAATTCCATCATCACCTGGGGCTTTCATATTTTGAAACTTTTAGTTAAAGACCTTGCTTCGTCCAAATCAGTTCCCCAGGAGTTATCAAACATATTTTCCCGGGAGAAAATATTCAGATAATCCTGAGCAACCTGATTCTCAATATAGGATAAGTAAGACCCGAACTGAAATTATGGAAATTCTCGAATTACTTAGCAAGTTTCTGAGCTTTTTTCCAAATTTGTGATCAAAATTTTACCACCTTCTTTAGGCGCTGGAATAGGCTTTTGAGATTTTTTCAAATTTTTTGTGAGTTTACAAAAGGGTTTGGAATGAAATATTTTGTTATTCGGTCTTATTAACTATCATACATAAATTTACCATATCAAAGCCAAGCTAAGTCTTTGACTCTCAATAAAAATAACAGAAATCATTAATGTCTTCTTCTACTTCTACTTCGTATTTCAAGCTTATTGCTTATCGTATATTAGCTTATTGCGTGCACTTAACTTAGTGTTCTAGATGCACTTCCACAGTTATTTATTATTTATACCTGTAACATTTTTGCATTAGTATTTGGTGGCAAGTACAGTCATACTCTATACCCAGGGAAGTCGAGACATTTTCCATCTCGTAAAATTCCTAGACCATACCGGGAATCAAACTCAGTCACCTCCAACAAGGTCATGCATCGTAGTTGTGACTCTACCGACCGAGCACAGGGAGGCCCCATCATGAATGTACAAAGTAGATAAAGATCGATTTCAAAGAGCAGCTCATGAAAGAAAGCATGGAAAATTTTGAGATTTTCAGTTTAAATATGATTTATGCCTATTGCCATTATGCCTAACGTACATTATGCCTAACGTAACCCCAAGGTCTTGTAGAGTCCGTAGTAGGCATGACTCACGGCAATAATACGTCTCCGAATTTCTCTGCTGCAGCTTGGTATCCAACATCATGTAATGATCCGAGGTGCCCACATTCATCTACCACCTTAAACTCACCCCGGTTCATCATAATTCTGCTAATGCGAGCCCTAACGCGCTCGGTTCCACCAGCGAACAGATAGAGGAAAATAGTCAACAGTGAGATAGTTTTTGGTCAACAATTTTTATAAATTTTCGATGGAAGCTACGAACAAATCCATGAATTCTTTCTAATGGCATAGATGTCTTGCTGTCTTAAAATAAGTTTCAGGTGGATTAGTTGTAATATAATTAAGTTTTAACCAGAAATGTAAAGGTAAATTTTTATCTCATTTTTCCCCACTAGGCAGGAACAGTGAGACAAAGAGTTTTGAACATTTAAAGACGCATGTTTTAATACGGTTCAGATTAGTGTTCGACCATACCTAAAATAATAATTGAAAGGTCGTGCGGGTTTTCAATCATTAATAACGTCATGATTTTAGGGAGAGGGATTATTTGAAAACCGTGACGATCCATACGAAATATGTTAAGGTTCATACCAAAATCGTGACAAAGGGTGAATTGGAGCATGAAAATGGGCGTTTTGCGTGACGTTATTAACTGACGTTCTCAATATAAAGAAAACCATTTACCCTTCTTATATAAAAAAAGACAAGTCACGTTGTTCCCCAAAGATGTTTAATGAAAAAATTGAAAAATAGTGGTATTAAACAAACAATTTTATTTGCATCATTTATGCCCATCAAACCTAATAAATTTGCGAAAGCATTAGGGTAAATAACGGCTTCGGCAATGCCTTATTTTATTATCGTCAGAGGGGTAATCAACGTCCTTGAGAGCTAAATTCATGTGGATACATTGTATTTCAGAGCATCGATTGGTCAAATTTGAGTGCTCTTGGACTTTACCCTCCTGATGATAATAGGTTTAGCCAGTGGTTCCCAATCTCTTTGCTACAGCGATGCATTTGAAAGTTTCTAAGGCCTGTACTCGAAAAAAAAACGCACCAGACAAAAGTGTTCGCCAAAAATTTATTTTAAGTCGGATTTTCTTGAAACTTTCAGGGAATAAACTAATACATATGGATTATGTTTCGGCATAATTACTTTATTCAATTTCCTTTCCATCACTGAATGCCCGCACCTTTCCCTTAAGACCCCTCATCACATTTTGTGCAATGGTGGAGCCGACCTTTTTGGTCACTTTCATCCATTCTTTCTTCAACTCCAGCTCGTACTTAAACACCTTGGACAATTTTCGAACTTTGGCCTTCATTATGGCCCAAAATCTTTCCACCGGACGAATCTCTGGTGAATTTTGGGGGTTGGCGGTTTTTGGTACAAAAACAACGTTATTGTCTCTGTACCAATCCAACGTCGATCGCGCGTAATGGCATGATGCCAGGTCCAGCCAAAATAATGTCTTGCCTCCGTGGGACCGCAGGAAGGACAACAGATGCTTCTGGAGGCACTCGGTGCGGTAAATTTCGCTGTTGATGGTACCCATTGTGATGTACGGTTTACTCGGTTTACCGCATTGGCATATGGCCTGCCAGAGCAAGTATTTTTTGGCGAATTTGTTCACTTTCTTCTTCCTTATGTCTTCCGGAACTTCAAACCGTGATTTGGCAACGTAGAACTTCAGCCCGGTATCTGCTTTGCGTCTGCTTTGATGTAGGTTTCGTCATCCATAACCACACATCGGTTTCGTTAACCACTCTCGATACAGCTTCCTTGCGCGGGATTTGGCCGCCGTGTTTTGTTGATCACGCCGGTTCGGTCCCTTCCGGACCTTGAATACACGAAGCCCAGCTCGATTCATGGTTTGCTGAATGAACCAGGCGGAACACTTTGCCTTCAGAGCCGCGAATCGAAAGGTTCGGATTACGCTTGAAATAATCCAACACCTTCCGGGCCTTCACAGGGTCAGCTGCCTTCGATTTTCTTCCACTTCCAGCCCGTCGCTCGGTCGTCTGGGACTCCTTAAACGATTTTACCACCCGAGACGATTCCCAGTTGTCTTCCGATCCGTCTCCTGGTCGCAACCGGATTTTCCATGTAGGCACGCAAAATTCTCCGGCGATTTTCTTCTTGTTTCGATGACATCTCAATAGCCACTGAACCGATTGTTATGAAATTTTGCACATGTAAACAATTCACTCCAAACTAGTTATACTCAGATTTTCATAGATTTTTACCCACGGACAAAAAAGTTACACACGGATAAAAATGGTGCATTTTGTCGAGTACAAGCCTTAAAAAAGCCACGGCGCACCAATATTAAGTAGAAAAAAGTACTGATTTCTTTATCGAGAGTGGATGTTATGTCAGCCTAAATGCTCCTAATTTGGGCCCATACATAAATTCAGCAATCGACAAATTTTTCAAAAGTGACCAAAAATATCCATGACTTGTTTTTGTAATAATTGTATACAGCTGGTAAAAAGTTGAATAGAAATAAGTTCATGTTTTAGAAATAGTGAAATCTCCTCCTCCCTCTCATCATCCATAAAATTGTAAATCTACACTAACCTCGAGACGACCGCGAGTATTCGTATCAATCCCTGTAACTCTAAATTTAAGATTAGGATTAAGTATGTATAACGAAAATGATAACATGGATCTGTGAAGTTTATTCGATTGAGCCTGTACAAATGAATCAATTTATAAAAAAAATCCATTTATACCGTCCCAATGACGCGTTCATGTAGATAAAATTGATAAATAGCAGATTTTTAGCGATGGGCCCAATGTTAGATCCATAGGCCAACATTAGAGCAATTTTCCCTACTTTTTCAACAATTTTACAAGCTTTTTGATCACCAAAACCGTACAAAATAAGGCAAATTTTCAATTTAAAAAGTGAAAATTCTGATGTGAGTCACGTTTGACAGATGTGGCCGGTGGTTGGTTGGATTTCATTATTGCAGGGGGAGAGATTTGAGACCACTTCTCAACTACAGAAGTGAATAGAGGATATATTGAATTTTTTATTACATGTTTGAATATTAGACACTGGTCATGAATGAATTTGGCGAAAAAAATACGTTCCCTAGCTGAATTTTAATAGATATATTTTTAATGAGCCCATGGCGCACCTGGGAAAGCTTTACAGCACACCAGGGCGCGCAGCGCCCAGGTTGGGAAGTACTGATCGACCAACTTACCTAACCTAATGTATCATCGAAAGTGTTCCAGGGATATTCAGGAATAATTTCTGAAAGATATTTGATCATTTGATCAGGTTTTCTCTAATGTATCATCGAAAAACTGGAATTTTTAAAATAATGTTAATGTTTATTTGAATTACTGATAGATTCTATCAGAAAGTAAATTCTAGTTATGTACGTTGATCATGACCAATCAAAAAGTGTTCTTGGGATATTCAGGAGTAATTTCTGAAAGATATCTGATCATTTGATCAGGTTTTCTTTAAAGTATTATCGAAAAAAAAAATTTAATTTTTAAAATAATATTAATGTTTATTTAAATCACTGGTAGATTCTATCACAAAGTGAATTCCAGTTGGGTACATTGGTCATGACCGATCAAAAAGTTATCAAGGCTTTTCTTATGATGGAGTTTTCTAAACAGCACCGTTTGTCACCATAATTATTCATGAAATTAACGGTTTTGTTCGAAATTAGTATAATTTTAAGGGATGCAAATAAAAGAACTGTTTTTGGTCAACAAATTGGCTAGAATCCACTTAAGTATAATGTTTTTTACATGAAATCGGGGTAAAATTTTCCGAGAAATACAGTTCTGCGTCCAGAATTTACATACAAACCGATTAAAATTTTTAGTATAAACATATAAATGAAAATAAGAGGAACGTTAAAAATGAATTAAAGATTCGTAAAGTACGCATTTGGTACGTCTCATTTCCGTAGAAATCTGGTCGATCGACTTGGTCATTGCTGAAATCGTATGGCTATCCAGCGGGACACGAGTTTTCCGGGAAGCTTTGAGTTACGTTCAAAATCCTTGAAGGTACGCTATGATACGCTATTGGTACATTCCAAAACACGTATCAACTTTGAAATTCGTTAAGTTTGTCCCGCTGGGTAGATTGACGTGATATTTTCCCTAAGTAAATTTAATTTAGATTATACATGAATTTTGTCGTTGAAATTGATTGCAACAAAATTTAGCATGAATTTAGACCTGAAATGATTGATTGTTGCTGATTATACAATAAAACGTGATCACGTGATTTAACCAACTTCACTTTCAAGGAAAATATCAAGATTTTTGGTTAAATTTCTGATCAAGATTTCCCGTTGACTCCCTGTTTGTTCCTGCAACCTCAGTGTTGACTACTTTTCCCTACTTTGTCTACTTAAATTACTGCTCTTCTCTCTACTCTCCGCTGTAGCTCTGAAAATGTTTGGGTAAATTTTTGTTTATTTTTCAATCAATGACGCCAGGAAGACAACTTCACACCTGGACCCTAAATACCGAACCCATCAACACATAGGCCGGGATGTACGGCTTTATTGCCCTTCGAACGGAAGACGTAACCATGGGCCTCATTATAGAACCAAGTCGAAACGACAAACGCTTCATTTCGACTTCCTCAATGAGGCCCCAGGTATTTTTCCACATCACTGAAAATCCTTTCAAATGTCCTAAAGATGCCAGAGATATGGACATAACACATTTTTGGGTTGTTGTTTTTTTTTGTGACCCCAAACTTAAGATCGCTAGTGTATATATAAATCGGTATCACCCGTCTCATCTCTCCTGGACCAATACTGCACCCACAAAGAGCTGCCTGACCGAAGGCGAGGCGTCATTCCCTTCCACTCACGCCGCACTCCACTGAACCAGCCTGCCTCGGTTCACTCTCTCTCTCTCTCACTCGCTTTTTTGAATGACAGCGCATCAAGCAGCTCCCATCTGCTGCATTGCAATAGCGCGTAGGTAGCTTTCAGTTTCACTTCCGAGGAACCCCAGCAACGTCCAAATGCGAACCGTATCCGTCTGTTACCTCGATTTTTCAAATAATTTGGACAAACCTTTCTGACACTGATTAATGTCAGCCGTCAATTCGTTGTCACCAGTTGAAAGCATATTGTCACGCGGTTTGATTACTTTCTATTCTTTGCATGTTTCTTCTCTTTTCGGTTGGCCACTGCGCCGGGGAGCTGCCCCAGGTTTAGCCTTTGATTTGCTTAAGCAAACGGACACCGTTTTCCTTTCCCGTCAGTCTGTCGGCCGGTTCAGGTTCGTCACAGGAGGAAGCCAAACGGCAAACGACGAGCTCTGAGCGGATCCGGCAGCGAACCCACCCCGTGCGTCGTTTGTCATTCGAGCGTTCGTGCTCTACATGATGTTTGTTGTTTTTGAGCCACCTTACCGCCGACCGTCACCATTAGTAGGTACCTATTGGCGAGCATTTCAGCAGAGGCAAGTGAAACGGTAGATGCGTGACATATAATAATCGGTCACAGAACACTAACCACGGTATCTAGCATTGCATTGGGAGCGCTTTGCTCGCTCGGGCCGTTTGTTCGGAGGACGGAAATCGCCGTCTGGAAGCGCCTAATTTTGTGTTCGAGGTCGTTGCGTCCCGTGTTCGTTGTGGTTGGGGATGTGTGTGAGTGCTTCAACGTGCCACCAGGTGCGATTAGTCTTTGTCACAAGGCTCAAGCTGTCTGTCATTAGGGAACAGAGCGACTTTACTAATTCATGGCGCAGTTTGGCGACGGAGCAACTTCGTATTATTCGTTGGAATTGGAATTTCATATTATGAACTGACTTTTAATTGAAAATTGTTGTATGAAACAGGTAGATCACCAATTACATAGGAATGTTCAGATCTTTAGTGTAGTAACAATAACTTCAGGGATTTTTTTGTGATAGTATTTTTTTTTCAGGGTAGTTTAAAGTATCCATAAAACTGTATATCACTGCAAATTTAGTTCAAATCATTTAACTCTAGATTTAAGACATTGATTATGTATAACGCAATTGATAACTTGGCTCTGTAAAGTTTATTCAATTGAGCCTGTACAAATAAGTTAACTAACAAAGAAAGTGTAGTTTAAAGATTATTAATAGTTAATGTAAATTCAGGGCAGTTCAACAAATTTCAATAAATTGGCAATCTTTGAACCACGTAAAAACATTTTTTTCCTTGATTTGTTTTCCGTGCTGAGCACAAATGCTACCGACGCCAGGGAGGCAGCTCCCACACCTGAATCCTACCACCTGTCGACCCATCAACTCATGAACCGTGGACCAACGGCTTTACTTCCCTTCCGAAGGAAGGCGTGATCAGAGATGCTATGCCTCAGAAAATCCCGGCGGCGCCGACTGGGATTGAACTCAGGCCTGCTGGGGTGAGAGGCAATCACGCTTACCACTACACCACCGGCGCCGCTAAACCACGTAAATTATTTAGATTAAGAATTTCAAGAAAATGAACCTTTGAGAAGTTCTGATAATTTCAGGGACGTCCAAATAACTCCAAACAAGTTAATAAAACTTCATAAAGCTTTAGGGGACTTCAACAATTTCAGAAAAATAATGGGAGCGTCAGAGAAGATTCATGAATATAAGGAAAGTCTTAGTCCAAACAAAGAATATCTGGAAGATTTTGGAAACATTAGAAAAAATCTCACAAATTGGACTATGATTTGATGTGTCGCATAAGGGTTTTGGTTTGATAACAATATGGCCACGTAAAACAACCATGTCGGCATAGAACAGTGCGTGAGGGTTTGGCGTATCAAGGTTAGAATCTGGATTCACATCAAGTTTACGAAAGTTTTTACGTCTCAAAAACCGATAGCTACCAAAACGGATTGATTAGCATGCATCAAATATTATACACAACAGTGTTGGCAAAATCAGAAACCAATTGATATTTTTCCGCTCTCATGCGCTCGCAATATCACGCGTGATATTGGAACAAAAATCATGCTTGATATTGATTTTACAAGCTCCTTTGATATTGCGAGACTAGTGCAAACGTGCAAAAATCAAGCTGAGAGTTGACTCGACACAAACATAATTCTATTGCACATCGTCTTCTTAGAAAGAGAAAGTATAGTTTGCTATCTATTTTTACTCTTCACCGATGGCAGACACGAAGTGACTGCTGCCAGCCGTTATGCAAGTTTCGGTTGCATTCGCGTGCAAAGCAAAAACCATGAAACTCAATCTCACCACAGTTTATTGAGATTTACAGCTGATGAGTTTTGTTAGCTTGATATTCCGAGCTGCGATATCACAGCTTTCAAAATCAACCGCAGTTGTTTGCTTGTTGATTTTTGTCTACGAAAATCAAGCGTGATCTTGGGCGTTGATGAGATTTGATTTTTTGATATTTTCAATATCAAATACCATCACACGATGAACGTCAGTGACATCGGTGAATTTGGTGTCGCCTATGAAGGCGAAAATTTCAGCCAGAGTGCTCCAAAAGAGAAGCTACCACCGTTGGTGGTAAACAATGCATCCCTCAACACGCTCATCGCTTGCTTTGCGTCCACTGAGTTCAAACTCAGTGGAATCGGCAGCAAGGTGATGCTCCACACGAGAGCGGAATACAACCTAGCCGTAAATCATCTGAAAGATTCCAAGGCGGAATTCTTCACCCACGATATTCCCGGTGAGAAGCCCTTCAAGGTGGTCATCCGAGGTCTACCGAGCTACGACCCAACGTTCATCTCGGATCAAATCAAGGACCAGTACAAGCTGATCTCAACTGCCGTCTATAGGATTACGAAAAGGGACGAGAACACGAAAAAGTACCAGGATTGCCTTTTCCTGATACACTTTCAGAAGGGAACAGTGACGCTGAATGCGTTGAAGGCTATCCACTCCATCAACTCCATCATTGTGGGATGGGAGCCATACCGTGGTGGCCATCACGACGTCACCCACAAAAACACGTTACTTCTGAGTGTGTCGTCGATGAGGCGGAAGCGATAAAAGCGCCAACTATGGTGGCGGTCATCATGGGTCCGACAAAAAGTGCCCCAAACCACGACGAAAGAAGAAAAATTCTCCGGCATTCAGGGTGAAGGACTTGCAAATCCCCGGGTGCAATCCGGCCCCCGCCAAAAAACGTCTGGTGCCTCAGCTGGACAAAGCTCTGCATCCCCCTGGATTCTGGAGACAACCACCAGCACAAAACGCCAATTCCGATCTCTTCTCTGCGGATGAGCTGATGAAGATTTTCGTCGACATGACTAGCGCTCTTCGTCAGTGCCGCAACAAGCCCGAACAGATCAAAGTGCTCGGTAAGTTTATCATTCAGTATTGCGTCTAAGCCATTAACTATCATCACTTCCACAAACGTTCCATTGCTCTGTACGAGCTAAAAAGTTCGAGCTTGCTGACTTCCTCCGCAAGTACAATATTGACGTGGGCCTTGTTCCCATTTTTGAGAACAGGTTCACTATTAGCGAATTCGTTTATTATTCAGTTCCAACCTGGATCGGGTATCAAGATTGGGTCTGCTTGTTTTCTGACAGACGTCAGTTTGCTCGTTTGTTTTTAAAACCTAGCTCAGGTTTAGGTTCGCACTGACAAAAAGTTCGGAACTGGTTCCAACCCCGATAATAAACGAATTCGCTATATATCAAGCACAACTCGTGAACTTAAATTACGATTATCAGAACTGAAAATCATGACTTTCAAAACAGAGTTCACGTTTCTATGACTGCTGCAGGCGTTACGATTATGTTGTGGATCAATGTTCCCGATTCCATGATTTTTATTCATGGTGTATATTCGAAAACGGAAAATTGACTTGTTACAAAATTTGTGACTCGAGGTTGATGAATTTTGGAACGGATTTTTCCCGTGTATGGAGAAATTTATAACAACTGCAGGAACTCAGCGCTGAGTACTAGCTTAACGGAAGAGGAAACAATACGGGGGCGAAAACGAACCACTTTTTGGTCAAACGCGAACCAGCTCGTATTTGGCCGATTTGAAGTGCGTAAGATAGAGATAGAGATAGGTGTAGATAGAGATAGGGATAGAGATAAAAGAGTTAGAAGCCAGTTGTCTATTCTTCCTCTCAGCACACCTAAAAATTATCGCCGACTTCGGTAATTTTTACAGAAATCTGAACAGCTGAACTTGTTCGGTAAAATTTATACAATTCAATTCAATTGCTTTTCAGCTACTTTGAAACTAAATCTCCACTAAAATGACAAGATTGAACATGTTTTGAAATTATTTTCAAATTCAAAAGCCTTTAAAATGAAGGTCAAAGTTTTACCGAACGTTCAGCTGTTCTGATTTCGGTAAAATTTACCGAATACGACAACAAAATCTTAGCGTGAGAGTACTTGGGGCGTCTCTTTTTTTAAACTGGAATAGAATATGCATTTAATTTAAAACAAATTCATTTAACTTCCATCGTTTGCATCAACCATTCAGTGGGATGTGAACATGAAAACAAAGCATCCGCTCTTTCGGTGACACCATACATATTGAGGCGAACATGAACCTACAAAACAGGCGAAGAAAACTCGTCAGTCCGCACGATTTCAGTGGAGTAGAGAATTCACGAGAAACTGCCTGCAACCTCCTCAGGCAGCAACGACAATCTCCAACGAAATCGTGCAGAAGCTCCCTCCGGTCCTTCCACTGCCAACATCGAAATCACGAAAAACCTGCTCCGCCGTGAATGCGAGACAGCTCCGTCGAAATTCCGTAGATCCTCCGTTGGCAGCATCGGAAATCTCCACTAGAATTTTGCGGAAGCTCCTCCACCGAAAACACGAGAAAATACCGTAGACACTTCCTGAAGCTTCCGTTGGAAGCACCACCGTGTATGCGAGAAACCACCGTCAAAACTAGAACCTCCGCTGGCAGAATCTGAAACCTTCGCCAAAATCGTGCAGATCCTCCTCCGCTGAGACCGCAAGACTTCGGTGGAGATTCCCGGTGCTGTCAACAATAGTTTCAGAGAGTTTTCTCGCGGTTTTGGTGGAGGAGGTTCTGAACAGTTCCGGTTCTGCCAACATAGGTTACAGAGAATGTTGACGTAGAGATTTCCGATGCTGGGAACGTGTGACGATGGATCGAGTAGAGTGGAGACGACAGCAGAGGACATCAAGGCTTTTGCCTGATTGGTAAGGCAAGTATGCCCACCTCCTTTGATTGACTGTATACCTCCCTTAGCTCAGTCGGTAAAGGCGCAGCTACAAAGCAAGACCATGCTGGAGGTGGCTGGGTTCTATTCCCGGTCCGGTCTAGAAATTTTTCGGGTTGGAAAATTCCTCGACTTCCCTGGGCATAGAAGTATGATTGGACTTGCCATACAATTATACCAATGCAAAAATGGTACAGGCATCGAAAGCTCTCAATTAATAACTGTGGAAGTGCATCTAGAACACTAAGTTGAGAGCACGCAATAAGCTAAATATGCGATATGCAATAAGCTTGAAATGCGAAGAAGAAGAAGAATACTTGACCATGTTTCGCTACTGGAGGCATTGAACTTAAAACATCATATAAACTAAAGAATATGATCTTAAATGATGGTCAAATGCTCCTTGAATATGTTTGGTTTTGTTCTGTTTCTTAGAATATTTTGCAAGCCCTGGTTAATCGAGCAGATCATTTGATCTGAACTTTTGAACGAGTAAGAAGACTTAGTATATTGTGTGGCCATGATAATGGGTCTAGAATGATAAATCTTACCATGAAATAGTACCATACCATATAGAAAACCAGTGCCCAGATGATTTAAGCGATACAACCAAGAATAAGCACTCCAGAATAGTTTGGATGGCCTTGGACATCCCAGTTCAATTTTGGATTTTTTTTTGTGAGATTTTTGATAAAAACCACCGAAAAACTTCAATCCTTACTTAGAATATACCAATTTACCAATATACCAATTCAGAGTGTAACCAGCTCTCAATTTATCGACAGCACTGCTTCACAGACTTGCAAGTTGAAGTAATGTGCATATAACAATAAATAATTATGCTCACGTTAAATGTATGTGGAGCTCAATTTATTCAAACCAAATTGTTCAGCCCTTAAATGATGCCAATGTTATGCCCTTACCCTTCGAACGTGGAATGCTGATGTATTACTAGACTTATTCAGCTTCTAATCAGCTAAAACGTTTTTTGAATATCTCTTATGAGTTGTATTGGCTGTACAATACCATAAGACTGTCATATTATTCTGACGACCAGCACGGCTGCAAGGTTAACTTCAATCGATTTAACTTAATCAAAAATTAGGTTAAATCTCCTTCAGGACAAAGCTCGAAACATCTGGTCGTCCCAAAATCCACTTGTACATGGGTGCTTGCTCGTGGACTCATGGAAATCAACCTGTCAAAATTGACACATCTGAGCGAGTGCTCACGCGTCAGCAGCGCTCCAAACTTTCCGACAAAGAAACTTTGAAAGTCGGCTTATTCCTTGCCTAGCTCCCAGCTCATTCAACCAACAGAACGTGGCAATTATCCTCCTCGCCGCTGGAATCCTCCGGGGCTGCCCTGTGTGGAGATTTTAATTGGATGCTTGATTTTTGGCACGCCGTTGTCGCCGCCGCCGCCGCCAACCGATAACCGCCCTCTTCGTAGATAGTCCCTAAATCGTTTGCTTCATTTCGTTTCATTCGTCAAGTTGATGTGTAAATTGTGGAACGAATCATCCGCCGGGCAGAGGGACTAAAAAAGCGTCAAGTTAGAAGACAGCGAAATTAAATTTTAGACAAGTGCCGTGGTCGCCGCTGACTGGCTGGTCGGTCGTGTGTGGTTTAAGTGATGAGTGTGGAAACAACTTAATTTTAACACAGTTCTCCGAATTAATCATTCGCGTGGTTTGAACTTTTCCGTTTCTCAATGATAGTTGGGTTTGTTTGATTGGGTCAGTCCCTTTTGAGTTAACTGTTATCCTACTCGCTGGGGCAAATTTTGCTCAAGTGACGGTAGCTGTTACGGCTGATGCCTTAGTATTATTTTGATAAACTAAATAATTGTATCAATTCGTTGATACGTACACTAGCACTATTTAAAGTATTAATTAGATGAAAATTATTTAAACAATTATATCTACCTACCATCTAAATGAATTCACTATTACTTAAACCACGGCCACTATGAGCAGTTAACCTTTAATTCAAACGAAGAGCGATAATACGATATAGCTCGAAATCAACGATAAGCGATCAAAAAGAATGTACTTACACAACTAAGCGTTGACAGACGAGTGGTCTAGATACAGGACCTGTAATATCAACGTCCATGGTTCGGTTCCATTCTGCTCCGTTTAATTATTTCCCTCCCCTTGGCTAGTTTTTGCACCTTGCTGTTGGTGGGTGGGCTTAATTTCATGCTTTATAATGGATTGTTGGAGACGGTAGGCTTATGGCCGGCGTTGCTGGCTCATGCCGCGATAGAATGGCGCCATGGGCAGGCAATGGGGATTACTAAGCTTCCCCTCGCTGATAAACCACTGCATGAGAGAACCAAAGATCTAGTCTAGCAGTGCTAGTATCACACTTGTTACTCCTTTGATTGAGAGCCGCGTCGTAGTACGCTTACGTATAGGCACTGACGTTGGGTGTGATACTGGCGGGTTTTGCCGCAAATCCTCTTGTTTTATTTTTTTACGCAGACAGATTAATTTGGGTTTGCAAGGAAATTATACTATTGAAATATTTCAGAAAGTGCCGAACGATGCTCCTTCGATTTGAGTGACAAGCTTTCATTGAAGTATTACTCAGGAAACAATGTTAAACATAATTTTTGTACATGGTATTGTATCTAATCTTATATGTGCTTCATTTTGATTTGGGATAAGTGTTTGAACTAACGGCGCCGGTGGTGTAGTGGTAAGCGTGATTACCTCTCACCCCAGCAGGCCTGGGTTCAATCCCAGTCGGCGCCGCCGGGATGTTCTGAGGCATAACATCTCTGATCACGCCTTCCTTCGGAAGGGAAGTAAAGCCGTTGGTCCCCGGTTCATGAGTTGATGGGTCGATAGGTAGGGTCCAGGTGTGGGAGCGGCCTTCCTAGCGTCGGTAGCATTGGTGCTCAGCACGGAAAACAAGATCGACGGAAAACAAACCAAAGGAAAAAAAAAAAAAAAGTAAAGGGTTGTGTCCTAGACACGACCGCAGTATGACGTAGAACCACACAAAATTGTTGTTTTTCATGCATTTTTGACTATTATACTTTATCTTAAAATTTTCAAGTATTTCCATGTTTCGGTTATGGTTGATTCAAAACAATTTACACATTTTCTTTACAAATATCCATGTGAAATTCCACATGATTTTCATTTGACCACACATAAACAGAATCCACTCAGAAGTACACATGAAATTTACACGCAAATGAATAGTATGTGTGGTCACTAGACTGATGCAAAATTTGAAATTTTCGCTCCACAGTGCTCAAACGGTGCCAAATCGGGTCCTGATTAGCCTCCAAAAGAGAAAACTCATTTTATAAGAAACTGACTTGGCACAAACCATTTGAAGTTTACATGGAAATTACTATGGGAAAACAAAACTTTTTGTTCATTGTCTTCTTGCCTTTTTACACATTGTACTGTTAACACATTCTATTGCTATTCTTATGGGAATTTTTATCAGCTACAACTTTGCAGAAGATCATTTTTCATCCAAACGTCAAATTAAATAGTTATTAATTTTTTAAGAGATTGATAATCTTATGGCAAGATTAAGCAACTGTATTGTGGGCAACACTGTATTCTGCAGTGTGACATAGTAGCCATGATTTTTGTCCTCTATTCTACGCGCCATAAACACCAATGTTGCCTGCTGAACAGTTGATTGAGCATAATCATAAGACATCAGGGACTTGAATCATTAATAATTTTTGTTCCTTACGTTTGATCGAAAAGTGGTTTTCAACAAGTTCAGCTATCATTTTCTAAAGTAGAGTGAACTGGTGAATTTTGAGATAGATATAAACTGAAATTATGGTTTCTCCATAGTAATTCCCATATAAACTTCAAATGGTTTGTGCCAAGTCAGTTTCTCACTAAATGAGTTCAAATTTTGGGAGGCTTATCAGGGCCCAATTTGGAACCATTTGAGCACTGTGGAGCGAAAATTTCAAATTTTGCATCTGTCTAGTGGTCACGCATGGTTTTTAAATGTACATATTTTAAGTAGGGGAATTTACGTATTCTCGGCAACCTAAGCAGCGACCTTCTTTCTATAGCCTTTTTCTCTGAGGAACGCACACATATGCAGTATTGGTTTGTTTACAATCTTTTGCTGCCAGCTGCTCTAACAATTTCAGTCGAAAGAATTGTCAAAAACTGTTTTGAAACGCTTTTAAAAAGCTCCAATCTTCTCTAGTGAGAGCGAGTATTGTTGGCAACCGTTCCATTTGAACTGCATGTAAATCTGCTGTTCTATTATCGGCAACTCGAAATCAGCTACAATTTGTAGTGTGTGTGTTTCATTTCAAGAAAACCTTGCTAGATTGCTTTTTCCCAGTGGTAAAAATATAGTCAAATTGAAGCTGAAAGCATAAAGAATCGTTTGCATGCATTCAGCGAAGTGTTTTCGTAAGAAAATCCAGTGAAAATAGTGTTTCAATTTGGGTTGCCGAAAATAGTCTTGCAAGCCGAAGGCGTCATTTCCCCTATGTGGCTGACACATAGATATTGTTTTGTTAGGAGCGGTATTTGAGGGGTGGGGGGGGGGGGGGTTAGGAAAGGTTGTTGAGGGGTGGGGAGGGGGTTGGTTAGGAAAGGTTGTTGATGAGTGGGGGAGGGGTTAGGAAAGGTTGTTGATGAGTGGTGGTGGGGGGTTAGGAGAGGTCGTTGAGGGAGGGGAGAGATTGTTGTGAAGGGGGGAGGGGAAGAGATTGTTGTGAAGGGGGGAGAGGGAGAGATTGTTGTGAAGGGGGAGGGGGAGAGGTTGTTGTGAAAGGGGGAGGGGGTTTCATCATTATTGTGGTCACGCCGTGATCCACCTTAAGTCGCTGATTTGGTCCTGCTTACTGCAGGACCAAGCGCCACGCCGTCCGAAGCGACAATGAGCAAAAGCATGACAGCAGCGCTGTTTTATATCTTTTCAGGTTCAGAACCTGATAGGATTTCCCGCAGTTTTTTATGAATGGGGCGGAGCAGAAAGTTTCTTTTGTGCAGAATATGTAAAATAGGATGGACTTTGGATGTTAATATAATTGCATATATAGAGGCACCAGATATGTTTTACCGTCAGTTGTGTGTAATTCACCAACTGCTTACTGCAGGACCAAGCGCCACGCCGTCCGAAGCGTTAATGAGCAGTGGCATGAGACCAGCGCTGATTTATATCTTTTCAGATTCAAGCAGAATGATGTGCAACCAAGTGGTATTCGTTTATGATGACTGGGTTTGCGAAAAAGGCTTATTTCATGAAAACAGTGATAAAATTATCATTTGTACATTTTCAAAAGTTTAATTACAGAAAAATTGGAAAAATATTTATTTCAACAGGTTTGTAATGTAATATCCTATCGATTGGCGTATTTGGATTTTAATTTCATCTATAAATGACAAAGTTACAAGCGTTCAAAACCTAACACTCCTTCACCACACATATTTTTTGACTTGCACCCCAGTATAGTCGACAAAGACGTAGTTCTACGTCAAAATGGTTTGAACTATGGCTCGGGATTTCCACTGTGGCGTGCTTCTTTTGTGACATACCCATACGTATTTTTGTGGTGCGACATAGTGGAAGCGTGTGAGCATAGTTGGAGCATATACCCTATATAATTTAAAAATCAGCAAGGAAATTAACTTCAAAGTGAAGCGTTTTAGTCACTTGAAGGTGTCCCCTGGGTCGAACTAAGGTATAATAAATAGATATAGGTCAAAATCAAAACTACTTGAAACACGTTTAATTTAAGATTACATGCACAAGTGCAGGTACTCAATAAAGCATGGGTTATGATTGATTAGGTGAATTAGAGCCTTTAATAATTTATTAAATTAGACAAATGAGATATCATAATCATCAAATGAATTTAAATATGAAACTTAAGAAAGTCTTATGACATTAAGTAGATTAACAAAAGAATTAGGATGCGGGGGTCCGCTTAGGGAGGCAACTAACCTTTAAAGTTGTAGAATAAATCTTCTTATTACTTTAATAAGAAAACGCAAGCAGACCAACAGCATTATGCAGATTAACAAGGAGAGGAATAGTTTAGGAAATAAGTAAAAAGTAGAGGTATGTGGCAATAAATAACTTTTAAACTTTTGGAGTTATTGTATTCCCCTGAGTTTGGTTGTACTCGATTACTATATTATTCACTCAATACGCGAAATCACTTATATATGCGGTTAAAGCATTTGAGTTAACTAATTTCTTAGTGTTCATGTTCTTACATTTGTAAACAGCAGTCAATGTTGATCTATGACCTAAACCCTACGTAAAATCGATCTTTCCTTATGTGGTATTGATGCATGTTTAACATTTCCCGGCTGTCGGAATCAACGCGCCTACGTCTACGGAGCTTACGCAGAAGTGATTCGCAATGCGGTAGAGCTCACCAAAAGTTTTTTTTGAGCTTCTGTAGTATAGAATTTGTTCGGTACGGTCGCGAAATCTTGAAATGATTGATACGTGCGGTAAAATAACTAAATTTAAACAAAGCTCAACAGTAAAATAAATAGTATATTTAGGGAGGAAACCAAAATTTATCAACTTGCCAACATAGGCTATCACATTTATTTTGGTGGCACTCTTTAAATGATAATAAGCCTTTTTTTCTCGCTTCGGTTGTCTGTGTGGCTTTTGGAATTCGCGTGGTTTTTGTAACTTACATAATTTAGATATTTCGATCGAAACGGATTTACTTATTCAATCGGTTTACTACGCGGATGTATCTACGCGCACACGTCACAGCATTTTTTCTATAACTATCTTGAAACAATACACACGGAATCCAGTGTTCAAGTGGCCAACATAGGCTAGTCCCTCTGTTGTATTGTCAAAGATAGAAGCAAAATTTATTCAAATGGGTCAAGTCTTGAAAACTAAGCTGTCACGCAGCTCCAGCTTGAAACCCAATAAAAAAAAAGAATGTACTTACACAATTAGGGAAATATTTAGGGAAAGTGGATCGTACGTAAGAGACGAATCTGCTACGATCAACATCTCGACCATAATAAATGTGTCAGACAGAAAAACACATTCTGTCCGCGGTCCGAAATTCCCACTCTTGTTTGTCGGTTTACACATGGGTGCTACGAACTTTCGTGCCAGTGTGGAAGTTTTCTGGGCCCAGAAGCCACTCAACAAACATTGAATGTCGAATAAGAGCTTATCCGTGCAAAAATAAGCTTCTTCAGCTAAAAAAAAAGTAGAATGGTCTGTCGGGGCACGAACGGAAGCTTGACGTAGGACTGCTAGTGGACGAAACAAATATGTTAATCATTAAGTTCTTAACTCTTTCCGTTTTTAAATTGGTGGGCCGGTTGTTTTTAAAATGGTGGCCACACTTGTGCAAGTCGATGCCAACTTGTGCAAGCCGTGGCAACAAACAAAACAAAAACTTGACGACAAACGGTAGACTGTATGTTCATGTTACATCAATGTTTAATATTAGTAGTAGTCTCTATAAGTTGTAATATCTTTCTAGTTTACCCTTGAAAAACGGCCGAAACGTCAAAAGGATCATTTTACTTTACAACTGACGACATATTTGCATAGAAATCACGTTTCGGAAAAAAAATAATTTTGTGGTGAAATGTGCTTTTAAAGTGTAATGTTTTATATAAATATGTTCATTTAGAAAAAGATTTGTGATTGGAAGTGAAGTTTGTGATTATAACTTAAAAAATTACCGGGAAGTTCCGAAAACAATATTGCAACCACTTGTTGGATCACTTTTTCTTCTGGGAAAAAGATGTGCCTGTGTGTGTGCAAAAATAAGAGTAAATTTAGTGGTGTGAATACAATCAACGTGCTGCATTTCTGTTAGTAAACAAACCGCTTTGCTCAAAATAAATTTTGTCTTGCATGCGTGTGTTTAAACCGTTTAAACAGACGTACCTAGCGTCATTCGTTTAAAATCGATCATAATATGGATGCAAAACGATAAACAGTTTAGTGTAGGACAACAAATTCCGAATATAAGCTAACGAAGATTTGCAGCTCAACCAATAAACGACTTATAACGAATGAATACGAAACAACCCAAAGAATCATGGAGACAGTTTTTATCGGTAAGTTATATTAAAGAGCTGATACATATTACGAACACGCTCAAATTCTGAGCACTTGTGTTTTTGTATGGGACGGATTTTGAAAAATTTTCTTTTAGGATGTCCATATTACGATAAGTCGTGAGTTTAAATACATTCTGAGCGGATCAGCAATATTTTAGGTAAAAAAGGTGTTTTTCAAAGGATGATTTTAACGCACTGTTCGGAATTTGAATCAATACGGTAAATCGCGCGATGATCAAGACGTTTCCGTCGGATTATGGAAACCGAAATGGCTCTTGATTTTATTTTATGCCCTTATAGTATAAACCACCATCGCACTTCGTGAGTTGCCCCAATAGAACCCTTGCTTTTGGTTTGAATCAGTACAAATTCGTTCTATTATATAAAAAAAAAGAAGTATACATATTCATTTTCTTCCGAACTAAATAAACCACCATCACACTTTGTGAGTGGCCCCAACAGTATCCTTGCTGTTGGTCTAAATCGGGTCAAATCGGTTCTAATAATTATTTTATATTCAATCAAGTAAACCACCATCACACTTTGTGAGTGGCCCCAACAGCATCCTTGCTGTTGGTTTAAATCGGTTCAAACCGCTTATAATTAATTATTTTGGTCATTGATAAAATAAAATAAACCATCATCACACTTTGTGAGTGGCCCCAACAGTATCCTTATTGTTGGTTTAAATCGGTATACACACATCTAATAATGATCTACATCTCTAGACAGCCGGCTGTTTAGAGCATAAATCGAAAACACTTATAAATAACTACACAAAACAAAAGATCGCATCACTTATCAAGGTGAATCCTGATCCAACGAACCTAACCCACTAACAAAACCTCCTTCCTGTGACTTTTGTGGGATGCAGAGGTAAACACGGTCCCAAAACAACAAAAGTCACACACTAACATTCCTTCCCTCTCCCACCTGATTGCAAGGACGTGGCCGGTGACGTTATTGATCTTTAAAGGTAGGAGTCACTGGAACATGTACACTGAGAATGGCAGGTTACTCCCAAGCCCCATTCAGTTGATTCTTTGTACAATTTCACTGGTTCAGATCAATCACGGAGTGCAACTATCGATACGTGCAGTCAGACTAAGCTAAAGCTAAGCTAAGCTAAAAAGAAAAACGGCCGAAACGTCAAAAAAAAGGGGCAATGCACAACTAACTGTTTGGATTACCCTAGACTGAGAAAGCCATAAAAACGAAATCTCCATACAACCAGTCGAACAACCAAATCAAATTCTATTTAAAATTGTCTTTTCAAAAAGTTTACTTATTGAAGAAAGCATACTTATTGGACGGTAGCTAGAAGCTTAAGCTAGATTTTTATCCGGCTTCAAAATTGGAACAACTTTAACATTTTTCCATTTATCAGGAAAGTATGCCAAATGGAAACATCTGTTGAATAATTTTACCAAGAAAGACAATGTACTCTCTGGGAGTTTTTTGATGAGGATATATAAAATTCCATCATCAGCTGGAGATTTCATTTCATGGAACTTTTTAGTAATAGATCCAAATCAATCCCCTAGGAATCATCAAAAATATTTTCCCGAGAGAAAATATTCAGATAATCCCGAGCAACCTGATTCTCAATAGGACTATCCAACTAACAATTTTAGCTGCAGATTAGCTTATACAGCCAAAAATTGGCTTATACAGCTAATATTTGCCTGTATAAGCTAGTCTGCAGCTAAAAGTGTTTGTTGGGTAGTAAGACCCAAACTGAAATTAGTAAAATTACGTTCATTTCTTATGATTGTACATCGATTTAACATTTCAATTGAATAGCCTACCTGGCTATTCATCTTTGTTTAATGTTTAAACAATTAAAAGAACTAAGCGCAAAAACAAATGCAATGGCAACGCATGGCCCTACGTCGAGCTTCCGTTCGTGCCTCTAGGCACAGACCCTTCTACTTTTTTGGATGACTTTGAAGTATCAGAAGGACGCATAGTAACACTACAGATCTCTTCAAAAATGTTTTTGGACGTTGAACTGTAACAGCAGGGCGGTTAGGGTGTCGATGGAAAATTGATGATTTTTTGGACGTTCTAAGTGTTGTTTTTTTTTTTTTTTTTTTGGAAAGATTAAATTGTAATAGATGTGGGATATATTAATGAGTTATATAATTGTTTCGATAGCTTAAAAGTATCAGGAGGGTGCATTAAGCACGATCTCAAAATCACATTGAAGACCTATGTCCGGACTCTCAATATTTTCTGTGCATGTTATATTCATACAACTACCTCTAGTATTTGAGGAATCTACCCAAGTCCATGATGGTCGATCCCAGGTCAATTTTAAAAAAGAAACGAAAATTCAACCGGCATTCAAAGCAACGCAGCCCATTCCATTACTGCCTTGACAACTTAATTTCGACAGCCGCGCATAGTGATGATATCTAAATTAGTGGGAATATTTATCTCACAACAAGAACTACAAAAACCGGCTGGCATCTGCGCGTCCCGTTCGATGATGATGATGATGGTTCACACGGCCACCAAACGGATGCGAAATGTGGCGAACGTGTTTCCTCCAGCCAGTCAGTGTCAGCAGTGTTTCATCTTCATAGTGTTGAAACAAGAGCACATAGCAGCTTTAGACAGAATGTTTGCTACATAAATTTAACTAAAAGAAGGCCGTCGTCCGCACCGCAAGGGGACAGAGGACTTGAGCTGAACTGAAAACTATTATGCGACTGTATAAATAGGTTTGCCTCGGTTTGGACGTCCCTCCTCCAGTCACCCATCCGAATAGACGCAGACAACTGGTGAGGGACATGCTAATTTGAGCTAGTTTTCTTTTGTGAGCGTTAATTTATGGCCCCGTCAGAGTTGCGGAAATTGTCAGCCCTAAATACGAATGTCGTCTAGTCGGAGATAGTTTATCAAACTGCGGAAAGTGTGAAGCTGATTCTTTGATTCGTGTTTTTACCGTGTAACATCCAAACTGGGCATCGTATGAAATGTAATTTTGAGTGTGAGGTCTTCGATTACATTTTACGTAAGAAACGTACTTATAATGTACTTGTTTATAGCTACCTATACTATCAAAATGGTTCTACGTCTTATCATCCCATATCAGTTTTACTCCTGTCTTAAAAGATACATAAAAAAGAAAAGCATCTGCCTATCCTACATATGCTCTCCTGAATTTCCGTACCATCTCATAAACTGCCAAAGTAGGTATTTTATTTATTTGCACAGGACGTTGACTTTCAGTCCCTGTCTGTGTGGCTCGCAACTGTGCAAGCATGATGAGCAAATCCGAAGCGACCGGACAGGGGTGGCAGGGTAAACAATGTCCCGTACCTGCAGCTTAATAAAGGCCCTGTCATTTATCAAATTTCAAATAATCAACTTTTGTTCGTAAATCAGGAGGCCTCTGTCGATGCTGAAGGAATAAAGGGCGCTTTCGGACTGTTATCAAGAATGCAGGCAAGATCAACAGTGCTATGGATACTAAGTAGGATTTTGTGAAAATTGTCTACCGAAAGGGATGTCACATTTTGTTAAATCAGTGATTCACCGTTTTTCTGCTTCAATTAAGTTGATTGAAAAATTGACGTATCGAGCTTTTTACGACGACTTACCATTAGACTGATGCGAAATTTGACATTTTCGCTCCACATTATTCAAATGGATTCACATCGGGTCCTGATTAGCCTTCGAATGTTTAAACTCATTTGATAAGAAACTGACTAGGCACAAACCATTTGAAGTTTATATGGAAATTACTATGGGAAAATAAAACTTTTTGTTCATTGTCTTTTAGCCTTTTTACATATTGTACTATTATTATGGGAATTTTTATCAGCTACAACTTTGCCAAACATCAAATTAAATAGTTATTAATTGTTTAAGAGATTGAAAATCTTATGGCAAGATTAAGCAACTGTATTGTGGGGAACACTGTATTCTGCAGTGTGACATAGTGGCCATGATTTTTGTCCTCTATTCTACGCACCATAAACACCAATGTGGCCTGCTGAACAGATGATTGAGCATAAGACATCAGTGACTTGAATCATTAATCACTTTTGTTCCTTACATTTGATCGAAAATTGGTCTTGAACAATATTGTAGCTCAGAAAATGTTCAACAATCTCAGCTATTTTCAACAAGCTCAGCTCTAAAGTAGAGTGATCTGGTGAATTTTGAGATAGATTTGAATCAAAATTATGGGTTCTCCATAGTAATCCCCATATAAACTTCAAATGGTTTGTGCCAAGTCAGTTTCTCACTAAATGATTTCAAATTTTGGGAGTCTAATCAGGGCCCAATTTGGAACCGTTTGAACACTGTGGAGCGAAAATTTCAAATTTTGCATCGGTCAACTTACCATAATTTGGAAACGACAGATGACTATTAGCGGTATAAACTATAAACACTATAAATTATTATGGCAAACAGTGTTTTAATATTGTATTAGCAAGCGTTAGGTCGATTTTACGGGAATAAAAGCATGCAATTACCTACTTTCATTTTTCAAGCTCAGTAATTTCACAAAGATCTCTAGTCCATGCTTCTTTGATGTACTTGGACTTTCCTAAAGTTATGCGTGTATTCCTGTGGCTCTCAGAACTTCTAATAATTTCTGCAGTTTTTCTAAAGCAAATGGAACCGCCTTGAAGTTCTTTAAGCTCCCATGCTGTTTCCAATTATATTCTGGTTATTTTTTTTAAGTCGGACTACGTCTGTGATTTCTTTATGGGGGTACACTTTGTGAAAACTGAAAATGGAACATGCAACAAAATTATGAAAGATTTTGAACATTTATAACTTTATAACATTTCAATAACTTTATCACCAATCTATCAGAAATATTTCTACGCATCAAAATTAATGTTTAAAACTGATGATTTTTGACAAAAAAAACTATTGAAAAAGTGGTAATGTCAAGTATTGTCCAATGTACAAATAAAAAGTGATTATTTTACCACTGTTTTCAAGAAATAATCGTTCTTCCCAAACCCAGTCGTCATAATCGAGTACCACTTGATTGCACATCATTCTGCTTTATCCTGAAAAGATATAAAAGAGCGCTGCTGTCTAGCCTCAACTCATCATTCGCTGCCAGACTGTTGAGCAGTTCAGTCGATTTGAATTCTCTCTAGTTTCGTTCGTTCGTTCGCAAGTCGAATTAGCTCCGCGTTGTGTAGTGACGCTCTCGCTGACCCAGCCATGGGTAAGAAATCGCGCGGTAACGCGAGTGCCGGTTTACCGGGAAAACAGACTCTCCCAGGAGACGGCGCGACCACCGAGCCAGCCCAGAAGAAGCAGAAGAAAACCCCATTGCCCATCCCGACAGGCGTTGCGGACCCGCAGCCGGGGCCTCCCGGAACTAAACGACCCAGACCTGAAGACAGCAGCGCCACCGTATCAGCAGCAAAAAAAACTGCTGAGCAACAATCCGTTCTCCGCCCTGCAGAACGGAGCCCAGCCGCAGTCGGACCCTGAGACGGTGCCGAAAAAAGTTAAGTTGCCACCCTTCTATGTGAAGGGCTTCCCTCCCGGGCTATGGGAGCAGCTGGATTTCTACATTAAGCAGGGCCTTCGCTGCACCATTCAACGGTGCACGGAAGGCTACAAACTGATGGTCCCGGCCGAAAAACACTTCAACGCAGTTCAGGCCCTCTTGGACAGAATGAAGCTGGAGTACTTCTCCCACGACATCGAGGCCACCAAGCCGCTGAAAGTGGTGCTGCGCGGGCTCCACGACATGGACACCACCACCTTAATGGACGAGATTAAGGCGAACGGCCTCAAGCCGGTCGAAGTCCACAAGATGACCCGCAGCAAGGCCATCAAGTATCGTGACCAGCTCTACCTGGTCCATCTGGAGAAGAACTCCACAACCGTGAAGGATCTCCAGACGACACGCACACTGTTCCACATCGTAGTGAAGTGGGAGCGGTATAAACCCACCCACCGTGGCGTCACTCAGTGCTCGAACTGCCTATTGTTCGGGCACGGCACCAGGAATTGCCGCATGGCCAGCCGCTGCATCAAATGCGGCAAAAACCACAAGATCGACAACTGCGACAGCATCGAGGAAGCCACTCCCACATGCGCCAACTGCAGTGCCGCCCACAAGGCCACGAGTAAGGCCTGTCCGAAGCGGGCCGAATACGCCGAGATCCGGAAGAAGGCCTCGTCCAACAGCCAGCCCGGTCGCAAGAAGGTTCCAGAAAACAACGCGCAGAACTTTCCTCCGTTATCACCGGTCCAATCACGGCCAATTCCAGTGTTGCCGCCGCTCCCGCTCAACCAACAGTTGGCTGCCGCTGCAGTACCCGGTCAAGCCTCCGGGCCATCGACGGATCCCCCTGCTCCGGGATTGGCCGGTACAACCGGTGAAGCTACAGACGATTCTCCGCTGTCAACGGATGAGATCGTCACACTGTTGGCCCAGGCCATCATCATCAAGCGCACCTGCGCAACAAGAACACAACAGCTCCAAGCTATCATCTCCTTCGTCGCTAATTATGGACCGTGAACCCATAAAGATCGCCAACTGGAACGCTCGCTCCGTAGGGGCGAAAAACATTGAGCTTGCAGACTTCCTCCGCAAGCACGACATCGACGTGGGCCTTCTCACCGAGACCCACCTCAAGACCGGTGACAGCTTCTGGCTGCCCGACCACAGCATTGTCCGGCTTGATCGCACCAGCTCCAGGGGGGGCAGTGTCGCGGTCATCATCAAGAAAGGCATCAAGTACTGCACCCTACCCCACTACCGCACTTCCATCATCGAGGCCGTCGGCGTTGAGGTGGAAACATCGACCGGAAACGTCCGGTTCATCGTTGTCTACTGCCCCCGGCAATGTACCGTTAGCAATGGTACAGCACAGCAGTTCAAGAACGACCTTGCCATCATAACCCACACCAATGCCCGCTTTGTAATCGGAGGGGACCTGAACGCCCGGCACGAGGCCTGGCGGAACTACCAGCAGAACCAGAACGGCCGCCTGCTATTCGACCATTCCCAGCATGGTCTCTATTCCGTCTGGTTTCCGGACGAACCAACCTTCACATCACCGACGGGCAACCCATCGACGCTGGACCTGTTCTTGGCAAACACCAGATTAGCCAAGCCGGTTGCCGTCAACGACCTGAGTTCGGACCACCAACCGGTGCTGACCGAGCTGGGCTACAACGTGGCCCCTGCACCGTGCCAGCGGAAGGACTACCATCGAGTCAACTGGGTCCAGTTTCGACGCGTGGTCGACCGCCACATCGACGACAACCCACCGCTCGACACAGTGGATGACATCGACCGGGCCCTGGAGGGTCTCCATCAAGCCATATCCGTGGCTGACGAAGAGTGCGTTCGACGAGTTCCTGTGAGGGGTAAGTTTCAAGCAATTGATTCCCACACCAAACTCTTGATTAGGCTCAGAAATGTTCGTAGACGCCAGTTTCAGCGGACTGGGGATCTGCAGCGTAAATACGAAATGGTCGATCTGAATCGGCAGATCGCTTCCAGAATGGTCTCAATCCGGAACGAGAGTTTCGGGCGGCTCGTTCAGAACCTGGACGACCGTTCCAGACCATTCTGGAAGGTTGCCAAGGTGCTGAAGTCTCACCCCAAGCCCATTCCACCACTTAGAGTCAATGACGAACGGCTTATCACCAACGAAGAGAAGGCCAATGCAATTGGGGAGCACATTGCCCAGTCGCATTTGCTTGGCTCTAAAATCCCAAGTCCACTCGAGAACCAGGTTGTGCAGTGCGTCCAGACGTTAGATGCCTCCCCTTGTGCCGTCCCTCCAGAAGAACGGATTACAGAGGAACAAATTTGCTCAGCGCTGAAACACAGTACGAACATGAAGGCTCCCGGGTTTGACGGAATATTCAACCTAGAGTTGAAAAATCTCAGCGCGAGGGTGCACTCGCTGCTGGCTGCCATCCTCAACAGATGCTTGGAGCTGCACTACTTTCCAAGCATCTGGAAGGTGGCAAAAATCATCCCGATCCGCAAACCTGGGAAAGACCCTTCACTACCGTCAAGCTACAGACCGATTAGCCTGCTCTCAGCGCTGAGCAAGCTGTTCGAAAAATTGATCCTCAGCCGACTAAACAAGTTTGTGGAGGAACATGACATTCTTCTTCCGGAACAGTTCGGGTTCCGTAAGGGGCATTCCACCAATCATCAGCTAGTGCGGGTGATGAATAACATCCGGAGTAACAAAGCTGTATCCAAGTCCACAGCCATGGCCTTGTTAGACGTCGAAAAGGCGTTTGACAATGTCTGGCACGACGGACTTATATACAAGCTTTGTAACTCCAACTTTCCACCATACCTTGTGAAAATCACCCGTAACTATCTCCAGCAAAGGTCGTTCAGGGTGTCGTTGAATAGTTCCCTTTCGGGACAATTTCCGATCCCAGCAGGTGTTCCGCAAGGGAGTCTGCTGGGACCACTGCTTTACAGCATCTACACGTCGGACATCCCTCCTCTAGGAGACGGTTGCGTGTTCTTTCTGTTTGCAGATGACACCGCGATAGCCGTCAAGGGTAGGATGCCTCGTGAAATTACGAACAAGCTCCAACGATGCCTTGACACCTTTACTGATTATGCCACCACGTGGAAAATCAAAATCAACGCCTCGAAAACCCAAGCGATCATGTTCCTTCACAGACAATCATTAAAACTTAAACCGTCTCCCTCCTGTACCGTAATAATGGATGGTACAAGGGTCGAGTGGTCCACTGATGTTACTTATCTCGGGATGTTGTTCGATGAGAAGCTCCTGTTCCGCTCGCACATAGAGAAAACCCTAGTTAAGTGCTCCGCCTTGGTTAGGTGTTTGTATCCGCTCATTTGCCGCAGATCCCGCCTCTCAAGGCAAAACAAACTGGCTGTTTACAAACAGATCATAGCCCCCGCGATCTTCTATGCCGCCCCGGTGTGGGAATCGTGCGCTCAGACCCACAGGAACAAAATCCAGGTTGCACAGAATAGAGTGTTGAGGATGATCCTAGATCGTCCATTCGACACAAGAATAGCAGACCTCCATCAAGAGGCAGAAATTCCCAAAGTAGATTCCAAAATTGATGATATGACAACTAAATTTATTCAAAAATGCAATCTTTCTGAACATGCTTTAATAAGCAATTTGTACATAGTAGGTTAAGTGTATATAGTAGAGTAGGTTAGTTTTAAGCTGTAAATAGTAGTATTAAGTAGTTTCTCTTCAAATTCTAAATACAAAACAAACCAATCCCACCAAGGTGGTCGACCGTGTACTAAGTCTAGGACTAATCCTGTAAAACAAATTTTAAATTTTGCCCATACCTAAAGATGAAGAAAGCAATTAAATCACTTAGTAAAAAAAAATTTATATGGTAATCGTCCAAGTTAAACTAAAATAAAGATCATTTAAACTAAAAATTAAACTAAAAAAGCCTCAACTCATTTTCGCTTCGGGCGGCGTGGTGAGCAGGCAGCAGAAGCAGCAATAGCGGCAGTAGGAAGGTGGTTTCAGGTTAGGTAGTCCACTCTTCTACACTGATAAAATTTCAAAGAATGATATTATACATATGAATTTTTGCAATGTGATCAACAAATGATAACAATGTATCGGACACATACTTAATATGTACTATTCCATGTCTATATCCATGTACTATTCATTTGACTCATAAATTTCATATGTGCTTCGGGGTGGATTATGTTTATGTGTGGTCACATGAAAATCATGTGGAATTTCACATGGAAATTCGTCAATAACAATGAGTGGAATTCTATAATCCTATTAAGTTTTTCCAGAATGTTGGAAGGATTTGTTTGTTTTCCCTGTTCACAAAAAAGGATGCAAGCAGACTGTCGCCAATTACCGCGGAATAGCTGCATTGAGTGCTATCTCCAAACTATTCGAGCTAATTGTCCTGGAAAAGTTGGTTCAAGACTGCTCGTACAGTATTTCTCAGGATCAACACGGCTGCATGCCTAAGCGCTCGACGACGACTAATCTAACTGTTTTTACATCGTTCATTATTCGTGAGATTGAACGTGGCCATCAAGTTGACGCCATATACACCGACCTCTCTGCAGCTTTCGATAGAGTGAACCATGAAATTACCATCTCTAAATATGACAAAATGGGTGTTCATGGGAGTCTACTTACCTGGCTTCGCTCCTATCTGACTGGCAGATCTATGTCTGTTAAGATCGGTGACTACGCTTCTCCACCCTTCATTGTTACATCTGGTGTTCCTCAAGGCAGCCACCTGGGGCCATTGCTTTTCCTGTTGTATATGAACGACGTGAACTTGATCCTCAAATGCCTTAAACTCTCGTACGCCGACGACATGAAGCTCTACTACGTAATAAAAGGGCCTCAAGACGCTCATTTCCTCCACCAAGAACTTGAAGTCTTTGATGATTGGTGCCGGATAAACAGGATGTCTTTAAATGTGTCCAAGTGCTCGGTCATCTCCTTTGGCCGTAAACGGGCGATGCATTTCCACGATTACACCTTAAGAGGAATAAGCCTGAAACGCGAATCGACTGTCAAGGACTTGGGAGTCATGCTCGATTGCAAATTAACGTTCAAGGATCACATTGCTTATGCTGTATCTAAAGCTTCATCGCAGCTAGGATTTTTATTCCGTTTCGCCAAAAGCTTCAAGGACGTGTATTGCCTGAAGGCTTTATACTGTTCCCTGGTTCGACCCATACTGGAATACTCTGCCGTTGTTTGGTCGCCATTCTATCAGAATGCCATCCATAGAATTGAAGCTGTTCAGCGAAAATTTATTCGCTTTGCGTTGCGACACCTTCGTTGGCGCGACCCGCGTAACTTGCCGAGCTATGAAAGTCGCTGTAACCTCATCGACCTGGAGCTCTTGGAAGGAAGGCGTAATGTGGCGAAGGCTTGTTTCGTTGCGGATCTTCTGCAAGGGAACGTCGACTGCTCCACACTTCTCAGTCTTCTTGACATCAACACTCATCGACGGGACCTCCGGCTGCATGCGTTCTTCAACAACCGGCGTTCGAGGACCAACTATGGCGTACACGAACCAATGTTGAGTATGTGCCGCGTTTTCAATAGTTGTTATTATGTGTTCGATTTTAATGTGTCCCGCGAGAAAAATAAGCGTAGCTTTAAGAGATGTTTGCGTTAATTTTGTGTTTGAAGCAGTTTTGATGTTTAGATATAGTAAATTGTCATTAGGATAACTGTTTTATCTGTTGAATAGTAGAAATAAATAAATAAACAACAGCAAACAGCAAACTTGGAAGCAGGGGTGCAAGTGATTTTGATCGATTCTCATCATGAACTTTCTAGTTGAAAAAAAAATACTACAAATTTGATACGCCTACAACTCAAAAACGGAAAGAGTTAGGATAATAGATGATCGATCAGTTAAAAGAACCAAATGCTCTTCACATTCGTTCCGTCCATTGGCAGTCCTACGTCAAGCTTCCGTTCGTGCCCCTAGGTAAAAACCCTTCTACTTTATTTATTTCTCTTATGTTTTCGCAGTTTGTTTATGAAACTTCCTTGAAATTATAAGCATTTCATTTATGATTCCTCAGAACTTCCACAAAGTTTCAACAATTTTTGTGAAGTTAATGGAACTGCCCTGAAGATCTCTAATGTTTCTTGAAGTTCACGAAGCTTCCCTGAAGTTCTCGCTTATTTACTGATGATGATTTGAAATTGATTCTGTAAGCAACCCTGAGGTTCTTGGAATTTTTATGAAGTTTCTGAAATTTTCCTCAAGTTCACTAATCTGTCTGGAAGTTTTATGGACTATAATTTAATTTTTTGTACTTCTGGGACGATCCCGATTTTTCCTGAAAGTAATGAAGCTGTCTTTACGTTAGAAATAGGGACGCTGGTGGTGTAGTGGTAAGCGTGATTACCTCTCACCCCAGCAGGCCTGGGTTCAATCCCAGTCGGCGCCGCCGGGATGTTCTGAGGCATACATCTCTGATCACGCCTCTGAGGGAAGTATAGCCGTTGGTCTTCGGTTCATGAGTTGATTAGTCGATAGGGTACGGTCCAGGTGTGGGAGCTGCCTGCCTGGCGTCGGTAGCATTGGTGCTCAACACGGAAAACAAGATCGATGGAAAATAAATCAAGGAAAAAAAACGTTCTAGAAATCTATCTGAAGTTTTCGGAACATCCTCGCTATTTTCATTTATTTATTGTTGTCAATCAGATGTAGACCATTTTTTACAAGTTACAAGTAGTCATGTGTGAAAATTATGAATAGAATTGAAGTACTGCTTTAATCTGGTTTTTGTTATTATAAAATCAGTAGTTTCACTTTGTTTATTGTAAGGAGTCATAATTTGACTTGTAGTAAATATTTTTCGATACTATATCGTTCACAAACGATACCATTGCAAATTCACGACGCGGTTTCAATGTTTGAATGTTGATGAGCATGTAGCGTGCTTCATAAGATGGAAGAGGAAATCTTGTCCAACCTAACTTACGAAGAGCAAATAATAAAAATTGATGTTGCACTGATTCTAATCGTTCCTCGTTCCTGGGTGAATGAGAAAAGGCTACCAAACTATGCTGCAATATTCAAGTATTGATCTTACATATTAAATGAACAGTGATTTTATTGTATATGGGTCATGAAAGTTGTAACTGAATCGTTTGAAAAAGCCAAGCATGTTTTTTGCTTTGTTGGATTGTATTATAATGATCAGTGAATGCTAGTTTTGAATCAACTACACTTTTCTACTGATATTCATGTAACTGCCTTGACATTTTCAGAACCGTCCCGAAGTTCACGTTGCTTCCCTATAGATCATATACTTACAACTCAAAACTGAAATTTTGGAATTAACCGTAAAGTTCCTTCCAACTTTCTCAAGTTAATGAAACTGTCCTGAAGCTCCTTGATATTCGACGTTCTCGATGTTCTCGAATCTACCCTGAAGATTTGGGAACGTCATTGAAGTTCTTATCATTAAAAGTTCTATATTTCTGATGTCAATGGAACTACCATACAAAAATTCACCATCCGAGATTGATAAATCACAAGCTAAATTATTTTTAAATGTTTGGATTATGTTTTCTCATGTAAAATTTAAATTAGTTTTGTACTGGCGAAGTATATTTTCAAATGATAGTTTTTATCAATAGGGGTGGAGCAGTATTGCTTTACTTCATACCTCCTAGTGCTGCTATATGCAGTCGATTTATGTGTTTTTGAAATGTCTAGTATAATAATTTAATTCCTTTGTCTTTTAATTCTCTCTAGAACCGTTTATACTGGCGACAATGTTCTGATGAGACAATGAAACCCAACCCCCAAGCTCCTCCCCTGATCCTATCCTTGCACACTGTACCCCTCTAACCTCGAATAAGCCACGAGTCTTCGGTCCAATTCCTACTAGACATAGAATTAAATGAATTTTGTTACAAACAAAGAACAATGAACTATCGGTTCCGTAAAGGTTACTCAATTGAGACTTCCAAATAAACGAAACAGATAAAAAAAAATGCATTGGGGTCATGTTTAGCCTGAAAACACTGTGTAAATTTTCCCTAATGCATTAGGAAGTTTAAGAACGTCTATTTAAATTTAAATAAAATTTTCATAGGAACGCATGAGCATTCATAAGGTGGCCCAATTAAAATCAAACAATTTGTACCTAGAACATTTATCATGTTATCAGCACAGATTTTCTAAGAGGAGCGAATTTAGATCGATAGTAATAATAATAACCGTTTTCCTAGCCGGCTACTCATTCAGTAACCATGAGTAACCAGAATGACGGCCTGTTCATAAGTTATGAGTTCTAAAAGTACGTGATATCCAGGAACATCCGGATTCATGTTATCATAATCATCTTTCATAAAATGCTGAGACCCTTCGGACCAAACCTTTCCAATAATAAAACAAAATCCCCAGATTTCATGATCAATTCAAACATCAACGGCTCAAATATCAGCCCCAAAAAGCATGCAATAATGAACCTGCCATTTCACTTTTGCAGCAAACATTCCATTGTTGTTTAGTTAAAGATGCTAATTTCAAATAACAGACTTAAAGTGGTCATTCTATACGACAGACGAGGAGATGAAAGTATAGAGTTGCTAGTTCCGTAAAAGAACGGCAGTGTGAAAATTTATATAGAGAGTAGAAAGCGAGCAAGGACAACTTTGAGGAAAGTACGAATCGGGTTGATCATTTCTCTTTACCAAACTCCTCAGTTGGAGAGAGATGGTGAGGGGTATTCCCCCTGCCACCACTGGCAAAAAAAGATGATTACCGTTTTGCTCATGTACCTACGACGTGTTGAAACAGTTCTATCGATTGTACCACACTCAAGTCGTTATCTGAAGGGAGGCATCTATTTGTAGATTTTGGAAAATGCAGCTATTGTTACCTCTACCACGGTATGTGTTCCTGTCATCGTCGACTTTTTGCCAGTGATGGCGGGGGACCGGGAAAGTTTCGTGAAGAAAGATGATCAACTCGATGCTTACCTTCCTCAAAGTTGTGCTTGCTCGCTTTCTACTCTTTATAAACAATTTTCTCACTGCCGTTCACTAACGGAAATATCAACTTTTTAATTTCATCTCCTCATCGATCGTATAAAAAATACCACTTTAGTCTGTTATTTGAAATAGGCATCTTCAACTATGTAATCATTGCCCATAAAGTGGTTAGATCACCTCTTCGTGGTACGTTACGGGATATAAGATATACCACCGATTTTTAGTCTTGACTACTTCAAAGTAGGGGAACAGGATTTTTAAGTAATCCAAGGAACACATCTTAGTCCTTGTTACTTTTTAAGCCTTGTTGATAGTGATAAGACTCGGCTTTGTCCACCTAGAATGATCTTGAAACAAGGAAAAAATGAGTTAGTTAGTCTTCATCTATGTGATTCCTAATATTCTATTCGTTGTTCTATAGTTTGAAGTGGTTAAGACTAGGGTTCTGATGCATGGTCATTATCGGTGCCATTCCTTGTTGCTTAGGAATCCAATTTTGACTGACAAAGGGGCGCGCCTTTGGAGGGTGTTTCAACACTCCGAAGGTTATAAATAGCGGGACCTTTCAATTAGAATCAATTTCTTGCGATGAAGGCAAGAATGACAACTGTATCAATACCGAATACTTCATCATTTCGCAATAGTGATGGAGTAATACCACATGCACTAAACTAAGGACACGGGATAAAATTACTGGTCACAGTGGTGTTCTGTCCCAAACAGAGGAAAAAAAATGTAAATTGTTAACTTCATGGAGAAGTAATACAAACAAAATAGTTACAATTCCATTGTGGCTATCAGCTTCCATTCGTTTTGGCTAATAAAATGTATTATGAAATTAAAGAATATTGGCAGCCTAAAAGTAAACTGGTACTTCCCTCGCGTGCCCCTAGCCCCTAGTGTTGGGAATCGAAAATCTTTGACAGTTGTTTGTTTACACTATTATATAGAACAACTGGTGCAAGTTTGATCAAAGTAGTCGATCGCGTTTAGAAATAACGTCAAATGGAACTCGTAACAAGAACATATATAGTGCACA
Organism: Ochlerotatus camptorhynchus; assembly: GCF_037179485.1. Taxonomy (NCBI): domain Eukaryota; kingdom Metazoa; phylum Arthropoda; class Insecta; order Diptera; family Culicidae; genus Ochlerotatus; species Ochlerotatus camptorhynchus. The sequence continues at coordinate 1,937,227 of NW_027040681.1, read as the reverse complement.
AACACCTGGAAAATCCGGACTGGTCCGGTTCCAAGCTGGCTAAAGTGCTGAAGATGCCGAAAATAACAGTTTGTTGAGTGCTCAAAACCCACAAGGAAACCCTGAGTGTGGAAAGGAATCAGCGAACCTACGAAAAAACTGGAACCAGGGATCGTCAGCTGCGCTGCAAGGTGTCTTTTAATCCGAGGACCAGAAAGTACAACGCAAACTTTCAAACGGTGCGGAACATCCTTGCCAGGGAAGGATGCAAGTCGTACAAAGCCAGTAAACATCCGAACCGTGCAAGGCTTTTGTACGACTGTGTTTTGACAAAACACAAGGGCTGCACTTTGATCGATGACAAAACATACGTCGTTTGGTGTTCACTCGGCTGTCGACAAAAGCAGGCCACTCTCGATGTGTGCTACTCGATTGTCTGTTTTTTCGGCAGCAACCATTGTGTGGTCCTCCTCATTGTTCTTCATCAGCAGTTCTTTCGGTCGATGCGTCGTCGACTTTGGAAAGCAACCGTTTCGTGATGAGTGTGTGAGTGCTGACCACGTTTTGCGTCCATTGCTGCAATGGACGCGCTCTGACCCTCGTTGGCGTACAACAATTTGCCATACAATGAAACTACTGGAAGCGGCTCCAGTTCTGATGGAGGAGGCTTTTTGGATAGCGGAAGATAAAGTGTTTATTGTGTTGTACCTTTTGACTATAGTTTTAAGATGTATTGTATAGTGACCAAGAATCCTCGGCTCTGTAAAGTTAATTCGGTTGAGCCTTATCAAATAAATTAATAAACAACAACAAAACATACGTCAAACTCGATTTTAAGCAGCTTCCCGGTCAAAAGTTTTACATCGCGACTGGACGTGGGGATGTGCCGGGAAGATTCAAGTTCGTGTTTGCCGACAAGTTCGCGAAGAAGGCCATGATTTAGCAAGCGATTTGCAGTTATGGCCTGAAAACGGAACCATTCGTCACATCCTCGACGATGACATCCCAAGTTTACATCGAAGAATGCCTGAAAAAGTGTGTATTGCCGTTCATCCGCAAGCATAGGGACAAAGCCATCTTTTGGCCCGATTTGGCCAGCTGCCACTACTCCAAGTTGGTTCTGGAGTGGTGTGCAGTCTACAAGATCGATTTCGTCCCCAAGCTAATGAATCCTCTGGATTGCCCGGAATTTCGACAAATCGAAAAATACTGGGCAATTTCAAAGCAGCGACTTCGACTAAGCGGCGGGGCAGTCAAGGAAATCCAGCAAAAGCTGGCAAAATGGAAGAAATGCGCTGATTCCTTGTCCGTTTCCACTGTGCGGGCGCTGATGGGCTCCATCAAGAGGAAGGTTCAAGATTTGGTTCAAACTGGAGAAATGTGACTATCTAATGCTGTAACATTGAAGTTTTAATAAAAAAATACTGTAAACCAACCGTTAATAGACTTTTAAAACTTATTGAATCACGAATTACAGGTCTGCCTTTAAAATTCTCCGATGGATTCATCTTCGCCAGCCTTTGCTTACTGTACCGTCTGTAACGTCGATGCCCTTTAATAATTATTATAATTTAAGTAGCAGTTTTGGCTTTTTAGTTTTTGATTTTGAAAAAATCTGTACAAAATCGTGATTTGTATATGTATCTGGTAAGACAATTGAAAATCTGAAAAATCGGTTATCGGCCAGATTTCGGTGTGCGCAATTCACCAAACTCCCACATGGTGGTTTGCGGGGTTCCGATATTTAGTTCCTCTATTTGTGCCAATTTTACAACATACAGGTTGGCTATAGTGGACAGTGAATCATTTGTGCAAAAAATATTTGCGTTTTTCCGGAGTTCGTTAGGGGCTGACCATAAACCACGTAGAAACTTTTTTTCTTGGCGATTATCTACGCAGGTCTAAGACCTCTCAAAAACCGTCTACGTAGTTTATGAACACTCCCTTATCCACTAATCATAGCATAACACAAATTCAGCCCTGATCCATCCCGTTGCACCTCACGGCTCAATTCCAGTGCCACTGGGATAGTTATTTTTGTTTTTGCTACGGACCAAATCGCACCCGGGAGCGCGTCCTAAGTCACCGACAACGGCGATAGCTATAATTTTCCCATCGTATATCGGTCTAATCTGACTTCCTCCAACGTCCTCCATCTTCTTCGCCTCCCCTTTTTACGAAGATCAAGCACCTGAACACCTCGCGCGCGTACAAGGCGTGGATAATTGTAATTCCTACCCGAAAAGCAAACCCGACCACAACAAAAGAAACCAAAACCGGGAGACGAACAAAAAGTTGCTTTTATTCGCCGGCTGCTACCACTCAGCGTAGAAGAAAAGAAGAATGAATGCCGCCTCGATCCGAATCAACCAACCATGGAATGGAGGAAAAAGTGTGTTCCGTAATGACTTTATTTATCTCCGGTAGTTTTTTTCCCCTCTTCTCACCCCATTCCCAATGTTTATGAACTGGTCGCCGGTTGATCATTCTTCAACCGACTGCCCGTGGGCCGGTGTCTATCATCCATCCATCATCGGGCCTAAGTATATGTGTATGTTGTACGTACTGGACGTGCACATCAAGCTCCGCAATTACGTGGATTACCCGATGAAAATGGATCAAAAGAACCGGGAGTTCCCCTTGCGAGTCAAAACAATACAAAGTTGCCGCGAAGAACGGTGTAGCAATTGGGAGTTACTGCCAAAGCATGCGAATGGCTGATTATCTTAAGTTCGGAAATGCCTTTATCTTGTGAGATCTGAGATAGATAAGGGGCTGTTCATAAACTACGTAGACAGATAAGGGGTGGGGGTTAAAAATTGTGTATGGACAATTGTCTACGCAGAGGGAGGGAGGGGGTCCAGAATCCCAAAAAAAAACTGTTAACTACGTAGACAGTTTTTTTTTTAATTATCGACCTTCCTCCCCTGCGTAGACAATTGTCCATTCAAATTTTTTTTGTAATTTGTATAGGCCGTGGATAATTGTCAACACTCCTCCCCCTAAACTGTCTACGTAGTTTATGAACAGCCCCCTACCCACCGGCTATGGCTTGGTTGTACCATGAGTTGACCTTACTCGATCATTTTAAAATTTCAAGTAATGTTTCTTGAAAAATATAAACTTTCTTGCCTTTGTTTGCATCCTTTCTCTACAGCTTACAAGTTGGCGGTTTTTATCCAGAAACAATTAAAACTTGTTTGCAACTTCCGTTTGTTTACATTTGCTTGATCAAGGCACTATTTTGTAACGAGCTTGGTTATTTAATAGGCGACTGTTCGAAAATAATTAAAACTGTCGAATATCCTAGAATCGCGTCCCCTCAAACCCGTTTCGTTGGATGTATTCGGTTGTTGTTTTTTTTTTTTTTTTTTTTTGGGGATGTTTACTAGCATTAATGTATGATTCATAATTGGAATTGTATTTTTTATATGTAAGAACAACAGCTGTTAGCCCCTGAAATAAATTCGTATTATTTTTCCTTAATTTTAATTAAGAATAACCCAACAAACAATTCAGAATCAAAAGTAAGCATATATGTTGAATAAATGCTGTATTACAGTGTACAATGCTGAATAAAACGAGTTGTCGAAGTATGTGGTGAAAAAAGCTCATTGAAATCGATAGATGTGCACTTATTCCACTGTTTGCTCTGATCTGATTAATTTTCTATTTTAAAGCTGTATAAACGTTGACTGTCTTCCAATCAACGCCATAAGTTTGATCTAATAACAAACTGAATGAGTGTAATTTGCACATAGATTGACGTTTCAATTCGAAAGTTTTCAATTGATTTAATAACATACTTTATTAGACGTCTAATAAATGTTTTCTAACTCCTTTATAAAATTTCATTGCATTGCTTTACAATTTTGCTGAATAAAGGTGAATACAGTCAGCATAATAGCTCTTATACCACTATGCGTCCATGTTTTAATCGCATACCTTGTAAATGCTTTATGAACGACGTATTAGATTCATTATTCCACAACACTGGTTCAGTGTAACAACAAGACGAAATCAGTAGATTAGTGGTTACCGTTTCTGCTTTCCAAGTAGAAGGTCGTGAGTTCAATCCCAAGCTCAACCTTTTTTTTTATTTGTGTTCTACGTCTAATTAATTTAAATAGTAATCATCGATCACATGACTCACGACAATGAATGCATTGATCTAGTCTAAAAAATAACCGAGCATCCTTTCCTTGGAATTGCAGAGATGAAAAGGTAATAACGATGAATGAATTAATCAATCCCATAGGGGCTTGAATTAGCTAGAGTTGCGATCGGGAGTGCTGATAGGTATTCACATTTAAGCAAGCTTTTATTGATTATTGAGCTGCCCATATGATGAATTCTAGGATAGCACAGATGAAAAGGCAAGCGGCTAGTGATCGGGAAGGTACATGGTTCGAATCCCGTTCAACGAACATGTATATGTATCAAATAAACTTTCCAGTATCTGTGTGGTGCGTGCCATGCCAGAAATAATGAAAAAAAAAACACTAAAGAAACACCCTTCCCTCCGGTCCCCCATTCCTCTTATTTTCGGGTTAATTTTCCCACAGTTGAATAATCGTTTAATAAATATGTAATAATGTCTAATTAAACGTTACTTCACATGAGAATCGAGCGTATACAGAGCATCACTATTTTTAAGCGGAAGCAGTGATGTCTAATAAATGCTGAACAATCAAAAATGTTATCGAATAAGCTCTGTTCCAACTCATTTAAGTCGAATAAAAGCTTCTCGACATATACCTTATACAACACCAAGTAGTTCAATGTGTTGTGGTTGAATAAATTCTCCAGTTTTGTGTGAACAAAGCCTGAACAGAAGTTATTATTTAAAATAATACAAGTATTATTAAGCATGGAGTTGAATAAAATCGTCCAGAAGTCATTTTTTCAATAGGCGATTGTTTGTTGGGAATATATTGATCATTGATCACGAAATCGTTTATGGTTTCACAAATGGTAACGATCTTACGTGATATTGATGATTGCTGTGTCGATGTGCTGGAGAGCATGTGTTCCTGCTTCGAACCCAGCTTAGACTATAGTCGATTTATTTATAGTCTGGCGGATAGAATCTCGGGAACAAATTGAGCTGTCAAATAGCAGAACCAATCGAGCACATCACGATCACCAACAGAAAAGAGCATATCAGCTTTGACGAACAAAACTCCGGAAACCGTTTTCTTGTGACTCAAGGCTCAGCTACGCAAACCAACACCATGATGCTGTTAATTTGCTTTCGGTTGGCGATGCTATAGTTTTAAAGTTTTGTTTGTAATAGTTGATGGTACCTTTTCAAATATTGGTCTCGAATATATTGTACTTGTTCCGCTTCTTGATAGATCGTAATTCTATCCGCCAGACTATAAATATAGCGACTATAGCTTAGACCTGTGCGCTGGTCCTTTCATCGGTGGCGGCGGCGCGACGCCGTTGACTTTCTTCGGCGGTGGCGGCTTCGGTGTGCATTGGCGTATCCCTATGGAGGATGTCACATTTCAAAGTTCAATTTAAACCAGTATATTGAATTACTGTATAAGTGACTTGTTACAGATAACTCCAGTTTGAATTTGTTACCTAAAACACCAACAAAGCATTTCGAAACAGCATCGGAACTATTTCCTAAGCCAGTTTTTTGCAGTAGTTATAATCATCCCAGATTACATAGCCTATTCAGTAGGGATGGACAGGTACGGGTATTTTTTACCGGAAACACGACCCGTACCCGAACCCGATGGGTTTGGTTGGGTACGGGTAGGCAAATAATTAAATTTTCGGGTTCGGGTCGGGTACGGGTTACAACAAACGTGGAATAGTCGGGTATGGGTATTTCTTGCATCTTATCCAATTAAGAAAGTAATGATTTTGAGGATCAAAACAAGCTTTTTTGGCGAATTTCTTGAACAATAACACATATCAAATGCCTTGACAAAAACAGAAACCATAAAACTAAGAATATGTGTTCATTGAACTGTAAATGATCAAGAATGGGTTTGCTTACTTAAAACTCAACCCGAGCAAAGCTGGAGATCAAATTGAAATCAAAATTTGCTGTTATGATGTAACTTATTTTGAATACTCCAGTTGATCTCATTTTGGTTGACTAAACGGTTAACACAGCAAAAATGAGAGCAAAATTTTACACTGTTGAAGCAAACGGAAAACTAATCCTGCTATCAATGAAATCAATTTGATTACTGATTTTGCATTCATAATGTTTAACTGAATACGGGCCTGGAGTAAATGGTTAGCATTCATGCTTCTCACGCTGAAAGACTTGGGCTCAAATCTCACCCCGGGCAAGTCACAAATGACCTAAAATGTGTTAAACAAAACAAATAAACAATAATCATGATGAACTTCAATTAAATTTTAAACTAGACGTTAACAGCAGAACTTCAAGTTAAGTTGCTTTCATTTACAAAGTCTTGACTGCATAATGAAAGCACAATATGATGTCAGACTTATGTCGCGACATTTGAAATCAAAATGAGTTTTCATTATGATAGGAACTGCACACTTTAATATCGATTTGCTTTCATTTTGTTAACCGACTTTGCTCGGGAAGCCATACCCGTACCCGTCGAGTTCAAGTTCTGATCGGGTACGTGTATTAAAAAAAATCACATTTCGGGCTCGGGTTGGGTGCGGGTTCTCGAATTTTTTGTATCGGGTATGGGTCTGGTTCGGGTAATAATATTAGACTGAATTATGCACCCGACCATCTCTATTATTCAGTTATTCCGGTTTCACCGAACTGAATGACGGTGGTTTCGATTTACAGCCCGGACAAGAAAATCTTACAGGCTTGAAATTTTCTCGTCTTCCATGAGCATATACCTAGTGGAAGTGTTTGAAACTCCGGTACATGCGGAAACAGTTGACAGATTCAAAAAATCAGGTCTATGATAAAGAAACAATGTTCTTTTGTGTTAACATGAACGACACTTCGTGCAAATTACCGGAGATTATTCTAGTTCTAGAATGAGAGAGTTCTAGTAGCCCAATGACCGTCAGACATGGGTTGATTATGCGTTCCATTCCGCTTTTCTCCATTCCATTTGCTAAATGTCGTTGGAGCAATAATTTGCACGGTGTTCAGATTAGTGCGCCGACTCTAAATCGTCGATGGCGACGGCGTATGGAAAAGTGCCGGTGGCGGCGCACTGAACCACATAACACCCGTCGAATTCGAACGTCGGTACCCAACAGTGAGCAATTACGGGACGCTGGAGTTGTCCAGCATTACGCGCAGCAGCTGGAAGCTGCATTATCCACAGAACAGCAGCTTGGCGCAGCTACTATTGAAGATGGCTGGAGGGACATCCGTTCCGCCATAGGTAGTACTGCAGCAGCAGCACTAGGTACTGAAGAATGCAGCACGGGCGAGAATGCTGCAACACCGCACGAGATTGATTGTGGAGCGATACAGACCAGCACGGAGCAGACAAAGCTCGGCTTTTCGAAGGAAGAAGCGTCAGCAGGAAAACCGAGGTCGTACCGTTAAAATGACACACGGAGATTCTACGAAAAGCGAAATAGTTCGCGCAAAGGCTACGTACCGCAAGCCGATATGTGCAAGGACTTGGACGGTAACCTACTTACGAACGAATGTGAGGTGATTGAGAGGTGGAAGCACTACTATGACGATCACCACAACGGTGATGCAGCAGAAAACGAAGGTGGCACAGGAACAGACTTTGGGTACACGCAGAAGACGACAGGCTACCGGCCCCTAATCTTTAATAAATTGACGAGGAGATCGGTTGGCTGAAGAACAACTGAACGGGGTGGGCCTGTACCTTTTAGCTCAGCAGTGGAATGGGTCTAAAACCCCCGACATCGATGGATGAAAAGGCTTCACGGCAAACAATGGATGCATGCACCAAGCACAATAGGAAGTATTTAATTCTCTTCGTTCGTTTAATTCAGCTGACTAAGCACTCGCGTCGGTTAAATACTACATCGCACTTTATTAACAGAAAACATGCAATAAAAGCTTTATTGTGCTTATCACTAACATGTATTTTACTTAATTTAGGAATAACATAACGAATTAAAAACCGTCGTGGATCTCCTGCCCGTGCGATACAGTGACCTGGTTGAGGTGGAACTGATCGTTGGTCCCGCACGATCGTTGTAGGTAGGTCAGTCCTCCGGCGATGATTTCCTTCGGCTTCTGAGAGCGGGTGATATTCTCACCGCTCTTATCATTGCTGGTCTGGTCATCCTTATCTCTCCTGTGTGATCAGTGGCAATCGATGACGATGATGACACTGATGATGGCATGATGATGGCTTCGCTGCTACGTAGTGGGAGAGAGCAAATCCGATCGTACAGCACAAGATCGTCTTATCCGTGTGAGGGTCTTGATCAACCGAGTTGGTATATTGATATCAGGGTTGTATTTGGATGGATCATCAACTCCTCAACATCCTCACCCATCCTGGAATTCGTTGAATTTCTGAAAATAGAAAGCAGATCCTCCTCGACTGATTGGGATAGTGGGAAGGGAAGGGTGGTTTCATGTTGATGGGGCTGTTTCAATTTGCTTCGTTCGGTCATCTTCTTCGGGAAGCGGCAGGATACAGAGCTTTTCGACCGGTCTAGTTATAAACCCTGTGGCAGTTTTAAGAGTAACAACTCTGATCACGCCGTCTCTGCCAGGATGGATTTCACTGATCCTTCCCATTCTCCATTTCGTGGGGGGTTGGTTGTCGTCCCTTATGACAACCAACTTGCCTACGTCAATTTGAACTGCTGGCTGCCACCGTTTAGTTCGAGCTTGTAGCTGGCAGAGGTATTCCCTGCGCCATCTCTTCCAAAAATCTTGCAGTCTTCTTTGGGTAAGTTGTAGAGAATCCAGGCGATTGATGGGCAGTTCTGTTAAGTCAGGCTCGGAGATCGACTGAAGGGATGAGCCGATCAGAAAATGTGCGGGTGTAAGCGGCTCCAGATCGTTGGGGTCATCGGATAGAGGCGTAAGAGGGCGAGAGTTGAGGCAAGCCTCGACCTGAGTAAGCAGCGTGTTGAAGCTCTCTGGGGTTACTGGTGTCTCTCCTACTACTCTTAACAAGTGGTATTTCGTTGAGCGGACAGCTGCCTCCCACAAACCTCCAAAGTGAGGTGCGCTCGGTGGAATAAAATGCCACTGAATACCATCCTTGGCGCATTCCTTGGATACAATATCATGATGATCGCGACTCTTCAGCAGTTTTAGGAGATCTTGTAATTTATTACGTGCGCCGACAAAATTGGTGCCATTGTCGGAGTAAATATTCGTGCATCGACCTCTCCGTGACACAACTCGTCGTAGTGCTTGAAGGAAACGGTCAGTTGATAAATCTGATACCAGTTCCAAATGAACCGCCTTAGTGCACATGCAAATGAAGATCGCGACATATGCTTTAATTGCGGCGCGTCGAGGAACGGGTCGGAGATAAACTGGACCAAAATAATCAACGCCAGTCGAAGAGAAAGGACGGGATACGGTGACTCGTGTGGCTGGCAAGTCACCCATGAATTGTTGAACGGTCGACGGCCTCGAACGAAAACATTTCTGGCATTTGTGAACGATGTTTTTGACAACGCTTCTGCCTCCCAACGGCCAAAATCGAAGTCGAATCACGCTTAACATCAGCTGAGGTCCAGTATGGAGTAGACGCTCATGTTAGTGTTGCAGGAGTAATCGGGATGTCGAGCTGGAAGAAAAACGGGATGCTTAGCCTCTTCTGACTCCATAGAGTGCTTCAACCGTCCACCTAGTTTGAGCAACTGATCCTTGGAGAGAAATGGGTTAAACCAACGTAACGGTGACCTTCTTGAAACCATCTCTTCTTTGAAAAGCGCCTTCAACTCCTCGGCGAAAACTTCTCGTTGTACTAATCGAACCAATGTATCTTCCGCTTCTCTTAGTTCAGTTGTGGACAGGAATGTTGAGTTGTTCCTTTCCGAAGATGGCGTTCTAAGCAGCTTCATCAGACGCAACCAGTATGCCGTGCGACGAACGAGATCAGTGTACGACGAAAATCTACCGAAATACTCGTTGTTGAAATCGGCGAATGTGGAAACCGTTGCTGCCATAACCGTTTTTCGTTTCTCTGCTTCCTCTTCACATGTTGAAGGAATATTCGGGGATCTCGGCCATTCATCTGAGTTCCTCTCTAGCCAACAAGGCCCTTGCCACCAGAACTTATTTTCAAGAATGTCTTGAGGTGAAATCCCCCGGGAAATCAGGTCTGCTGGATTTTGCGTACCAGGAACATGGAACCACCGAAAACCTTCAGTGATAGATTGTATATTTTCTCTACGTCCGAGACAATCATGATCTGCCATGTCCGACTGCGAAGAATAATAGATCGAAGTTCCTCCTGAAGAACTGCTCCTGCCATCAGGACGTCGTTGAGAGATACTCCGCTTGATGTATTGCACGACGCATCAAAGACCACCCGTACCTTGGTAGTGGTACTTGCCTCCTTGAGCACTGGGTGGTGTGGAAGATAGCACCGTTTTACCACCAGTTCAGTTTCATCCACCTCCCGCATGTGGCCGAGCTTGACGTATTCCTCCATGAAAGCGTTGTATTGCTCACAGAGTGACGGATCCCTGGTGAGTCTGCGTTCCGTTCCTTGGAGACGCCGGTATGCGATGTCCTTAGACTCGCCTAACCGTGAGATGGCATCTTCATTCCTTGGCAGTGAGACGGTGTACCGACCGTCCGAACCTCGTTGAACCGTGTTGACATAATTATCTTCACACTCTTTTTCTTCCAGTGAGTGAACCTTGCCTGAATCAACCTCCTCGCAGGACCAGAAGCGGGAAATTAACTCATCCAGACCAACTAGTGAGGAGAGGAGACCGCCGAACACGTCGTGTTTGCCTGTCCACGTTTCGAGCCAGTATCGAGCGCTATGCTAGCGATATGCGGAGCGGATACCAGTCCGGACAACATCGTTCATAGGATGTGTGGTACCACCGAGAACTGGAGCGCGGTGGTGACTGCGGTCACCCACATAGTTTCGGTATTACAACGACAGTGGCGAGCCGAGCAGCAGTTACCTACTGCCCGACCAGATCGTTAGAGTATTGCTAGAGAGGCGCCATAGCGCTACAGCGGCCCCTCCCACGAAGTAATGCCTTCGGGCGGTTCCGGGGAGGCCAAGGGCCAAGCGCACAGGGTAAGGTTTAGTGGGTCGGGAGTGAAATTCTCCCATCCCCACACCCTGAGTTCCTTCTCAGGTGTCTGTGAGCAGATTCCCCCCTGTATAAAAAAAAAAAAAAAAAAAAAAAAAAAAAGACCAACTAGTGATGATACGTTGCAGCTGATATCCAGAGAGCGATTTGGTTCCGAACTGCCACCACTAATTATCCACCCAAATACGGATTCGTTTAGGGTTGGAAGATGTTCCCCCAGGGAAATTCTCCGTCCGGTTTCGAAAAAGTCGAAAAAACATTCGATACCTAGCACGAGATCCACTACTCTCGGTTCGAAGAATGTAGGATCCACCAGTTGAATCCCACTTGGTAGAGTCCACGTATCCGTATTGACGGTGGCTGTTGGAAGATTTACCGTAACCTTTGGAAGAACCAGATAGTTCAATTCACGAGAGAAGTCAGAAACTCGTGACCGCAGTACCGCTCGAATCCTTTGCCGAACCCTTGTAGCCGCTTGACCAATCCCGGCTACCGAAATATAAACCCGATTTCGAGCAACCTGTAACCGCTGACTCAATCGCTCCGTAATGAAATTGCTTTCGGATCCCGAGTCCAGTAGAGCGCGAGCTGGATGACGATTTCCAACGTCGTCCTCGATAACCACAACTGCCGTTGCCAAAAGCACCTGGCTAGATCTTTGATGAGCTGCAGCGGACACTGCAGTTTCCGTGGCTGCCACGTTAGCCACTTGCGTATCGGATGAGCTAGATGACTTCTGTTGGTCCTCAGAAGTGAATGATTTGCTGCCCCCAGCAACTGCAGCAACCTTGGTTTCCTTTTCCTTGCCCTGCTTGAAGCATACTAGAGTATGGTGACGTCCCTTGCAGTTCCTACAGGAGTATTTTGATTGACAGTCCTTGGCGTGATGTCCTGTCCTGAAGCAGTTCCGACAGAGTCCATTGGATTTTACGAGACCATCCCTGTCCGATACTGCCATCCCCTGGAATTCATTGCACTGATGGAGAAGGTGATCCGAAGAACAGGCAACGCAGCGTCCCCTAGACGCTTGAGAATTGTAGCTGACCTTCACGGGTTGTGGTTTCGACTTCGGTTGTTGCTGCGACTGGCCGACACCCTTAGTGTCGATGGACTTCGTTGGTAAGCTGTCCAAAACCTGGATTCTACGCCGAAGGAAATCGCATAGCTCCTCCAGAGTATCCTGCTCCCTTGTTGATGATACCTCTTCCCACCCTCTACGCGTGACCGGGTCCAATCGTGCTGTTAGGATGTTCACCAGCAGAAGATCCTTATAGTCAACCGGTTGGATGACCTGATCGAGAGTCTGCACAATCCGTTCATAACCTTCCACTAGGATGTGCAAGTCAGCTCCGGACTCCTTCGAAAGTGTGGGTAGCTTGAAGAGAGCTTGTACCTGTCGCTTCTTCAGTTGCTTGCTGTTATTGTAGCGTTTTAACAGCATATCCCATGCCACATGGTAATTGGCTGCCGTGATCGAGAGTGGTTCAATCAGGGCCTTGGCTTCTCCTTGAAGGCAACCCTTTAAATAATGGAGTTTTTCCACCTCCGGTAGATCCGCCTTCCAGTGGATTAGCGACATGAACAAGTCGCGGAAACTCAGCCACTCGTCAATGTTCCCACTGAAGGTATGCAGGTTGATCTGTGGTAGGCGCACATGATCAATGGTGGCCGATGTTGATCCTTCACCTGTTCGTATGGACTGCTCCAGTGCTTGGGGTTTCTGGAGTTCCTTGATCTTGTCCATTAGAAAGGACTTGACCTCATAATAACGATCGCTGAACTCGATGCGTTCCTTCTCAAGTGTCGTCTTCTCTGCGTTGTACTCGTCGTGGGAGAAGATCTCTACCATGGCTTCACTGTAACTCTCCCACAGCTTGTCCAGTTTCCCAATACGTACCTCCACCTCGGTAATGTTGTTGGATTCAGAAAACGCTTGAGTAAAACGGTAGATGTCATTGAACGACAGTTGTATCTGCTTCAACCTTGCCGTCAATGCCCTCATCGACGGCGCCTTGGCTGGAATTCCTCCGGTTGGCATGGTGTTATCGTCACGGTAATGCAATTAGTCGAGAGAGAGAGGTGCGGTGTAGTATCTTGCAAAGAGCCTAGCTTCGCCAGGCATATACTAGTTTAAATTACCCGGAGAAACGAGTAGTTGCGCTTCAAAATTCCAAAAGGGAAACCCGCAGCCACGTGACGTCACACGTCGATCACAACAAGAACAATAGCGATCTCAATTAAACTACCAACGGTGACTAGCAAACAGCCAAATCCAAAATGATCGACGAAACCAATACTCGAAAACGTAAGCCAAAACGGTAATCAGGGCTCAGCGATTAGAGAGGTAAAACGAAGTGGGTTGATTCCAAATTAAAATTGTGTAATTCCATACGCCTAGCTTCGGTAGTACACTAATATAAATTTACCTTGACAGTAATGTGTGTTGCTTCCACTCTGCGTCGAAAGTGTGCCGACGGATGTTCACTGGCCTAATGTGCACCAATGTGGTTGAATTACTCATGAGCCCCAGACAGTGTACTGGTTTAAAGGATGCGCCTTCCTTGATATCCAAGTATTGTGTATATGCCAAACTTCCTTCCGATAAGTAGAGCTTCAAAACCGTCGCTCCTGGATGATGGTGAATGGTAGCACAGTGCCAAATCAAAATTGGCAAGAACAGATTCCCGTATAAAGAAAGCGTTGCGCCAGTCCAGCGTTTGATGAAATGATTCTCCACCATTCCGTGTTCTCACTGATGTTGTAGCATGCAATATTGCAGTTGAAGTTCAATATACGACATGGCAGCCCGAGCCATATCCAGCATGTCCAACAGCGATGGCGCTCTAGCTCAAGCGACGCCTTATCGATGCAATGACCTCGGATAGTCCAGGATCACGATGGTGGATCCAAGCGTCATGCGTCAGTCCAAGCAAGGAAAGTTTATCGACCCAGTGTCGACTGGCTTACCGGATAGTCCAGGATCCGGTTCGACGGACCAAAATGAACGGGGGTGGGCCTGTACCTTTTAGCTCAGCAGTGGAATGGGTCTAAAACCCCCGACATCGATGGATGAAAAGGCTTCACGGCAAACAATGGATGCATGCACCAAGCACAATAGGAAGTATTTAATTCTCTTCGTTCGTTTAATTCAGCTGACTAAGCACTCGCGTCGGTTAAATACTACATCGCACTTTATTAACAGAAAACATGCAATAAAAGCTTTATTGTGCTTATCACTAACATGTATTTTACTTAATTTAGGAATAACATAACGAATTAAAAACCGTCGTGGATCTCCTGCCCGTGCGATACAGTGACCTGGTTGAGGTGGAACTGATCGTTGGTCCCGCACGATCGTTGTAGGTAGGTCAGTCCTCCGGCGATGATTTCCTTCGGCTTCTGAGAGCGGGTGATATTCTCACCGCTCTTATCATTGCTGGTCTGGTCATCCTTATCTCTCCTGTGTGATCAGTGGCAATCGATGACGATGATGACACTGATGATGGCATGATGATGGCTTCGCTGCTACGTAGTGGGAGAGAGCAAATCCGATCGTACAGCACAAGATCGTCTTATCCGTGTGAGGGTCTTGATCAACCGAGTTGGTATATTGATATCAGGGTTGTATTTGGATGGATCATCAACTCCTCAGCAACAACAAAGCAACTGGTGTAGATCAACTACCAAGTGAGCTATTAAAATACGGTGGTGAAGCAATAACTAGAGCGCTGCACTGTGTAATTGCCAAGATTTGGAAGGAGCAGATATTACCGGAGGAGTGGATGTAAGGTGTCGTACGCCCCGTAACGTGGGTAGATAACCTTTTCGTGGTACGTTACGGGATGTAAGATCTACCACCGATTCCTAGTCCTGACTACTTCAAACAAGGGGGACAGGATTTTTCAGTAATCCAAGGAACACATCTTAGTCCTTGTTACTTGTTATGCATTGTTGATAGTGACAAGACTCGGCTTTGTCCACCGAGGATGATCTTGAAACAAGGAAAAATGAGTTAGTTAAATAGTCTTCATCTATGTGATTCCTAATCTTCTATTCGTTGTTCCCTAGGTTTGAAGTGGTTAAGACTAGGGTTCTGTGTATGGTCATTATCGGTGTCATTCCTTAATTTTGTTGTTAAGAAATCCAATTTCGACTGACAAAGGGGCGCGCCTTTGGAGGGTGTTACAACACTCCGAAGGGTATAAATAGCGAAACGGTGAAAAAATCGAATACTTCATCATTTCTCAATAGACATGCAATAAACTAAGGACACGGGATATACTAAAATAGATCAAATGACTGGTCGCAGTGGTGTTAGGTCCCGAACAGAGTGAAAAAAAAGTGCCGTACGCCCAATCCACAAAAAATGGCGAACAGTTGGATTGCTGCAACTACCGCGCGATCACCCTGCTGGCTGGTACTCTCCCAAATTCAATGCCGCCGCCATTTACAAGAGAGTTCGTGGGGCAATACCAGGCGGGATTCATACCACGGACCAAATTTTCGCGATTCGTCAGACAACAAGTGCCCACGCATAATGATAGGCGAGCTATTTATCTTTTTGAGAGTTCATAATGTGCATGCCGCCACTGTAACGTGCACAAACTTCTTGAATAAAACTGTAAAATAAAACATTTGTATATAGGGGAAATGGATGTAATGTCGGCCTAAATGCCCCTAATTTGGGCCCATACATAAATTTTGCAATCGACTAAATTTTCAATAGCGATCAAAAATATCCATTCGTACCGTCCCAATGACGCGTTCATATAGAAAAAAAAGATAAATAGCAGATTTTTAGCGATGAGCCCAATCTTAGATCCATAGGCCAACATTAGAGCCATCTCTCCTACTTAATTTTGTTTTTACGTGATCCTGCATGTCAGCAAAATCGAAATGAAATCACGTAAAAACACAATTGGGTGTAAATCATGCAAACACAAATCTCTAAAAACTCTAGTGAGCAACCCAAAGGTCTAAACTGAAAATGTCAACCCTCAGCCCACGGCGATGAAAAAAAATCTCTCAAATGGGTTGTTTGCTCGATATATGGAGCACTTCCGCCGCCAGTACCATGTCACCGGTAATGACCCATAACTCTCTGGTCCCAGCAGCGGTTTATCGCAGACCGTGTTTGGCTTTTGTTCGTCTGTCTTGAAATGTGGCGATTTATTTTTCTTTTTTTTTTTTGCTGTTGGACACGGTTGAATTCCCGCGTTTTTTTAGGAATGAAAACCACAGCCCTCTCGCGAATGAAGTAGACATAGGTGCACGCGAAGCCATCGTCGTCGTCGTCCTCGATACCGTCGATGCTTATCTAGCGGCTACAAATTACATCCCATTAAGCCAAACACGTACCCTTCGCTGCGGTTCGGGGATTTCCGTTTCTCCGGGCAAGAATGCGGTTCATGAAAAACACCGGATGGTACGGATCGAAGCACCAAACGAATGTGATGGAAGGTGTTTTTCTTTTATTTTTAACGAATTAATCGCCCTAAATCATTCCTTCCTAAAACACATTTACACAAATGAGAACAACAGGTATTCCGAAAGACTATCATTGCGCTGCTCCACATCCGACCAATCCACGGAGGGGGCGTAATTTGTTCAAAAGACAAAAAAAAAACGCAAAAGCAAAAGTGCAATGTCGCATGTCAGATGTATACTCAATTAACCACAATTCGTGGCAGCGAGGCATTATTTTTTATTCGTTGCACACCAACGACGACGACGACGACGACGACGAATGGCTCGGCAATCCTTTATTGTTGTTACGCACGGTGGCGGCATCGGCGGTGCGGCACGACGGTCGGCCCGGGTTGTCAAAAGCCCCGTAGGGTATCCGCCAAAGTTGGTTTTATGCCGTTTTTCATGTTTGCTCCTGTTGAACTCCGGGTTCAGTTCCAGAAAATTAATTTCGGATAATGACTTTATTAGTGAGTTACATTTCCACACTGGCACTACTGGGGGGGAGATTCTACTCTTTTTGGAGCATCGTATTCGCGTGTTAGTTGGATTGTTCTCATTCGTTGAATTTGCAGTGTATTTTCTCGGGGATAGTAAAAAGTGTATTCTCGACTCCATAAATAAATCTGAAGCCAGCAAGTTTTTTGTGTGACTAGTGCACTTTCCAGTATTCACTTAACAAATTACCATAACCATAGAACGCAAAGCAAAAACTGTTTTTCCTTTTGATTTTTAGGGAACTCACCACTAGCAAAAGTGAAGACATTAATAACCAGATTGAAGTCATCTGGCTGCATCCTAACAAGTTTAGCAAATGCCAGGATATGTGCTGAGGATCCAAACGATTGAGACTCCAGATGCAGTTACCTTTTGTGGATGTTCTTTGTCGCATTCCAATCAAAGAAATTCAATTTTCGAACAAAATCAAATGCAACTGGTGTGTACTAGCACTTTTTCATATGTCAACATTGATTGTTGCATTTCTTAGCTATACCTATTACCGATATTGTCTTGTAGTCAGGGGTTGAAACGGCTTTGGATGGTTTTTTTTTACTATACTCGCTTCGATCCTTTACCGTCGGCTTTCTTACACAACACAAATGGTTGAACAACATTCGAGCAAAAAGAACATTATCTTATAACTATCATATGACCATGTGTAATTTTGTTCTAGTTCCTCAATTGGGTGTACATAAAACCATTTCTGATCAGAAATTTCATTATTAGAACATCGTTGCTTGCTATTTTCAGAGTTTGCACAAGCACAACATTAGCAGCTCTTATTATGATGCATGATGATGCATGATAGTGGCCTACCACCCATTGTAGCATGAATACTAAGTCCACCAGCAGCGGGCTTTCCTCAGTGTCTTGATCAAACTTAATAACCACTGATTGTCTCCTTGTTGGGGGGAGTTGAACTATTGCGTCCATTATGTGAACTTTTGTGGTACACCTGTATAGTGTTCGTATCATGCAAGCTGACCATCATTTAATGAGTGGACAGCTAATTGCCTGGACACGTCCTTTCCCAGTCAGGTATGATATGGTTTATGAAATCAACTACCTTTCCAGGATTAGCAGACCAAATTCCACCAGGTTGTAAGATAACACTACGAAGAAATTTAGATCTACGCCTATGCAATGTACCGCAACTGCAGAGTAGATGTTCCGAGGTTTCACGTTCTATGCTACAGAAACGACAGATATCGCTCTGAACCCGACCAATGTTTTTCAAATGATATCTACTTTGACAGTGCCCAGTTACTAGGCCAGTGTATATACTAAGAGCCCGTTTATTGAGCTCCAAGAGCTTTTTTGTATGTGTACATTTGGAGTTATAAATCTTTTCGACTGGTTGCACTTCGTGACGACCATCCAGTTGGCCATCACCCTTTGTTCTTCGCAGCGTTTGAGTTCCATTTTTACCGTACAGTTTGATATTTCACAGTATGAACGGTGAATTGAAACCTAATTTTGCGAGATCGTCTGCCCTTTCTTTCCCTTCAATGCAACAGTGTTCAGGAACCCAATATAAGTTTACTGAGTTCTGTTTGCACAGCTGTCGCAACAAAAGAATACATTTCCAGACAATCTTTGATGTACATTTGTAAGCACGAAACGCTTTTAGTGCTGCTTGACTATTAGAAAAAATACAGATATTTGCACATCTATATTTTCTCCTTAGGCAAACACTTACACATTCAAGTATGGCCACGATTTCCGCTTGAAACACTGTTGGACAATGCCCCATCGCTATTGAACAATTTGTCCCAGGGCCAAAGATTCCTACACCTGTTTGTGTTCCCATTTTTGAGCCATCTGTGAAAAATATGATTGAGCCTTGACAAACGCTAGGACCACCGACTTCCCAAACAGAACGCAACATTTCACATACGTTGAAGGGAGTGTCATAATTGTCCTCTGGTTTCATCCAGTCTCCATTCATACTCATCACTGGTCCTCTTTGGAAGTATTGTAAAATGCTTAGCTGATCAACCAAGTCACCAGGCATGACTTTTTTAGACCTTTTGAGCCTTAGAGCACTTCTTTGCGCTTCTAGTTGCACGTATTCATGCAAGGGCAGTAGATTGATAATTGCATCTAACCGCACCCGTTATAGCAATACATGCTAGACGTTGAAGTTTTGCCAGCTTCCTCTGTGCGGTAGCCTCTTTCGTTTTTGGCGACCACCGAACCGATGCCAATGTGACCATATGCCAAAGGAATCACCACAAATAATCTTTATTGATCTTATCTTATCATGCTAACATGATTTGATATGCAACATGATTATTATACCGTGAATGTTACTGTGAGGTATAAAACCGGATTCCAAGGATTTCCCGGAACCGATGCCAATGTGCCCATATATCATCAGATACACTACAACCTGATTTCATTGATCATAGCTTGTCATTTTGGCATAATATGATAACATAGCCTCAATGTAATTATATCCCAACAAACCGTTTGCCGGAATTCACAGATCCGCGATCCGGAACCGATGCCAAACTGGCCAAAATCATCTCAAATCATCTTCATTCACTTGATTCTACCTATTTGCCATGATTTGACATGCCACAAGATACTTTTGCCTGAGATATTACTATGTCCTACAGTGCTGATTTTCGGGACTCCCGGAACCAATAATATCGTAGCTATAAGTTATGGAAATATCTAACTACAGTCTTACTTATCATATTTCATCTTTTTTTTTCCTTTATTTAACGTCGGTCTCTGTTCCGCAATCTAGTGCCAATCACCGACGGACATCGATTGCCATCCATTGACGGCAATCGAATGTACAGGAAGGCAGCTTCCACACCTGCGTAGGATATCGCACCCATTCAACATACATGGGCCGGGACCAACGGCTTTACTTCCCTTCCGAAGGAAGACGTGACCAGAGATTTTTATGCCTCAGCCACCGACCTCGACTGGGATTGAACCCAGACCCATTGGGGTGTTAGAAAACAGTCACGCTTACCTCTAAACCACCGGCACCGGCCATATTTATCTGATATCATTTGCTGCACCAGACAACCGATTCGCGTGAAAATTTAAAACATTTGATCAAACTGGTTAAAAAAGTTCAAAAAACACAGGCATATCTCCCAAGAATGAGGAGGGTTCTAAGGGGGTGATACCTACGCCAAAAGTTAGTTGAATTATTCCCCTTGAATAAAAATCCTAGTTTATGAAAATCGGACGAGGCATTGCTGAGAACGAGTTTGTTGAAAAAAATTCGTTCGTCCTGGTACTTTACGGGTAAATCTTGCCATATGATTATCAATCTCTTACCAATTACAATGCAATTATTAATGATATTAAACGCACTCTTCAAATGCTAGAAATTTAAATATATATGAAAGATGCAGAGTGCTGAATACATTCATTCTATCAAAGCTCTGGTATCTTGGTCAAGTTTTTCCTCCATTGAACCGTCATATAGCACAGATAAAATCCGCTTGTGGTAAATTTATTTGGCATGGATACATTTTTAAAGTTGAGCGTAACCAACTGTACTTGGATTTTTCGCAAGGAGGTCTAGGTTTAGTTGATCCAGAGTCAAAACTTAAGGCGCTCTTCATTAAAAATATAATGTATAATTTAGATAACGAAGGAAACTTTAGACAAGAACAATATTTACTCGAACTCAAAACACCGATGAAAATTACCAAAAATGCAAGAGAATGGATTGTTGAGGCAAAGGAACTAAAAGAAAAATTCTGTTTGGAAACGACGAAATTGCTATATGACTATTTTGTTGATTCAAGAAAGGTTATTCCCAAAATAGAAAGTAAAATTGATATTGATTGGTCTATAGTATGGGAAAACATAAACAAAAATTTCATTTCTATGCAAGATCGTGCAATGGTTTATAGTTTTGTAAATGATTTGATACCCAATCAAATGAAACTCGTGGCCCACAATATTAGAAGTGATGAACTATGCAAGAGATGCGGAGAATTAGATAACAATAGACATAGAATAAAATAATGCCTTGCTTCTAAAAAAATCTGGGAGTGGTGTAGTCAGATAATAAGATCACGCTTTAATTTTGAAGTAAACGACATTGAAGACATTCTACTATTTAAAATAAATGAGCGTTCGCAAAAAAGTAAAGCAGCGCTTTGGCTAACGATGAGGGTGGTCGCTTTCAATTTGAGAGTGACTGAACCATCTTTGTTTGTCTTTAAAAAGGAATTAAGAGAGATAAGATGGAACAATCGAGTTAGTTTTGGAAAACAGTTTGGAAATAGTTTGAATATTTGTTAAATTCTAGTTGTGCTACTAATGGAAAGCTAAAAGAACAATGAACAAAATGTTAGGTTAAGATAGGTTAAGTTAGGCTAGGTTTCCCTTCCCTGTGTGTGGGTGTTTGTAAATATGGATGTATGGATGTATGGGTGATAAATAATGAGTGGATATGAATGAGTGTACATGAACGAATGTATACTAACCCCGAGTACGCCGCGGGTAATCGGTTTCCCAAGTTAACGTAGGTTTTAAGTTAATTTAAGGAAGTTAAATTGACCGACACAAGGAAAAAAGATAAATGAAGAAGAAAACAAAAGGTGAAAGCTGTCAAACCGTTTATTGTAATATTTAATCATTTTCTTCAATAAAAAAAAAAAAAAAAAAAAAAAAATCTCATAAACAATTAATAACTATTTAATTTGACGTTTGACGTTTGTGCAAAGTTGTAGCTGATGAAAATTCCCATAAGAATAGCAATAGAATTTGTTAACAGTACAATATGTAAAAAGGCTAGAAGGCAATGAACAAAAACTTTTGTTTTCCCATAGTAATTTCCATATAAACTTCAAATTGTTTGTGCTAAGTCAGTTTCTTATCCAATGATTTTAAACTTTCGGAGGTTAATCAGGACCCGATTTGAAACCTTTTGAACATTGTGGAGTGAAAATGCAAAGCCCACAACATCGAAAACTTTCGCTTCTAGGCTTCTTAGAAGATCATCTACAACTAAAGACCACATTAAAGTGAGAGGACTCCTCCTTGAGGACAGCCTTTCGTTGCCTTTGATAAGCTTCCCAGCCCAGAAGTGACTTTTCTTTTTGCAAGCATAGTATGAATCCAGTTGACGATGTGCGTATCGAAGTTCCTTTTCTTCATATTCAGCTATATTTGGTATGGTGTTTTCTGTTCTTTGAGACACTGCCGAGGTCTCTATAGAACACTTTTCACCGACAGAATCAGAATTATCTGATTCCACACACAATACCGAAACTGGAAAATGTGTTTCCATCATTCAATTTAAAGTTTCAGAGGGAGGTTTTACCCTCCATCATGACATTTAAGATTACCAAGTTCAGTCGTATGGTCTTTTGCAAGGGTTTTCTGTAATCTCGACTATAGGAGTGCTGTTTATATTTTCACACATTTGAATCCAAGACCGCCTCTTAGATTTCAGTATTTTATTATTATATTCAGATATGAACATCTTACGTGAAACTTTCCAATTTCAAATTCCACCACGGCACATCCTTGTTAGAAGACGACCGTTTGATAGGACAGCTACTGTTGTGGGAATTTATAATTCTTTCGTTTACCTTTTCAGACAATGATTCCAATTGTTGGATAGAATCAATCTTTACGTCGTTTGTAAATATATCTCAAGCACTGTGCATATTGATCCCAGTTTGTTTTCCTAGGATCTCTAAATACAGAAGGTGGTACATCACCTCCACCCCATTCATACATAATGTGTTTATGATCAGAAAGTGAGATTTCATCTGACACACGCCAATTTCGAATCTTCTCAGAAATTGCAGTGTTGCAAAATGTCAAGTCTAAAACTTCCTGTCTAATGGCATTTGAAAAAGTAGGTTAATTAGAACAGTCAAAACAAGTAATTGCAGCTAAGTTTAATGATTATTTTGTAGACAGTGTTTCATTGATTAATTAATCAATTGAATTGGTTGATGAACCTGACGAAATAAAACAGCCAGTTAATAGTAATTTTAGATTTGAAGGTTTTCCCCCAATTTCTTTTGATGAACTTAGAGTTATTTGTTTTTTTCATTAGGAAAATCGGCTGGAGTAGATAATGTTAATGCTTGAGTTATTCAAGATTGCTTTCATCTTTCATTGCCACATCTTACTGGACCTTATTAATGAATCATTGCAAACTGGACATGTGCCTCAAATTTGGATGGAATCCTTAGTGGTCCCTATTCAAAAAGTTGCTGGAACGATTAAAGCCGAAGAGATTCGTCCCATCAACATGTTGCACACATTAGAGAAAATGTTAGAACTTGTTGTTTAAGGCCAGCTTTTGGAGTATTTAAATAGTAATAGTGTGTTGATACCAGAACAATCGGGACATCTGGAAGGTCATTCTTGTGAAACCGCGTTGAATTTGGTATTAGCGAAGTGGAAAAATAACTTGGAATGTAATGATACTATTGTTGCTGTGTTTTGGATCTTAAACGCGTTTTTGAAACAATTTCTAGGCCCTTATTGTTAGGAGAATAGGATGCTTTGTTGATTGTTCATTAACTCTTGATTGCTTGTAATACTTATGAATATTTTAGGTGGACAAAAAGGCGATCTAAGAGGTGGACGCCTGAGCTTTTTCACATTTATTTCGCTTTTAAGCAACTGTGGACTCTAGAGGGAATTTATATCTGTAACTGTAATCAGTTCGATTTTGTTTGCAAACCTGGTTGAATTGTCATATTTAATTATCTTAAAGATAAATCGTCCAGCTCAAACCTATGCAGGGGTAAGAGGTGGGACCATCATCATAGACACTCAGGTTCCGAATGTCAGATATGAACGTCACTCTTTCGAAGGATTGTCAGATAGATCAACAAGTCAGTCGGGGTTGGGTGTGATGAGTGCCCTCTGTGAGATTATTTTAATTATGCTTTGGTCTTTTTCTTTCAGTACGTACACTCTCGTGACAATTGTGAGATTTTGCAACTCTGATTAACACTTCAAACGATCTTGGATGATTTTTTAGTAATTTAAAAGTTTGTAATATTTTTCGAATATGTTTTTTTGCGGCTTTTTTTTATTTTTGGTTGAAGGCGATCAAGATTTTTAAGTATAAAAATTGAAGGTTATTTCCGTGTGAGCTGTGATTCGGGTTTTCCGTTATTTTTGGTTCCGTCGTGAGGTTTGTATTTTCTAGTGCGCGGTTCAAGAGTAAAATTTACGGGTTGCGAAGTGTAGTGGTGCTTTTAAGATTTTGGTTATCTCTGATATTTATTTCGGAGCAGCTGAATGCTGAAGATTCGGAACCAGCAGCAGTTCCGGTGTATTTATGTTTCCGAGCTGAAAAAAGAAGGAGAACGAAGACGACCAGCGGCACATCTATCGCTTGAGGCGTTGCTGCTCTTCTGTTTCTGCTGCTTACAAAACGAAAACTCTAAGATTTGGATCATGTCATTGTTGAGAGATCGGCGAGATCATTCCATATTTTATATTATTTTGCGAACAACTTCAATTTATATATGGCAACAAGTTGTGTGTAGGGTTTCATTACTGATGTTAATGAAAATCTATCGATAATGCAGACTTGAATTTTTCTTTATTTCCACTGTTGAACTCTGGTTAGCTGGCGTGAATACACAAACTCACACACACAGATATCCGGTTAAGGGGAAGTTCACGGCTCCGAAAAAAATAATTACGTTTTTATTTTTGTAAAGGTATTCGAGAGAGATAACAGAAATCTACAGACATCACATTTTTTTCTATTTTTTTTTAGAAGGATTCATGCGTACAAACATTTTATAATCATCATGGCATAAAGTTGGACTAAAAAAAAACACTAAACAGCGACCTTTCGGTTTTGATGAGTGTCTAATTTTTTTATTGAAACATGTTTTTGCATGTGAATTTTCTCAGAAATCTGAGAAGGGAACTGATTTTCTTGGATTTTTTATGTTTTTCCCGGTATTTTGGGAAAATAAAAACGCAACAAAAAAAGAAATTTAATTTTATTTTCAGTGAACTTCCTTTTAAAGATGCCCACAAAATTAGCTTCTTTTCCATTTTTTTTTATTTCCTGCATCTCTTTTCAGAAAGCGAGTAATGGCGCTATAACAAGGGGTAAGTCACTCAGCACATTGTGCCGAAATTAGATTCGGCACAGCTTGGGCACATCCATCGGCACATCTTCGGCATCCCTTCGGTACACCTTCGGCTCAATCTCGTAGGCATTAGGTTGTTGTAAATTAAATGGGAGCATTGCTGGATAACTGTCTTTGAAGTTGTTCACAACATTACGTGCTGTTTAACTGTATATTCAAAAACATCCTCTAATTGAATATACCAGAGGAACCCATACCAGCAGTTCACTTATAGATCTAAATACGAAATGTAGGTTCTAGAATGGGCTCAAGAGAAAGAGGCAGTTATCCAGCTTTTCCATCCTTAATTCAAATAATGATGCAACTCACACAAAACAAACTGAGGAAATCAATTCATTATCCTCTAGGATTCTGGTCTGACTTTGAGGGCATTTTAAAACCCTAAGAAACAGGACTTTTATCATCATATGAACATAAAACACCACCACCCGCTACTTCCCGCGTCATCCTCAATACGATTTATCCTTGCGATTTTAAACCAAAACATTCAAGGTGTCAGAAATACCGGGTTGCCGGGATGGGTATTTAATTGCGGCACATTGACAAAAAGGATGACCCAACATTGGTGTTCGGAGCAGCGTTGTCAGAATGTTATAAACCTTATCGGTATAAAAGGTTTTAAAAAATCGGTATTTATCGGTATTTACTATTTTCATTAATTTCTAATGTTTGCCGTTTTTGAAAGCAATTTTTTTTTATCTTTTGGACTATGATCGGAAAATTCCGGAAGAAAACTCCGGGGAATGTTTGAATTAGCTTCTGGAGGAAGCTAAAAATAACATCCAGAGAAAAAAGAAAGAAGCTCTCCTGGAGGAAATTTGAGGAAAGTTCTGAGAGAAGTCGGAAAATCATCCGCGAAACTTCCAAGACATAAATTGAGAACCTTCTGGCGAAAATTTAAAGACACAATCAGAAAAAAATCGGATATCACATTCAAAGAAAGGCAGAAAAGTTTCGGAAATCGGAAATAAATTCCAGAATTAGTCATTTACAGAGAAAGCCAGAAGGAGCTCGGAAAAACCTTCCAATAGAAGTAAAACAAACCAACAGTACAAAATTCCAGAACTAGACGAAAGAAATTCCTAAGGTAGATTGGAAAAAAAATTTTAGAGGAAGTCGGAAGCCAGAGCGCTAACGGAACAGTCGAAAGAAGCAAGGACGTAATTCCGGAAGAAAGAGCTCTTGGGGGATGTTCTAATGATCCAGAAAATTTTCCAAATTGTCATAAAACATCCTTGAAGACCCCGCAATGCCTCTGAAGTATTTGAAACATTTCTGAAATGTACTCATGAATATTCCATGTTTCCTCGGGCTGTTTTGGAGTACTCTGATCATCTTTGATATACTTGGAACTTCCCTGATTATAATGAGACTACCGGAATATCTCTTATCAGCTATAAAGATCTCTAAACTTTCTTGAAGATTAAGAAATTTTCTAAGCGCTCTCACAATTTTCTTGAATTTATTGTAACATCATCATTGAAGTTCTCTGGTCTTCCCGATTTTTCTAATTTTTAAAAGTTATCATCACCGCAAGCACGGAACTTCCCATAAAATGTTCTCACAATGTGCTAATGTTTATGTAACTTCCCTTACGTTTAGTAAATTTGCATGAGCCCATCGGAACATTGCAGAAGTTTTCGGAAATTTATTGATCTGTCCTGATGTTCTCGGAGATTCCTAAAGTTCTCTCAATTCTCCTGAAATTAATGGAACTGTCCTGAAAACCAATAAATTTTCCAGAAGTTCTTTGGACTTGTGAAGTATCCAAAATATTTATGATGTTTCCTTAAGTTCACTGGAGTTCACTGGACCGGAGTTTAGAATTTTAACAGAAGTTATTGAAACATTCTTCAATTTATCCAAACTTACTCAAAAGTCTGGACTTTTTTGAAGTTTTAGAACTTCTTACAAGTTGCTGCAGCTAGTGTAGATACGCAATCAAAATCTGGAAGCATCCCTGAAGTTCCGGGAAAGTTAAAAAAAAAAACTGGCGGAAGATGAAAGAATCATTCGAGCGAAGACTGAAGAAGCTTCCAAGGGAAGTTTCTGAGAGGAATCGAAAAAAAAATCTACGATGTAAGGTGGAAGAAAATTCAGAAAGTTAAATAATGTTTAAAAAGTATTTCCCGAGTCCCCCGGAATTATCAGAAAGAGTTCGACTGTTAATCGATTTATGAGTTGCCAAGAACGGTGAGGAAATCGAAA
The DNA here is from genome assembly GCF_037179485.1 of Ochlerotatus camptorhynchus. Classification (NCBI taxonomy): domain Eukaryota; kingdom Metazoa; phylum Arthropoda; class Insecta; order Diptera; family Culicidae; genus Ochlerotatus; species Ochlerotatus camptorhynchus. The sequence continues at coordinate 1,909,739 of NW_027040681.1, read as the reverse complement.
AATTAATCGATGATTTTTTTTTTTAATTTTAAAGGCTCAAACAATTTGAGATATTCAAAAAGATACAAGTCTCTCACAATAATTTTCTCCAAAATTAGAGCGCGGGCAGGCAATAATAATTTTGATTATTCAATAAAATCGGTATTAATCGGTATAAAACCTCAAAAATCGGTATTCTGAGGAACCTTATCTGTATATCGGTATCTAGATCGGAAATCGGTAAAAATACCGATAAATCGGTATATCTGGCAACGCTGGTTCGGAGTGACCTACCTCTTGCGCTATAACCATAGTTTGTGCTCATGTCCGGACCACTAAAGGAAGATGGAGCATCTCTAGACATTTTTAGACTAGATGCTCTCAACGACCAATCATTTATAAATAATAATACAACGGAACGTACGGTACGAGATGTCCACGTTTCGTCCGTTTATTGGATCCTGAAGCATTGTGTTTAATTCTTTGACTTAAACAGGCCCAATGTTTCTGAATCATCTTGCCCCTTAAATGATGTACAGTAGGCCTGGCCGTTTTGATATATTTTGCGCATATATTTATCAAGGTATATTTATTATTTTCCAGGATGCTTTCATGAACTGGCTGTGTTGGTGTTAGATTAGATTATATTAGAATAGATTTAATGAGATTAGATGAATGAACATTATAAGCGTTTTCAGGATACAATTAAACTTCAAATACTGTTAAGTGTTAACCTATAAATACTTCAAAAAACCTCTGATCACCTGTGAAGGATGACTATGACCAAGAAAGTCATAAACATATCCGATGTACACCATTATAATATGTTCAATATGAAATAATAAAGATTTCTCAAAAATACAATTAACTCGAACACATTTCATCTTATTTTTAATTTATTATTCTTGCAAAGCACATGTTTCTTTAATCTTGTGAACAACGTTTTGCCGTCGTTTGGACATTCAATTGGCAAATAGCAATCATTTCATTCTCTGTCGTACTAAAATCAAACGCCCCTCAATAACGCCTAAGATTGGTTGGCTAGCCCCCCCTAGTGAAGAGGTCTGCGCACGCCTATGCGAACGAGTTCCCAGTTTTGCTCTTGAAAAAATAGGTGACAATTTGTGAGCGGTGATGAGAGGACGTAAATAAAGGCAAGAAAATGAATATAGCTTGAAAACAGAGAGTGATCGACTCCGCACCACTCAGGTTCAACCCTGTCCTGGCCATGACAAGGGGCAGAAGCATAACTCAAAATAATAACAAATTTATGCTGAACTGTCTGAGCGCACTGAAGATTTTCAAACGCATTTGAAATTGATACGTCGAGTTCTGAGTTGTTGCTTCCCATTCTTTAACTTTTTTCTCGCTGGCCTTGTTATGTCTACCTGATCCCCCTTGTTGGAACTTTTTTTTTTCGTTTTACTCATTGAGATAGCTGAGGTACCTTGCTCGACTAACCACCACCGTCCGTACGGAATGCAATAAGTGTTGATGAATAAACATTCCCCTCGGTGCCCCGGTTCCCGGTAGTCAACAGCCGGTGTTCCAAAACTTTGAAGTTACCTTTACCCCGTTTTCGTCGGTGGGTTTTTGCTGTATGAATTTCTAATACCTCTGTCGTCGAGGAGCGATAAAAAATTATCTCCCGTCTCGACACAACACACCATAAAGTCGGAGCCGAAAAGCTGCTATTAAAATAGTTCTAACCTTTCGGGGAAGCCGATGCATTCATAATAAACACACATATTTTCCGGTTATTAAATTCTAATTACACGACGCGGAACATATTTTCCGAACAGTTGGAAAGTGCCGCTCTTGTTTTTCGGAAGTGAGTGTGTCTGAACTCAATCATCGTCAGCGACCTGATAAAGCCATTATGGTGCAGCGAAAAAATGTTTCCATTCGACCTCGACTCCCAACTGCTCGCTTGTGATTAATCCTCGTTAAAAATGTATCGATATCAAGTGGCCGCTGCCGGTAACCTACTATTGTTTTCGGTTTTCCGTTTCGGTACCGCGTCCGGCGAATAAAGCGAAAAATTATACGAATTAATTTCCATCCAGTTTGCAAGAATGGTGGGAGATCATCTTCTGTGATCTTTTTTTCCCTGGCGTGCAAAAATTCAGTACCCCAAGCCCACCTTATCTCAATTTATTCATGTTTGGATCAGCCGTTATGGGTTGTTTTGAGCCATTTGGGATTAGCCTGATTGCGGCCACAATGGCACATTCCGACTGGTGTCAGAAGAAATTAGGCGATATTAATTCGAAATACGCTCCGCACTCTTGTTGCCACGGAGTGGATGAATAATTCATTTCTTTGCTTCAGAATGGGATTGAAAAGCCACAGCAGTAATGCAACCAAGTGAAATATTAGAATGGATAACATTTTCAAAACTCGTACATTAGTGAAAATTGTCCAACATAATAATAGCATTTAATCGCATCAAAGAGTAACGCAGATGAGATTCATTCCATCACCAATGCCATTTGAGTGAATTTAGTGAAAATTAATACAACCCAACCGACGATGGCAGCCCAAATTACGTTCGGTTCAGTGGAAAAGGATAATCTATTCTTTTGAGCAACACAACAGCTACCACCCGCGAAATAGAACCAATCGAGAGGGGCCTTCATCAAGCTATTGAAGCAGTTCGGTTATTCCATTACTTGCTGCATTGATTGGTTCAGCATTGCTGGTATCGACTGTTGTAGTGCATTGATGCCTGCAGGGCTTGGATCAGCCGGTTTGCCACAACCCAAAAGTTTGGTAGCATATGGCCCTGTGGCAGCTGCCTACATCCATCTAGGTATAGAAAGACACTGACTGGCCGAGGGATTTGTTGGAAATCCTAGGGAACCAATTTTATGATACATTGCCGGTCGTCCCGGACGACCATTGAACGAACAGAGCGAAGGCTTACTCCATTATATCGTCGGCCGATTGATATTTCCATCGGTGCGTCGAAAGCAATGCACGGAGAATATTTGGGACGGAATAAGAAGTTATACCTGCATTGTTGTTTTTTTTTTCAAAATTTTAAAACTCCTAAGAACATTTCGGAAGAATAATAGGAAAAATCATAACCAAAAATACTGCCGAAACCACGCTGGGTTCATTTTTCTCGGCATAAGCCGTACTCTAAATACGTAAGGGATTTAATTTTGAGTTTCCAATGCGATTCAGTTTAGTTAGTCCATGGTATAAATCATATAACTTCACCAACGACGCAAGTTGCGTCGCACAGAGGGGTATCAGCTGACCAAAAGTCAATTTTCGAAATTAAACAAAATTAATTTTTATTTGAGTTGGGTTTAATTGAGGTAAAGACATATTCGTAATCTGCGTTAAACATCCGAGTCCAACATTCAATCCATTTTGGTGCACCAGAACTAATTTAAGTAAGTGTGATTACATTAACAAAAATCAGACCGGAATGTGAAGACATCAATAGCGTGTTGGAGCGCTGCGAGGATGCATAGAGTTCTTTCAAAAGACCATTCAAATGGTCTTGGTAGCCTCAAAAAAGAAGATGGGACATTACTGCTGACTCTTCTGAAACATTGGAAGAAATGATAAGGACTCACTTCCCAGGGTCGACTCCTTTGGCGGCTGCAGAAGAACAGGACTTTGACAAGGCAAGACATGCATGGTCTGAAGATGCCTATCTGAAAGCTTGTGAAATCTTTACACCATCTAGAGTTGAATGGGCGTTGAGTTCTGTTCAACCTTTCAACTCTGCCGGGGAAGATGAAATATTCCCAGCATTACTTCAACAGGGAAAAGAAGTACTCATTCCCTTCTTAACTGAACTATTTAAAGCCAGTGTTGCTTTGAGTTACATACCAAAAACATGGAGAAAGGTTCGAGTTGTCTTCAGCCAAAAAGCTGGAAAAAGGGATAGAACGACTCCGAAAGCCTTTTCTCTGTTCTGTTGAAGACAATGAAAAAAAAATGTGGATGACTTCATTAAATCAACAAGTTTAGCAAGGTTACCTCTTAGCAAATTTCAATACGCTTATCAATCAGGTAAATCTACGATAACGGCATTACAATCGCTGGTTAATAAAATCGAGAAATCGCTTGAACCCAATGAAATAGCCGTGGTTGCTTTTCTTGATATTGAAGGAGCATTTGACAATGCATCCTACAACTCAGTGCGTTCAGCTATGGAAGCAAGGGGCTTGGATAACTGCATTATCGAATGGATAATGGCGATGCTCACAGATCGAGAAGTTTCTGCTGATCTTGGAGGTGTGCAACTAACTATAAGATCGATGAAGGGTTGTCCTCAAGGAGGGGTACTATCACCCTTATTGGGGTCTTTAGTAGTGGACGAACTCCTTAAAAGTTTAGCGGAGCAGGGCTTCGAGGTGATTGGTTACGCAGACGATGTGGCCAATATAGTGCGGGGAAAGTTTGAGAACACGATTTCAAATCGGTCACAAACTGCCCTAAACATGACCTTCCATTGGGGTAGGAGAGAGGGCTTGAATGTAAACTTGAAGGATCATACCCAACTAACATTTTCAGCTTTATAAGCCAACTTTTCCAGCGTTGTGCTGTAAAGTAGCTGAAAAAAGCTGCAGATACAGTATTACCCACGTTGGGCGCCAATATTACCATCCTCTGAATCGAGATCGGAAACTTGTGTGTGGATTGCTCCTGCTTCAACTATCATCTTACCACGATAGCTCCTGGGCTATAGGCCTCTATCGGGTGTCCACACACTTGTACTTTAGTAGGGATTTTACTGGTAATAACTTAATGCGGAACGGTAGAACATGATGCGGTACGATAAAATCAACGATAATGGAAGATACGACACACAATTTAAGAATTACCGGTGTCACGGAAAGGGACACGAAAAGCCAAAATAAAATAACCTACCTATATTCCCTACTGTTTTCCATTTGATCTTCAGGGGCGTCCCCCTTCTTCCTCCCCCCTCTTCCTCCCCCCTCTTTCTCCAATCGCGCAATCAAAGCTCCTCCGACTAGCTGATGATGTGTACCACGCAATTCGAGAGTGTGGTAGTTCGATAGCGCCAAACAAATTCAACGCTGGGCCCCTTGCACTAAAGCCTGTTGACGCAGCTTCCAATAGGAACGAAGCGAGTGTTATTGGGTACTGGCCGGACATGCCTAGTCTTTCCGCCGTCAAGCAAAACAGCTGTTGCCGATCGGTTCGATCGTGCTTTTGTTCCGTCCTGTCGTATTGTTGCTTTCTGCTCCCTGTCGCACAGCGGTTTGCCTGAAAGCCACCACCAACCGCTCACGTTCGGATCCACTGCTGCGATCGGTTTCCGGGCAGTTTGATCGCCCGTTCGCATTTGCTCACACTGCTGACATGAAGTAGTTCGCCTCCTCGTGGTGTGCCCTGGAAACGCTTATTATCGAACCCAAGGGAGAGATATTGCGGCTAAACGAACTACCGCAGAGTAGGGACGCTGGAACCCCATCCAGCCCGTCCCAGGAGGTTGAGAAGCCCTGCACAAACCCTCGTTGTGCAAAGGCAGGAGTGACGCCGGGTTCTTAGAGTGCTTAGCACACGCAGCTGATAAGCGGTCACATCTGTCCTAAGCTGCCCTGTTGGACAGTTGGCTGGCTATCACGTCTGCTCTAGAACTCAGGCGAACAACGAACCACGTCTGACACAACACTTAGTGATGCGCCATAGCGCAACCGGCCCCCTCCCATGACGTAATGCTTTCGGGCGGTTCCGGGAGGGCCTAGAGCACAGGGTAAGGTTTAGTGGGTCGGGAGAGCTATTTCTCCCATCCCCACACCCTGTGTTATCTTCTCAGGAGTCTGGGAGCAAATTCCCCCCTGTATATAAAAAAAAAAAAAAAAAAAATAAACACTGCTGACACCCAGATGGAACTGGAATAGTAGAACAAAAAAGGCCCTCCGAAGAAAGCCTTTTTCCGCTTGATTGAGTGTCGAACGATCGCTTGTGGGGTTTGTTTTCTTCGCTATCCCGGTACGTTTTAGAGCTCCACCAGAATTGGTGTTTGTCCAGTGAGATCGTTCTTGGCTGCAGTGGGCGGTAAAGTAGCTTTGCACTTCTCGGTGAACGTCGAAGGTAAAAAAAGTAGAAGGGTCTGTGCCTAGGGGCACGAACGGAAGCTTGACGTAGGACCGCTAGTGGACGGGATAGATGTGAAGAGCATTTAGTTCTTTTAATTGATCAATTATCTATTATCTCAACTCTTTCCGTTTTTGAATTGTAGGCGTACCAAATTTGTAGTATTTTTTTTCAAAGAGAAAGTTGATTAAGAGAATCAATCAAAATCTTCCAAGTTTGGTTACAAGATTACAACTCTGGAGAGCATTTTGTGTGGTCGTTGGGGGCTTGTGGTTCTGAATATGGACAAACAAGCACAGATAAATTCTATTCTAACTCTTTACTGATGTAAGCTTGATGGCCCTGAAAAGGGCCGTTTTATTGAAGAGGACATCCATGGCCACTTACGCTTGGCTGTTTAGTGTAGGTGACAGCATCACGGACCTCATTTTCCAGGAACACCTTCAGCACACCTCGTAGATCAAACCGGAGATACGTTTGACACCACCACGGCGAGCCGGACAACCGAAGGCGGTTATCTCGAAGATCTTTTCGATGACTCTTGGCGCCTCCTTTACCAGACCTGTTCCTTCTTTGCCACAATTGTTGCTTGTTAGGTGTGAAGGAGTTGCTGTTCACCATACAGCAGCGCTCTTTTATATCTTTTCAGGTTAAAGCAGAATGATGTGCAACCAAGTAGTGGTATAAAAGCTACAAAGACTCCTCCCATTATGACTAGTTTGCTATCAAGTAGCGACAGTGCCTCTTTTCCTTTTGCGTACACGGCAAATGAGAACGACCCAAATTTGAGTTTAGTTCACTCATAATCGCCAAAAGTGCAGGAACTCAGCGATGAGTAAATTTGTCTCATGGTTTCCTGTGCAAAACCTAAAAAATCTGCCAGAAGATGAGAAAATTTGATGAAAATTTTATTCAGTCTCGGAGTAGTATCAATACACTGAGTGAATCAAATCTTTATTTTCCTCAAATTCGGGAATTTTTCCCTGGAAAATCCTGGAAAAATCTGAGAAAACATGAGGCAAGATTTAATAATCGCAGATTTCCTGCACTTTATTTCTTATTTCTGAGATAACTAAACTCAAATTTGGGTCGATCTCATTCGCCGTGATATCACCTTGAAAGATATCAGTGCCGGTGGTTGGCCTGGGTCCAATCTCAGTCGGCTCCACCGGCATGTTCTAAGGCATAACATCTCTGATCACGCCTTCCTTCGGGAAGTAAAACCGTTGGTCCCCGGTTGAGTTGATGGGTCGATTGGTAGGGTCCAGGTGTGGGAGCTGCCTCCCTGGCGTCGGTAGCATTGGAGCTCAGTACGGAAAACAAATCTCGCGTCACTTTTCAATAGGTCCTATCTACATTGATCGATTCTCTTCATCGACACTCTCTTTCGTAAATAACTCGGTTTTACAAATGTTTCCTGCCGTCTTCGTCGAATTAGATGCTAGATTGTTGCTTCTTCCATCGAAAATATCCGGCCGTGGCGATTCAAAGTTGATCAAGGTTGATCAAAATAATTTATACCCCTGCTTCCAGTTTGATTACATGCGCATTTTGTGTGGTCGTTGGTTCAGAATATGGACAAACAGGCAGATGACTTCTACTCCTACTATTTACTGTAATAAGCTGGTAGCCCTGAAAAGAGCCGTTTTCTTGCCAAAGTTGGTGATGATTTAACCTCCGAAACCAAACAGAGTGCGTCTCTGTCACTTCAAAACGTAGATGACATCCATGGCCGCTTACGCTTCACGTGTTCAGTGTAGGTGACAGCATCACGGATCTCATTTTTCAGGAACACCTTCAGCACACCTCGTAGATCAGACCGGAGATACGTCAGACACCGCCACGGCGAGCCAGACGACGGATGGTGGTTATCTCGAAGAATTTGCGTTTGGTTCTGAATATGGCGATGAGTGTGCAAAATATTACGCAATTCCATCCTCCCTATTCGCACGCGCCCGAGGATCGGAGGCGAATGCCACTTCGACTTGTTTCGTCTACATACTACTCTCTGACGACTGTGCTGGGGAAGCACCATATGCATGTAGGTAATTGGTGGATTTGTTAGTTAATTCGACGCTTTTGGACAATGCTGGACATTTACCAGTTTTTCAATAGTTTATTGTTGTAAATCAACATTCGGAAGCATTGTTATCGGAAGCCATATTTCTGATCGATTGGTGATAAAATTATTGAAATTGGACCAGGGGCAGCTGAGTTATTAACGTTCAAAATCTTTCTTAATTTGTTACATGTTCCATTTCCGGTTTTCACAAAGTGTACCCCCATATAGAAATCAAATACGTAGTCCTACGTCAAAAACTTCGATTAGCAACTTCGTTTGCTGATGGTAAGGTTGGCCTTTTCACTTCCAGCGAATCGAACGTCGACGCCTGCACGAAGGCCGTGCAATTCAATGCTCTCGTGGTGAACTGTTTACAGAGGATTAGCAGGCAAACTTCCACTGCTAGCTCCCAGAGAACAGATGGTGCGAATTATAAACTGCGGTTCCCGAACTTTCTTTTTTCATTCCCGAACTATTCCGCACAGGCGGCTAATGGCGAATGATCGCTCTCGTTTTTATTCGCTGCTCCGGATATTCTTATCCTTACCAAGAGCCAGTGCGGATGACAGCGTTCGGGTAAAGCAAACATTGCGTTTGGTATGTCGGAGTTGCAGTGCTACCAATGTGGCTGGAGTGCCGTTTTCGACAGTTTGCTGCAGTGATGGGGCTTAACCTCAGCAAAACTGTTACAACAGCTACAAGCAGAAGCTAGCCAAATAGTTTTGGAGAGCATTTGCTCAACTTTTTCACAACCATTATTCAATTTGTCAGTCGCACTGAATAACAGCAGTCGATTAACGCTAATGTCACTTCTATGTAAATACTAATCAACTTTCAACTTGTAGCTGCAAAACAAAGCTAATAAAGTGAATATATTATTCATTTCATGGCTTCTATACAACCATCCACTCTTGCTGAATAACATAAACATCAAAAGCACTTCTTCAACAACTAAACGACCTGTACTCAGCTAATAAACTGGGCTAGCGCTACTTTGGAAGCACTTTTACAGTCAACTAGGTTTATTTTTAGACCTGTGTAGTTTAACAGCCTTTACTTCGCTTCTTTACAAAGCTGAACTAATTAGTTGAGAAAAGTGATTTATGTGCACTACTATAAAGCCTCTACTCAACGGTATTATTGTAGAAAGTCAAGTATATCCGTTTATGTCAGTTCAAAGTGTTGGCGTAGCGAAGTTGGTAGTGCCAAGGTTTGTCAATACGGTCGTGTCGAGTTCGATTCCTGGTTCCGGTGCAGGGTAAATAATTTGGCGGTGTGCTTATAACTAATGTCGATTAATTTGATTCTCACAGCAAAATAAACTCAATCAATTCTTCCAACAAAAAATAATAAATAATATTTAACCCTCCAGACAACCAGAATGCACGAATATGCAAAAATTGTTTTCGTGATATACAAACATATATACAAACAAACAATTCGTATAGAATGCAAAGAAATGGCTTAAACGTACAAAAGTGGAGGTCATATAAAGGGTGATACGGTCAAAATTTGGTCAAGGGAAAACGCGTGTAAATCGGTGAAATCGTTTATTTAAAAAATCAAATTAAATTTCTTTTTCAAGTTCAATTAGTATAAAATTCAGGAAAAATATTCAGTTAGGCTTCCGCTTTTCCAAATCCGAATTGCCGGGCCTTACGCTTGACCCCTGCCATCAGATTTTGTACAGCCACCTTGTCCACCTTCTTCGCCGCAGAAAGCCAGTTTGCCTTGAACTGCTGCTCGCCCTTAGCAGTTTTTTTGGTCTTCTTTAGGTTCCGCTTGACAATAGCCCAGTATTTCTCAATTGGGCGGAGCTCTGGCGTGTTGGGAGGGTTCTTGTCCTTGGGAACCACCTGCACGTTGTTGGCGGCGTACCACTCCATGGCCTTTTTACCGTAATGGCAAGATGCCAAATCCGGCCAAAACAGTATGGAACAACCGTGTTTCTTCAGGAAAGGCAGCAGACGTTTATTCAAACACTCTTTCACGTAAATTTCTTGGTTGACAGTCCCGGAAGCTATGAAAATGCTGCTTTTCAAGCCACAGGTACAGATGGCTTGCCAAACCAGATATTTCTTAGCGAACTTTGACAGTTTCATGTGCTTGAAAACATCTGCTACCTTTCCCCTTCCTTTTGCCGTATAAAACTCCTGTCCCGGAAGCTGCTTGTAGTCGGCTTTGACGTAGGTTTCGTCGTCCATTACCACGCAGTCAAACTTCGTCAGCATCGTCGTGTACAGCCTCCGGGATCGCGCTTTGGCCGTCGTATTTTGTTTATCATCGCGATTTGGAGTCACTACCTTCTTGTAAGTCGATAGTCCGGCTCGTTTTTTGGCTCGATGCACGGTTGTAGACGATACACCCAGCTTATTTGCGGCATCTCGGAGATAGAGGTTAGGGTTTCGCTTGAAACTACTGGCAACGCTCTTTGTCGTCTCAGCGGCTTCCGGTTTTCGATTTCCCCCCGATCCAGACTTCCTGGCTGTCGACAAACGTTTCCCCAAACACTTTAATTACATTTGTAACGGTTGATTTGGCAACTTTTAGCGATTTTGCCAACTTTGCGTGCGAGTAGCTCGGATTTTCACGATGCGCGAGCAAAATTTTGATACGCTGCTCTTCTTGCTTGGACGGCATTTTGACAACTGAAGAGTGAATTCCAAAATCAAAATAGGAGCAACATTCTACACACACACACCTTCAAAATGAGGGATGTTCAGGTTTTTTAAATGCAAAATTGAAAGAAATACGTCAAGTTGATATTGACCAAATTTTGACCGTATCACCCTTTACGTGCATATTTTAATTTAATTTTAAACGAGATGATTTAACATCATATATGATTTAATCTGTAATAACAAATTCATTTCGAAAAATCTTACGATGCAGTCCAATTTAATTTGTGATACAGTACGACGGAAAAATGAGTCATCGCATATAAGTTGTAAATTTGCATTCTATACGATTTAACTTAAACATAATGCGATGTTTGCCATTATTATATGCGATTTTGACTTTAACTGTAGCAATTTACGATACTGTCTGTACATTGTTATACGACTTCTGGTTGTCTGGGCCGGCTTCAAGCGAAAGCTGTGTAGTGATTATTGGATAACCAGGAAAAGGTTGAATAAACGCCTTTCAAGTTCGCACACAACTAAACAACAGGATAACTGTATAGAAGCGTAAATGGATGTGCAATAAGAGCTTGCCACAATCATCCCAACAGCCATAAGTAGCTAACTAAGTTCACCAGATTTGCTTGTATAGAAGTTGAGTAAAGGTTGCCTCATATCATATACAGCTTGAGGCTGTATAAATGAAATGAGTAAAGCGTTTACATTGTGAAAATTGTTAGATGGGTAGTTCCTTTCACCAAAAGGGAAAAAAATGGTGACGCAGCCTACTCTAGATGGAGTTCGAATTCAGTTCGCCGATGAACTTAAATACCTAGGTGTTACTTTGGATAGGAAACTAAACTGGAACCCTCATCTTGACAAGGTTATCACTAAGGCTAAAGATGCGCTATGGGTTTGTAGTAAAGTTGTGGGGAAAACGTGGGGACTACGACCGAACATGGTACACTGGATATATTTGGCCATAGTTCGACCAAAAATTACCTGTGCTTCACTGATATGGTGGCCCAAAACAAATGAAATAACCGCTCAAAAGAAGTTAAGAAATATACAAAGACTTGCTTGTATATCAATGACAGGAGCAATGAGAAGTACATCATCAGATGCTTTGGATGCCGTTCTCAATATTTTGCCCTTACACCAATTTGATATACTTCTTCCTCTTCTTCGCATTGCTTATTGCATATCGCATATTAGCTTATTGCGTGCTCTCAACTAAGTGTTCTAGATGCACTTCCACAGTTATTAATTGAGAGCTTTCGATGCCTGTACCATTTTTGCATTGGTATAATTGTGTGGCAAGTCCAATCATACTTCTATGCTCAGGGAAGTCGAGAAATTTTCCAACCCGAAAAATTCCTAGACCAGACCGGGAATTGAACCCAGCCACCTTCAGCATGGTCTTGCTTTGTAGCTGAACCTTTACCGACTGAGCTAAGGGAGGCCCCATTTGTTAAACTACAAGCAGTAAAAAGTGCATTACAGTTTAACCGTCAAAATAAACTTTTAGATGGTGACGTGGTAGGACATCTAAAGATCCTTAAGGACTTCAAGTTAAATTCAGCTGTAAAACAATAGAAGATTGGATGGTAACAAAAACAAACTACGATGTTCCCTTCAAAGTGGTTAAACCAAGCCGCCATACATAGGAGTCTGGTGGATCAAACAAACGTCCAGGATCTATTGTATTTTACACCGACGGCTCGAAGATGGATGACGATACTAGAGCTGGGGGTCTTTGTCCCTGGAGTCAGTAAAATTATACCGATGGAACATAGTCCCACAGTATTTCAAGCAGAAATTCAAGCAATCATAGAATGTGCAAACATCTGTCTAACTAGAAAATACAGGTTTACCAAGATCTGTATATTCTCGGTTAGCCAAGCTGCTCTTAATGCGCTTAAGGCGTTCACATGTCGATCAAAGCTAATGTGGGAATGTATTCTTTCTTTAAAACAATTGGCCGAAAGGAACGAAGTCATATTTTACTGAGTGCCCGGCCATTGTGGCATTGAAGGAAATGAAAATGCCGACAGTCTAGCAAGACAAGCTTCTGCATCGAACTTCATCGGTCCGGAAACATTTTGTGGAGTCCCTGAGTGTACTATAAGGATGAAACTAAAAAGTTGGGAGACGTCCATAGTAGAATCCAGACAGGCAAAAAGATTTATAAGACCAAGTGCAGCAAAAGCCCGGATTTTGCTTAACCTTAGTAAAAGAGATCTTCGGGTAATAACTGGTCTGATGACTGGTCGCTGCCCTAGCAGATATCATTTATATAAAATAGGAAAAATTCCGTCTAGCGAATGTCGGTTTTGTCGATTTGAAAACGCAACTGTTGAACATATACTCTGCAGCTGTGGAGCACTGTTCAATCAAAGAATGTCAATATTTGGAAAAGGGATTTTAGAACCCTTTGAAGTTTGGCAAAGCAATCCCAAAATGGTATTATACTTTATAAAACGAGTTGAGCCTAGGTGGGACAGCGTGCAATGTCATCAAATGTCTATCACACCTTAATTGTGAGAGGATATGTGACTAGCACCAACATAAAATGGGTCAGACAACAATATTCATAAGTAATGGACGCAGTTGTAAAAAGGCTCTACAGATCAGAAAAAAAAAACAATCAATCATCATCTCAGCGTCCCTCGATGAGACTTTGTATGGGAGCGTTTCCCCGGGAACTACATATATTCGTTATGAGTCAGGTAAGGAGACAGTAGATCCCTCCAAAAATTTTGAAATTTTAATATTTAAATTTTAAATTTTTCCATAAGATGTTAGAACCTTTCAGATATTCCGTTCAAAAACACATTTCGGGAATTTCACAGAAAATCCTAGGACCTCCAAAACATTTTGAGATATTCCGAGAACTTTCCAGAAATGTCCAAAACATACAAAAGATTTCGCAATTTTCTAAACTTGGGAGAAAGTCCTGGAATTTTTGGGAAGTTCTAGGATTTTTTAGGATTTTTTCGGGATTTTTAGAGAGGTCATGAAAATTCTGGGAAAACCCTCTATCTTCTGAGAAGTACTCTGATTTTGTGGGAAGCTCTCGGAACTTCTGGGAAGTTCTTGGAAATTATGGGAAGTACAATCATACTCTATGCTCATGGAGGTCAAGAAGGTGTCCAAGACGAAAGCTTCTTAGGCCTGGACCGAGAACCGAGCTCAGCCACAACCAGTATGATCTTCCTTTGTAGTTGCGCCTTTATCGACTGAGCTAAGGGAGGCCCCGTTCTGAGATCTAGCAGTACTCAGAATTTTTAAAGAAGTGCACAGAACTTTTGGGAAATTGATGGATCTTTTTTGAAGCTCTTGAAATTTATTCATTATCAAATCCACGAAACTTATGTGCAGTTTCCAGAACATCTGAGTTGTTACCATAACTTCCAGAAAGTTATCTAATATGTTTAGAATTTTTGAGGAGTTTGGAATTTGATGTCGGATTTTTTAAAGTTCTTATAATTTCCGGGAAGCTCTGGAATTTCTCGAATGTTCTGTGAAGTCCGAGTACATCTAGGATGAGTATTTCTGGATTTTAAGTGAAGTTCTGCGAACTCCTAAGCTCCGATCTCTATCGAATCTCGTTCTGGTTACGTTGATATGACCTTGACTTCAGAACAAAGCTAATGAAATGTCGAGTGACTAGTGACAAACACCCTAGCCCTTCTTTTACCGTTGGGTGCTGCTCAACCGACATTTGAGAAAATGGCCCGTTTCGTGAAGACCCTCGCTGCTGACAAACTTGACACTTGACTAGTGACAAACACCCTAGCCCTTCTTTTACCGTTGGGTGCTGCTCAACCGACATTTGAGAAAATGGCCCGTTTCGTGAAGACCCTCGCTGCTGACAAACTTGACATGGCATCCACATATAAAATATCCAAGGAGCGAAGTTTAAAGTTTAAGTGCAAAGCCGTGATGAAAAAGCACACTTTCCATTACTGGAATGGGAATGAAGTGGAAGTTTGCATGTCGGTTACGAAGGGCAGTATTCGATACGATCGTATTATCAATTTGCCACCATAAGTATCAAATCTGGATAGTATATCAATTGTGTTGGAGGAATTTGGAAGAATCAAACGTTTGGAAGCGTTCCCAGTCAATCTAGGACTGGGTGATTTGCTCACTGTTGTCCGTGGAATTCACATGGATATTGAAACTTCGCTTTGGATATTGGTTTGGAAAGGAAGAGGATACTATAACCGAATGAAGCAGAGATGCTATACTTGTACCAATTAATGGCCACCTGTCCGATTAAAAAAGTGTGACGCGGTAAAAGTGGAGATAAGCAAAGCAGCAGCCATATATACGCCAACATAGCTGGATTAAAAAGTTTAGTTAGAAAAAGAGGTTCTGGAGAATGAATAAGATCAGGAAATCGCGGCTAATTAATATTCAGGAAAGCAGCCAAACAAGCGACAGTATCAACAACAACAGCAGCAAACAGTGCTACACACAAAAAATCATCAATTATGGAAGGTGAACACACAGCAAAAACATAATTTTAATATCACATCAAAGTGCATGCACTTCAATCGTGTCGAAAATATGGTGTGATATTACGTGGCAATAGGGATAAAATTATCATTAATACAGTGCATGAACTGACATTACGCTGCTTTTACTGCATTTATTTATTGTTGTAGCCATGAAAATTAAATGAGATTTTCGACATGATTGAAGTGCATCCTCATGGATGTAATATTAAAATTTATTTTTTGCTGTGCAGAGTTTACTCAGCTACATACTAAACTGATGAAAACGCAGCATAAAACTGTCCCCCAGGAAGAATTAATTAATTTATCTTTATTAGGGAGGCTTTCAGCCTTGGGCTGGTTCGCCTCCAAAACCCCCAGGAAGAATCATAAACCCAACTCGCCACGTTCGGGTAGTAAACCGAATTGATTTTCTTAATTCTAATGAATTTTAGTTTATTAATCAAGCTATTGGCGCCAGTGGCGCCAGTGGTCTAGTGGTAAGCGTGATTGCCTCTGACCCCAGCAGGCCTGGGTTCAATCCCAGTCGGCGCCACCGGGATGTTCTGAGGCACAACATCTCTGACCACGCCTTCCTTCGGAAGGGAAGAAAAGCCGTTGGTCCCCGGTTCATGAGTTGATGGGTCGATAGGTAGGGTCCAGGTGTGGGAGTTGCCTCCCTGGCGTCGGTAGCATTAGTGCTCAGCACGGAAAACAAGATCGACGGAAAACAAATCAAGGGAAAAAAAAAGCTTTTGGCTCCGTAGAGTTTTGTAAAACAATTGAGCCGTGTGAAATAAAGAAACTAGAAAACATACATACAGAAAAAAAAAATTCTTGGGAATGCATAGATTTTCAGTGATGTTCCTAGAATTCCTTATTATACCTAGAACTTTAGGAAAGTGTCGAAAAATTTAGGAAATTTCCGTGAGCTTCAGGAAAATTCCGTATATTTGAGCAATGTTACGGAAATTTGAGGTAAGCTACGGAGACTTCATTATACATTTTCGAAAACTTCAGCAACGTTAAAGGAACTCCTTAAGTGTTCAAATATGACCAAGATTTTCAAAGATCTTAAAAACAGATTTCTAGAGCGTTTCGACTACTTTTGCAATATATTCGGGAAGTTCCGAGATCTTTAAGCCAGTTCTTAGAGGTAAACTGTATTTGGTAAAATACTAACCAGCAGTTTCAAAATTTTACTGAATTTCTTGAAACTCTCCTAAAGCCTCCCTAAAGCCTTTATGTTCCCTGATATTGAAATATTCTAAAATGATATGAAGTTTTCCTTGAAATTTAATGCAGCTTCCCTAAAGTTCGGAGCTCACAGCAAAGCACGGTGTAAAATTACTTGAGAAAAAGGACGAAATTATCATTAATACAGTGCATGAATTGACATTACACTGCTTTTACTGCATTGGTTTATTATTGTGGCCATAAAAATAACATGAGATTTTCGACATGATTGAAGTGCATCCTCTAAGATGTAATATTACAATTTATTTTTTGCTGTGTACCCAAAAACACTTAACACTTGCATTAAATTTGAATTTGATGCAAAATGACAATGTGACGGTAGCCATACATTTTCGGTGAATAAGTGAATAAGTGCTGGACATTTAAAAGTTTTTTAAACATCTACCGTTCATAAGTTTTGTTTGGATCAGTGGTACTGATTCCCGTTTTTTCAATGGCTGTATCTTTGTTCGATGGTCATAGTTTAAGTTTAATTTTGTGTGTTTCCCAATAATTTCGGCCACATATTCGTAATGTAAAAAAATCATGCTGACGTTGTTGCATCATAGAGATCAATTCAATCTTTAAACTATCTAAAAATAAAGGCTGAATAAAAGTAAATTGGTACGCCCCTCGCTCAACGATAGCACGCCTCGTGTGTTGAGAACAGGGTTCTGCATTTTCGAAACAAAAAAAGAAAATGAACTCTCCGCAGAATCGCTTCATTTCGAGCAATATCATGTTCGTGTAAGTCATCTTGTTTCTTGTTATCCAGTCACGATGAACATTCCTCTTTTCAAACATGATTGGACTTTTGCTTGTTTCGTTCGTCAAGTGCTTCAGTTCATTTCATTTGAAGCAAAGACTTGTTTCAGTTGACGCAATTAATGACTCGAAAACGGCTTCCTTCTAGTCTAGTCTAGTCTAGTCTAGTCTACACATACACAGCCAGTACTTGAAAGAATCCTGGAAAATGATACATCTATCATTTTTCTTGTCATTATTAATGCCTGCTGCACATCAAGGATGTGAAACAAACAATAAAGCGGCCAGGCCTACTGTGTAGCGTTAAGTTAATTTTTGTGGAAGTGAATGTTTACCATGTCTACTTAATAAGTATAGACAGTGGTTAACATTTAATCCACAGGTAATCAAAGAGCGGGGACATACCGTACCAACCGCTCCGTATGCAGGATTTGAAAATAGGCTATATAAATCGTTGGGAGTGACAGAGCTAAGAAAGTTAATGTACACTCCTTGATTGTCCGATCTCCTGGGATGGAACACAGGTATTTACCCCTTGTGTTCGAGCGTACAGTCCTCCCTCCGTACAAGCGTGGACGGCACCGCCAACCCACTGCCATCCCTCAATCGATCCAGCCGACCTCAGTCGAAGGACAACAGAGAGCGGTGTGCGGACGTAACCTTTACGGAGGGAATGCTGTATTCGCCTAGGTTATAGCGCCCTTGCTCGCTACCATTTTCTTCTAGCGGTTGGGACCTGAGCACTAACTCTTGTCCTAGCCCTATATGGCATATGGTTATAGCGCCATTACTCGCTTTCTGAAAAGAGAAGAAGGGAAGGGAAGGAGAGGAAAAGGACTTGGGAAAAGGAAATGCGGAATTCCTTTCCTCATTAGTATTTGTATCGTCAACTTTTATGAAAACTATATAAATCATTCTTCCTTGGTCAGAGGTATTATTACGACATTTGAATAAGATTGTCTTATCATTTCCCTAATAAAAATAACCATAAAAGAGAGCTTAACGACGTGTTCGGGGTATCATCCAAACCCTATGTGGGATGGTTTACCTATCCGAGATACAGTTCGTTTATGGTATTTGTTTATTAGGGTTGTTATTCAAAATTTAATGTTATAATGATCAACATAGCTTTGGATTATCCAATATAAATCGGTAACACTGTCCTGCAACCGATGTAGGAAGCACCAAAGAATATATATAGACAAATCTCAAAAACACAGTTTTAACTGATAGTACTTTATAAACATCAAACTGTCCAATATTGGATCCTGCAATTATTAGCACCAGAATAAATTGCAACGGACTCACCAAATTGATCCATAAACGATGTCTTGTTACAGTGATCTCCATACTCAAGGGTTGGTTGACTGGGCTCGAAAATAGGTTTTCCTATTCTTAGTATCGGACAAGCGAACCAAAAATCTTGTATGGCCAATCAGTTGATTAGTCAGATGATGAAAGCACAATTGTGGCTGAATGGATTCAGGCTGCTAATCGGAGAATCTTACCCACTTGTAAGGAACACAAAGAGCCACAAAGAACAACCAATGGTGCTAGGTTCCGAGATGATCAGTGGTTTAAGAACTCTGGGGTGGCAAATAGTTGAAGGAACACTAATTACAACTTCACAAAAGTCTAGAAAAAACGGAGCAAAAATTGACGGCTGAAAATTTTCTAAGTCTCTCTTCGAGCACAGCTCACTACGATCTCCTGACTCGAAAACGGCTTCCTTCGTTTTTTTTTTTTTGTTTTCATTTTCACTTCAATTTGGGCTCATACGACTTGTCACGACCTGGCGGCGCAGAAATCAACATATAGTATCCGGATAGTATTTGAACAATATCGGTTGCCGATAGGGATGGCATCCAGATTGTATGTAATAATAATAAATCATTTTATATTGTACGAAAATTAAATTAACGAGGTCATTCTGGAGTCCAAGACGGTGGACATTGGGGTCAGGGAAAGTCTCAAATACCCTACAATATGGGTATTTTCGGAACGGGGACGACGCGAAGGTGCCGAAAATCGATATTCGACACCATTTTGAAATCCAAAATGACGGCCATCGGGTTTCAGAAAAAGTGTTAAATACCATACAATAGGGTATTTTCGGAACGGGGATGGCGTGTAGAAGCTAAAAATTGATACCCGACGGCATTTTGGAATTCAAGATAGTGGCCATTGGTTTTATCAAGAGTCAAATATCCTAAGATATGGGTATTTTCGAAACGGGAACAACGCGTAGATGCCAAAAATCGATATCCGACGCTATGTTGGAATCCAATATGGCGGCCATCAGGAATCAGAAAGTGTCAAATATCCTACAATATTTGTATTTTCAGAACGGGGACGACACGTAGATGCCGAAAATCGATATTCGACGCCATTTTGGAATCCAAGATGGTGGCCATCATGTTTCATAAAACGTGTAAAATACCCTAAGTTATGGGTATTTTCCGAACGGAGACAACGCGTGGCTGCCGAAAATCGATATCCGATGCTATGTTGGACTCCAATACGGCGACCACAGGGCTTCAGAAAAAGTGTCAAATACCCTTTAATATGGTTATTTTCGGAACAGGGACAACGCGTAGATACCGAAAATCAATATCCGATGCCATTTTGGAATGGCGGCCATCGGGTTTAAAAAAAAGAGTCAAATACCCTAAGATCTGGATATTTTCGGAACGGAGACAACGTGTAGATTCTGAAAATCGATATTCGATGCCATTTGCAGGTTATTTGACACTTCTTCTGAAATCTGAAGCCACCATCTTGAATTTCAGGATGGGGTCGGACATCAATTTCTGGCTTCTAGATGTCACCCCGATGCCTAAAAACCCACATTAATCGGTATTTGGCAGTATTTAACAGTTTGTAAGAACCAAATTTTCGGCATCTATGTATCATCCACATTCTGAAAATAGTCATATTTTAGGGTATTTGACACTTCTCCGTACATCGAAAGCCGCCGTCTTGGATTTCAAAATGGCGTCGGATATTTATTTCTAATCTCCAGACGTCAACCCGATTCCAAAAATACCCATATTGATGGAACGGCATCAGTATTTGCCATTTTTCTGAAATAGGAAGCCACCATATTGGATTTCAAAATGGCGTCGGATATTGATTTCCGGCCTCTAGACGCCATCCCGATTCCAATACCTATATTGATGGGTATTTGACAATATTTCCCACTTGTTCTGAAATAAGAAGCCGCCATCTTGGATTTTGAAATGGCGTTGCATATCAATTTTCGATCTGTAGACTTCATACCAACTACGAGAATACCAATATTGATGTGTTTTTGACTGTATTTCCACTTATTCGTATATCTTCGTTTCCAAAATGGCGTCGAATATCGATTTTCATCCTCTAGACATTTTTTTATCTAGTTCGTTTATTTGTAAGGCTCAATCGCGTTAGCTTTACGGAGCCGATAATTCATTGTTCTTTGTTTGTAATAAAATTCACTTAATTCTATGTCTAGTAGGAGTTGGGCCGAATACTCGCGGCTTACTCGAGGTTAGAGGGGTACATTTTCGAAGGATAGGAAAAGGGGAGGAGCTTGTGAGTAGGGTATCGTTGCCTCATCAGAGCGTTGTCGCCAGTATGAACGGTATCATTCTCTGCTTGATCGTCAAGCAGTTCAGTTCGGTGTTAGCTCGCTCTCTCGAGTTGTTTGAAAAGTTCATTGCGATAGTGTTCGCGTTCTCTCTTTCGCGGTTTGTCGTGCGTGTGTGTGTGCCCCGTAATGGGGAAGCATCGGTCGCGAAGCCCGGCGAAGGTCCAGAACCCCGGAGAAGGAAGCTCCGGTGTGCCTACCTCGAACAGGTTTGCTGTTCTCCCCATGGATGGGAATATCCAGCCAGCTGTGTTGGAAAAACGCAGTAAGAAGAGGAAGAAGAATCGAGGCCAGTCCGATGTCACTGCGACGAACAACAGCGATGTTGGAGATTTCGGTGACGCTGCCGAAACCGTGAATACTGCCGAAATGAGCACGGCAAAAGTGAAGCTACCTCCATTGGTAGTGAAAAATGCCCATCTTAATGTGCTCATTGCGGATCTAGCGACGCTGGGTGTTAAAGCCGAATACAAGTTGGGCAGAGTCGGCACTAAAGTGATGCTCCGTACCAAAACGGAGTTTGACGTGGTCGTCGCCCACCTGAGGACTTCCAAGGTGGAATTCTTTACCCACGACATTCCCGGTGAGAAGCCGTTCAAGGTCGTCATCAGGGGCCTACCAAACTTCGACCCGAAGTTTATCGAATCAGAAATCAGGGACCGGTACAAGCTGGCCCCAAGTGCCGTGTATCGAATGACAAGAAGAGACGAGAATGTGAAGGCGTATCCGGATAGCCTTTTCCTGGTACACTTCCAGAAGGGAACGGTGACGCTCAACGCACTGAAAGCCATCCGGTCCATCAATTCCATCATCGTTCGCTGGGAGCCATACCGTGGCGGCCATCGCGATGTGACTCAGTGCCAGCGGTGTCTGAACTTCGGACACGGTACCCGCAACTGCAACATTAAGCCACGCTGCGGAAATTGCGCTCAAGACCATGCCACCTCCGAATGTGCTGCGGATGAAGCTGTGGCATCCAAACGCGCCAACTGTGGTGGTGCTCACCAAGGATCCAACAAGCAGTGCCCTAAACGCGAGGATTTCAAGCGCATCCGAAATCAAGCGTCCACCAACAATCAACCAGCACGAAGGAAGGATAAGGACCCGGCTTTCAGGACAGAGGACTTTCCACCTCTTCGTGGACAAGCGAATGCCAGGGTGCGATCCGCGCCCCCTCAAGAAACGTCTGGATCTTCTGGTGGACAAAGCTCTCCATCCCCCCCTGGATTCTGGAGGCAACCAACAGCTCAAACAAACAATCCCGATCTGTTCTCAGCAGACGAACTGATGGAGATTTTTATCAACATGACCGGTGCTCTACGTAAGTGCCGCAATAAGCCCGAACAGATCCAAGTGCTCGGTAAGTTCATCATCCAATATGGTGTCTAAACCGCTAACCATCGCTACCTGGAACGCTTGCTCTGTAAGAGCTAAACAGATTGAGCTTGCCGACTTCCTCCGCAAGCATAGCATCGACGTGGGTCTTCTAACCGAAACCCACCTAAAGTTCGGTGACAGCTTCTGGTTGCCTGACCACAACATTATCCGGCTTGATCGCACCAGCTCCAGGGGGGGTGGTGTAGCGGTCATCGTCAGAAAGGGAATCAAGTTTTGCACTCTGCCCCACATCCGCACTTCTATCATCGAGGCCATTAGTGTGGAGGTGGAATCACCAACTGGAAACGTTCGGTTCATCGCTGTTTACTGCCCACGCCAGTGTACCGCAAGCAACGGATTAGGAATCCAATTCAAGAAAGACCTGACCGCCATCACCCGTACTAGCTCCCGATTCATCGTTGGGGGCGACCTGAACGCCCGCCATGAAGCTTGGCGGAACTACCAGAGGAATCGAAACGGATGTCTATTGTTCGACCACGCACAACATGGACTGTACACAGTGCAATTTCCGGACGAGCCAACTTTCATCTCTCCAGCGGGAAATCCGTCCACGCTAGACTTTTTCCTGTCAAACATCGGACTATCCAAGCCGGAGGCGCACAACGATCTCAGCTCCGACCACCAACCGGTGGTGACTGAAGTCGGTGTCAACGTGGTTCCTGCTAGAGGCTGCCTGCGTAAAGACTACCACCATGACAACTGGGTGCAGTACGGTCGAATGGTGGACAGCAACATCGATGAAAATCCACTACTCGACACCGTAGATGACATCGACCGGGCGTTGGAAGGACTCCAACAGGCCATATCCGAGGCTGACGAGACATGCGTTCGACAAGTTCCTGTGAGGGGTAAGTTTGTTGCTATTGATTCCCACACCCAATTATTGATTCGATTGAGAAATGTTCGTAGACGCCAGTTTCAGAGGACTGGAGACCTGGGCAAAAAACGTGAAATGGCCGATCTGAACAGGCAGATTGCTTCCAGAATGGACTCACTCCGAAATGAAAGTTTCGGGCGTGTTGTCCAGAATCTGGATGACCGCTCCAGACCATTCTGGAAGGTAGCCAAGGTCCTGAAAAATCATCCCAAACCCGTTCCACCTCTCAGAGTCGAAAATGATGACGATCGGCTTTTAATTACCCCACAGGAGAAAGCAAATGCGATCGGCAAGCATGTAGCTTCATCGCATTTGCTTGGCTCGACTATCCAAAGTCCGCTCGATGATCAGGTTGCGCAATGCGTTCAAAACCTAGATACCTCCCCTTGTGTCGTGCCTCCGGCGGATATGATTACAGTACAACAGATTTGCTCAGCGCTGAAATGCACCAAGAACATGAAGGCTCCCGGGTTTGACGGTATATTTAACTTGATCTTGAAGAGACTCAGCATGAAAGTGCAGTCTCTTCTAACCGCTATCTTCAACAGATGCTTGGAGCTGCACTACTTTCCAAGCATCTGGAAAGTAGCAAAAATCATACCAATCCGCAAGCCCGGTAAGGATCCAACATTGCCTTCAAGCTACAGACCAATCAGCCTCCTTTCAGCGCTGAGCAAATTGTTCGAGAAACTCATTCTCAATCGTTTGCTCAAGTTTGTCGAGGAAAATAACATTCTCCTTCCGGAACAGTTTGGATTCAGAAAGGGGCACTCCACCAATCATCAGCTAGTACGGGTGATGAATAACATCCGAAGTAACAAAGCTGTATCCAAGTCCACAGCCATGGCCTTGTTAGACGTTGAAAAGGCGTTTGACAATGTTTGGCATGATGGACTTGTGTACAAGCTTTGTAACTTCAACTTTCCTTTACATCTGGTTAAAATCACCCTTAGCTACCTCCAGCAAAGGTCGTTTAAGGTATCGTTGAATGGTTGTCTCTCAGACACGTTTTCGATCCCAGCAGGAGTCCCGCAAGGTAGTCTGCTGGGCCCCTTGCTTTACAGCATTTACACTTCCGACATTCCTCCCCTCGGTGACGGTTGCGTGTTTTTCCTGTTCGCAGATGATACCGCAATAGCCGTCAAAGGAAGGATGCCTCGCGAAATAACGAACAAACTTCAACGATGCCTTAACGCCTTTGCTGATTATGCCACCACGTGGAAAATCAAAATCAATGCTTCCAAAACACAAACAATCATGTTCCTCCATCGGCAATCACCCAAACTAAAACCGACTCCCTCTTGTACTGTAATCATGGATGGCACAAGGGTTGAGTGGTCCGCCGAAGTAACCTATCTCGGGATGTTGTTTGACGAAAAGCTCCTATTCCGCTCGCATGTGGAGAAAACCGTAGTCAAGTGTTCCGCCTTGGTTAGGAGTCTGTATCCGCTGATTTGCCGCAGATCCCGCCTCTCAAGGGTGAACAAACTGGCCGTCTACAAACAAATCGTAGCACCTGCGATCCTCTACGCAGCTCCGGTGTGGGAATCATGTGCACAGACTCACAGGAACAAAATCCAGGTCGCTCAGAATAGAGTGCTGAGGATGGTACTTGATCGTCCTTTTGACACTAGAATAACAAATTTACACGAAGAGGCAGGCATTGCCAAAATAGATTCCAGAATTAACGAAATTAAGACTAAATTTGCACAAAAATGTAATTTATCAGAACATGCTTTGATAAGCAATTTGTATATAGTAGATTAGGTGTATATAGTAGTTGTAGGTTAGTCGTAGTTGTAAATAGTAGTTATAAGTAGTCTCCTTTTTCAAATTTTCAAACAAACCAATCCCACCAAGGTGGTCATTCTCTAAAACAGGCCTGATAGGACTAGGAACTGTAATTAATAATAATTGAAATTTCACAGGAACTAAAGTTGAAAAGACGCATCTGTGTCACTTGATAAGTTATACATGTAAACCACACAAATTCAAGAAATATAGATCATTTAAGTCAAAAAGTATGAACGGTAGTGTGGTTCTAGATTCGTCTGGAGTTCGACCGACTATGGTGACCAGTGGGCGACGATGAGGCTCATCGAGACGGGGGACAAGACAAACAAAAACTAATAAAGAGATACAAAAGACAAACGAATTAAACTCTGAAACTAGACATTTGCAACACATAAATCGACTGCATATAGCAGAGATCGCGGGTACCCAACACGTCTCTGATAGGGATATAGGGTTGTCTTCCTTGGGCCTCAAGGGTATTCAAAAGTCGCTCTCTGGCGGCGTCATTATCCGTACATTGCCAAACTGCATGATCGATGTCATCGTAACCGTTTCCACACCGACAGATGTTGCTGCCCACGAGGTTTATTCTATTGAGATGCGCATCTAGCGAGTAGTGGTTCTCCTCTAGACATCATTCCGATTCGAAAAATACCTTTATTGATAAGTATTTGACTCTCACTTTTCTCAAACTGGAAGCCACCATGTTGGATTTAAAAATGGCGTCACAAATCAATTTTTATTCTCTAGAGGTCACCCCGATTAAAAAATACCCATATTGATGGGTAAATAAACCACCCGACAATGATAAATTTGACATTCACGTGCACAGATCTATGCGCATGCGCTTAAATGAACCTAGTGAACAATCAACAAAAGTCATAAAAACTGTGCGAATTTGAATCGAACAGCTTCGCTTCAATGGAAAAGTAAGTTCATTTGACAATGAAAGAAGAAATGAACATGAGTCAAGCCAAAACAAACAGCATGAAAACTGATCGAAAGTGGTTCTGTTAATGTTGGCGGGGATCTGTTCGAAGAGAAGACAGAATGACTGTCAATTGAAAGTGATGGTTGACAGCTTCATCGTCACTTGACGATTTTGGATTGAAAGTGAGTTTGTGGGGCCCCGGTTGGGAATCTAAAATCTTTGACAGTGGTTTGTTTACAGTTCTATAGAGAACAACTGGTGCAAGTTTGATCAAAATAGTCCATCGCGTTCAGAAATAACGTCAAATGGAACTCGAAAGAAGAAAACGTTTAACGATTAACGTACCCCATTCTAGTCGAAATTCTAGTACTACACTATGTTTATTTTGATTCGCTATGAAGATTTCACAGATAAAATTAGGGATTCGTGGATTTTCCTATGTTTCGAGAGGTGCATCGATTAGCTTGGGACCGAAGATAGTACCAGAGCTGAGCCAAAAAGTTGAGCTCGTTTCTTCGGGACCTTCTGGTCTTAGAATTACCTCTATGGTTTACATCGCGACTGGACGTGGGAATGTGCCGGGAAGATTCAAGTTCGTGTTTGCCGACAAGTTCACGAAAAAGTCCATGATTTGGCAAGCGATTTGCAGTTGTGACCTGAAAACGGAACAATTCGTCACATCCTCGACGATAACATCCCAACTTTACATCAAAGAATACCTGAAAAAGTGTGTATTGCCGTTCATCCGCTAACACTACTCCAAGTTGGTTCTGGAGTGGTATGCTGCCAACAAGATCGATTTTATCCCCAAGCTAATGAATCCTCCGAATTGGTCCGGAATTTCGACAAATCGAAAAATGCTGGGCTATTTCAAAGCAGCGACTTCGACGAAGCGGAGGGGCAGTCAAGGACATCCAGCAAATGCGGGCAAAATGGAAGAAATGCTCTGCTTCCGTGTCCGTTTCCACTGTGCGGGCGCTGATCCCAACAAACAATTTTAGCTGCAGATTAGCTTATACTGCCAAAATTTGCCTTATGCAGCTAATTTTTGCCTGTATAAGCTGAGCTGCAGCTAAAATTGTTAGTTGGGATGGGCTCCATCAAGAGGAAGGTTCGAGGTTTCGTTCGAACTGGAAAAATGTAACCATTTAATGCTGTAACTGTGAAGTTCCAATAAAAGCTCTGTAAATCAACCATTATTGGACTTTTTAAAGTTATTGAATCACGAATTACAGGTAGCGGTGCCAGTGGTGACATCATGGCACGGAACTATGAGACGATGGTGGGAACGTACATCAGACCTAAGGCTGAAGCTAGCCGGTTTGGACTTGCCATTAACGCATCGACGACGAAATACATAAGAGGGAGAGGTTCTAGGGAAGATATTGATAGCCTCTCACCCCGAGTTCAGATTGACGGTGCCAAAATCGAGGAGGTCGACGAGTTCGTGTATTTGGGCTCATTGGTGAGCGCCAAAAATGATAGAGATAGCAGAGAAATTCAAAGACACATTATGGCAGGGAATCGCTCCTACTTTGGACTCCGGATGCGGCTCCTGTCGTAAAAAAAAATCATCGGCTCACAAATTTGATTATTTACAAGACGCTGATTAGACCGGTGGTCCTCTACGGCCACGAGACCTGAACTATGCTCGCTTCAGACCCTTGGTGATTTCGAACAGAAGGTGTTGCGTACCATCTACGGTGGAGTGCAGATGGATGACGGAACGTGGAGGAGGCGAATGATCCACGAATTGCACGAGCTGCTGGGAGAACCATCCATAGTTCACAATGAAAAAATTGGGCGACTACGGTGGGCTAGGCACGTCGTAAGAATGCCGGACGACGACCCAGTGAAAATGGTTCTCGAAAGCGACCCAACAGGAACAAGAAGAAGATGCGCACAGCGGGCAAGGTGGATCGACCAAGTAGAAGATAACCTGCGGACCCTTCGCAGACTACGAAGCTGGTGACGTGTGGCCATGGATCGAGTAGAGAGAGGACGACTTTTTCGGACAGCAGAGGACATCAAGGCTTTAGTCTGATTGGTAAGGTAAGGTAAGACAACAACTATCTGCCGTGTTGACCACGTAAATGATCTGGGAGTCATTATTGATTCCCAATTAACGTATATGCAACACATCTCGTATATTGTCAATAGGGCGTCAAGAGCTTTGGTATTCATTTTCACGATTGCAAAGGATTTTTCTGACATATATTGCCTCAAATCGCTATACTGTTCCCTGGTACAATCCACTATGGGTTATTGTTCTGCAGTATGAAACCCGAATAATGATAACGGCACTGAAAGAGTTGAGTCCATTTCACGTCGTTTTCTTCGATTTGCTCTACGGAAGTTGCCTTGACGAGACCTTTTTTGTCTACCCAGTTACGATGTCATCTGATTTATGTTGAGCCACTACGTTTTCGGAGAGATACTTCGCGGGCCCTGCTCCTCGCAGATGGTTTCCAAGGCTGAATTACCTGCTCTACAATCCTGGAAAAGATCAACGTGAACGTCCAACCCCGAGCACTACGAAATAACGCTATGTTAAGATTGCCTCATCATCGCACTATCTTCAGTATGAACGGTACTATAGCCGGCCTACAGCGGGTGTTTAATCGTGTTTCTTCAGTGTTTGATTTCAACCTGACACGAGAGAAGCTACGCCAATGTTTTCCCCGTATTTTCCCAGACTCAGTAAACCGTTGAATTACCTGACTGTGTATTTGAGTGTTTTGTGTGTTTTTATGAAGCTTGAATATATTTTCTGTGCTCACTTATACACCTTTGGGGCTATACCCAACCTGTTGATGTAAATTAATAAACAAATAAAGAAGGTCTTACGAACCACTCTTGAAAACTCAATCCATGATGATATCTTCCGAAGACATAAATTCTCAGTGCACCGATAGTTGTTTTTCAGTTGCGGTTGCCTCCTCCTCCGACCCACCTAAATCGATGCGTTTCCCCTGGGGTAGTAGCTTCTCTGTTATAGGACACCATCAAATGGATCATCATGAATGTGAGTACGGTGGTTTACGTAGGGGGCCTTTGCTGTTGGTGATTATTTGACAGACGTTGCTGGTGGCACACCCATGCAAACGGGGTTTCAGTTTGGCATGCCTGACTGGTTGGTGTTGGTTTTTGCCAACTCGTCAAAGCTACCCAGTCCATCCAGGTGAGGCAAGGGACCGGAATGGGGTGGGTTTTTCTGCCTCACCCGTGCAGTTGAATGCAGCGTCCACACCGGTAGCGGTGGTTTTCACGTTATATCGCGCTGTTGCAATCGGTTTTGGGGAAAGCCTCCAACTCTCACTGTGTGTGTGTCTTTCTCGATGTTTTGCTGCATTTTGCTGGATCTGATACGGACGGGTATGTTTGGGCATAGCAATTTAAATGGTAATTTCGGTTTTTAAGCGTGTTTTGATTCGATACAGACGGTGCTTCGAATGGAAAGGGCGTTTGGGATTTTTTCGGGAAATTTGATTAGAATAATGGAAAACACCTCGTGTGAGTGTTTTCCGGTTGCCAACGCGCAAATAAATGGATTAAGGGTTGCGTGTTTTCCGCAACCGGGTGGATCCATTTGTTTGTAAATTTTCTATTTCACAGTTCGTTAGCGATTGTCGAAATGGATCAAAAGAAGATTGGACATAGGGTAGAGTGCTACTTCGTCGTAATCGCCCATTTCTGTTCTATCAAGTACACGGTTAGAAAAAAAGTACCCAACAGTCAGTTCACTTTTACCTACTTACGACTAGTTTGTCTCCTTTTCTCCTTCTAAAGTTGTCAAAACGGAGGAGCAAATAACCCAACAGGGGTAGTAAAGTGTGCAAACCCAACGTTGAGTATAATCATGTTGTTAAAGGCCAGCTGTTGGAGTATTTAAATATTAATAGTTTGTTGATACCAGAACAATCGGGATATCGGGAAGGTCATTCTTGTGAAACCGCGTTGAATTTGGTATTAGCGAAGTGGAAAAATAACTTGGAGTGTAAAGATTCGATTGTTGCTGTTTTTTGGATCTTAAACGCGCTTTTGAAACAATTTCTAGGCCATTATTGTAAAGATCAATCAAGCGCTTTGGAATTACGAGTACTGCATATAAATGGTTTGAAAGCTATTTGTCTGACAGAACTCAACGGACTGTTATTAATGATTCTGTTTCCAGTCCCGTGGGGAATAACCTTGGAGTGCCCCAGGGAAGTGTATTAGGGCCCCTGTTATTTATTATGTATAT
Organism: Ochlerotatus camptorhynchus; assembly: GCF_037179485.1. Taxonomy (NCBI): domain Eukaryota; kingdom Metazoa; phylum Arthropoda; class Insecta; order Diptera; family Culicidae; genus Ochlerotatus; species Ochlerotatus camptorhynchus. The sequence continues at coordinate 1,879,613 of NW_027040681.1, read as the reverse complement.
TGATGACTTGCGACGTGTTTTACGATTTTGCGACATTAATCTTTTTGCAGATGATACTGTGTTATTCATTGCAGCTAAGGATTTAGATGATGCCGTTTTACACTTGAATTAAGATTTACGTACTTTAAGTAGATGGTTGAAGTATAAGCAGTTAAAATTGAATACAAGTAAAACTAAATTTATGGTAATTTCGCGGAATCGCGTAAATGAGAACGTCTCTGTTGTAATTGATGATGAAACTGTTGATCGCGTTCGGGAGATTAAATATCTTGGCGTGATTATTGATGACACACTTAAGTTCAACTCTCACATTCACAATGTCATCAAGAAAATTGCCAAGAAGTATGGAATTCTATTCGACTGAAAAACGATTTAAATTTTGTCAGCAAAATACAGCTATACAAATCAATCATCTCTCCTCACTTTTGCCCTTCCATTTTATTTCTGGCCAATGCAACACAAATATCGAGATTACAGCGCTTGCAGAATAAAATAGAGCGTTTGATTTTGAGATGCAATAGATACACTTCGTCAACTTTGATGCTAGACGCCTTACAATGGTTGTCAGTGAAGCAAAGAATTGTATATTTGACTATGGTTTTCATTTTTAAAGTAGTTAACGGTTTGCTGCCTCGATATTTGTGTGATCGAATTGAAAGAGGAAGTGACTTTCATAGATATAATACTAGGAACGCGGTTGAAATAAGTACACCACATTTCTTGACTTGTGCTTCACAAAATTCATTATATTATAAAGAAATAAATGTTTTCAATTCAATGCCTAGACATATCAAACGTTCAGCAACACTTACAGAATTTAAAAGACACTGCATTTCACACGTTAAAACTGTATTTTGAACAGTTATCCAGTGATTTTTCTTTATAAATTGACAAATTATGTATCTTGACGAAATTATCTCTAACGGATTATTTTATATGGATAGCTTTTTTTTTCTTTCTTTTTTCCTTGGTTTGTTTTTTCCGTCGATCTTGTTTTCCGTGCTGAGCACCAATGCTACCGACGTGCCAGGAAGGCAGCTCCCACACCTGGACCCTACCTATCGACCCATCAACTCATGAACCGGGGACCAACGGCTTTACTTCCCATCCGAAGGAAGGCGTGATCAGAGATGTTATGCCTCAGAACATCCCAGCGGCGCCTGTTGGTATATGGATAGCTGTCATAACGACTTTTTAATCATTATTGTAGCTCTGCAAACACTATTTCTGTTCGCCACGATGGTGATGGTGGATTTTTAATATTTGATTTAATAGTAGATTAATTAAAATAAAAGTAGTCTACAAAGGATTGAGCCTCGCGCGCGTATTACGGTATAGAGGACTGAATTTAACATTTGATAAACAAAAAATGCAATTTTAAAGCTTATTTGGAAGATACCTTGAGTTAGTAATAAGTTTTCTGGCAAATGTTTGGGGTTCGTGAGCATTCCTGACTTTGCTGAAAATTATGATAGCATCAGATTGCGGGGTTGCTAGTGTATATAGGATGCTTTGTTGATTGTTCATTAACTCTTGATTGCTTGTAATACTTATCAATATTTTAGGTGGACAAAAAGGCGAACTAAGAGGTGGACGCCTGAGCTTTTCCACATTTATATCGCTGGGAATTTATATCTGTAACTGAAACCAGTTCGATTTTGTTTGCCAACCTGGTTAAAATGTCATATTTAATTATCTTAAAGATAAATCGTCCAGCTCAAACCTTTGTAGGGGTAAGAGGTGGGACCATCATCATCATCATCACCTGCTTTTGGGTACAACTAATTTACTTTTGGATAGAAAGCTGGAGTAAAATTCCATACGAATTGCACATAAGTAAATGAAAACTACTTTGACCCGCTTTGCCTACTTTTGGGTTCCTGCACTATAGTGCCGAGATGAGTGAAAAGAACTTACTTTTGGATACTTGTTTTCTTACCGTGTAGTCAACATCTATAATATAAATGGATTTACCGTACACAAATCAATATTGTAACATTTAAAGGATTTGGTACACCTCGATGCCTTTCGATGAAAAAGTGTCTTTGCACATAGCTAATCGATGCACCCCTCGAAACATAGGAAAATCCACGAACCCCTCATTTTATCTGTCAAACTTTCATAGCGAATCAAAGTAAACATAATGTAGTACTAGAATTTCGACTAGAATGGGGTACGTTAATCGATTTACTTGGGACCAATAGGCTAGTTAAGTAGTGAGCCAATTTAAAATCGTTAGTTTCCACCGGTCGGTAATACCCTCGGTGAAACAGACGATCCAAGTCATTGTTTACGTTTCGAGTTAGACCCTTCTGACATGTTTCCCCTGAGTTATAATTATCACCGATTGCCTGCGAAAAGCAATTTCCCTAAAACAGATTTCCAAGTTCAATTCCATCCGGTCTCACCAAACGGTGTTTATTCATTCACCGCGTGGTGAGTGGTGGTGTTCTCTACACAGAAAAAAAAATCTGAATTTTAACTATCGCGTAAAATCTCCCCTCGTTTAATTTTGAGCTACAGTTGGCATAAACAACGTAATCGTTTACAATCTTGCATACAATATTACTAATTTAAGCGATATTGCGCTTAAATTTACATGGAATGTGTAAATTTACGCCAAATCTAGCGTTAATTGTATGTGCACTATATCTCGCAGAAATTTACATGAATTTTTCAAACGGTGTAGTACGAACTCCCCGCAAGCAGCTAGCTATCAAGGCTACCCTCAACCGCTGATCGGATTCAGTTCTAATAACCACCGTGTGTGGTGGGGTCCGACGTCGGCATCATCATCATCATCAGCAGCAGCAGCAGTGCTTTCTGCGCGTGGCGTTGAACATTGTTCTCCAGTACACAACGAAAGACTGCCTGTTGCAAGCAGCAAGCTTCAGCATACATAGAAGGAGGAAAAAGCCGCACCGCCTCTGATTGGAATCAGTAGCTCTTCGTGAGTCGTTGTGGGCCATCTATGCCAAGCGCGTCATACTAAAGAGTATAAACAGGGAGAACCCCACTCAATTCATATTCCTACACAAAACACAAGCTCCTGCTGCAGTTAACCATTAAGATTTATTATACAAGACCACGTAGTCCTACGTCACCATTGCGTACAACCCAGCTGTACGTGGTAGTTTTCTTCAATTCTCCTATTGGATTCACTATCACTATTACGGTAGTTACGGAACTTTCCCTACTGCAGCAGTCTCCAATTCTCGAGTTTTCAGTCAAATTGACAGATTTATTTTTACTTTCGCGATATTTCTGGCCTGACTTCCGAAAAACTTCTAAGAAGACAGAGCCCAATTTTTGAAAATTATATGTTCCAAGAGCTGGAAAATTTATGTATGGAAACAAAGTGCATATGTGGTGTAAAATATCATCTAAGCATGCGTACATGATTTCTTACAGACGATCAATGGATATTTGTCGTTGAATCGCAAAATAAAATCATAAGACAAGGACATTTGAAATGATCCCAACTCTTCAGCAGACGGTTGCAGGTAGCAACCATTGCACTAGTTGAAAGGACATTTAATGTACTTTCAGATGCAGCTGACCACATCTGCAACTTTTTGAAACTAAGGAAGATATATACCGTAAAACGGGGTAACTTTGATTGTTTTTTGAAGTATATTCTAAATGTTTTTTACATCAATGAATGTTTTTCAAATTTTTATTTTTTGAAACAAGTACTGGAGATCCTAGAGTCAATTCGTTGGTAACATGTTTACCAGGTTTTATTGCATTTGCACTATTTTTATTGTCTTTTGACTGAACACCATATTTTTTGTTTTGGGGTTACTTTGATAATGTAGGAAACCATGCGAGAATCGCAAAAAAAATTTGATCAAGAAACAAGAAACTTTTAAGGAGTATATAATCAGAAACATCATAGGCCATAAAAAAACAATATTGAATGTGTCATGACTATATATGAAATACATTAAATAAGTGTTTGTTTTAGTGCCTTTTCAATCATGTAAAATACAAGAAAAATTTGTTTCGCAGGTATTTGGAAAATATGTAAAACATTCTGCAAAAAACTCAATATGATATCAAAGGAAATACACTAAGGTAAAGAAAGGAACCAATATTTCCAATTCGGAAATAGTGCAGAAAGTAAATTTAATCATTATATTCTACTATTTGATAGTTACCCGCATTATCAAAGATACCCCGTTTTACGGTACGTCGAAAATTTGATGAAAAAATGAAAAATGTATCATTAACTCAATCACTTGAATTGATAGGAGTACAGTATCTTGGAGTAGGTAAGGTATTATAACTCTAAAACATCTTTAAATAAATAAATTCGGTCGATTTAAGAATAAAAAAATTCTCAAACAAAAAAGAGCTGCTTACCAAACATGTCTAATTCACCCAAAAAAACGAACAAACATATTTTACATGTTCAAACATGTTATTAAGTTACCAAAACCAAAACTGTCCAAATGACCTGAACTTTGCAAACTGATTTTAAAATTCCAACGTTACCAAATACCGCCGAAAATGACCTAAAATTTTTCAAAACGCCAAACATGGCCTTAAACTTCAAAAAGCAAAAACGAGAAAAAATGACGCCAAAAATGGTCCAAAATTGTTAAAATGACCCAAAATAGACATAAAAAGGTCAAAATGTCCTAGACTTTTGAAACTGACCTCAAAAATGCCATATTGGCAGAACAAGTTTGGTACTGAGATTAAATAACCGAACAGCCCTAAAAATGCCAAAACATCCTTAGAAACGCTGAAAAACCATAAAAACCTATTAATCATATAGATGACAATGAATTTCTTAAATGTAATTTTATTTATAATGCCAAATTATTTAAAATAATGAAATTCCGGGTCATAGATTACATTTATTTAAGAATAGTTCAATGCTGGATTATTTGTTTTTTACTCCATATATTTACTATTATGAAATCGAGACGCTGTTGTTGCCTCGAAAGTCATCTTAGACTTTCTTAAGGAAAGAAAGCCATCAGAGAAGTTGGGTTCATTATTATATGAAACCGTAATAGCTCCGACGATGGTGTATGGCTCGCAAGCCACGGTTCTTACGAAGCGGTCTAGGAAATCTTTGAGAAGGTACCAAAAGCAAATCTACGGTCAAATTAAGTCACTGTGTCAGATGGAGGATAACTCGTCTTCAAAAGATGGTCCCAGATCGATAACAAAGTGGATCCGGATTCTTCAGTTAAGGTATTGGGGACACATTATAAGAAGACCTGAGAATTATTTGCTCAAGCTGGCTGCGGAGTATAGATTACCACACAAAAAGAGAGGTAGACCTGCTTTTACTTGGTGGGATACGATTGCTCAGAGTATGTGGAGATTTGAGAACATACCAGTTGAGGAATGGTACGAATTGGCAGACGACAAAGAAAAACTGGATACGAAACTCAAAGAAATATACAATTTGTCCGAATCTGAAACAGATGACGAATGAGGATACTCTCTATCTAACCATCAGCATATAAAACTCAACAGCATATTCACTATCTTTCGGAGACTGCATCGCTAAGATTTTGGATCACAGCTCTTTCTGCATGATGGGTTTGACATATTTGCTCCGCAGTGTTCGGACGGTCCCGGGTCGGGTCCGGATTGGTCTCCCGGGGTTTGGACTCGTTTAGTGGGGGGGGGCTGGCTTGGCGCAGGCCGTTGGAGGATTGTATGGGGGTTGCTGTGGGATATCCGGACTTCTTGTTTATTGCCTTCTGGCCTTTTCCGTGTTGCATTGTTCAAAAGCTCTGTAACTGTTCTTGTAGAGAATTTTCTCAGCTATAACTTTGCAGAATATAGGGATTGATAGTCTTGTGGCATGGGGCTGCTGTTTTGTGGGCGACACTGTGTTCTGCAGTGTGACATAGTAGCCATGATGCTGTGCTCTATTCTACGCGTCTGAAACACCAGTGTTGCCTGCTGGACAGTTGAATCATGGGGCGGTAGTTGCTTGGATCATTAATAGCTTTTGATGCTTACAGTCTATCGAAAAGTGGTCTTACACAGAGTTGTGGCTGAGAGAGTTTGCTTCAGGCTCAGTTATCGTTTTTTGAAGCGGAGCGATATGGTTAATTGATGGATGGACATGAGCAGAATGTTTGGTTTTCCCATAGTAATTTCCATATAGACTTTGGACGGTTGGTGCCGTGTCTTTCTCTTACCGGATGGGTTCCGGTTTTAGGGGCTAGTCGGGGCCCGATCTGGGGCCGTTTGAGCGCTGTGGAGCGGAAGTGTTGGATTTTGCATCAGTCTAATGGGCACTAAGAGAGTAGGTATATCCCATTATTCAGGTTCGTCCGGCATACGTCAGGTATAGATTGGACTTCGTCTTGTGTATTGATGTTGCGTCAATTGGCGGAGCGGCCTTTGATGATTCGAGCAGACGTTTAATATTTTGTGGACAAAAGTTAAACGTTGGTTCCAATCGTTAGGGCTGCTGCGAAGATTACCGAATTTACTTCTATTCATGTCAATGTCAATAGTAATGCTCGTCTGCCAAACAACGACGCTGTCAATGTCAATGTCAATTAGTTATATAATAAGCTTATTAATAGAAATGAGTGTTAGTCAATTCTAAACTTCTTCTAACATTACCCAAAACTCACCTTTAAAATTCTATACTAGTTAGTTTGTAATGTGTTTTAAGTAGGTATCATAAGCATAAATAAGAATAGTTAATAATAATTACCAGAATTTACAAATGATAAAAATTAGTTTCGATAGACTTTTGATAGGACGGCCTTTAATCATATGTTCATATGTTGGATTTTCATTTTTTTTTTCAATAACAAACCTCAAATTTAACGCACTAAAGTTACATCTCGTATTAGATCATTTCTATACGAACTTACTTATAAGCTTATTAATAGATATGAGTGTAAATCGATTCTAAACTTTATCTAACCTTACCCAAAACTCATCTTTAAAATATTATACTAGTTTGTAATGTGTTTTAAGTAGGTATCATAAGAATAAACAAAAATAGTTAATAATAAATACCAGAAATTACAAATGATAAACTTTTGATAGGAGGGCCTTTAATAACATGTTTATATGTTGGATCTTCAAAAACAAGCTTCAAATTACATCTCGTATTAGATCATTTTCTATAGGAACTTACATATTAATATTAGCAATATTTATGTTTAAGTATCACCTTCTTTTCTAGGTGATTTTTTTTTTCTCTGCACATGATTACAATCCATCTCACATCATATAAAATCTTATTTAATATCAAATCCAACAGCATCGTTAAAATAAGATGATAAATAGCATTTTGAAATCATCCCATCATTTACTTTCACATTGACTCCACATAAACAAAACATCAATCATGGTTACACTGTATTTCAGTTTTTGCATACTTTTAATTATGTTTATTGTGATATTGATTAATGCTAATACTAATGTTATCTTTTGTAATTATTTTTATTATTTTTTTATGCAGTATAACTAAATAATTTCTCCTCAATATCATCTACCGTATAACACTACATCAACCAAATTGAATTTGAAATCGGTTGACCATTTTATTTTATTTTTACAGAACATTACAGTTTAATTAACACCCTTATTTTAGGACTGCGATCGAGGCCTCAACCCTTCAAGTTTATTTATCTACTTGGTCTTGTTGGTTTGAAAGTTACACTATTGTAGAAGTATGCAAATATTAGCAAATTAGTTGCAGTATAATTTGTATCTTTCAGATTAATGCCGATCGCGATGAAACCTTGAAGACACCTCAGCGGGAGTTCTGCCATACCATCTGTTCGCACCGGTCACCACTTTCACGGGTTTCTACCTAGAGAAAAAACCATACCACTGCAAGATCACTCACTCGATCATGAGTGACCCGAGTAGATGAACAGTAGGAGATATAGTTGACCTATTCTGCCCAATGTCCCTTATCAATCTATCCCGTACCATATCGATCGCTTCACGATCAACGGTAGGGCCGAGTGTAGGTAGCAAACCGATAAGAAAAAACATCGCACGCAGTGGTGTAGGTCCCTAGAATTTTTATATAAGTTAGTCCGCAATAAACCTTTCACAGGAACAGTCGTTTGTTTAAGTACACGTCGCGTGATTATTTTATACCTTGCAAACGATTAAATACAGTCCACATAATTCACCCCGAATAAGTACTCGCGTGTTAAGTGCTTTCTGTGCGCGTTATCCGACGACTTTAAAGCAAGTGATTAAGTCCCTGATTGAACATTTTGGTCCGCTAGAACCGGATCGTCGGGAAACGCGAAAGTGAAGTGACTGTTTAGCCACCGCGTGGTCGCTGATTATTCTCCATAAGGGAGAACAATAGGACACGGGTGTCTAAAGGCTAAAGTGGTTCGGTGGTCTGCTGCTGCTGTTGCTGCCATCGATCGTCTGTTGTTGCTGCCATCATCCTTCTGCTGCTGCTGCTGTTCCTGCGGAGAGTGCTACGACGGAGTTGAACCTGCCATCGTAGATTCGACGGATCCAGACGGATTTGCTAGGCGATATCAGGATAAGTACTGAGGGCCCTGAGCAGGTTTGTCTGTGGCGCGGATCTCTGTTGCATGTGAGACCGACGCCGGCGGGAAAAAAATTGCATGAGCCAATCGAAGTGAAATGAAAAATCGATTTACTACCGTGAATAAATATTATACAAATTGCTTGCATGATCAAATTTGTGGCGTCCAATTTATTTGAAGCTGAGTTGAGCCCTGACCATTCCACCATCTTGTTGGCTTTGTCCGCTTTGTAGGTTGGTTTTCCTTGTTCTTGATCTCCCATTTTGAATTGGTTTCATTGTCCAGTCAATACCGCGTGGTCGATTCGAGTATCGCATTCGGGTGAAGTAATAAGTTATAGTGAAAGTGTTCAATTATGCCAGCAACCGATGATCTACGGCTGCTGCACAAGCAGGAGCGTGCCATGCGGATTTCCTTGGACAACATTAAGGAGTTTGTCCAATCGATTAACGATGGAGCTGATAGACGTTCTTTGGACATGCGCATAGCCAGGCTGGATGATATCTGGCAACAATTCATCGATATTCGGATGCGCATTGAGCTGATCACTGATGGCGTCGATGATGAGATTTCCACGGACGAAACGGAAGAAACGGAGGAAGCAAGATTGCAACGGCAAGTCAGGGTCCAGAGACAACAAGATCGTGAGAACTCGAAGATAATTAAAGATTTCGAGAATGAAGTGTACCGCTTGAAGGAATCTATGTTCGGGTTTCTTCAATCTACATCAAGTAGTGCACTGCAAGTTCAACAGCATCAATCTGTAGCTGTACCACAGTCCAAGGTGAAGCTCCCAGAGCTGAAACTGCCCACCTTCAACGGAAGAATCTCGGATTGGGTCACTTTTTGAGACACGTACAAGAACCTGATCCACAATGATACTGGCTTGTCTAACATGGATAAGTTCACTTACCTGCGAACGTCTCTCATCGGTGGTGCGCTTCAGGAGATCGCATCGATCGAGATTTCCTCTGCCAACTACCCCATTGCGTGGACCGCCTTGGAAAATGCCTTTGAGAATAAGAAGTTGTTGGTGATGACCCACTTGGACTCGTTGTTCGCCCTAGAGCCACTTCGGCAGGAGAATTACGAGTCGTTGAGTAAACTCGTAAATGGGTTTGAGAAAAACCTGCAAAGGCTGTCCAAGATTGGTGAAAACCCGGAGGGTTGGAGCACGTTGCTGCAGTACATGCTCTGCAAACGTCTACATCCCACAACACTACGCCAGTGGGAGTCCCACTATAATTCTAAGGAAGTCCCACGATATGCTGACTTAATCAAGTTCCTGAAGAGTCACTGTTCGGTGTTGCAGTCTATCTCACCTGGAAGGCAATTCCAGGCTGAACCGAGGAAAATAGTTCGTCCTTCCACTAGTCATGCAGGTATCCAGTCATCAGGATGCTGTCCATTCTGCGGAGAATCTGCGCACTCTGCATTTAAGTGTGCGAAGTTTTCAAAAATGAGAATTTCGGAAAGGGTCGATGCCGTGAGGAAAAATTCGCTCTGCTTGAACTGCTTGTCTCCTGCACGCATCGCAAGATTTTGCACTAGAGGATCGTGCTACCAATGTGGCCAGCGTCATCATTCGTTGCTTCACGCGAACTCATCGACCACCGCGAATTCACAGAACAGATCTGGACCATTCCAAGGGAATCAGTCAAATAAGAAACCACAAGGACAAAACACGCAACCACCACAAACTAAGCCGACACCTAACGGTCACTCAACAAACACTCAGCAAACACAACAAAGCCACCCGGAATCTACCACGAATTCCACCACAAATGCAAGTAATGCTCATTCACACACTCCCGCCACAGACGGCCCCAGTACAAGCTACCACACTGCTCCTTTAGTAAACACACAACATGTACCACACACTGTTTTGCTCTCTACCGCTGTCGTCAATCTATATGATCAGTACGGCAATTCTTTACTCGCTCGTGCATTGCTGGACTCTGGCTCCCAGCGATGCTACATGTCTGAAAACATTTCTCAGAAGCTCAAGTTCAAAAGAACTCGTGAGCATCTGCCAATCGTTGGAATTGGAGGGTCTCGCACTGCTTCTGCTCAAGCAATTTGCGCTGAAGTTCATTCGCTCGTCACTAATTACGTGACAAATTTGAAGTTCCATGTGTTGCCTCGAGTCACTGTCGATCTACCCACACGAAGCATCGACATTCGATCGTGGAACATTCCGAAAGAGATCATCCTAGCGGATCCGACGTTCAACGAGTCCGGAGCAGTTGATTTGATAATTGGAGCGGAAGTCTATCTGGAGTTGATGATTGCAGAACGCCAGATCAAGCTTGGAGATACTGGCCCAACCTTGCAGAACACGCTGCTGGGTTGGATCGTTTCCGGAGGCAGTCCGGAAGTATCAACATCCCTAACGACAGTGTCATCCTGTGCCACTGAGAACATTGAAGAAGGATTAGCACGGTTCTTTGAGCTAGAATCGTGTCGCACCACCAGCACCCTATCGCTGGAAGAATCAGCCTGCGAGCTACACTTCGAGAAGACGACAACGAGAGATTCGAGTGGTAGATTTGTCGTCCAACTACCCAAGAAGCAATTCATGCTGGATCGTCTAGGAGAGTCGCAGTCTATAGCCATTCGTCGCTTCATGGCATTGGAGCGAAGACTTGATGCAGATCCAGCAGTGAAGAAGATGTATACCGAATTCATTGAAGAATATCTACGGATGCAGCACATGCGTGAGATTTCACCACGGGAATTAAGTACATTTCCAGTTGCTTATTTCCTACCGCATCATGCGGTGATTAAGCCGGACAGCACGACAACCAAGTTGCGTGTCGTATTTGACGCATCCTGCGCAACCACCACAAGAGTCTCGCTAAACGACGTCCTTATGGTAGGTCCTGTTGTTCAGGAGGACCTAAACTCAATAACACTTCGCTTCCGCCTGCGGAAATATACAATAACAGCCGACGTCGAGAAGATGTACCGGATGATGAAGACGCATCGCTTGGACCATCCTCTTCACTGCATTGTGTGGAGGGCCGATTCTGGAAAACCTCTTCGCATCTTCGTTCTGACCACCGTAACGTACGGTACCTCTTCAGCACCATATCTGGCAACGCGTTGCCTCAAGAAGCTGGCGGAGGAAGAGAAAGGAAATTTTCCTGCCGCAGCGGACACCATAATCTACGACTTCTACGTAGACGACATGCTGAAGAGCGTCGACAGCATCGAAGAAGGAGTGCAGCTATCCAAAGACCTCATCCACGTGCTGGGCACGGCTGGACTGACCTTAAGAAAGTGGAGTTCAAATTCCCGAGAGATCATGGACAGTATCCCACCATATCTGCGGGATGAACGCTCATCTTTGGACCTCGAACCTTCGAATTTCATCGTCAAGACCCTCGGACTGAAGTGGGAACCCCGATCGGACGTGTTCAGATTCACTGTACCTCAGTGGAATCCTGCTACTGAGCTCAACAAGAGGATCATATTGTCCGATTTCGCAAAGCTTTTCGATCCCTTAGGCCTGGTAGGACCTACATTAGTCCAAGCCAAGGTATTTCTTCAGGATCTTTGGAGAACAAAGTGTTCCTGGAACGATACTCTTCCCGAAGAGCTTCAAAACTGGTGGCGAGAATTTCGAGAAGGTTTGGCAGGATTGCGACTGCTGCAAGTCCCTCGATGGGTCGCCTTTGGAAGCGATACCATCTCCGCTGAACTCCACATGTTCTGTGATGCCTCCAAGAAGGCATACGGTGCCTGCATCTATCTCCGATGCACCTCATTCAATGGATCAGTCACTGCCTTGCTGCTTACAGCAAAATCCAGGGTAGCTCCACTTGAAGATTTGGAAAAGAAGCGGAAACAAACCTCCATACCGAGATTGGAGTTGTCATCCGCACTCACCGGCGTTCATCTGTTCGAGAAGGTCGTCCAAAGTATCAAGATAACTGCTCAACCATACTTTTGGACTGACTCGATGATCGTCAAATTTTCGTTCGTGGCCAACAGGGTGTCAGAGATCCAACACATTTCTCGTGGAGGAATCTGGAACCACATCGCTGGGTTAGAGAATCCCGCGGATGTTCTATCACGGGGAATGACGCCTGATATACTGAAGGACTACCAAATGTGGTGGCACGGACCATCCTGGCTTCGGCAGGATAAGACATCCTGGCCGACAACTGCTACAATCACTACTGAACACCTGGATCCCTCTCTTCTTGAAGAAAAAACTACTGTGTCAGCCGCTGCTCAAGTGATCGAGACCAGTCCAGTCTTCGGTCTACGATCGTCTTTGAACGATCTTCTCCGATTAGTAGCTCTCATCCGAAGATTCGCCCACAACTGCAAGAACCGTTTAGATCGTAGAGTAGGTTTCATCAGATATGAAGAGCGAGAAGAAGCGCTGCGTCAGCTGCTAGCTCTTGCCCAACAGGAAAGTTTCCCCGAAGATCTCGCTGAACTGCAGAAGAATGGTGAAGTCAAGTCTACATCGATGATCAACCAGCTCACTCCACGCTTTGTAAACGGGTTAATCCTGGTCGGCAGCCGGCTCGCGAATGCCAACATTTCGGCTGGCCGGAAACATCCAATTGTTCTTGACAATCAACACCCGCTGTCTGTTCTCATAGCCACTGACTATCACCGCAAGCATCTCCATGCTGGACAACAGCTACTGACCGCCAGCATGCGGGAAAGATACTGGCCAATTGCTGTTCGAAACCTAGCACGCATGGTCATTCATCGCTGTGTGAAATGCTTTCGTGCTCGACCGAAGCTCCACGAGCAACTCATGGCAGACTTACCATCGGAACGAGTAACTCCAGCTCCCCCTTTTTTACGAGTAGGAGTGGATTACTGTGGTCCGTTTTACATCCAGTACCCGTACAGAAAAGGAGCACCGATTAAGTGCTTCGTCGCCGTGTTTGTGTGCCTTGTAGTGAAGGCTGTCCACCTGGAGGTCGTGGGAGACCTCACCAGTCAGGCCTTTATCGCTGCGTTGAGAAGATTCGTCGCACGCCGTGGACGTCCAGAAATCCTCATGTGCGACAACGCAACGAATTTCATCGGGGCACGGCGTGAATTGGGTGAACTACGGAAACTGTTCAATAACCAGGAATTTGCGAAGACAGTAGCTGAAGAGACGGCGATGGACAATATCAACTTTAAATTCATCCCGGCAAAATCTCCAAATTTTGGTGGGCTTTGGGAGGCTGCCGTGAAGTCGATGAAAGGACATCTGAAGCGTACCCTTGGAAACATGGTTATTTCATCTGATGAAATGGCAACTCTGGTGGCGCAAATCGAGGCCTGCCTCAACTCGAGGCCGATTACGCCACTCTCGAATGACCCGAACGACATGGAAATCCTGACTCCTGGTCACTTTCTGGTGGGAAGACCACTCACAGAAATTCCAGAACCGTCACTTGAAGACCTCAATCAGACCAGGCTTTCGAGATGGCAGCGAGTGCAGAACTTCCTTCAACACATCTGGAAGCGTTGGTCGACTCAGTACCTTTCTGATCTGCAAGCTCGAACAAAATGGACCAGGCAACGGAACAACGTCTCCATCGGAACCATGGTGCTGCTATGTGAGGATAACACACCACCCCTCAAGTGGCGCATGGGACGAGTAGTAGAGATCCACCCGGGAAAGGACGGCAACATCCGCGTCGTTAAGGTTCGCACGAAGGACGGAGAGTTCCTACGAGCGATATCCAAAATTTGTATCCTGCCGATACGGGACAATGAAGCCACTGCAACATCAGCTCTAGGGAAGGATTAGTTCCTTCTTCATCGAGCGCTTTCGAGCGCTGCGGAGGCCTGCGGGTCTCCGCGTACCAGTTAAGTCTTTGTTTTTCAATTAACGGTCAAAAAGCTTAGAGAATGTTTTGTCGTCCATAGTCCAGTTCCTCCGCCGCGGCTGGAGCCGCACGTCCGAATTTCTGATGTCCGCCGTGTTCCTCTGCCCTTCATCTACCAGTCATCATCAACTGTCGACCAAGGATCACCCTCGAAATCATACCGAAGAGTCAACTACAACCAAATTCCACTTGGACAGCCCTGAAACATCCGATCTGAAGGCAATTCTTCATCATCTGATGGTTACTCGACGGGTTCATTGGAAGCGCAACCGCGCTAGCGGAGGCGGACGGCCTCCGCGGACCAGGGAAGTCGTTTGATCTTTGTAATTTATTGTTAAAAAATCGCCTTTCATCTTATTTAGAGAATTCCGGTCGAAGATAGCCTCATCCGAGGTCGAAGGGTCAACTAGCGATGTCGAATTGAGGAGGAATCCATGGACGATCCCCAACCATCCATCGACCACACAGGCCGTGTGACCGATGACGAGACAGACGAAAGAGGCATACATTCCAGCAGCTGCAGTACAGTGATATCTATTGTTATTTGTGTACATACGTTTGTTTTGATTTGCATGTTAGGAGATAGGAGATTTTTGTTTTGTATAGCTATCGATGTATAAATGTAGGTTGAAACTAGGCATTTCAAGGCGGCCGGTATGTTCGCACCGGTCACCACTTTCACGGGTTTCTACCTAGAGAAAAAAACCATACCACTGCAAGATCACTCACTCGATCATGAGTGACCCGAGTAGATGAACAGTAGGAGATATAGTTGACCTATTCTGCCCAATGTCCCTTATCAATCTATCCCGTACCATATCGATCGCTTCACGATCAACGGTAGGGCCGAGTGTAGGTAGCAAACCGATAAGAAAAAAACATCGCACGCAGTGGTGTAGGTCCCTAGAATTTTTATATAAGTTAGTCCGCAATAAACCTTTCACAGGAACAGTCGTTTGTTTAAGTACACGTCGCGTGATTATTTTATACCTTGCAAACGATTAAATACAGTCCACATAATTCACCCCGAATAAGTACTCGCGTGTTAAGTGCTTTCTGTGCGCGTTATCCGACGACTTTAAAGCAAGTGATTAAGTCCCTGATTGAACACCATCTATCTTACATTTCATCCATCATCTTGAATCTGCTAACTTTATTGCTTCCACTTGAAAAATGTTTTATTGTTGAAATTTGTAGCTGATTATGATTTAACTTGAAAAGACATAGAGGTTTTGTGCCTACGGGAGAAGAGGTAGTTACATTATTTTCACTCCCGCGGGTTTTCCCCTCTATCAATAAAAAAAAAAAATATTCAACACATCATAATTCCTTCCTATTATTCAGCTACGAATGTAACAACGATGGTGAGTTCACCATGTTATATCTTCATTTTATTCCAGCAGACAGCAATTTCAAATTTATAAAAAAAAATCTACATATGCCAGCAACACTGACTGGGTGTATCCTATGGCTTACCTTCCCTACTAACATAATTCCTAAATTCCCGAGACATTTATGAGGGGTCGTAGAGTTCTCTGCATCTCTCTGAAGTAAATGTTGGACTAACATACCTTTCCTATCCCTACCAGTTGTAAGGACGTGGCCAGGACAATCCTTAACTGTTGGAGCGGGATGTTTCTTTATCTGGGAGATAGTATTTATTTCCTACTTACTATCTGTCCAGTTACAGAAATCCGTCTTGCTCTTAATAGTTTTGAATTCGTACCACCTACGATATTGTGCAACTTGTTCGATGCTAATGCTAATGCTAATGCTAATATATTTACTATTATGAAATTCAATTAGTTTTAGAATTATCAAAACAAAAATAATTGGGTTTTCTTAAATCAATTCGTATTATATCAACATAGTTAAAACTTCAGTTTTGCATGAAATTTTGAAAACCTGACCAAGTTGCCTGAATTTTTGTGATCCACTGAAAGTCAGTCCACGACCCATCGATTGAGAAACGCTGAGCTAAACATTTCGCTCATGACTCCCTCACTGCAGTCCTGCCTCATTACGGAGAATTCCATCACCACAGTCGAAGGAACACAATCGGCCGGAATTAATTACCTTCGCTCCGTTTGTCCGTGACCGTCTGAAACTCCTTCCGCCTATATTTGCTTTGCATCGATCCTACCGAACAGATCAACGCATCGGGCGCATTTTTCCATGCCCATTGTTTTCGGCTCGGATGCATCAATGTTACAAAATGTTGCATAAAATTACCAACCTATCAGCTACTGCTGCTGCTTGGGAATCGGCTTGAATGTCGGCAATCCGATACATCTTTTTTGCTTGTTTGCCAGTTTGCTTGCTTGCTGAGAAGACTTTGAAGGGAATAGCGTACCAATGGAATTACATTTCTTCTAGTTTTGTTATCTTAAACGGTACAACATTATCTATTGTGTACACTGCAAGCTCACAGGGGATGGAACAGGGAGCAGTTGGCCGCAGTAGTGATTGTCTTTTGTGGCCAACAACGATTTATCGTGACCGTGTTCGGAATCCAATTGGCTGTTACCCCTGCGCAATGTAATTACTCGGAGGGTATAGAATGGTATGGAGAAATTGGCCGACGACGACAGCGACGGGAGCAAGTCCACCATCATCATTTTCAGTTGGTTATCTGATGCTGGATGCTTCATTTGTGAAGAGATTTTTTTTTTCTTAGACGGTTATTATAGATTGTTTTAATTTAATTAAAATTTGCAAAACAAATTTACAAAATCAGGTGCATGCAAGCACGTAAGTTCTTTTATCAAGTTCGTTTAGCAAAATTGTTTCCTTTCATGGTTAGCAGGCATAGGCGTAACTAGGTTGCTACTCCGTTAATGTCAGATCTCTTGTAATTACACAGAGAACCAATAGATGATGCTTGGGACTACCATTCATACTCAATGTGTACAAACTGGTGATCTCATACTTTACAAAAGGCAATAAGTGATGTCATGGTGGTTAGAACTGTTAACCAAAAAGGTAACCAGTTATTGAAAATAAACATTATTTTTCTTATTTCCCAAAGGGCGACAAGGGTAATTCTTAGTGGGTAACGAGTTCCAAAGCTACCATCACATTACTTTCAGGCCGTGAGTAGTAAGCTCGGAAAAGCAATTTGTTTTTTTTTTCAGCAAAACCTACTGGGCGTGGAAATATCGATTTACATGCGATTCTCGTATAAAAGCTGTAACCAAAACGCCCATCCATTCTGCACTCCTCTAATATAAAATTAAATGCACCCATCAAATAGAAATAAATATATAATTTGAATTTTATGATGGCCACCTTAGTGATAAACAAATGTTTGAAAGCTATTTCGCCTTCAAGTGCAACATTAAAATGTGCTGCGGTTTTTTAGATACAACGTTTATTGTGCTCATCAGGTCAGTTTGATTTTATTTCGGCTGCCTTTTGAGTGCTCATGTGCTCCTGCGAAGACAGGTAATTACATCTCTAAATATATTAAGGAATTTTTTTATGCAAATTTTCACTAGGCGCTCTCGAAGAGAAGAAATTTGCTGCACTCCTAGGGATAAGAGCAAACGGTTGTAAAATATTCCGCGTTATATCGATTGAGTTGGTCGGATTTTATACGTTTTTTTCATGCTACCGTATTGAACCGAAATTCGAACAATAAATCTAGATAGAGCTGGAATTAGGGCGTAACAGCTTTTGTAAACAGTGACTTATCTCGATGATTTTTTGGAAGTCATGGCTCTCCCTGGCAAATCGACATCACCATCGAGTAGAGGAAGACTTCTCCTACTCGATGGATATGTTGGTTTGTGTAGGCATGTCTTGAATTCCGAGAAATCAACAAGAGAAATCATTGTTTACAAAGGCTGTTACGCCATAATTCCAGCTCTATCTAGAAATGCATAAATCCGAACGGTTTTAAATGATATTTGTCAACCCGAGCAAAGGATTATGCCAAATTGATAGCTAGTAGTGATATCCGGTAATCAAGATTTGATAACTGAACGTGCTTTCATTATGGTTGTATAAACAGCTAACATAACAAAAAATATTAAAAAATAATACGCCATGGATATCACATAAATAACTGATTAAGTTTTCATTGAAAACACCTTGATAGCAAATCATGTGGTCCATGTACATTTTTTTCAAGAAATTTCAAATTATTTAATCAATTTGGTATTAAAGCCTTACGCTGATAACTGAAAAATGAATGGCAGTATTTTTTCTCTTTTCTTACCATGCGGATAATATTTGTAGTTCTGAACAAATTCTTCCATAATAACAACTCATAACAATATTAGTCAGGGTTAATAACTAAATTAGTTTTCCGATAACAACTGAACACAAAATGATATCTGGAATAACGAGACTTGTTCTCACAATGCTATCAGGTTGTTATCAAAGATTTGAGGCCATTTAGCAACAATATGCAGCAAGGATCGTTTGTTCACCAAACTCGGTCGAAAACTCGAGCAACCCAAGATGCAGCTACCAGGGGTTCTTAGCCTCCTTCCAGTGACGCTGCACGGACACGGTCTCACGATGACGAATCTACCGGGGAATTCCAACCTTCAGTGATTGACGTAGAACACGGTGAGGAATACGATTGTGTGGAATGTAAGCGGCCCAACAATGCCGAGTTATACATGGTACAGTGCGGGAAATGCAAGCACTGGTATCATTTCTCGTGCGGAAAGGTGGATATTGCTACTGTACGATCCAGTGATTTCATCTGTGTGAAGTGTGTACCGAAGGTCCCCCCCCCCCTAGTTTGAGAACTGGCCGGTCTAGCACTTAAAGTTCTCGGCGTGCCCAGATGGCATGGGAACTGAATAAGCTGGAGGACGAAATGCGTTCACGGGAACAGTTGGAAGAAGAGCGGCTGCAAAAGGAAAAACTGCTAAAAAGAATATTTGGTGAACGAAGCAGTCGGAGCCAGATAAGCAGCCAACAGAAGGTGGAAGCGTGGTTCAAACAACAAATATCCACCCACGGTGAACCCGCTATCGACTCACACGCTACCCGATCAACACCACAATAACAACGAATTTCCCGAACGTAGTAACCAGTGGGTCCCAGCTGGAACTACGGAATCGATCCCTCGCACCACGGAAAGTATTTCCATAGGGTACAGTCGGGGGATCGAAGACGATTTCGCGAAGGAACCATTCGGACAGCAACAACGGCGTGCCGATAGTCAAGCGAATGTCCCTCTTCTACCGTTAGTTAACATCCAGCCGTATGTTCGCTTTCTGGACGATGTACAGGATCAGAGTTCGGAAAACGCCCGACTTGCAAACTCGATAATTGTGGACAAATTTCCGAGTGTCGCCCCTAAGCCAATGAGAACCGTACCATATACAGTGTGGCAACGCAAGACAAACGAGATGCGCCGCGCCGTGATGAGATGGACGAATCCCAGTGTCAACAACAGCGCGAGCAGAAGTTAATCCATTTATTGAGGCAATCCGAGGATCAGCGGGAGCGGGACAGGCAACGTATGCAACAAATCGAAGCCATGCTAGAGAAGCAGCACGACGTCGAAGCGAAATATCAAAAAGAGAATGATGTCCGGAGGAAGAGAGAACTGGATCTGGTGAACCGACACAAGCTTTTCGAGCAACAGGACGCCCAAGAGCAAGCCAGGCGAACAGAAGAGTAGCAGTCATTCCTGGTAAAGGAGCAGCAGTTGATCGAGCGGTTGGAAGCTCTACGCCTCAACTACAGCATATCTGCAGCGGAACAGCGCTCAGCGGCCGGGCAAATCTCAGCCGCGGAACAGCGCTCAGCAGCGGAACAGCGCTCAGCAGCGGAACAGCGCTCAGCAGCGGAACAGCGGGTAAGCGTAAAAAAGCGTCAGGCGACGCAACAGCATTCTGCGGCGGACAATCATCACTCTGTGGTGAACCTGTGCGCTTCAGCGGAACAACTTAGGAGCTCCCGAGGACCAACCCAGGAAGGCGTAGCCGTGACTACAAACCCTCCAACGGCTTCAGATAGTGGTTCCCATGATGATCAAAATAAATCTAACCGAAACTTGCTCGATAACGATCGAAATAGATCGACACCTAGTCCAAGTGTCACTAGCCAGGGTAGGAGATTAGGAACACCCCATTGAACCTTTGTACCATCTTTATAGGGCCTCCTTTAGTAAAGCCGTTAGGGCAGTCACAATTCGTACAGAATTCCGCGGATTTAAACCAATTCGCGCCCGTTCAACACTAGTCGGTAATGCAGGGACCGACGCCTCAACAGTTGGCAGCGAGATAAGTTATCTCCAGAGAACTTCCGGTGTTCAGTGGCGATCCCATCGAATGAACACTTTTTATTGGTAGCTACAACCATTCCACCATGGCGTGCGGCTACACTGACTCAGAAAATCTGCTTCGTTTACAACGGTCGCTTAAAGGAGCCGCTAAGGAAGCCATCAGCAGTTTTCTTCTCCATCCATCCACCATGTCGCAAGTTCTGTCAACCCTGCACACGCTGTACGGAAGACCAGAGCAGATCGTGCACAGCCTAGTCGCCAAAGTTCGAGGTACACCCGCTCTCAAAGCAGAAAGGCTGGAGACGTTGATCCATTTTGGTTTGGCGGTCCAAAACTTGTGTGGCCACCTGCAAGCTGTTGGAATGAACAACCACCTCTCCAATCTCATCCTTCTACAAGAGCTCGTGGATAAACTGCCGGCTGTATCAAGAGAACCTGCCTGTGGTCGATTTGAAAGCGTTCAGGGAGTACATGAGGAAGGTGACAACCGCTACTAGTGGTGTTACGACCTTCCAGGATCCAGGAGCAGCTGACAATCCATCTGGTGATCGGCGAGGACAGAACAAGAGCGCTAAAGGCAACGGAGAAGCAGAAATGTGTCCAGCGTGCCACGGCCACACGGCTGCTAGCTGTGTAACTTTCAAGAAGCTTTCGATCGACGTTCGGTGGAACCTCGGCAAGGACAACAAACTCTGCCGCCGATGTCTCGTATCGATCCGTTATCAATAATTGTGAGAAACGTCACCTGCTGACGACAACGAAGCTTCGAGAAGGTAAAGAGCGAGAACCAATCGCTGCAAAGACTCGCATCGGCTGGGTGATATGCGGCCGTGTACGAGGGGGGAGAAGAAAATTTCCAGCATCGCCAAATGCACATATGCGCTGACCTGGGCTCTGACACGGCAAAGCACGACCTCCACGACTATGTTCGAGAGTTTTTCTCTGTGGAGAGCCTTGGAGTTGCTGTCGCTCCCAAGTTAGAAGGAAGTTAAGACGAACGAGCGCGCAGAATTCTCGAGGAGACAACAGTTCGTACGGCAAGTGGGAAGTTCGAGACTGGGCTACTTTGGAGAAAAGATTCCATCGAGTTCCCGGACAGTCGACCAATGGCCGAGCGTCGGTTGAGGTGTCTTGAGAAGCGCTTGCAAAATGATTCGAAGCTCTATGACAGCGTACGACAGCAGGTAGCAGACTACGAAATGAAAGGGTACGTCCACGTAGTAACGAAGGAGGAATTGACAGAGTTTGATCCATGGCGTACGTTGTACCTTCCGCTTGGCGTGGTACTGAATCCAAACAAGCCTGGAAAAGTGCGCGTTATTTGGGACGCGGCAGCGAAAGTGAACGGAGTGTCGTTAAACTCAATGCTACTCAAAGGGCCTGATCTGCTGACTCCACAGCTATGTGTTATCTTCAAGTGTCGGGACCGCGAGGTAGCGTTTTCCGGAGACATCCAGGAAATGTTCCTACAAGTCGGAATCAGGAAGAAGGATCGAAGTGCGCTGTTATTCGTCTTCCGTAACTCACCGAGTGAACCGATGGTGACAATGGCTTCCAACATCGCCATTTTAGGTTCAACTTGTTCTCCTGCGCAGTCACAGTACGTGAAGAACTTCAACGCAACGGAGAATGAACGAGACTACCCAATAGCAGCGGCAGCGATCAAGGATAGACATTATGTCGATGACTATCTAGACAGCGTCGACACGGAAGCGGAGGCTGTCGAACTAGCGCTGGAAGTAGCGCAAGTACACCGAAAAGCAGGATTCCATATACGCAACTGGGTGTCGAATCGATCTTCGGTCCTGGAAGCCATCGGTGAAGTGAGTCCAGCTACGGTTAAAACTCTTTCGATGAACAGCCAGAGCGGTTTCGAGCGGATGCTAGGAATATCGTGGCTGCCGAGCGAAGATTTGTTCTGCTTCACGATCATTCTACAAGAGAACATGGAGAGAAAGACCACACCAACTAAAAGGGCGATGCTGAGCTTCGTGATGAAGATCTACGATCCTTTGGGGCTTGTTGGCTCACTAGTAGTCCAAGGGAAGATTCTGCTGCAAGACGTCTGGACCTGTTGTGTAGCTAAAGGTTTTTAAATTGGACTCAGGATTCGGTCTTTGGGAGATCAATATTTTGGATCCATTCTTTGTTTATTCAAAAAATTGTAAAAATCAACCCAAACAACTTGGTTAATTTAATGAAAATAAGCTCTGAATCAATATCAATAGCTCCTAATGTTGTATAAAATGTTGTCTCTTTCATTATTACGCATTAAATAACAACTTTCAATTTATTATTTTCAAAGCTGCCAGTTCTAGTTTTTATGCACAGATGGCAAACTCCTTCATGGTTGTAAATCAGTTTTTCCAGTATGGAGCATACCATGACTACACGACGAGGACTTTACACACCTGCCATGGCCAGCTCAGTTGCCGGATTGAAATACAAATGAGCCACTTTGGTCGACGTTGGTAGCTCATATTCGAAGCATTTTTCCTCCTTCGTTGAAAACATCTTCTGATGCAATAATGGTACAATATTCCACTAGAAGCCATCCAACAACTCTAGGATTCAATTCCCAGACGAATCCCAGCTGTTTTCCAACATCATATTAGATGGTTATATTATAACATTTTCATAAAATTTTAAATGGCATTCCTAATTTATAAATAATATTTCATTAATAATAGGAGCAATAGTTCTAATGTTGGCTTATGGATCTAAGATAGGGGCCATTGCTAAAAATCTGATAGTTTTCAATTTTATCTAGCTTAACGCGTCATTGGGACGGTACTAATGGATATTTTTGGTCGCTATTGAAAATTTAGTCGATTGCTGAATTTATGTATGGGCCCAAATAAGTGACATTTAGGCCGACGTTACATCCATTTCCCCTACATAGCTTAGCAAATAGCTAATAGCTTTGGAACCCAGATTAAAAGCGCAACTTTTCAAATAAGAGTGGTTTGTACGCACTGTCATTATTTTTTTAATTCAAATGCAGGAAATGGCACTCACTGATGGTCACTAGCGAGCACACAAGTGCTGGCGGACATCTCCAGAGCTGACGTCGACAGTCATTTTTTTTTTTCATTAAAGAGTTGTTGTTGTGCTCTTGCTACACTTTTAAAACAAAAGAGAGACTTTTATTGCCTACAACCAGAGTTTAAAGACCTAACCTCTCCATCCACTACTAGTAGTCAAAGGTCCATTTCAAGACTTCAGATAGTTCGAGATGTTGAACGGCATTGTGAAGTGAAAATACAATTTTCCTTTTACATGTTATCCTGGGACATCTGCTGGTTCCAGAATGAGCTCCCCAATGGCATTGTTTTGTGCAAAAACGTGATTGCAGCCTACTACAGGTCCTCCCGGGGATTCCAGTGACTCCGGAAAGGTCAATGATTCACTTCAAGTCTATAGAATGAATATTCATTAAAATCCATGAAGGAAGAGCTGTCGCACGACATGTTTTTGAGTAAAAACGCAATTGTACCCTACAGGTTCTCCCGGGGCATCCCAGTGGTTCTGAGAGCGACCAATGTGGTCAATGATTCATTTGATGTTTATGGAAAGCCTATTCATGAAAAAACCATGTAGAATGAGCTGTCGCGCGGCATGTTTTGGTGTAAAAATGCAATTATCCCCTGCTCCAGGTTCCCCCGAGGGCATACCGGAAGTTGCGAGAGTGGCCAATGTGATCAATGATACATTTTAAGTTTATCAAAGGTCTATTGACGTGAAACCATGAAGAAAGAGCTGTCGTACGGCATGTTTTGAGTGATTAAATGATCTGCCCGCATTCAGAACTATTTATCTGTAATGATTTGCTTTAGAAATGGTTTTTCTTCTTCTTTGTTTTTACTAAAAATATATGTTTTTAATCAGCATCATACATAAGATCTCTTCAAAAATTAAGCAAATTAGCCAAGCCTTCTGGAAACCTGGAATACCACCAGGAATATTTTCGGATACACCGCAGAACAATATTAGTTTTCCAGTCAAATGCTTTTGGAAGATTTAAAATCGGATCATATTTGACGAAGCTACAACACTCCAAAGTTGACCAAAAATTTGCCTATCCTAATTATTTTGAGTAACCCCTGTATATCCTTGATCTAGTTAATTGGTTTTTCTAATGTGATGATTGCGTTTAGCGCCAATTTACAGGATGGCATTTTAAGGGCTTGTTTTGGTTTGAATTTAAAAATTTGATAACCTACGTACTTAATCTAAGGCTTAACCTAACGTGCCAGATTCCTAATGATCAGGTGATCAGATTGCCTACAGCAATCTCTGAACCTTTGGATGATAGCTGTTCTCCGTAACTCCAGCATCTGAAGACCAGCCAGGCGATGAACCTCAGATTTCCTCATTCGTGGAGAAATGTTGAGGATCATCTTCAAAAACTTGTTTTGAACCCTTTATAATTTGAGGTGATGAGAATTTGCGCAACTGTCCCAGATTGGCACCCTGTATTATATTACAGGAAGGATTATTTGCTTATAGACTGCAAGCTCGATTTTCAGGGACAGAGTGGATCTCCTATTGTGGATACAAAGGATTTCATCAGGATGTTAAAATTGGTTTTTGTTTTGTCAATATGTTCCCTGAAAAGCAGCTTGGTGTCAAGTGTAAGGCCGAGGTACACTACCTATTTTGACAATTCCATCACTGTTCCGTTCAAGTTGAAGTTATTATTCTCAAACGGGACAAGTCTGGGTGATTTGGAATGAGTAAATATGATGACCTGGGTCTTTGCTGTGTTGATACGGATCATCCACCTCTTGAAATTTTCGTACAGAACATTTAGGCCTCTCTGAAGTTTGGCGCTCAGAGCTCCGATGACCCTACCCTTAAAGATGATGGATGTGTCATCTGCGAACAGAGACGACGATCCACCATCAGGGAGAGCTGACATATCAGAGGAGAACAGGTTGAATAAGATGGGGATAAGGATGCTTCCCTGTGGGACACCCGCACCGATGTGGAGAGCATCCGATATGATGCCATTGATAGAGACACTGAATGTCCTGTTCGAGAGGTAATTTTTATTTATCTCCAAACATGAAGTTTGGAAGACCGTATCGCTGCAATTTGTAGACCTGACCATCATGCCAAACATTGTCGAACGCTTTTTCAACGTCCAACAATACTATGGTAGTTGTTTTAGATACAGTCTTGTACCGTCTGAACATGTTTGTTACTTGCCAACGAAACTTTTTGCTGCTTGAGCCCCGGAATTCCTTGTACGGCCTTCATGATCCTGTCCGCTTCATGTTGGCTAGGTTCAACGAAGTATACATCCGCTTCGACTTCAAATCTACTGTCCCAAGCTTGGTGTTTTGCGTTCAGGTCGTTGAGGAAATCGAGTAGCTCTCTATGATTTTACAGCTTCACGGTCCATACTTGGTGACGAGTGATAAGGCAGCATGAAGCTGTTCAGATCTAGTCTTGCAGGTGCGCAGGATGACGATCAGCTCTGCAACCAGCGATGCTAGTTCCTCCGATGTAAACGGAGGTTCGTCAACTGAATCGCCTGAGGCAACACGGGCTTACGATAGTCCAGGCGCCGATTTTGCAGGGCCGCTGCAGCAGTGAGGCGATGCTGAGCTGAGGGGGTAGCTCGTTGATTGTTGAGGGGTAGTGGAGGGAGATTTAGAACCAGGAAACGAGGGTGGATTGCCGGGTATTGTTCATCCGTGATGGCTAGTAGTGTACATTTGTTTCGATGTTGGCCTGGCTGGTTGCTAGTAGCCTACTAGTAGCTTCCTGATGTTGATGAATTCCGTTCGCTTGGGGCAGTCGCGAGAAGTGACACGGTGAGTACCGCCGCAATTCACGCACTTCGGCTTGGTGTCATCAGCTTGAGCACAGGTCGCCGTCGAGTGGGCCATAGCGGCCATAGTACACTTTTTTTTTATCTAGTTCATTTATTTGTAAGGCTCAATGGCGTTAGCTTTACGGAGCCGATAATTCATTGTTCTTTGTTTGTAACAAAATTCACTTAATTCTATCTCTAGTAGGAGTTGGGCCGAATACTCGCGGATTACTCGAGGTTAGAGGGGTACATTGTCGAAGGATAGGAAAAGGGGAGAAGCTTGGGGGTAGGGTTTCGTTGTCTCATCAGAACGATGTCGCCAGTATGAACGGTAGTGTGGTTCTAGATTCGTCTGGAGTTCGACCGGCTATGGTGACCAGTGGGCGAAGATGAGACTCATCGAGACGGGGGACAAGACAAACCAAAACTAATAATGAGATACAAAAGACAAACGAATTAAATTCTTATACTAGACATTTGCAGAAACACATAAATCGACTCCATATAGCAGAGATCGCGGGTACCCAGGCCATAGTACACTTGTTGCAGCGTGGTTTCATATGACAGTTCTTCGTGCCATGGCCGAAGGAGAGGCAACTTTTGGATTGGGTCACATCACGGTGTTGTGGTTTGTAGGATTCCCAATAGATAATGACCTGATACAGGTCACGTATGTTCCTCTTCAGCGCAGCAAGAGTGGTGTAGCCTTTCGTGAAGTGAACCAGAAACAGTTGGTCACGATAGTTGTTATTGGGCATAGGCCGTCGATTCTTTGGGTGGACTACCTCTGGTTTCAATACGAGCTTCACCAGTTCATCTTTTACGGCAGCCGCAACCGTCAACCATTTAACAGCATGCAAACAAAAAAACCGATAAATTCATATCAACTCACCTGTTTACATAACATTGGGATCAAACGCTCATTTGCAGCATTCCTGCTTGGACTCCAGCAACACACTATCGAATATGTACGGTGTCCAATCAGTGATGCCACATTTTTTTCTAATTTCAATATGTGTTTCTTCACAAAAAATCTTTTTGATCTGAATCTGGCTGACATAAATCTGTAAAAAAATATGTTTAATTTCTGTATCAGGGTCTCAGTGCGGATTTGCTTAGATCTTCATAGTTCAGAAGGAGTTTGTGCAATGTTTAGAAACTTGGAAAATGACTAAAGTTTGTTTGCTAAAGATTTATTTTTAAATCTCAAAATCCTACAATCTTGATTTTTTAAAGTGATTTGTATCTTTTCTACAAGTCTGAAAATTCAAAACGTCATGTTCCAGTAGTGAGAGTTCCGACTGAAAATTTCCTGGGATTGCTGAAATGGCTTGTTTACCAATTTGACAAAAAAGTATAGTTGATTAACCATTGTTACCATCACATTCTGACATTATCAATTTAAAAAAAGAAAGGGAAACTAATATTACTTCCAACGAGAAATTAGAACATCTGGACATCAGAAGTCCATTCACATGATTCCAAGGCCATTCGAAGATAATACAATAATATTTTATTTAGCGAAACATACGATTTGGGTTTGATCGAATACAACATATCAAGAAGTCTGGCAACTCTTCCATTTTCTCAAACGACCGGTATAAACAGGCACAATCGCGTTATCTGCCGCTGTCTTCGGTTTTATGCTCAAAGATTTAATTCAAGCTGCTCAAAAGGAAGAAATGATTATTTATCAGAACAAATACATAAAAATAATAATTTTTTGTTTTTTTAATGCGTTTATTTTTCCAGGCTCATTTGCCGTAGCTTTGCGGAGCCGGTATTCATCGTTTGGTTTACAAAATTACTTAAAATTAACGCTAGTAAAGCGGGGGCCGATTACCCACGGCTATCTCAAGGTTAGGGGTAACAAATTGTAACAAACGGATGGCAGGGTAGGGATTGAGAACACAAGGATTAGAACTAAGCGACATACTGGAGAAAAAGACAAACATGGGGGTACACCGATAGAGACCTAGAAACTTGAGAGAACACAAGATGACACTAACTACTAAATCCTCAGATCGATCGTTTTAAAAACACATAAATTAAATTCGAGATCTCGGCTCGCCAAGATTGTTTTCCTCGGGCCCTGAGGGATGCGGATAACTCGGAACTAGCAACACAATGTAGGGTGCATGACCAAAGCACGTGGTCAATATCATGATAGCCACTACCACAAGCGCACAAATTGCTGCCTGCGAGCCTGACCCAGACAACCAGAATGCACGTATATTCAAAGTTGTTTTCGTGATATACAAACGTATATACAAACAAACAATTCGTATAGAATGCAAATAAATGGCTTATACGTACAAAAGTGGAGGCCATATACGTGCATATTTTAATTTAATTTTAAACGAGTTGATTTAACATCATATACGATTTAATCTGTAAAACAAATTCATTTTGAAAAGTCATACGATGTAATCCGATTTAATTTGTAATACAGAACGACGAAAAAATGAGTCATCGCATATAGGTAGGAAATTTGCATTCTATACGATTTAACTTAAACATAATGCGAGGTATACCATTCTTATATGCGATTTTGAATTAAACTGTAGCAATTTACGATACTGTGTGTACATTGTTATACGACTTCTGGTTGTCTGGGGATTCGGAAGAAATGCGAGTCTAACGAGTAGTGATTGGACATGAGCCTTGATATGACACGTATAAAGTCAAGGCTCATGTCCAATCCTTTGAACCATGGCTTGTCATTACCCGGAATTGAGCAATGAGATGGGACCCAAACTAAGGTGATAGTATAGGAGCAGTTAGATAAAGTACTCAGTTTAGATATTATTTTAGGCAGGAAATACGAGGATTGCTTGAACAAATAGCCTCCAATGAGCTAAAACTATCCGTAAAAATGAAATAATGGTCAGAAGGTAGTGAGACAATTTTCTCTACTGCGTAGAATATGGCTGCTAGTTCCGCAACATATACGGAACAGGGTTTTTGCAGTTGATATGAGGCGCTATGAAATTCGTTGAATACTCCAAATCCAGTGGAAGCGTTTATAGTTGACTCATCTGTGAAAAAACTCTTATTGTTACTGACATGGTGGTACTTGTTTGCAAAAATTAAGGGAACAACCATCGACCGATGGTGATCTGGTATTCTACGGAATTCTTGCAACATGGTCAGATCAAAATTTACAGAGGAACTGTAAAAGTCTTGGAGGCAAACACGAGTGGAACTGAATGAAGAAGGGCCAATCTCCAGCGTCATGTACTCGTAATAGAGACTCATGAATCTTGTTTGAGGATTTCTGTCGAGCAGCTTCTCAAAGTTTTCTATTACCAATGGGTTCATTACTTCACAACGGATAAGAAACCGGATGGACAGTTCTGCGAAACGACCTGTCAGTGGGAGAACACCCGCGAGTACTGCGAGGCTCATCGTATGCGTCGAGTGCATACAACCAAGCACGATTCGGAGGCAACGGTATTGAACCCGTTGCAGCTTCAAGATATGTGTTTTCGCCGCGGATTGAAAACAGAAGCTACCGTACTCTAGAACCGACAAGATGGTTGTTCGATGCAACCTGATCAGATCTTCCGGGTGTGCTCCCTACCAAGTTCCAGTAATTGTACGTAGAAAATTGATTCTTTGTTGGCAATTTTTGTTTCACATACGCATTATGTTTTCCCCACGTGCTTTTGGAATCGAACCAGACATCTAAATACTTGAAAGATATACTTTGAGTGATTGTTCTACCCTTTAGTTGAAGCTGTAACTGTGCAGGATGATGCTTCCTAGAAAAAACAACCAACTCAGTTTTCTCCGGAGAGAATTCTATACCCAGCTTCATTGCCCAAGTAGACAAATTGTCTAAGGTATCTTGCAATGGTCCTTGCAGGTCCGGTGCACTTGGTCCGGTGCCGGAAACAACGCCATCATCTACAAGCTGCCTTAGCGAGCAATTTTCATCAAGACAACCAAATTGCATATCTGAAAGTAAACCATTGCAGTACACGCATTTTGGAGGAGCACCGCAAGGGCCCTTTTGATGTTGCTCGCCACACTGATCGCAGCGTGGTTTGATCGAGCAGTAGTCCGATGTGTGACCGAGTTGTTTACATTTCGAGCAGTTCATTACCCGAGGTACAAACAGACGTACAGGCAGCCGAACCTTGCCTATAGCGTCGTAGTGCGGTAACGCTGAACCCGAAAAGGTCACACGAAACGAGTTCGACAAGGAATACGATTTTTTTAGCCTACGATGGATACTGACTGCATTTGAAGGCAGTCCAATATCTTTACCTTCGGCAGAGCACGGTTTTTATTTTTTGATAAATATGAAAACTCTGTATATTTTACAAAAATCTGTAATCTGTAAAACCATATATCTGTATTAAAATATTTAAAAAAAATCTGTATGATTACAGATAAATATGTATATGTGGCATCACTGTGTCCAATAGGAAATGATAAAATGTTCTAAGCCACTTTGAGAGAGAGTGATGGTTAGATTCATTGTTAGAAAGGAAGAGATAAATGGATAATCGTTGAAGAACGAGAGATAAAAATACTATCGATTCTCAGCTCTGCGAAAAACAGCTTGAGTGATGCATCGCTTATGGTAATTATAGCCAAACTGAAGAAATCAACAATTAAAAATGACTTTATTTTTGGAGAAAGTTGGTCGTAACTTTTTCATTGAAAGTTTAAACGAGGCACTTCCTTCGACAAAAATATACAATTTAATGAGTAAAAATAAGTTGTAAAAGACAACTTTCACGTACAAATGGAAATAAAAGAGCAATTAATTGAAACTATTTTTATAGGAACACCCTATCTTAAATCATCAAAACTGATAAAGAGAAATATTCACAACCTTTTTTTTTTTTTTTCCTTTGGTTTGTTTTTTCCGTTGTTCTTGTTTTCCGTGCTGAGTACCAATGCTACTGACGTGCCAGGAAGGCAGCTCCCACACCTGGACCCTACCTATCGACCCATCAACTCATGAACCGGGGACCAACGGCTTTACTTCCCATCCGAAGGAAGGCGTGATCAGAGATGTTATGCCTCAGAACATCCCGGCGGCGCCGACTGGGATTGAACCCAGGCCTGCTGGGGTGAGAGGTAATCACGCTTACCACTACACCACCGGCGCCGTTTATTCACAACCGTTACCAGTATAGATCCTTGTGCAATGATTATTTTGTGATTTTAAGGGCCACCCTATTTTCAACAAATAGCAACAACTTCAAGACACTATACTGCTTAAGTTGCAATGTTTGGGTCAACGTATTTATTTTCTCCCAAGTTTCATTCCTGGACCATTGCTGTCAGCAACTAATTAAATGTTCATAGACATGTTTCGATTAGGACCTGATAACCTGTTGCCTGTATTAAACTTTATAAAACAAACGTTGGAGCTCTGAGTAATCTACATATTCCTAAGCTTCATTCCACCCAACAACCACTGCTCGCAAAACCACCGAAAATTCAACCAACTAGAGGCGCACCAACCACACATTGCCGTCGCCGTCGTCGTCGGTTAACCATCGTACCAAACCAAATGCTGCAGCGCGCGCCTATTTAGGTCCACGTTTGTCTCCAATGAATGCCTACGAATGGAACGCAACCAGCAGGAAAACCGCAGATGTCGCTTTTCCTCACCTACCATGCGCAGGTAGGTGTACCGACATGTAGCACATCGGTACGTACGAGCTTTTGTACGCAGACGTTTGCCATATTTCATTTTCTATATTATGTCATTAGTTGAAATAAATAGTAATAAATTATATAGGAACAGTGCTTGGTCGTCTATCAAACCGGCAGCAGCCGCCGAGGAAACATTTTCCCTTCGAGCGAGAGGACACCATCCAGGTCCAGTGGTGGTAGCTTTGATGCGGCTGCGGGGTTAACCTCCGAATGCATGGCTTGAATCGACTGTATCTGTTTCTAATGATCTGAACATGTACGCCATCCAGGGAGGACGCATTGGAACAGCCGGGCTATGTACGCAATGTAAATTGACTGTAAAATTGTTGACTGAATTCCTTTTGTCTTTCCGTGCAAATCTCGTCTCGCCGTCGTTGGCCGATGGTTGTTATTACGAAATGCGTCGTGCAGTGGGGCGATCCAACCGGGTGGACATCACCGGCTTACGTGTCATACCTACCCAGCCGTTCAAGACTTTGCTGAGCCGCACTGCATCACGTGTTTTAGATTCCAGGAAAAAGAAAAAAAAAAACTATACACTCTCGTTGATGGCTTGTTGATTTAAGGCGTGCCTGAAGTCTGCAGAATGGTCGTTGAAGTATGACGTTGATAGATGGCAGACTTTGGGTCATCTGGACCCGGTTGGAACCAGGTGCGTCTTACTATCTGTGATTGGCAGGCAAAAGCCGTTTCGGGATACTTCACCCCATGTATCAAAATCCTTTTTTCTCGAACACTCGATCCCACCCATGCTCGATCCTAAATTGCAAAAGCAGCAAGTTCATTGTTTTGTTTTTAGCAAAATGTCCCCACGGTGAACCTACCTGTGCGTAACATCATCGTTCCACCGTATGACATACATCATACTATCACCGGAGCCGTCGTCCTAGAGACCCTCTCCCACGACGACGCGCCGATCCAGGTGGCCATTGTGCAACGACAGGAGGTGCAATATTATGGCCATCCTTACGGTGCATCGTGCTGGAGCGTAGTCCCCATAGTCATCGTTCCGTTTCGAAAGATTATATCATGTCGCGCACTTGGGTACTTGTTCTCATAAAGGTAATGGACCATTGCAGGTTGGAGCAAGGCCATAGCAGCCGGCAATGGCAGAGCAACCAAGCGATGCGATGGAACAAGTCGAAGAAAGTATAATAATGGCCTGTTTACATCGGTCCCATACGGTGAACCGCAGCTTGCAGTGTGGCATTATCGACGCCCACACATGTGGGATAATCAATGATGCTGGACGAAGACTCGGTGCACTGCTTCTTTTGTGATAGGAACTGAGGAACCAGTAAACATTATATGTTTTTGCGACGGTTCATTAAGGCGAATGCAATTAGGCCGCCGAATCATTTTTGCTGGTGAGATGAATCAAACGAATTTCGGAAGATTTCGCAACTCCATCCCTGCTTGCCACTTTTCCAGGGCTAGAATTCTATTTGATACCGCTTTTCCCAATTTATCATAAAATTTCGTAGACTTTCTTTAGCTTTTTTTTAGATTTTTTCCAGTGATTTTGAATTTTCGGATTCTTCTGGTCTCCCGTTGCAATTGTCGTCCTACCGGATGCTATCGAGAGTATTGTATATTAGTTACAGGCCTCGATGAAACATAAAAATGACAAAATATTTGCAGTAACATTTCAAACGTACAGTGTATCTCAAAATTGAGCGTACAGATGTCATTAAATTTTAGAAATACAGCTGTAAAAGCTTAATTTAAAGAGATAAGATTCTGAAATTTCGGCTGCTGAAGCATCATAAATTTATCAAATATTGGTACAGTATTGGGTTTACTTTTTGATTTACGGTTTAGCGACTTTGCAGTCAATTTAATTGTTTATAGGAAAGTTTGAACATACTGAGAGGTAAGCACATATCATCGGTTTATTTGGTTGCGTTTATTAAAAGTATGAGCTATTCGAGAAAAACAATTTTTTCTTGAAATACCTTAATATCTTGAAATGTAATGAATTAAACTTTTTGAAATGTTGCTCATTTTTAGTCATAAATATTCCACTAATTTTTCTAAAATTCGTCCACTAGAAGAAATGTTTAAAATCAAGCGTTTTACTAAAGTAAACATTATTTCGTAAAGGTTCTTTAAATAAAGTTCAAAATTGGAGTAAAAAATCAACTGTTTAACCACCAGTCAAGATTTAAACATAGCCTAATCGCCGATTCCCAGCCTATCGAGCACAAAACATCAAATATATCTATGATTTCGGCGTGAACGTGTCAAACAAACGTTTGCTACGACGCTTTTTTTTATATATTTTAATTTATTTGTACAGGCTCAATCGAATAAACTTTACAGAGCCGAGTTATCATTTGCATTATACATGATTAATGTCTTAAATCTAGAGTTAAAGGAATTGAACCGATTACTCGCGGTCGTCTCGAGGTTAGTGGAGATTTACAATTTTTTGGATGGGGAAAGGGAGAAAGAGGTTTGAAATATGATTTATTATACAAATATTTAATTAATCCTAAAACATGAACTTATTTCTATTCATCTTGAAAACAAACATTAAAAAAAAAACTACACGCACAATACACAAACTAAACACAAGGTTAATCAAACTTACAATCTAAGGTTAGTATTCTTAAAGTAAACATATATGAGTTTCATAAACTCCAGATCACGTCTAGCCAAAATATCCCGAACTGGAACATTAGGTTGTCTACCTCGAGCCCGAAGGGAATCGTACAGTTCAGATCTGACTCCGCGATGCTCAGCACAAGACCAAATAATGTGACCTGCGTCCTGGTAACCTTGTCTACATTCACAGAGATTGCTGTCTCCCAGCCCAACACGAAACAAGTGAGCGTTTAACGAATAGTGATTGGACATGAGGCGAGACATCAGACGAATGAAGTCTCGACCCACATCCAACCCCTTGAACCAAGGACTCTTCGACACCTTAGGGATGATCGAGAATAGCCATCGTCCCAAACTCCCTTCACTCCATTTATTTTGCCAGCTGGCGAGCGACTGTTGACGATAAATGAAGAAAAATTCATTGTAGGCGATTTGTCGATCGTAAATATCGCCTTGCATAGCGCCCACCTTAGCAAGTGAGTCCGTTTTCTCATTGCCCGGAATCGAGCAATGAGATGGGACCCATGCAAAGGTGATGACAAAAGATCTTAAAGATATAGCACTCAGAAGCTCTCGTATTTTCATGAGAAAATACGAGGAGTGCTTTACCGGCCTCATGGAGCGAATAGCCTCGACAGAACTGAGACTATCCGTAAAAATAAAATAGTGATCTGGTGCAAGTGAGGCGATCGTTTCTAGCGTAAAGGGTTATACGGTCAAAATTTGGTCAATATCAACTTGACGTATTTCTTTCAATTTTGCATTTAAAAAACCTGAACACCCCTCATTTTGAAGGTGTGTGTGTGTAGAATGTTGCTCCTATTTTGATTTTGGAATTCACTCTTCAGTTGTCAAAATGCCGTCCAAGCAAGAAGAGCAGCGTATCAAAATTTTGCTCGCGCATCTCGAAAATCCGAGCTACTCGCACGCAAAGTTGGCAAAATCGCTAAAAGTTGCCAAATCAACCGTTACAAATGTAATTAAAGTGTTTGGGGAAACGTTTGTCGACAGCCAGGAAGTCTGGATCGGGGGAAAATCGAAAACCGGAAGCCGCTGAGACGACAAAGAGCGTTGCCGGTAGTTTCAAGCGAAACCCTAACCTCTATCTCCGAGATGCCGCAAATAAGCTGGGTGTATCGTCCGTACCGTGCATCGAGCCAAAAAACGAGCCGGACTATCGACTTACAAGAAGGTAGTGACTCCAAATCGCGATGATAAACAAAATACGACGGCCAAAGCGCGATCCCGGAGGCTGTACACGACGATGCTGACGAAGTTTGACTGCGTGGTAATGGACGACGAAACCTACGTCAAAGCCGACTACAAGCAGCTTCCGGGACAGGAGTTTTATACGGCAAAAGGAAGGGGAAAGGTAGCAGATGTTTTCAAGCACATGAAACTGTCAAAGTTCGCAAAGAAATATCTGGTTTGGCAAGCCATCTGTACCTGTGGCTTGAAAAGCAGCATTTTCATAGCTTCCGGGACTGTCAACCAAGAAATTTACGTGAAAGAGTGTTTGAATAAACGTCTGCTGCCTTTCCTGAAGAAACACGGTTGTTCCGTACTGTTTTGGCCGGATTTGGCATCTTGCCATTACGGTAAAAAGGCCATGGAGTGGTACGCCGCCAACAACGTGCAGGTGGTTCCTAAGGACAAGAACCCTCCCAACACGCCAGAGCTCCGCCCAATTGAGAAATACTGGGCTATTGTCAAGCGGAACCTAAAGAAGACCAAAAAAACTGCTAAGGGCGAGCAGCAGTTCAAGGCAAACTGGCTTTCTGCGGGGAAGAAGGTGGACAAGGTGGCTGTAAAAAATATGATGGCAGGGGTCAAGCGTAAGGCCCGGCAATTCGGATTTGGAAAAGCGGAAGCCTAACTGAATATTTTTCCTGAATTTTATACTAATTGAACTTGAAAAAGAAATTTAATTTGATTTTTTAAATAAACGATTTCACCGATTTACACGCGTTTTCCCTTGACCAAATTTTGACCGTATCACCCTTTATAGTGTATTGCTGCCAGTTCAGCAACATGTACGGAACAAGGAGCATGAAGCATTCGGGAGACGCTATGAAATTCGTTATAAATACCAAAACCAGCGGACGCCTCTATTAGTGATCCATCTGTGAAGAACGATCTTGCGGAATCAACTTGGCCAAACTTCGCAGCATAAATTGACGGAACAATCATGGAACGATGATGTTCTGGGATTCCACGAATCTCCCGCGTCACAGATAAATCAAAACTAACTGAATTGCCGAAGTCGGAGAAGCATACACGATGGGGATTATGCTGTGAAGGGCTGACATCCTGAGTTATGTACACGTAGTACAATGACATAAAACGAGTTTGAGGGTTTAGCTCAAGAAGCTTCTCAAAGTTTTCGATTACCAGTGGGTTCATAACTTCACAACGGGTGAGGAGCCTGAGGCACAATTCCGAAAACCGATCCTATAGTGGCAACATGCTCACCAACACTTCGAGACTCATCGTATGAGTCGAGTGCATGCATCCTAACGCGATACGAAGACAACGATACTGGATACGTTCCAGTTTGATGATGTGAGTTTTAGCCGCCCATTGGAAGCAAAAACTACCGTACTCTAAAACCGATAAAATCGTTGTCCGGTACAACGTTAGAAGATCTTGCGGATGAGCTCCCCACCACGTTCCGGTAATTGTTCGGAGAAAATTGATCCTTTGTTGGCATTTTCGTCTCAGATACTCAATGTGGGATCTCCAGGTGCATTTGGAATCGAACCAGACCCCAAGATATTTGAAAGACATGGAATGAAAGATGGGCTTACCCAAAAGTTGAAGCTTCGGTTGTGCTGGGCTATGCTTCCTAGAAAAAACGACCAACTCAGTTTTCTCCGTGGAGAATTCGATACCTAGCTGGATAGCCCAAGTAGACAAATTGTCTAAGGTATCCTGTAATGCTACGACGCTTCTATTCAATAGCTGCAAAACGAAGTGTTGAAGAACGCAAAATAAGATCTCGAAAACAAATGGTGCACTTAAAGTGTACAAAACACGCACGCGAATTCACTTCTCTTTTTGTTCCATATGCCAAAGAGAATCACATTCACGGTTGCAAATACTCTTTTCAGCTAAAGCAATGTTTTTTTTTTAAATTATGAAATAATTAGGTGCTATGATCATATTTTGAATTGGTAAGATAAAATAAGAGGTTGCAAAGCATGTGTTAGACATATTAAACCTGTTTATTTTACTTCAAGAGAGTCACAATCTGCGATTTTTCACACACTCACTCACTCACTCACTCACTCACTCAGCGATCAGAAAATCGCTGCTTGTGACTCATGGAAAGCAAAATTTACAGGTTTTATGTTTCAAACGCATACTTTTTAACCTCTTCTTGTAAGTTACAAGTTAAACATGTTATCATACCAGCTTTTGGATTTATCATTCCGAAAAACATTATTTTAGCTGTAATGAGTATTTGCAGCCTTGATCCCATTGGCGTTTCAATGGTCAATAGGCCCAAGAAAACCCGTAGGCCAAGTTGGGCCGCTGGAAACAGTTTTGCATTTTCAACAATAAACGAATATTTCGGGACCCCTTAGCAGAACTAGCGGTACTTATGGAAAGGTAAATAAATTTTGAAGCCACCTGTAATAATAACATTTCGTTTGGTGCTGAACTAAGCCAGATAAAGAAATACTAAGTGCAGGTTGTGCTTAATAGTCCGGGAATGAAAGTTAACTCTACGTTTCTGAATTTCACCGTTGTTGTAGTGAGGATTCCAGAGAACTGAGCAGTATTCTAATATGGAGCAAGTCAAGGAACAGTACAAATATTTTATGTCTTTGGCAATCCTGAAGATAAACCCTAGAATTCTGGAAGCTTTGTTGACGGCATACGGGATGTGCTGCTTGAAAGAGAGTTGTGTATCCAGAATCACACCTAGGTCCTTAATTTGGCTGACACGCTCAAGTTCAGTACCTAATATAACATACGTGATCATAATAGTCTCTTTCTTGAACGAAAAATAAATAACCGAGCATTTGGACGGGTTAACTTCCATATGATTCAGAATACACCAATCAGCAAAACCATTCAGCTGACGTTGAAGGAAGCAACAGTCTTCAAGTAAGTGAATTCGAAGGAAGAGTTTAAGGTCATCTGCGTAAGATAATCGTGGTCCCTCAATTACCAGATTCACGTCGTTGAAGTAAATCAGGAAAATCAGCGGTCCCAGGTGACTACCCTGGAGTATGCCGGACGTGGCAGCGAACATACGGGACTGGTGGTCACCAATGACAACAAAAAGATAGCGATCGACGAACGGCAGCCATGGCTACCAAGCCTGTCCAGTTTTGCGATTGATATGCGGCGATGCAATTTATCGACGTCAGCAGATAAGTCAGTATAAATGACATCCGTCTGAGCACGATCCGACATACTGTTAGAAATGTAGGAAGCAGGGGTTGAAACTGTTGACGTTTTTTACTACACTCGCTTCGTTGTCCGGTGCGACAGTCTGTTTGTTTTCGTACTCTCATACTCTACCACCGTCTCTCTTACACAACGCAAACGGTAGAACAACATTCGAGCAAAAAGAAAATTATCAAATAACTATCATATGACATGCGTGATTTCGTCCTTATTTCTCAATTTGGTGTAAATAAAACTTTTTCTGATCAGAAATGCTAATAATTACTAGAACATCGTTGCTTGATATTTTCAGAATTCACACAAGCACAGCATCAGTAGCTCTCATTATGGGAAAAACTAAAATACAAACATTCGTGACGGTCTTCGGCGACAATGTCGTATGACAGAGCCTTTCATATGACATTTCAGTTTGGTACTGTAATTTGATAGCTTGTTTTGCAAGTGTCGGAAGCCAAGGCAGTCGATTATCACAGAAAATGTGTCGACTACGGTGACCGCTTACAAGACTGGTAGGAAGTAAGGCACAGCAAGTGGAGACACTTGCAAATTTGTCAGAGAATATCTAACAGATATCTTGCGTAGATGAGGCCGCGTTAACATTATGTATCATAGACGACGGCAGACCAGATTCATGACGTTGTTCGTTGATAAACTTCCAAAACTGCATAGAACGTGACTTAAGCTTTCTCTGCAATCCACGTCTATACTGAAGAAAGCACCGTTTCGCAACTCGTTTGTATTCGTGATTGATCCTGACATAGTGACATTGAAGAGATAGTGTGCGGTGCTTGGTGAATTTCCTAAGAACGACTCTGTTTCTGGATTTCAGTCGATGAAATTCGCTCGTATTAGGTGTGATGTCACGAATGAACTCACTATCAAAATCGGCAGAACCTTTTTGATAGTTCAGTGGTACTGTTTACAAGCACTTAGTCATTTTTCCAAAGAAAAACATATTTTAAAATTTCCGAATTTTATCTTGAAAATTGTCGAGGAAATGCGCGGTGAAGGATGCTGCTCGTTGACATTGCATAAGTGTGGTTTACATCTCACTGCAGTCTGATAAATTATGGAGAAAATCTACACAAGAAAAAATCAATTAAGTCCATGTAAACAGTACCACTGAACTGTTATCAGATTGAGGGTAACTCCGACAGTGCAGAACCTAATGCCATGGTGGATGCGTCGTATGACGATGAATCTTTTTCGGAACGTGTCTGTCAATGACATATGCCAAGACATTGAAAATAGTTTGAGCGGCGGACTCAATGTCAACGGTGTTTAATAAGTCGTCCCAATCTAAATTGGAGAGTAACTTACCATAGTAGGCGTTGCATATCAGGATAGAGAAAGCCGTTGCGAGTATTTTTTCCATGAAATTCGCGAGAGATTGAAGTCATCAAACACAATAACTTCATCGGTTACTTTAGCGGTATCCAGAACAGAGAATACCTATTGGCAAAAGGTTTCGATGAAGTCACGTTCGCATATACGGTCGAGAGGAAAGTACACCGCACAGAGAAACAAGGACGATCGCCCAGTTTGATCGACGTCCACACCTGCTCTAAGCATATCCAAGCATTATTTTCTAGCAGTGCTGATAAAAACATTGCTTCTACACTCAACATAGCTGAAAATGAAGACAACCTTAACTGATCGACCAGCTACCTGCATTAATTTGAATTTTGACATAACAACATTATCTTGATCAAGGCAACCTCTGAGTATCGAAGTCAACATTTGTTCGTCACTGGATGTTCATTATCGCCTGTGATGGTGTCAATATTAAAATTCGTTTTCATCTTGGTAAGGATGATTTTGAGGATCAAATGCAATATGATTATTTTCTTTTTACTCAAATATTGCGCTGAAGAATGTGTCGTGTTGGTTTTTACACGCAGATCGATTGAATATTATTGGCCCATGCCGATTTGCTGATAATGGGGCTTGTCACTTCACGGTGAAAACTTGCCACTTGTCGTCACGGTAAAGTGATTCCCATTTGGTTTGTACGACAATCACGGCGCTTATTCTGATTATCACTTCCTTATCACCGTGTAGTGACACCCGTAATAAGGCCCAATATATAGGTTTTAGGCTCTGGGGTCGACAATATTAAAAATTATCATTTTGCCCAAAATTAATTTGATTAATTCAGTGCCGACATTTCAAAGGGGCGTAATTGCTTTTGAAAACAATGGCTTTAGCCGTCGATTTCTCGCAACTAAAAGTTCACCCCTTCAAAATAACAATGCAAGATAGTAGAGCAAACATTCATCTACCTATTTGTGTTATTATTTTTCATGAGTGAACTTTTATTCGCGAGAAATCGACGGCTTGAGTCATTGTTTACAAATACAATTACGCCCCTTTGAAATTTTGGCACTGAATTATGCTTTTGACGATCGCTTCTAATTTTGAAAATTTTGAGATGGATAATCAAGCAGTGGTGAATATCAACAAACGCGTATTCGTTGATGTATATTGAACTCATTAGTTCATTTTGCTCGTATGTCATAGCGATGATTTTCAAAACAAACGCAATTCATCTACACTTGGTTGAAGCGCTGCTCCTTGCGTGTGATGGTAAATGATAACAACAGGCACTGTTTTCTAGTTACTTCGCTTTAAACCTAGAATTTGCAGCCTCTAAAACACCTCCACCTTTAACTTTCCGGCACGTTCTCTCGTCGCCGAACACCTGACAAGAGAGCGAGCGTGAATCCAACCATGTCTCCGTGAGAACAATGATATCGTAGTAAAGATCCGTGGTAGCTACGCGAAAATCGTCGACATCACAGTTGATACCACCGGCGTTCTGGTAGTAGACGGATATCTCATGCTGGCAGTTGGCAGGATGATGATGGTGAAGGTTTGAGCTGGACGATTTATCTTTAAGATAATTAAATATGACATTTTAACCAGGTTGGCAAACAAAATCGAACTGGTTTCAGTTACAGATATAAACTCCCTCTAGAGTTTACAGTTGCTTCACAGCGATATAAATGTGGAAAAGCTCAGGCGTCCAACTCTTAGCTCGCCTTTTTGTCCACCTAAAATATTCATAAGTATTACAAGCAATCAAGAGTTAATGAACAATCAATAAAGCATCCTATTACACTAGTAACCCCGCAATCTGATGCTATCATAATTTTCAGCAATGTCAGGAATGCTCACAAACCCCCAACATTTGCCAGAAAACTTACTACTAACTCAAGGTATCTTCCAAATAAGCTTCAAAATTGCATTTTTTTTTTTATCAAATGTTAAATTCAGTCCTCTATATCCGTAATATGCGCGCGAGGCTCAAACCTGTGTAGACTACTTTTTGTTTAATTAATCTACTACTAAATCATGTATTTAAAATCCATCATCACCATCGAGGCGAACAGAAATAGTTTTTGCAGTTCTACAATAATTATTAAAAAAAAAGTCGTTATGACAGCTATCCATATAAAATAATCCATTCGAGATAACTTCGTCAAGATACATAATTTGTCAATTTATAAAGAAAAATCACTGGATAACTGTTCAAAAGACAGTTTTTACGTGTGAAATGCAGTGTCTTTTAAATTCTGTAAGTGTTGCTAAACGTTTGATATGTCTAGGCATCGAATTGAAAACATTTATTCCTTTATAATATAATGAATTTTGTGAAGCACAAGTCAAGAAATGTGGTGTTCTTATTTCAACCGCGTTTCTAGTATTATATCTATGAAAGTCACTTCCTCTTTCAATTCGATCACACAAATATCGAGGCAGCAAACCGTTAACTACTTTAAAAATGAACACCATAGTCAAATATACAATTCTTTGATTCACCGACAACCATTGTAAGGCGTCTAACATCAAAGTTGAGGAAGTGAATCTATTACATCTTAAAATCAAACGCATTATTTTATTCTGCAAGCGCTGTAATCTCGATATTTGTGTTATATTGGCCAGAAATAAAATGGAAGCGCAAAAGTCTAGATGAGGAGAGATGATTGATTTGTATAGCTGTATTTTACTGGCAATAGTTAAATTGTTTTTCAGTCGACATAGAATTCCATACTTCTTGGCAATTTTCTTGATGACATTGTCAATGTGAGAGTTGAACTTAAGTGTGTCATCAACAATCACGCCAAGATATTTAATCTCCCGAACGCGATCAATAGTCTCATCATCAATTACAACAGAGACGTTATCATTTACTCGATTCCGCGAAATTAATATAAATTTAGTTCTACTTTCATTCAACGCAAATCTTCATTCAAGTGTAAAACGGCATCATCTTAATCTTTAGCTGCAATGAATAACACAGTATCATCTGCAAAAAGATCAGTGTCGTAAAATCGTTAAACACGTCGCAAGTCATTAACATACATAATAAATAACAGGGGCCCTAATACACTTCCCTGGGGCACTCCAAGGTTATTCCCTACGGGACTGGAAACAGAATCATTAATAACAGTCCGTTGAGTTCTGTCAGATAAATAACTTTCAAACCATTTATATGCAGTACTCGTAATTCCAAAGCGCTTGATTGATCTCAACAATTAGGGCCTAGCAATTGTTTCAAAAGATCGTTTAAGATCCAAAAAAACAGCAACAATCGTATCTTTACACTCGAAGCTATTTTTTTTTTCATTTTGCTAATACCAAATTCAACGCGGTTTCACAAAAATGACCTTCCGGATATCCCGATTGTTCTGGTATCAACAAACTATTACTATTTAAATACTCCAACAGCTGGCCTTTAACAACAAGTTCTAAAATTTTCTCTAATGTGTGCAACATGTTTATGGGACGAAACTCTTCGGCTTTAATCGTTCCAGCAACTTTTTGAATAGGGACCACTTAGGATTCCTTCCACATTTGTGGCACATGTTCAGTTTGTAATGATTCATTAAAAAGGTCCAGGAAGATGTGGCCTGTGGACGGATGCAGTAGTAGCTAGTTGGAAGACCCCCGACCTACATCTACACTCAGGGCCGAGAAGACTATGCTGAGTGCTGGTTGGAGTAAGCGCGATTGAGGCAGAGAAATCGGGCGCTTCCACAGTGCTATCCACGATGCGTCTCGGTGGTGATGGTGGTGGTCCAGAATAGAGGTGGGCAAAACAGCTCATCTGGCTGAGTGGATCAAACCCATCCAGCTCACTA
The DNA here is from genome assembly GCF_037179485.1 of Ochlerotatus camptorhynchus. Lineage (NCBI taxonomy): Eukaryota > Metazoa > Arthropoda > Insecta > Diptera > Culicidae > Ochlerotatus > Ochlerotatus camptorhynchus. Next base: position 1,835,319 of record NW_027040681.1, on the reverse strand, counting down.
AAGGGAGTCGATTCTTCTGAACAGCTCTTCAGCTCACATTGAAATTATAGAAATTATGACACAAATTCAAAATCGGATAATTAATTTGTGGTTTTAGTGCTTAAAACTGCATAAAATCGTAAAAGTCGTCTAAACCAATAAATCCGTGCCTTACAATATGGCACTACTTTTCAATGGAAAACGCCACTAACGCAACAACTGATCAACCATCGCGTAAACCGAAATGCGCGCAAAATGTGCCAACAACATATCAGTAAAATCAAAAAATGCGAGAGAGCTGCACCTATGCCACACGCGATAATATGATTCACATCGTGGCACACGATGTTACGCCTTTTCTTAAGCTTTGCAATCCAGTCTACATACAGATTTTATTTCTGATGTTAATTCTCCAGCAGAATTTCTCTCACTATTATCTCTCGTGAAGAATCGAGAGAGAAAAAAGATCCGAAGAGCTGGACGGGTCCGAGAGTTGTCAACAGCTCCCAGTGAATTATTCGAGTAGATGATTCGGATCCGGAGCTGAGCTGATAAGCTGGAGAGCTGCATTTTGCTTTTCGGTTATTTGTTTTGAGTGGATCTTCCGCTCCCCCAGAGAATGATGGGAAGAGAGGTGAGAGCACATATGCTGGAGGAATAACATAAGCAATAAGAGCTGGGTACATAAATAAATTGGATAATCCCAGTAGAAAATTAACACCCCGTAGCACATGTGCATACTATGTCTCTCTCTCCCAAACAGCCGCTTGGAAGTTTGCTTTTTCCATTGATGCTGTCGATCAGTGTATTACGCTTGCGTCTTGGTTTACGCGGTGACTATGCAATGCGTAAGTGAAGTAATGAGTCCTTTTTTGAAAAGTTCCGCTATGAATGGTTTAGACTTGTGATATCAGTGAGCTGATGAGCTGCGGTTCCTAAAAAATGAACCGCGGGTCATCAGCTCACTTTAGAGAATCGGGTCTATAGAACAGCTCGGGAGCGGATCGCCCATCTCTAGTCCAGAATCAGTAGAGGTAGCGCTTCGTTAGAATAGTGTGCAAGTAGGTACAGCAGTGTAGAAATGTAAAACATTGCTCTCATTTTCCAGTGCAGTTAAGTGCGCGATTTATTTCGATGGTCATATGGATGCTATTTTAGAGTCATAACTGAGTTAAATTTCCGGAATGCGTTATGAAAATGCAGTGCAATATAAGGTGGTGAAAAGTCAACACAGGAATGCAAATGATAATACATCCGACGTCGCCGCAGTTCACTTCTACATGGAAATATTCATAAAAAGCTCATCTTCTTTGTCTGTACTGCTGGCGCTTCTTGGGATTAGAAAGGTAGGCAATGAATTTAGAAGAACTTTTTTTTTTAATAATTCGTTTTTTTTCCAGGCTCATTTTTCAGAAGAACTAAAATGCCGCAAATGCTAGGCGTGACATTAACAACAATTATCAACATTATGCAATAGATTCCTTTTCTTCTACCATGTTGATATATTTTTAGCGTTTCGCTGATTGGTGGAGTAGTGTTAATCTTAAATAAGTCTTGTTCAATCTTTACATCAGCTAGCTTATTGAGATTGAATTATGGGAATTAAATTCCCTTTATGCACCACTAATCATCTATATATTCAGCCTGGTGTTAATCAGCTTTGTACACCTTAAATCAACCAATAATCAGCTTCTGTCTTACTGTTCAGTTTGAATTGTTACTTTAGAGGTTAGTGACAAGCAGGCTTGCTGAAACTCCTCAAACTCACTGGAGGTTTTACAAAACTCTTGTCCTGCGAGTTTAGCCAGCCTCGAGTGAGTGGCGGCAGGAATATGGAAGAAGTAAACAAAAACTCCTCGAGAGAGAGGTGCGCTTTTCGAGACTCCGGATGACTTTTTTGTTCGACGCATGAAGCTCAGAGTTCACCCAGAGTGAGAGTAAGAGCGTGTGATAGAAAACATGAACATGAATGGCAGCAAACCTCACTCTCATTTTATTCCCCTTCGCTTACAAGCTCTGAAGCTCAGTGGAATGATTTGGCAGTAGGTATTCTACTCCTCAGAAAAATTCTAGGCTCGGCTCATTTCAAACTCGTGAGTGAGGCTCCATTAAGCCTGGTGACAAGTGATTTTCTTGTTAATCTACGGGATTTTTAACTATGCAGTCTGGTGAGTTTAAATGGTAGGCCAGACTGCATAGCCGAAACTCACGTAATATAAAAGTTAACAAATATATTCACTTTTATTTAAAATGAATAAATTCCCATCGCCACAAAAAACAAAGAAAAAAATCGCGTTCTAAATCAAATGTTTGTATCATACCGCACTGTCCTAAGCTCATGGCACAACCGCTTGGGATTCTGGTCATTCGCCAACAACAACCAACTCTAATGAATCATTTTTTTCTGCAATAGTTCAATTTCCAGTGTGCACTGCATTAGCTTTTCCTCGATGTCCATCCGCTTGACGTTGGTGGATTGTTTGCACCCATTGATGCCTTCTCTTGTTTTGGTCGCCAACCTTCGGAAGCACGGGATGCAATCGTTGTCTATCTTTCGGTTGAGTTTGGTTTTATTCCACGGGATCCTCGTTTGTCGGATTTGTTCCTTAATTAGTGGCATGATAAATTAATTACGAGCCGGTGACGTGACCGACAGATGGCGTTGCGGACTTTTTGCTCCTAATGACCGAGTTTAAAACAGAATTCTGCTGCCACCACTGCGGCAGGTCCGTTCTGGGCAAAGCAATCCGAACGATTTTTTATTCATTTCGAGGCGTACTAAATCACAGCCGTGTACGACCGGGAAGGATTGAATTGCCGAAAAAAAATGAACTTCGAAATTGAAATGATAAAACCAAATGAACGTAAGATTCAATAAAAGTCGTAAATAATATTTCTCACTGTTCTCTTCTTGGCCCACAAAAGCTGGAACTACCTACTCCTCTATAAAAGCAATATTTTAGGGATTGGTCGAACCGCAAGTGGAAGAAAATCGCGCAACATATTTCATTCACAGTGCTTCTTTCGCAAGTTTTTACTGCCACAGGATCACAACGGAGCCTTTCGGCGTCGAATGCGAGCAAGGAGGGAAAGCCCGAAAAACGCCAAGAGTCAAGTGCGGTTGGATGAAGTCCGAAAGAGGTGGATTTAATTGAAGTCAAAAGATACGAACCAAGTGATGAGCTCCATTGATTGGGCACATAGGTTGACCGCGCTGCGCTGGCTGGAGTTCCGTTTTCACGGGATGGGCGGAAGAAACGATTTATGCTGGTGAAGAACCACCCAGCCGTCAATGGAATTTACGATTACGAGGTTGGGTTAGCGCGCACCACGCGGGACTGCATCAACTCGTCGGCACATGCAGCGGTCTGGCTCTGTGGCCCAGCTGTGTGGATGATATTTTAAATTTGGATGTTTTACATTTTACTTCTGCTGCGCATTAGAGATGACTATTTTAAATAATTTACAGTGTTCATTCTGATTGAGCGTTTATGTCGTATATGATTAGAAGTTTTCCAATACAAGTTACATAACCTAAAAAACCAGTATTTTTTTTCCCTTGATTTGTTTTCCGTCGATCTTGTTTTCCGTGCTGAGCACCAATGCTATCGACGCCAGGGATGGAGCTCCAACACCTGGACCCTACCTATCGACCCATCAACTCATGAACCGGGGACCAACGGCTTTACTTCCCTTCCGAAGGAAGGCGTGATCAGAGATGTTCTGCCTCAGAACATCCCGGCGGCGCCGACTCTAAAAAAAATTGTTGGGGTTGTGTACAAGACACGACCGCAGGGTTGACGTAGACTACGTTAAGCTGTGTAGTGAAATTCTCGTGCATTTTTTTTCTAGATTTCGGTCCTATGTACATATTTTGGATTTCCTACTTAGTAAAACTTGGTTAAATTCAGGACCTCATAAAAATGCAAAAACATATTCTATTTCATTTGGTTCCTAAATTACAATCAGATATGAGTAAGGCTTTCTTCAAGCGATTCATTGAAGCGTCCAACAATGACCGTCATGATGGCTGATATTCCCTATCACTTCAAGATTTCTAAGACACAAATCTTGGACGGTTGTGACATCACTCATGAAATTGAAACTCCTTGTGTACTGGACTGCAACAAACGTGAAGTTCCAGATTCTTTGTTAAAAGTTTTGTGAGAGCTGCTGTCTGTACTCTTAAATTTTTTCTATAGAAATGAGATTGATCCTTGGCGATTCAACTTCAAAACGCTAAAAATAAATGCACTCACAAAAACGGAGTGCACAATTTTGCATCAATGTTATGCAACATGTCATAGTTGATCGAGATGATATCAATTAGCCATGAATCCCTTCAATATGTTCTCGGTACATCTTTTATCTACCGATTGAACAAATAAAAAAAAAATACCAAGGCTTTGTTCCATTTGGAAAATTTTCACTTAGATTTGACACTTCGAAAATAAATTAAGATGTTCGAAAATCCCTCTGTTTTAGATCGGTCGATTTTCGAGAGAGCGTCTGTCAAATTGATTCCTTGTCTGTCAGAAATAAGTCTGCTGGAATAGCAGGTTTATTTGAAAATTTTCCATCGGTCAAATTTAGGTAAAAATTCACCAAATGGAACACAGCCTTAATAACTTGAGCACAGGATCGTTTCTTGTTGTGTTTGTCGTATTAGATGCTAGATAAAAACTTCTTTTATCGATATGTGTGCTGAAAATACCTGGGCTGAGTGGATTCAAGGAGAAATTTCGACAAAGAGAATCTTGTCAGTGTTACTTTGGACCTAATGCAATGTTCAGCTTGAATTGTTTCGTTTAGCTGTAAACAGAAAATCGATGAAGAGAATCGAACATTACAAGTAGGCCCTTTTGAATGCTCACTGTCGAATTTCAGAACCTAGCAACTGGGGTTGTATAAACAATTTTATAGCATAATTTTCCAAGTAATCTAAAAGCATAAATATTTTTATCACATTTATCCTTTTCATCACCACAGAAACACCCCGTTCCCGTTTTCTTATGCAAAATAATGAATGTGCGTTCACAAAACGCACGAAATCTTAAAAAACCATATTAAGATTTTTTTTTTAATTCCGTAATGTACCGAGAATTAAATGGAGGGATTTCAGGCTAAAATGTTCTGATCGCGAAATATTGACTATCAATACCGAAATTTCGCATAAATGTCCAACCCATTTTGTGTGGTGTGTGCTGCTGTCTTTTAGTGTTGCCCTATGATAAGGGAACTTTCATAAATAACGTAGTAGTTGAGGGAGGAGAGGGGTTTCAGAAGTTGGGACCGGCCATGTATTAGGTGTATTGCAAAACACGCTCCGAGGGGGAAGGGATGGCCCTAATTTTACTTCCAAGGCTGTGTCGCAATGGGTGAGTTTAATTTAACTCGTGGTTAAAAGTGACTGCTATACGAGCGTGGTTATTTCGGACCGACTAGAAGTTAAATTTTGGTATCCGTGGCTGAGTTCTGTTTGAAAACTGATCAATTTCCGGCATTTTCGAACATTGAAAATAACTTACGAAATGTCACGTTTAACCACGAGTTAAATTTAACTCGGCAATTGGTACACAGCCCAAGAAGTATTTCTCGATTACTTTTTCGAAGGAACGTATCAGCTTTTATAAACAACGCATTTGATCGTCGATTTGGCGTAACTGGTAGCTCGCCCACACATGCTAGTACTACCACCAGATAGGGGAAAATTTTCCCAACCTGTTAGCGGTGTTAGTATGTGGGTCGAGCTATTAGTTATGCCAAACCGACGATAAAATGCGTTGTTTACAAAAGCTGATATGTCCTTCTGAAAAGTAATCGAGATTTGTAGTTATCATTCAGACAAGGAGCGCTTGTGCCATCGAGGCGACGCCGCTACGAGCAGCCAATGATCTCGACGGGAACGACACGCAAAGTTCGAGGTGCAAAACTCGAACTCTGCGCGCTTGACAGGAACCGCCTTCCTACTGCTTCTGCTGCTGCTGCTTCTGCTACTACCTGCTTACCCGCCGTCCGAAGCGAAAATGAGTTGAGGCAGTAGTAGTAGTAGTAAAATGTTCGTTTATTTCTGTTGTTTATGATTTATACATTGATTTTACAGTTTAATTGATTAGCCTATCTGGCTCTTCATCTTTGTTCATTGGATATTTGGTTAATTGGATAATTTACTATTTGCGTATTTCATCTAGTTAGCAGAATACCCCTTGGGGAGTGTTTTTTGTTTTAATTGAAAAATTTGATAACCTACCTAACTACGACTCTAACTTAACCTAACGTGGCAGATCACGTATGATCTGATGATCTGATCTCAGACAGGTGTCTCTGAAACTTTCCATGGAGACCGTTCGTCGCTCTTCAAGAGGCTGAAGGCCAGCCAGACGGTGGACCTCAGAATTGCTGGTCCGTGGAGGACTGTTTAGGATCATCCTAAGGATCTTGTTCTGGATCCTTTGGAGTTTGAGGTGATGGCACATAGCACAACTCTCCCAGATTGGCGTTCCGTACTCAATGCAGGGGAGGATGATTTGCTTGTGGATGGCAAGCTTGTTTTTAAGGGAAAGGGTGGACTTCCTGTTGATAAGTGGGTAGAGCGACCTAATCAAGATGTTGCACTTGGTGGATGTTTTGTCCACATGGGACCGGAATAGCAACTTACTGTCAAGGGTGAGACCAAGGTAGACGACTTCACTCGACCATTCAATGGGAGTGTTATCAAGGTGGACTTTTGAGTTAGCAGGCGCAACAAGCCGGGGTGAATTGGAGTGTGGAAACAGGATGGTCTGTGTTTTAGCTGCATTGATACAAATCTTCCAGCTTTTAAAATAGTCGGACAGAACATCCAGGCCTGATTGGAGTTTTCTTGTCAGAGCACGGATCACTCGACCCTTATTGATGATGGCAGTGTCATCCGCAAACATTGACAAAATACCACCACCCGGAAGGGGAGGAACATCTGACGTGAAGATGTTAAAGAGGATAGGACCAAGGAGGCTACTCTGGGGAACCCCAGCATCAGCGATGAACGTATCAGAAGGAGAATTGTTCAAGAAGCTTGAATGATCTGCCCGACAAGTAGTTTTTGATGATCTTCACGAGGAAGATCGGGAAGTTGTATCGATGCAGCTTGTACACTAGGCCATCATGCCAGACATTGTCGAACGCCTTCTCGACGTCCAACAATGCCATGGCAGATGTATTGGAAACGGATTTGTTCCGCTTGATGATGTTACTAACCCGTGCGAGTTGGTGGATGGTAGAGTGGCCTTTCCTAAATCCGAATTGTTCTTTGAGAAAGATGTTATTATCATTTGAAACCCCCAGCAGACGGCTGAGTATCAGTTTTTCGAATAGCTTCGAGATGGATGACAAGAGGCTGATGGGGCGATAGCTTTTGGCACTGGTAGGGTATTTGCCAGGTTTGTGAATTGGAATAACTTTGGCTAACTTCCAGCATGCAGGAAAGTAGCCAAGCATTAAACACTTGTTGAAGACCACTGCAAGGTGCTTGAAGAAGTCAACACTCAAGTTTTTCAGCTCGAGGTTGACCACTCCATCGACACCAGCGGCCTTCATGTTCTTTGTTGATTTAATCGCTGCTATCACCTCATCAGCCGATATTCTACTTTCGTCAGGGACAACTACGGGGGTGGCAGCGACTCTAGACATTGCCTGTGATACTGCAGGCTCGTGGGGACTCACCATGGCGTGGCCAAGGTTATGTGAATTTACAAAGTGTTGTCCAAGAGCATTGGCCTTTTCAAATGGGGTTATTAGTAAAGATGGGTCCGAATTTTGGTTAGAAGAGGAAAGGGGAGGAATGGGCCTCGGCTTATTTTTCAAAATCTTTGCCATTTTCCAGAATGGCTTAGCACAATCTGGGAGAGAGCGAATCTTGTTTGCAAAATCGATATTTCTGAGATCCACCATCCTGGCTTGGATGATTTTGTTCAAACGGTTGCAATTGGTCTTCAGGTTAGGCAGTCCAGTACGCTGGTACTGCCTACGAATCGTGTTGCGGAGTCTAATGAGGTCTTTGGTAGGCCTGTCAAGGTTCAGAGTATTACTCACCTGTCTGGATACTGGCACATGTAGCTCCCTGGCCCGGGAAATTGCTTGATCGATGGAGCGCAGACACCGGTCAACATCTTTGGACGATTCCGGTTGGACAACGTAGTCTACAGCGGTGTCGACGCAATGTTGGAACTGACCCCAGTCAACACGATGATAGTTGCGCCGGAAAGCTTCAAATTGATTTACGGAGGATCCCACCTCAGTCACCACCGGGTAGTGGTCCGAGCTGAGTTCCTGATAGGTGATAGGTTGAGCGATGTTGTTGCCCATGTTGCTGATGAAGATATCGATGGTAGCGTGAACACCGGACCGACTCAACCGGGTGGGAGTTTCCGGACTCAAGATGTTGTACTGCGCTTCCTGCAGGTCGTTGTTCAGGATGGTGCCGTTTTGATTGCGCCGATTGTTGCCCCAAGCTTGATGTTTGGCGTTCAGGTCGCCAGCGATGATAAAGTTTTCCCGTCGTCGTGTTAGCTTGATAATATCTCGTCGCAGATCTGCTGCCGATCCGTCCCTGATGTTGACTGGTTTGGGGCAGTAAGCCGCGACGATGGTGATGGGGCCGATAGGAGTAGAAACTTCCACCCCTACGGCTTCGATGATCTTCAGCTGAAAGCTGGGCATCAGTCGACAGCAGATGTTTCTCCTTAGTGCAATAGCCACTCCTCCTCCTCCAGAGTTGGTTCGATCTAGCCTCACGAGCCGGAAATCGGGAAGGTAGACGTTTGTTTCAGGCTTCAGGTGGGTTTCAGTTATGATGGCAATGTCGATGTTTCGTTCATTGAGAAACTCAACAAACTCGATGTTTTTGCTCTTCAAGGAGCAAGCGTTCCAATTTACGATCTTGATGGCTTCACGGTCCATACTTAGTGACAAGGGACAGGGCAGCATGTAGCTGTTCAGATCGAGTCTTGCAGGTGCGCATGATGATGATGACTTCGGCCACGAGCGTCACAAGTTCCTCCGAGGTGAACGGAGAATGGTCGACAGGCTCAACTGAGACAGCACCAGCGTATGATAAACCAGGGGTGGTGGAGGGACCTGGCATTGGCTGGGCAGCAGCAGCAGCGAGACGATGCTGGACTGTTCGATTGTTAGGAATACTCACATGCTTGACTTGTTGGTTGTTGAGCGGAAGTGGGACTAAGTTCGGAACATGTCGACGGGGCTGGAGAGCTGGGTACTGGACTTCCGTGCGTGCAGGAGGCGAACGATGATTACGGAGGCGACCGGGCTGATTATTGATCGTAGACTTCCGACGGATATTGATGAACTCCACTCGCTTGGGACATCCGCGATTGGAGGCTTGGTGGTTTCCACCGCAGTTGACACACGTTGGCTCGATGTCATCATCTTGCTCACAGGACGCAGTCGAGTGAGTTCCGCACTTGCCGCAGATAGTCGTGACTTGCCGCAGATAGTCTTCATATGGCAGTTTTTGGTGCCATGGCCGTAGGAGAGGCAGTTCATACACTGCGTAACATCACGATGTTGGGATTTGTAATGCTCCCAACTGATGATGATCTGAAACAGGTCCCGGATTTTGGATCTCAGAGCCGCTAGACTGGTGGATCCCTTCGTGAAGTGCACCAGGAACAACTGGTCACGGAAGCTGGTGCTGTGGTTGGAAGGCCGGTTTATTGGGAACACCGCCTCAGGTTTGAGTCCAAGCCGCTCCAGCTCGGATTTAACCACAGCCGCCTCGAACGACGGTAATCCACGTAATACCACCTTCAGTGGCTTGCTCGATGGCAGATCATGCGTGAAGAAGTCCACGTTGTTGTTCTTCAGGAAACTTCCTATTTGTTTGTACTTCTCCAAGCTGGAGCACATGATTTTTGTACCGATGCTGCAAAGCTTGAAGCGAGGCAGCAGCTTGTGTTTTGCCAATTCGGCACCCAGCTTGGCAACATCCTTCACCGGCGTGAAAAGCGGGGGAATCCGCTCTCGTCTTGCAATGGGAAGAGCGTCACCATCGCCATTTTCTTCCGGGAGTACTGCATACTGGTTGGCTTGCAGTACTCGTTTTCCGGCGTCATCCTGCGACGCGCTGGGCTGGATTACCACCTTCTTTGAAGGGCCCGCTGCTGAATCATTGGTACGTTTACGTACCATTTGTTTCGTGTTGGCAAGTTGCAGTAAACTTGCTAGAACGCGCGAAGGTGGCGACGCTTCCACGGCGCAACGCGACAGCACAAACCGAATCGAAGCGAGAACTCGAGCGAAAAAGAAAACGAACTGAACAGCTCAACAGTCGAGCAAAGAGTGATGAGTTGAGGCACATTAGCAGCGCTGTTTTATAACTTTTATGATTCAAGCAGCACGATGTGCAACCAAATTGTACTTGATTATGAGGACTGGGTTTGGGGAGAACGTTTATTGTATGAAAACAGTGATAAAATTATCACTTTTTATTTGTCCATTTTTAAAACAGTTTTTTATGAAAAATTGAAAAAAAGGTTTATTACAACAGCTTACGAAAGGTATTTCCTATCGATTGGTGTATTCGGATTTTAATTTCATCTATAAATGACAAAGCTAATAGCGTTCAAAAAATTACACCTTTTCGTGACGGTCGCAATTTTAGATTTTCGATTAACCCCCAGTAGCTTCCCGTAAGACGTAGTCTACGTCGAAAACCGGTAAGACCGATAATCAAAGCTTCCACCGAATGCTTGGTGTGCATTTTACATTTCTGAGAATTATCATTTATGACAGCGTTTCTCAATCTATGGGTTGTGGGTTGCCGTGAAATTTAGACAAATAGGTCAAGAATGTTGAAACTAATTTAAATCTCTAAACGGAATATTTTGGCGTCCAAAAATCTTTAACGAATTTCAATGCCATTTTTTTTTTCGATGAAACTGTTAATCTTGATGGCGTTCATTCCTTTGATCTTGTTTTCCGTGCTAAGCGCCAATGCTACCGACGCCAGGGAGGCAGCTTCTACACCTGGACCCTACCTCTCGATCCATCAACTCATGAACCGGGAACCAACGGCCTTTCCGAAGGAAGGCTTGATCATAGATGTAATGCCTCAGAACATGTCGGCGGCGCTGACTGGGATTGAACCCAGGCCTGATGGGGTGAGAGATAATCACGCTTTTTTTTTCCTCTGTTCGGGACTTAACACCACTGCGACCAGTAATTTATTTATTTATTTATTCGTCAATCAAAAACATAGACTACATAATAACATTATAACTTATGATCTATGATTTCGCAGTGTTTGGAAATATTTTTTTCAGTTTTAGGAGCGACATATTTAGGTCTATCATTTCACAGTGTGGATTATAAACAGACATCATCCGATTTATCGGTCCATATTTCGCGTAGTTAGTGCGGTGACGATCTACCGCGAACAAATGTCGATTACGCAATTGATGAGAAGGTACATAAAAATTAAGTCATGATAATAAATAAGCTGAGTCATCGCGTTGCGAAGCAATATTGTTCATGGAAGAGACCATCTCGACGCTCTTTCTACGACTGAATGTTGATTAACAAGCAACGAGCTTCATAAAATGGAAGAGGAAATTCTGTCCATCCCAATTTACGTAGTGCATAAAATAAAAATGCCTTTGGATTGACTCTTTTCTTTCTTCATGCCTTTTCATATAAGGTGACCAAACAACACTGCAATATTCTAATATTGGCCTCACATAGTCAACATATAGTGTTTTAATTGTGTAAGGATCTTTAAAGTGTAAACTAAAATGCTTTATAAAATTAAGCATATTGCCTGCTCTATGAATAATTGTGTTATAATGATCCACAAATGTTAGTTTAGAATCTAGAATAACTCCTAAATCTCTTATTTTATCACAACTTTGAACAATTTAATTACTTAATGTAATACGAATATCTGACTTTATTAGTTTTCTACTGTAAGTTATAAGATTACATTTTTTAACATTTAGTTTCAACAAACTTTTACAACACCACGTATAAAAAACATGAACTTCATTCTGAAACGTATTCATATCATTATCATTTCTTATCTCTAAAAGTAGTTTCATGTTATCAGCATAAATAAGCACTCTGAGATTTTCAAAATAAGGTAGATATCGTTAACGTACAAAATGAAAAGAAGAGGTCCCAAGTGCGAGCCCTGTGAAACTCCTGACGTGACTTGAATTGGGTTAGATTTTTTCTCGCTGAATCTTACAATTTGCCGACGGTCCGTTAAATATGACTTAATCCAGGTGAGGAGTTTTATCTCAATTCCCATTTTTTCTAATTTAAAAATCAACATTGGAATGTCAAGTCTATCGAACGCTTTACTGAAGTCAGTGTAAAGAGCTTCTATTTGGTTTCCCTTGTCCATTGCAGTTAATGAGTAATCAACAAATTCCAGGAGGTTTGTTGTGGTAGAATGACCTTTAAAAAAACGGCAACCCTACTTTTGCTCAATAAAACAGATGAAATTAAAAAAAATCTCCTTAAAACAGATCGGGTTGCTCCTTAAATGATTGATCAATATACGTTAAAAATCATAAAATGCTCAGTAAATATTTAAAGTACGCTCCCTAAAATACTGTACATTAAGCATTTAAAAATGCACATTAGTATGCACCGCTTTGCACTATTTTGAAGTGTAATTGTACCATATATCATCGGAAAAGCTGCTGTAGAAAGGTTAATAAGTACCATGAAATCAGCTGAAATGTTCAGCAAAAAATCATTGTGTGCATTTGTGTATTTTTACTGAACATTTCAGCTGATTTCATGGTACTTATTAACCTTTCTACAGCAGCTTTTCCGATGATATATGGTACAATTACACTTCAAAATGGTGCAAAGCGGTGCATACTAAGGAGCATTTTTAAATGCTTAATGTACAGTATTTTAGGGAGCGTGCTTTAAATATTTACTGAGCATTTTAAGATTTTTAACGTATTTTGATCAATCATTTAAGGAGCAACCCGATCTATTTTAAGGAGATTTTTTTTATTTATTAAAGAACATCGGCATTGTTTAATGATTCATTTACCTTTTTACCCAAAAAACCGTGTTGTGCATGTGTTTTTCTATGTTTTATTTGGCTGAAGATATTTTTGTTTATGATTGATTCGAATAGTTTACGAATGCACGAGATGATGGCAATCCCACGATAATTTCGGATATCAGATTTTTTACCAGATTTATGGGTATTAAAAAAGATTTTTTCCATTCCTGTGGGAATGAACCAGAGTCAAGTGACATATTAAACAGCCAGTATAAAGGGGTTGTGAGCTCAATTGCTAAATTTTTCATGAAGGCTGGTGGGATTGCATCTGGTCCTTAGCCTTTAGTGGCGTCCAAATCTTTTAGACCAGTCAAAATATCTTGAGCATAAATATTTCTAACACCAACATTACTCGAAAAGTCAGGAAAGTATGAACAATATTCATAATCACGATCATTATGGTAGTATATCCCGTGTCCTTAGTTTAGTGCATGTCGTATTACTCCATCACTATTGATAAATGATGAAGTATTCGATTTTTTTTTACAGTTGTCATTCTCGCATTTATCGCAAGGATCCAACTCTAATTGAAAGGTCTCGATCTTTATACCCGTCGGAGTGTTGAAACACCCTCCAAAGGCGCGCCATCAGTCAAAATTGGATTGCATAGCAACAACATTAAGGAATGACACCGATAATGACCATACACAGAACCCTAGTCTTAACCACTTCAAACTAGGGAACAACGAATAGAAGATTAGGAATCACATAGATGAAAACTAACTAACTCATTTTTTCCTTCTTTGAAGATCATCCTCGGTGGACAAAACCGAGTCTTGTCACTATCAACAAGGCATCAAATTTGAAAAGGACTAAGATGTGTTCCTTGGATTACTGAAATTTTTTTTTTTTTTTTTCCTTTATTAACGAGACTTTCAGCCTTAGGCTGGTTCATCTCTATTACTGAAAAATCCTGTTCCCCTAGTTTGAAGTAGTCAGGACTAGGAATCGCTGGTAGATCTTACATCCCGTAACGTACCACGAAAAGGTGATCTATCACGCTTACCACTACACCACCGGCGCCGCTGAAGACTATTTTGGTGTTTTCATGCCAATTTAGAGAAATCAATGCCAGTACACTGGAACCTCCATTTACGAACCAAAACGGGGGTTCGTAAATCGAATTAGTTCGTAAAAAAAAACCTCGTTATTTGGGATTTACTTCGTAAAAAGAAAACTCGTTATTTGGGATTTACTTCGTAAAAAGAAAACTCGTTATTTGGGATTTACTTCGTAAAAAGAGGTTTTTGAAAATTTTGTCAAATACCCCACAATATGGGTATTTTTGGAATCGGAGTGACGTGTAGGGACCAAAAATCGATGTCTGACGCCATTTTAAAATCCAAGTTGGCGGCTTCCGGTTACAGAAAAACTTGGAAATTCTGCCAAATACTCCACAATATGGGTACATTTGGAATCGGAGTGACGTGTAGGGACCGGATATCGATGTCTGACGCCATTTTGAAATTCAAGATGGCGACTTCCGGTTACAGAAAAACTTGGAAATTCTGTCAAATAGCCCACAACATGGGTATTTTTGGAATCAAAGTGACGTCTAGGGACCGGAAATCGATGTGCGACGCAATTTTTTAATCCAAGATGGCGGCTTCAGGTTACAAGAAAACAGAAAAATACCGTTAAATACACAACAAAATGTATATTTTTAGAATCGGAGTAACCTGTGAGAACCGAGAATCCATGTCTGACGCCATTTAGAAATCCAAGATGGTGACATCCGGTTACAGAAACACTGGGAAATACTGTCAAATACCCCACAATATGGATTTTTTTGGAATCGGAGTGACTTATTAGGACTGAAAACCCATGTATGACGCCATTTTGAAATTCAATATGGTGACTTCCGGTTACACAAAAATCGTGTTAAATAACCTACAATACGGGTATCTTAAGAATCGGGGTGACGTGGTGGTATTTACCAATTTTTCTGTAACCGGATTGTTCTTGGATTTCGAAATTACGTCAGACATAAATTTCCGGTTCTTACACGTCACTTCAATTCCAAAAATACACATATTATGGGGTATACGACAGACTTTCCAAGTTTTTCTGTAACTGGAAGCCACCATCTTGAATTTTAAAATGGCGTCAGACATCGATTTTCGGTCCCTACACGTTACTCCGATTCCAAAATACCCATATTGTGGGGTATTTGGCAGAATTTCCAAGTTTTTCTGTAACCGGAAGTCGCCATCTTGGATTTCAAAATGGCGTCAGATATCGATTTCCGGTCCCTACACATCACCCTGATTCCAAAAATACCCATATTGTGGTGTATATGACAGAATTTCCAAGTTTTTCTGTAACCGGAAGCCGCCATCTTGGATTTCAAAATGGCGTCAGACATTGATTTCCGTTCCTTATACGTCACTCCAATTCCAAAAATACACATATTGTGGGCTATTTGACAGAATTTCGAAGTTTTTCTGTAAAAGGAAATCGCCCACTTGAATTTCAAAATGGCGTCAGATATCGATTTCCGTTTCCTATACGTCACTCCGATTCCAAAAATACCCATATTGTGAGATATTTTACAGAATTTCGAAGTTTTTCTGAAACCGGAAGTCGCCATCTTGGATTTCTAAATGGGGTCAGACATCGATTTTCGGTCACTTCACGTCACTCCGATTCCAAAAATACCCATTTTGTGTTGTATATGGCAGAATGTCCAGGTTTTTCTGTAACCGGAAGCTGCCATCTTGGATTTCAAGATGACGTCAAACATAGAATTCCAGTTCCTACACGTCACCCTGATTCCAAATATACCCATATTGTGGGGTATTGAAAGTATCTTTCAGTTTTTCATGAACCGGATGCCGCCATCTTTGATTTCCAAATGGCGTCAGACATGGGCTTCCGGTTCCTACATCTCACTCCGATTCCAAAGATACCCATAATGTGGGATATTTCATAGTTTTTCCCAGATTCCCATAATCGCAAAAAAAAACTCGTTATTTGGGATTTACTTCGTAAAACGAAATCTCGTTATTTGGGATTTACTTCGTAAAAAGAGGGACGTAAATTGAATACTGCGTAAAAAAAGACTTCGTAAACGGAGGTTTCAGTGTATATTAAAGCCCGTTTGGAAGTTTAATTTTGACCTTATCGGGACTTTGGAACCATTATGACGTTTTAATTATTATGAGAGTTGGGTTTTATTCTACTTATCGGACAGGTTTTGAATGGCCAATTTTCTGGAAAAAAAAATTAGTTGATGTTTTCGAACTTTCCCGGACATAACGTACTTTGAAGATTCATAACTCATGAACCAAGCATCGTAGAGCAAATGTGTTGGAAATGTAAATTTTCTCAGCAATCTATATAAAATATAATATGAAAAATATTTCTCACGAAAATTTTTAAGATGGAGGAAAATCACAAATAAAAGCAGATAAAAACCATTTTCTGACGATAATTTTAAAGTGGCGTATCTAACCTTTTTTGTATAATGAACAAAAAACTAGCTGACCAGAACTGGGAGCAGATGAAAAAAAAAAATTAAAAAAAAATCGTCAATTTTGACTTTAGACATGAAAACTTTTAAATTATATTCACTGGCAAAATTTCATTAGAAATTCGAGCCCAGAGCAGGCTGTAGATGTGTTCTATGAAATTGTATACGATACATTAGAGACGACAGTACCGAAAAAGGAAAAAAAAATCAAAGAAATCTTAAACTCCAGCATGGTACAATAGGCAAATAAATAATCTCAAAAATAGAAAACAGAAGGCTCATAAAGCCTATAAAAGAGAACAAAATAATAGTAACCTCACAATTTATTTGAACATATGCGATTATTTGAACTGTGAAATAAAAAACGCATACGAACGGTATAACACTCAAGTTGAAGACAACATTAAATCAGACCCAAACTCATTTTTTAACTTTTTTAGAGACAAACAGAAGTCAAATAATTATCCTTCGAAAATTTACCTATGCAACAAAACAGGAAAAACGACTAGCAAGATCAGTAACTAGTTTGCTGAGTTTTTCGGGATACCTATTTTCAAAAATGGAAAAAAATCAGACGCAAAAAATTACCGTGGAGTTGCCATATTGTCCTGCATTCCTAAACTCTTTGAATCTATAATAAATCAAAGTGTTTTTGCACAAGTTAAACATTTAATTACAGGCAAACAGCATGGTTTTGTTAAATGACATTCAACGATTACAAATCTGTTGAATTTTGTAATATTTTCTATTAACGCATTGGATAAGGGACATTATGTTGGGGCACTATATACTGACTTCAGTAAATCGTTTGATAGAGTTGATATCCCTCTTTTGCTATTCAAATTATCTAAGTTAGGTTTTAGTCAACATTTATTAAAGAGGATTCAGTCATACTTGACCGGTGGGGCACAAAGAGTTAGATTTGAAGGAGATTTGTCGTCAGTAGTCAATGTAACATCTGGTGTTCCACAAGGTTCCCATCTTGGACCATTACCGTTTATGCAATTTGTTAATGATGTAGAGCACATATTGAATATTATGAATGTCTCAATATATGCAGACGACATGAAACTTTTCCTGGAAATTCGTGGAAAGTCTGATCTTGTCAACAATAAATTGATAACTTTATAATTTATAATAACATTATATTAACATTATCTACAAGGCAAGTAACATGCTAGGGTTTATTAAAAGGTTTAGCTTTCATTTCAATGATCCATAAACAATCAAAACATTATACGTTGCATATGGTAGGCCCCTCTTTGAGTACTGTAGTATAGTCTGGGCTCCATATCAAGATACTCATATAAACCGCATTGAATCAGTTCAAACACAGTTTCTATTATTTGCCCTAAAAAAGTTAGGCTGGATGAGTTTACCCTTACCATCTTATGAGTCTCGATGTATGCGCAGCTGGAGCAGGTGTACGACGGCTGTTCACAACGGGACGTCAAAATCGTCATCGGCGACATGAACGCTCAGGTAGGACGGGAGGCAATGTATAGACCGGCAATCGGGCCAAACAGCCTGCATGCCGTATCGAACGACAACGGCCAACGATGCGTGAACTTTGCAGCCTCTCGGGGTATGGTAGTACGAAGTACCTTTTTCCCCCGCAAGGATATCCACAAAGCCACCTGGAGGTCACCTGACAAACACACAGAAAACCAAATCGATCACGTTCTAATCGACGGGAAATTCTTCTCCGACATTATCAACGTCCGCACGTACCGCAGTGCGAACATAGATTCGGACCACTACCTAGTTGCAGTATTCATGCGCTCAAAACTCTCGACGGTGCATAACACACGTCGAAGTCGAACGCCGCGACCCAACATTGAGCAACTACGGGACGCCGGAGTTGCCCAGGACTACGCGCAGCAGCTGGAAGTTGCACTACCCACGGAAGAGCAGCTTGGCGTAGCTTCTCTTGAAGATGGCTGGAGGGACATCCGTTTAGCCATAGGTAATACTGCTGCAGCGGCACTAGGTACTGCAATCCCGGACCGAAGAAATGACTGGTTTGACGGCGAATGCAAACTGTTAGTAGAGGAGAAGAATGCAGCACGGGCGAGAATGCTGCAACACAGCACGAGATTGAATGTGGAGCGATACAGACAAGCGCGGAACAGACAAAACTCGGTTTTCCGAAGGAAGAAGCGTCAGCAGGAAGACCGAGATCGCGAGACGATGGAAAATCTGTACCGCGTAAACGACACACGGAAGTTCTATGAGAAGCTAAATAGTTCGCGCAAAGGCTACGTGCCGCAAGCCGATATGTGCAAGGACTTGGACGGTAACCTTCTCACGAACGAGTGTGAGGTGATTGAGAGGTGAAAGCAGTACTATGATGAGCATCTCAACGGTGAAGCAGCAAAAAACGAAGCTGGCACAGCAACAGACCTTAAGCACGCATAGAAGACAACAGGCTACCGGGCCCTAATCTTCAAGAAGTTGACGAGGAGATCGGTCGGCTGAAGCACAACAAAGCAACTGGTTTAGATCAACTACCAAGTGAGCTGTTAAAATACGATGGTGAAGCACTGGCTAGAGCGCTGCACTGGGTAATTGCCAAGATTTGGGAGGAGGAGATATTACCCGATCTACAAAAAGGGTGACAAGTTGGATTGCAGCAACTACCGCGCGATCACACTGCTAAGCACCGTCTACAAGGTACTCTCCCAAATTCTATGCCACGATCGAGTGATGTGCGTTGTTCGAGTATCGGGGACACTCTCGAGTCCCTTTGAATCTCGAAGAGGGTTACGGCAAGGTGATGGACATTATGGCACGAAACTTTGAGACGATGGCGGAAACGTACATCAGACTGAAGGCTGAAGCTAGGTGGATTGGACTTGCCATCAACGCATCAAAGACATACTACATGAAACGAAGAGGTTCTAGGGAAAACAATGTTAGCCTCCCACCCCGAGTTCAGATTGACGGTTACGAAATCGAGGTGGTCGATGAGTTCGTGTATTTGGACTCACTGGTGACCGCCGAAAATGATACCAGCAGAGAAATTCAAAGACGCATTATGGCAGGGAATCATGCCTACTTTGGACTCCGGAGGACGCTCCGGTCGAATAAAAATCGCCGCCGCACTAAGTTGACTGTCTACAAGACGCTGATTAGATCGGTGGTCCTCTACGGCCACGAGACCTGGACTATGCTCGTGGAGGACCAACGCACCCTTGGTGTTTTCGAACGGAAGGTGTTGCGTACCATCTACGGTGGAGTGCAGATGGATGACGGAACGTGGAGGAGGCGAATGAACCACGAATTGCACCAGATGCTGGGAGAACCATCCATCGTCCACATTGCAAAAATTGGATGACTACGGTGGGCTGGACACGTCGTAAGTATGCCGCACGACGACCCAGTGAAAATGGTTCTAGAAAGCGACCCAACAGGAACAAGAAGAAGAGGCGCGCAGCGGACCCTTCGCAGACTACGAGACTGGCGAAGTGTGGCCATGGATCGAGTAGAGTGGAGACGACTTCTTCGGACAGCAGAGGACAACAAGGCCTTAGCCGGATTGGTAAGGTAAGTAAGAATTACAACGAAGATCCTACTGTAGTGTAGATCTCTAGTGTAAATGGTGTGCATGTGTAACGGGGGAGTAAAAAGACATGATGCATGATGGTTAAAGATATTGCCAAGGATAAATCGTGGATATTGGAGAGGTTGGCAAGGATGATGAATAGCTAGAAGAGAATGGTGAGCTAGGAGAAGCTAGAATATGACATTTGATAAGAAATGGACTATACATATAAGAAAGAACACTGGAAAGAAGGTGAACAGCAGTAGCCATTCGGGATCCTGATCTTCGGCTGTGACGGATCGCCTATGATCTGGATCATGGTAAATTTTGCTCTGCTTTTCAATAAGCTTAAGGAGACTGCCCGTATATTTTCGAAAAACATTGCACCTAGCGCCAGAGCCGGAATATCCGAGCGGCGATACGGGAAGAATGGTAAATTTGTAGCAAATTTGGTAGAATATCACACACAGTAACCAAACACGACAAGATCAAGGTAACCGCCATTGTTCGGCAATTGCTCCAGGGTTTCATGCGCCTCCTGGATTACACTGCGTGCATTCAAAGTTTAATCCTCTCTTGGTGCTTACCGTTTTCTAAAATCTGGAATAAATCACATATTATCCTTGATGGAGCTTACCGCCAGAAATGTTGTCCAATAACAGGGAAAAATGTCCTATATTTAAATGGTATTTAAAACTAATGTTCATGTTTCGTGTTCTAATTTCAACCATTTGTTTATTTGTCAGCATGGCGTGAATTACATTAAATTGTTGGTTTAAGTAGTATTTCAACAATATTTTCCATGAATTTGATGCAGATAAGTTGGAAGCAGTGGATTTTACCGCTTCTATATAATGCATTTTTGTTCTATAACATTGCATTAATTCGGAACTTCAGTAAAAAATCCGCATAGATCCCTTTATAAATGGAAACTTTGATCAAACGATAATCCGAATGGTTAAATTATACAACAAACTATAGGGTACCCTATTATTCTGGCTCTAAAACCGTATCGGTGGTGCACTGAAAGATTCCAAGCAGTATTCTCAGTTCCAGAAATCGAACGGCGGCTGAACATTTCTGTTAGTTTCTGTTCAAACGAGCGTTGAAACATGTTTATTTTGGGGCTTCTGATGGCAAAGTGCTGATCGAAACAGTTTTCGGATAGATCTTAGCAGAATCAACGTCCAACATACCAGTTGACTTACATGAGCATCCCCACTGCAACGATTAAATACATTTCACGAGAACGAAGAAAAAACAGAAACCATTAACGTATGCGAAGATGAATGGAGCAAAAAGTAGAGGTTTGTAATGTTTGTTTAATCGCCCTATATTGAGCTGTTATTTCGCTGCCCGAGTTTGCCTTTATGACCCTCCCAAACGAAACGAAATAACGAGCTTTTATGATGGTTCCTGTGATGTAGATCTTGTTTTTTTTTTCCACTCCAGTTCGCCGACGTCGATTCCGCGGCCGAAGGGGGTGTGCGCTTAGGGAAGTCATTTCTCAAGATTTTTGCATTTCGATAAACCGTGAGCTTTGTCTTGCTATGTGGCCACAATTGCCTTTATATCTTCGGCTGAGATTGGTGCAGCTCTACGCGCCCAATTTTCGTTCGTATTTCGTATGATTTTTGATGGCACACGGATGGAACATGCAATTAATTTGCAGGGGCCGGACGAGTGCGAATATTCGGAACAACGACGAAATCCGTATGTGCGGCGTCGATTTCGCGTGGTCCTAAATTAGCGGACGGAAAATGATACGCGTGCACGCCAATCCTGCCACGGTTTAGGCCACTTCGGTAGGATGCCAGAGCCCAAAAAAAAAACTGATTACGAAACGTGCAAAGGCAATAAATTTTCGCAACCTGAAGGCACAAATTGATAACTTTTAGCATGGCAGCGAATCGTTTTTGTGGGCTTTGTTTGTTTTGCGTTCACACCAAAGAGGGTTTCGCGGGATATCAAATTTTAATTTATGCGATTTTTTAACTCTTTTGAGTGTGCAACGGGTGAAATAATGGCCGGTCAGCAGCACACCATACAATTTCTTCCAAGCGATGCTGATTAATGTGCTGTGAGCTTTAAGGAAAAAGGTCCCCGGAGATAAGACTGACTGGTTGAAAAGTATTCAATTGCTCCTTCTTTGCTATCGGATGATACGCGGAAAAGGCACCCTTTTAATTAATTACCTAGCCGCGTGGCCAAGCTCTGGATGTAGTGAATAATACAATGGAGCCATACTAAAGGCTCTAGAAAAATTGATACATTTATTCACATGACCATGATGAAAGAAATCCATGAAAATCCAGATTTCTCGATGGTTGTTCCCTCAATTTTTGCAATCAAGTACCACCATGTCAATGATCATAGAAGTTTTTTTCACAGATGGGTCAACCATAAATGCTTTCACTGGATTTGGTGTATTTAATGAATTTCATTGCGCCCCCCTATAAACTGCAGAAAGCATGCTCCGTATACGTTGCGGAACTAGCAGCTATATTTTACGCAGTCGAGCGAATTGCCTCACAACCCCCTGATAGTCCTGGCTCATTAGAGGCTATTCGTTCAATGAGGTCGATGAACCTGTCTGAAATGCGATCCAAACTGAGCGCTTTATCTAAGTGCTTCAATACTATCAGCTTAGTTTTGGATCCCATATCATTGCTCAATTCCGGGTAAAAGAAAGCGGATAGGCGAAATTTTCGAGCAAAAAATCGCTTTTAACGATTTTTTCTCCATTATTCGTCAGCAAGTCCTCATCAGTTGGCAAAAAAGAAATGGATTGATGGTGATTTGGGAAGATGGTTACATTTTGTTCTCCCACATGTGTCGAACAAACCATGGTTCAAAGGGTTGAACATCCTGTCCGTATCGTGCTCTCCTGCCGTGCAAATATATTTGCTTTTTGCTGAAGGAAGTGTTACTGTTACCTAAAGCTACAACAAATTTAAACAGCACTTTTAAGTGCTCAATATCTCGTGAATTTTCTACCTTTTTCGACTCCTATTCCTCTTGCAATTCTGCTTGGATATCGATGATGTGGAAAACATTTCTTCAATCCTTCAGATTTTTATAGTAATCTGCTTGGAAGTTGATTTGGATAAGCGCAAAAAAGGGCAATCTTTTGATGTCCCTTCTGATAAAATTAATTTGAGCAATCAATTTGATTTGCTCACGACTGAGAATGATCCATCACCCAGGAAGAATTCTAGTAAACTTTCCCGGTTTAATGCCAAGAAGGGAAAGATTCCCCCTATTGTAATAACCACTTCTGATTTCCATGCTCTTCGCACGGAACTTTTAAACTTCGTGAAAGTTAAGTTTTCACTGCAAAATGGCCGTCGGGGTGAATGCCGTGTATTGGCTGAAACCTTGGACGGATTCAAACGTCTTCTCAAGTATCTTACTGAGAATCCCTGGATCAGATCAAAGATGAACTGGCAAAATTACTTGGAGTTGTGCCACTCCAAGTAATCAAAATCAAAATGAAACCCCTTTCCAGCGATTCGAGCAACGGGATTTCTAATGGTTTTTTTTTATTTAGTTCACTTCAACTCTAGTGAACTGAACAACCTTAAGGCCTAAGAAAAATCTAGCCTCATGCTCCATGTCCGAGTGAAGTGGGAACACTTCATGAAGACTGGAGAAAATTTCCAAAACCTCACCCAGTGCCGTAAGTGCCAGGGATGGGGCCACGGAACTAAAAATTGCTACATGCCAGCTAAATTGCATGAATTGTGGTGATTCCTCTCACGCGAAGGACAACTATGCTGTGAAGGAAAATCCTAAGCAATTTAAATGTTCAAATTGTGGTGAAAACCACAAATCCAATTTTTGTGAATGTAAGACTCGCAAAGCGACCCTACGATCTCGTTCTAAGCGACAGGTAGGAAACGCTTCACGTTCCCGAACAGGTTCAAGTTTCTCTGCGGTTAACAACGGTCAGCGACGAACAAATTCTACATTCGTACCCGTAGGCACAAATAACACCTCTGCTTCAAATTATTCATCTACTCCTCTCATTGCTAACAACGTTCAGAGGGTAAATGGAGCTACCTATATTGCTATTGAAAAGAGTAGAAATCAAAATACTAGCCAACATAATTCTAACGGAAATTTTGATAATTTTGATTTAGGAAGCATTACTGCTCCTAAAATGGAATTTTTACAGAAATCATCGATTGATATGATTACGGATATGCTAAAAACTTACTCCATGTCTGATGCTATTCAAAGTGGAGTAAAATTTGCGAACAATATAGTCATGACATTAAAATTCAGTAATGGATTTTAAATCATTAAATATTTTGAATTGGAATGCTCGATCTCTGAAAGATAATGAAAAAGAGCTTTTTAACTTTTTGAGAGTTCATAACGTGCATTTTGCCGTTATAACTGAAACTTTCCTGTCCATAAGGTTAAAGGCACGCAAATTATTTCATTTACATAAATGATCGCCTTGATGGACCCTGTGGTGGCGTTGCCATCATTGTTCATAGACGAATCAAATATAAAATTCTTTCTTCATTTGAAACCAAAGTTTTTGAAACTTTGGGAGTTTCTGTTGAATTCAAAGTTGGTCAACTAACGTTTATAGTTGCCTGTTTGCCATTCCAATGCATAGGTCAGCAAAATAATTTTCTCAAGGGTGACAATCAGAAACTTACCCGTCATAGGTCGAAATTCTTCATTATTGGTGATTTTAATGCAAAACACCGCTTATGGAATAATGTTCAATGCAATTCCAATGGTAATATTCTATTTGATGATCTTTCTGCAGGTTATTACACTATTCAATGTCCAGACAGTCCAACATGCTTTTCTTCAGCAAGAAATCCCTCAACTATTGATTCATGTCAACTTTGTAGCCATTTGGGTACCCATGCTTACTTTGGTTCTGATCACGTTCCAGTAACTTTTGAAAAAAGGAATATGGCTCTAATGTAGGCCTATGGATTTTATCTAGATGAACGCGTCATTGGGACGGTACTTATGGATATTTTTGGTCGCTATTGAAAATTTAGTCGATTGCTGAATATATGTATGGGCCCAAATTAGGGGCACTTAGGCCGACATATCATACAGTTCCCCTATCCCAAGACATAATTTATAATCCCTACAGCTCTACTTTCAATTATCATAGAGCTGATTGGGAGCAATATCGAACATTTATGGAATATAACTTTGATCTAAACATTCCTTTGCAAACCAAAGATGATGTTAATTATGCTCTTGAATCTCTTCAAGTTGAAGCGAGAGCTGCCTCAGTACCAAAATTCAAGGTTAAATTTGATTATTTTTATTATTTTTTTCAATTATAATAGGCGACGATCTTCATCTCTTGATCCACCTTAAAAATGTCCGTAGGAGGCAATATCAAAGTACACGCGATCCTGGCATGAATGTTTGCATTGGATTTAAAAAAAATTTAAATGCGATTTTCTGCCTTGAGGAACAAAACTTTTGAAAATAATGTTTCTAAATTAGATCCGAGTTCCAAACCGTTTTGAAAACTCACAAACTTTTTGAAAAAAAAAAATTAAAAGCCTATTCCAGCCCTCAAAAAAGGTGGTAAAATTCTGATCACAGATTTGGAAAAAGCTCAGAAACTTGCTAAGAAATTCGAGAGTTCCCATAACTTCAGTTTGGGTCTTACTAGTTCTATTGAGAATCAGGTTGCTCGGGATTATCTTAATATTTTCTTTCGGGAAAATATTTTTGATGATTCCTGGATGATTTGGACGAAGTAAGGTCTATAACTAAAAAGTTTCAAAATATGAAAGCTCCAGGTGATGATGGAATTTTCTATATCCTCATCAAAAAACTCTCAGAGAGTACCTTGTCTTTCTTGGTAAAATTATTTAACAGATTTTTCCATTTGGCATACTTTCCTGATAAATGGAAAAATGCAAAAGTTGTTCCAATTTTGAAGCCGGATAAAAATCCAGCTGAAGCTTCAAGCTACCGTCCAATAAGTTTGCTTTCTTCAATAAGTAAACTTTTTGAAAAGATTATTTTGAATAGAATGATGCTTCACATCAATACGAACTCAATTTTTGCAGATGAGCAGTTTGGATTTCGCCATGGGCATTCAACTACTCGTCAACTCTTAAGAGTTACAAATTTAATTTGTTCAATCAAATCTGAAGGCCACTCAACTGGAGTTGCTCTTTTGGACATAGAAAAAGCATTTGACAGTGTTTGGCATGAAGGTTTGATTGCTAAATTGAAAAAGTTTGATTTTCCTCTCTATATTATGAAATTAGTTTAAAATTATTTAACTGACAGAAGTATGCAGGTAAATTATCAAAATTCCAAATCTGAACGAGTACCTGTTAAAGAAGGAGTTCCTCAGGGGAAGCATTCTTGGGCCTGTATTGTATAAAATTTTCACTTCGGACCTCCTTGATTTGCCTCAGGGTTGCCACAAATCTTTGTTCGCTGGCATTTCCGCTAAAGGAAGAAGTCTTCGTGTTATTTGCAGCAGACTGTAGAAAAGTTTAGATATTTTCTCTTCTTATTTTCAAAAATGGAAGATTTCTCCCAACGCTTCCAAAACTCAACTTTTGATATTTCCACATAAACCTAGAGCTTAATTTTTGAAACCTAGTAGGTGTCACATAGTCACTATGCACGGAGTTCCAATTTCCTGGTCAAACCAAGTGAATTATCTTGGATTAGTACTTGACCAAAAATTAACTTTTAAAGATCACATTGAGGGCATTCAAGCCAAATGTAACTGTAGTAGATATAAGGGTTTTGGAATAAAATTATTAAAATTTGTTGGGCAGTTAATTATTCTTCTTGTGAGTCATTGTAGTAATAGATTGGTCTTCCCCTTTTTCCTTTTCGATGCGTGCATACCTCTCGCAGAACGCACAACAGAGAAAACGACATTCTATTGGTGGCTCTTTTAGAGAATGAACTACCAATAGTGAACAAACAGTAAAAAGCTGCAGCAGACCGACGGTATATAAGAAACGAACAGCGGAAGCAACAGTAAAAATTTATATGGTAATCGTCCAAGTTAAACTAAAATAAAGATCATTTAAACTAAAAACTAAGCAACAGCTCATTCGCTGCCAGACTGTTGAGCAGTTCAGTCGATTTGAATTCTCTCTAGTTTCGTTCGTTCGTTCGCAAGTCGAATTAGCTCCGCGTTGTGTAGTGACGCTCTCGCTGACCCAGCCATGGGTAAGAAATCGCGCGGTAACGCGAGTGCCGGTTTACCGGGAAAACAGACTCTCCCAGGAGACGGCGCGACCACCGAGCCAGCCCAGAAGAAGCAGAAGAAAACCCCATTGCCCATCCCGACAGGCGTTGCGGACCCGCAGCCGGGGCCTCCCGGAACTAAACGACCCAGACCTGAAGACAGCAGCGCCACCGTATCAGCAGCAAAAAAGCTTCTGAGCAACAATCCGTTCTCCGCCCTGCAGAACGGAGCCCAGCCGCAGTCGGACCCTGAGACGGTGCCGAAAAAAGTTAAGTTGCCACCCTTCTATGTGAAGGGCTTCCCTCCCGGGCTATGGGAGCAGCTGGATTTCTACATTAAGCAGGGCCTTCGCTGCACCATTCAACGGTGCACGGAAGGCTACAAACTGATGGTCCCGGCCGAAAAACACTTCAACGCAGTTCAGGCCCTCTTGGACAGAATGAAGCTGGAGTACTTCTCCCACGACATCGAGGCCACCAAGCCGCTGAAAGTGGTGCTGCGCGGGCTCCACGACATAGACACCACCACCTTAATGGACGAGATTAAGGCGAACGGCCTCAAGCCGGTCGAAGTCCACAAGATGACCCGCAGCAAGGCCATCAAGTATCGTGACCAGCTCTACCTGGTCCATCTGGAGAAGAACTCCACAACCGTGAAGGATCTCCAGACGACACGCACACTGTTCCACATCGTAGTGAAGTGGGAGCGGTATAAACCCACCCACCGTGGCGTCACTCAGTGCTCGAACTGCCTATTGTTCGGGCACGGCACCAGGAATTGCCGCATGGCCAGCCGCTGCATCAAATGCGGCAAAAACCACAAGATCGACAACTGCGACAGCATCGAGGAAGCCACTCCCACATGCGCCAACTGCGGTGCCGCCCACAAGGCCACGAGTAAGGCCTGTCCGAAGCGGGCCGAATACGCCGAGATCCGGAAGAAGGCCTCGTCCAACAGCCAGCCCGGTCGCAAGAAGGTTCCAGAAAACAACGCGCAGAACTTTCCTCCGTTATCACCGGTCCAATCACGGCCAATTCCAGTGTTGCCGCCGCTCCCGCTCAACCAACAGTTGGCTGCTGCCCAGTTGGCTGCCGCTGCAGTACCCGGTCAAGCCTCCGGGCCATCGACGGATCCCCCTGCTCCGGGATTGGCCGGTACAACCGGTGAAGCTACAGACGATTCTCCGCTGTCAACGGATGAGATCGTCACACTGTTGGCCCAGGCCATCATCATCAAGCGCACCTGCGCAACAAGAACACAACAGCTCCAAGCTATCATCTCCTTCGTCGCTAATTATGGACCGTGAACCCATAAAGATCGCCAACTGGAACGCTCGCTCCGTAGGGGCGAAAAACATTGAGCTTGCAGACTTCCTCCGCAAGCATGACATCGAAGTGGGCCTTCTCACCGAGACCCACCTCAAGACCGGTGACAGCTTCTGGCTGCCCGACCACAGCATTGTCCGGCTTGATCGCACCAGCTCCAGGGGGGGCGGTGTCGCGGTCATCATCAAGAAAGGCATCAAGTACTGCACCCTACCCCACTACCGCACTTCCATCATCGAGGCCGTCGGCGTTGAGGTGGAAACATCGACCGGAAACGTCCGGTTCATCGTTGTCTACTGCCCCCGACAATGTACCATTAGCAATGGTACAGCACAGCAGTTCAAGAACGACCTTGCCATCATAACCCACACCAATGCCCGCTTTGTAATCGGAGGGGACCTGAACGCCCGGCACGAGGCCTGGCGGAACTACCAGCAGAACCAGAACGGCCGCCTGCTATTCGACCATTCCCAGCATGGTCTCTATTCCGTCTGGTTTCCGGACGAACCAACCTTCACATCACCGACGGGCAACCCATCGACGCTGGACCTGTTCTTGGCAAACACCAGATTAGCCAAGCCGGTTGCCGTCAACGACCTGAGTTCGGACCACCAACCGGTGCTGACCGAGCTGGGCTACAACGTGGCCCCTGCACCGTGCCAGCGGAAGGACTACCATCGAGTCAACTGGGTCCAGTTTCGACGCGTGGTCGACCGCCACATCAACGACAACCCACCGCTCGACACAGTGGATGACATCGACCGGGCCCTGGAGGGTCTCCATCAAGCCATATCCGTGGCTGACGAAGAGTGCGTTCGACGAGTTCCTGTGAGGGGTAAGTTTCAAGCAATTGATTCCCACACCAAACTCTTGGTTCGGCTCAGAAATGTTCGTAGACGCCAGTTTCAGCGGACTGGGGATCTGCAGCGTAAATACGAAATGGTCGATCTGAATCGGCAGATCGCTTCCAGAATGGTCTCAATCCGGAACGAGAGTTTCGGGCGGCTCGTTCAGAACCTGGACGACCGTTCCAGACCATTCTGGAAGGTTGCCAAGGTGCTGAAGTCTCACCCCAAGCCCATTCCACCACTTAGAGTCAATGACGAACGGCTTATCACCAACGAAGAGAAGGCCAATGCGATTGGGGAGCACATTGGCCAGTCGCATTTGCTTGGCTCTAAAATCCCAAGTCCACTCGAGAACCAGGTTGCGCAGTGCGTCCTGACGTTAGATGCCTCCCCTTGTGCCGTCCCTCCAGAAGAACGGATTACAGAGGAACAAATTTGCTCAGCGCTGAAATACAGTAAGAACATGAAGGCTCCCGGGTTTGACGGAATATTCAACCTAGCGTTGAAAAATCTCAGCCCGAGGGTGCACTCGCTGCTAGCTGCCACCTTCAACAGATGCTTGGAGCTGCACTACTTTCCAAGCATCTGGAAGGTGGCAAAAATCATCCCGATCCGCAAACCTGGGAAAGACCCTTCACTACCGTCAAGCTACAGACCGATTAGCCTGCTCTCAGCGCTGAGCAAGCTGTTCGAAAAATTGATCCTCAGCCGACTAAACAAGTTTGTGGAGGAACATGACATTCTTCTTCCGGAACAGTTCGGGTTCCGCAAGGGGCATTCCACCAATCATCAGCTAGTGCGGGTGATGAATAACATCCGAAGTAACAAAGCTGTATCCAAGTCCACAGCCATGGCCTTGTTAGACGTCGAAAAGGCGTTTGACAATGTCTGGCACGACGGACTTATATACAAGCTTTGTAACTCTAACTTTCCACCATACCTTGTGAAAATCACCCGTAACTATCTCCAGCAAAGGTCGTTCAGGGTGTCGTTGAATAGTTCCCTTTCGGGACAATTTCCGATCCCAGCAGGTGTTCCGCAAGGGAGTCTGCTGGGACCACTGCTTTACAGCATCTACACGTCGGACATCCCTCCTCTAGGAGACGGTTGCGTGTTCTTTCTGTTTGCAGATGACACCGCGATAGCTGTCAAGGGTAGGATGCCTCGTGAAATTACGAACAAGCTCCAACGATGCCTTGACACCTTTACTGATTATGCCACCACGTGGAAAATCAAAATCAACGCCTCGAAAACCCAAGCGATCATGTTCCTTCACAGACAATCATTAAAACTTAAACCATCTCCCTCCTGTACCGTAATAATGGATGGTACAAGGGTCGAGTGGTCCACTGATGTTACTTATCTCGGGATGTTGTTCGATGAGAAGCTCCTGTTCCGCTCGCACATAGAGAAAACCCTAGTTAAGTGCTCCGCCTTGGTTAGGTGTTTGTATCCGCTCATTTGCCGCAGATCCCGCCTCTCAAGGCAAAACAAACTGGCTGTTTACAAACAGATCATAGCCCCCGCGATCTTCTATGCCGCCCCGGTGTGGGAATCGTGCGCTCAGACCCACAGGAACAAAATCCAGGTTGCACAGAATAGAGTGTTGAGGATGATCCTAGATCGTCCATTCGACACAAGAATAGCAGACCTCCATCAAGAGGCAGAAATTCCCAAAGTAGATTCCAAAATTGATGATATGACAACTAAATTTATTCAAAAATGCAATCTTTCTGAACATGCTTTAATAAGCAATTTGTACATAGTAGGTTAAGTGTATATAGTAGAGTAGGTTAGTTTTAAGCTGTAAATAGTAGTATTAAGTAGTTTCTCTTCAAATTTTAAAAACAAAACAAACCAATCCCACCAAGGTGGTCGACCGTGTACTAAGTCTAGGACTAATTCTGTAAAACAAATTTTGGATTTTGCCCATACCTAAAGATGAAGAAAGCAATTAAATCACTTAGTAAAAAAAAAAAATTTATATGGTAATCGTCCAAGTTAAACTAAAATAAAGATCATTTAAACTAAACTAAACTAAAGCAACAGTCATTTCGATTGACAGATTTTGCAGCGAGCAGACCACCTACGGAAAAGCAGTTTACCAACTACCAGCGAAGCGAGCCGAGAAGAGTCAGCACCGGCGTGGCGGACCAAGCCGTATCGCTACCATGTTGGGTTACGACAGTAACAAATATATAAAATGTTTGTATCGTCTTATAAACAGGAAATTCAAACTTTGCCTGACGAAAAAACTTCTAATATTTAAACAAGTTTTTAGACCGGCCATGCTTTACGCTGTGCCAATATGGTCTAGTTGTTGCTCTACCAGGAAAAAAAAGCACTTCAAAGGATTCAGAACAAAGTTCTGAAGATGATTTTGAAGTTGCCTCCCTGGTACAGTACTACCGAGGTACATAGAATTTCGAATGTTGAGACTTTAGAACAAATGTCCAACAAAATAATTAATAATTTAATTGTAAAACAGGAAGACTTATTGATACATTGTTTGATGCACTTATGGATGCAATCGATAATAGATTTGGGAAGTATTTTTATGACAAAGATTATCAATAAGCTGCAGGACTACATTCAAAGTTCCGCTTGATCTGGCTGGAGGTGTGACGCCAATCAAGTACCGAGAATGAGAAAAAGCAATGGCAGTAGCGGTTGAATAGTTGCTGAAGGAGTCTATAGAAGTTAACAGCAACAGAACGAACTTGGATGATGACAATGTGTTTTTTTCAGCAATGACACCCCAATTGGTCTGGGTTCGATCCCAGCCGAGGTCGGTGGGATTTTTCTGAGGCATAAAAATCTCTGGTCACGTCTTCCTTCGGAAGGGAAGTAAATCCGTTGGTCCCGGCTCATGTGTGTTTGAATGAGTTTGATGTCCTACGCAGGTGTGGAAGCTGCCTTCCTACACATTCGATTTCCGTCAATGGATGGCAATCGATGTCCGTCGGTGATTGGTACTAGATTGCGGAACAGAGACCTACGTTAAATAAAGGAAATAATAAAAAAGCAATGACAAAGGAACAATAGGGCGCAATCGACGATAAGCGAGGACAACTTCACGAGCATTAGTGAAGGAATGGCTCCAGCCCGTTTCCACAGAAAGTTTCGAAGAAAATGTATTCTTGAATAATCAAGTGTTGATTGATTTGTTAATCAAGTACAACACCACCGTACCGTCGAGTTGAGTTGAGCAGTTGAGTGGCTTTTTTTTCCATGGCGAAAGATATTTATAGTGACAAGCGAGCTATCTTATCAGATGGTAAATTTGCTAAATGAATGTTGTTCAAGAGTTACCAGCATAACATATGGATTTACATTAAAATAATGATTTTTTTTTTTCCTTGATTTGTTTTCCGTCGATCTTATTTTCCGTGCTGAGCACCAATGCTACCGACGCCAGGGAGGCAGCTCCCACACCTGGACCCTACTTATCGATCCATCAACTCATGAACCGGAGACCAACGGCTTTACTTCCCTTCCGAAGGAAGGAATGATCAGAGATGTTATGCCTCAGAAAATCCCGGCGGCGCCGACTGGGATTGAACCCAGATCGGGTACCGGTTATCGAAGCTAACTTTTTGAATTAGCAGATTAGCTGTTATTGAACCTAAATTTTTGGTTAGCTGTAGTCAACTCTGCAAGCAAGCACATTGTATTAAGGAGAAATGGCATTCATGATGGCCAATGGATCTAAAGATTGGGCTCATCAATAAAAAAATCTCCCGTTATTCAATTTTTCTTAGAACAATGCGTCATTACAAATTCATATTTTTGGTTGCTAGTGAAAAATTAGCAAACTTGACAGAAACTGCTTCGAAATATATGTGTGGGCCCAAAATTAGGGCCATCAACCCTAGATACTCGCTGACTTACGTTAGGTTTTGCGTTTCCTCTAATCTTCAACGATATTCAAATAATCATATGAAGCCCGACAAATCAAGATACCGAAAGACAATTCGTTAAATTTAACTCAACCAACTTATAAGAAGCAGATTGCCCTCTAGAATTTCACTTAGCATGTAAAACAACATTACCATACATCTGGCTGAACTCACATCACCCGGAATCTGTTTTCGCTGGCTTCACACGTCAACTGTTAATATTAACATATGGCAGCAGCGCCATTCGCAATCACCCCAGAGGACGTCTTCCAGTTCGCACGCTTCCTCTAGCTGTAACTCACCCAACTCTATCCCTCATCCGAAGCCACAATGTTCCTCCCATATTTTCTCATTCATCTTGGCTTACACCACGGGCACCTCGGAGTTTGCAACCAATTTTCTCATCCTGTGGCGGAAACCATTTCGTCCTCCCTCCCACACAATAACCCATTGATTTTCGTACTCATAACTTTCTACGTTCTTCCCGCAAAATCTTTCATCACTCACGACACGATATGCATTACCGTATGTACGTATGCATAGTTTGCCTGTCTTGTCAGAGGTCTTGCCACCAATGCGACCGACCGACGGTGACGCGTGGGAGTACGAAAGGGAAGTGGATCACAACATGTTAAGTAATAATGAAATATGTTCCGACGAAAAACGCCGGTCCCAGGCTGGTGGCTTCATGTTATCCTGAAATTGCTCACATCATTTCACACACATACACACACACACACACGAACATGATGACGTAGGGGGTAACGACTATAAGGTACAACATGTGAGATGACGAGAAGGGGGTGTTTATCTTTGTGTGGTTGAGGAAGATCGGCTTCCCGAAAACTGGGCGGACGGAAGGAAGCCACTTTCCATCATCGAAACAAGGGAAAGAGAACAAGTGCCTTCACTTTTGTTTTTCATCATCATGTTGTAGATTTGCATGTTACGCAATGTCTTCATTCCACACAGATGGGTTCCCCGAGCAGAGGGAGGGCAGAGGCTGGAAAAAAGGGAAGCCACTATTCATATTGCTCTTGAGGCAGCCAGAAGCGTCAGTGTTGGTGATGCTTTGCCAGCAACTTGCTTCCTTCCTGGCTGACATGTTAACTAAAACCACTTTTTCTCGAAGAGCGATCGGAAGCAGTACGGAAAACTAATAACTCGAGTGCAGTATGCAGCAGAAACTTATTTTCTGCACTGTTAGTGAGAGATTATAATTGCCTGAGTTTATGTTTGCACTGAATGGAAAGTTGATCCCGTTAGGTTTCAAGGTTTTAGGAAAACAATGCGAAAAATCGAATGATTGCAGATTCATTCATAAGCATAATGTGATTTATTGAACTGTTCGAGTGTTTTACAACCGTCCTAGTAAACTGCTTACAAAATAGCGTGATATTTTCAATATTTTTCAAGTCTCCTAGAATCCTGGAATTTCTGACAGCATTTAGTAAACGCTATATTTTCAGTAACGCTGGTAGATCACCTTCCCGTGGTGCGTTACAGGTAAAAGATATACCACCGAAGTCCTGATTACTTCAAACTATGGGAACAGGATTTTTCAGTAATCACATCTTGTTACTTTGTATGCCTTGCTAATGGTGACAAGACTCGGGTTGCTCCACCGAGGATGATCATGAAACAAGGAAAAGATGAGTGAGTCTTCATCTATGTCATTTCTTAACTTCTATTCGATGTTCTATAGTTTAAAGTGGTTGAGATTAAGAAAGCTATTTTTAATGCGTTGAAACTATAATGTTTGTGGTAAAACAATAAAAACGGCAATTAACGTAATCGATTTTTAAGACATAACAATCATTTTTAAAGAAACAGCATTTCAATCAAATCCATTAAATATGTTAAACTTAAATTTAGTAACTTAATTATAGTAAGTCGTAATTAGTAACTTAATTATAGTAAGTCGAAGATCTCAAAATATCCAATGTCTTAAAGTTTCATATTTCAAGAACAAATTCAAGGTATTTGAATTTTCATAGTGTCATAAAATTATGTGCTAAATTAACATAAACATATTTTCAGATTTGAATTAAACGTTATGAAAGATGAAAGAGATATTCAGTGACGTCCCATTACAGAAGATCTGAGTAATGAAAGGAATTTCCATTTTGAAGGTATTGAGGTTATCGAGAATATGATATGCCATGAATAACTAATACAGCTACATCAAACATATATATTTTTTATTTTCTATGAGTGGGTAGTATTGATTTCATGCTGTTTAATACGAAAGGCTATTTCAATATTGAAATAATTCAAAGTGTTTTTTTTTATGTTACTTCATACACGAAGTTAGCGATTTTCAGAGTTGCTTGGAAATGCTAACATGAAGCTTCAGTGTGATAATTTATTAGCTAGAGAATGATCTTAAGAAAAGGGTAGGTGGATAGTTCCGTTAGAGTACGCCAGTATGAAAATTGAATAGAAGTTTGAAAATGAGCGAAGGGCCATTAATGCGACAGTTTTTAAAGTTAGACGCACATCTTTTGCCTAACCCGTACGATGTACGCGAAGACTTGAAGTATGTCTCCAAGTCTACAGGCAAAAAATGTGCGTCATTCTTTTGCTCATAAACTGACTGCGGCTGTGGAATAGTTCTAGCGACGTTTTCAAAGGCTCACTCCTCAGTCCGCAAGAGCAGATGGCCTGCCAAATGAGATATTTGGAGGTTAACTTCGACATTTTCTTCTTCTTAAATTTGTCGTCCACATCGAACTTGCTCTTGCCGGTGAAAAACTCCAACCCCGGAATTTGCTTAAAATCGGCTTTTATATACGTTTCGTCGTCCATCACACAGCAGCCATATTTTGTCAGCATCTTCTCGTAGAGCTTCCGTGCCCGAGTTTTAGCCGTCGACTGTTGCCGCTCATCGCGGTTTGGGAAGTTCTGTACCTTGTATGTATGTAGTCCAGCTCTCTTCTTTGCATTCTGGACGTAGCTCTGCGACATGCCGATCTTTTTAGCCAAATCACGGCTTGAGACGTTGGGATTTGCTTTAATCAACCGCTTCACCTTTCCCTCCGTCTTTTTGTTCTCCGGTCCCGGTTTTCTTCCAGCTCCTTTGCCGTGGTCCAACGTCAACCGCTCCTGGAACCGCTTCAACACTCTGGAGACGGTCAACATTTTTCCCAACTGCCGGTGCGACAGGTCAGGAAATTCCAAGTGTTTGGAAAGAATTTGTTCTCTCAACTCGCGTTGGTTCACCTCCATTTTCGTTGAATCGAAAAACACGACTTCGAGTTTGACAGCATGTACACAATACACATCAATGAGAAAGTGTGCAAAATTTGGTTGATTTTTACCCAACGGTAAAAAAGTTATGCCCTGTTGAATGTGTCGCAATAATTTCGTGTTCGCCCTTTATTTTCGACTTTTCAAAAGGGAGTAAACTTAAATTTTTTACATATTTTTAATTTGCTATAGAATCTACTAGAACTGCATTGGTATTTTTCACTTTATTTTGTTATTTGTTTGCTAATTATTATTTATATTTTTATTATTATTTGTATTTATATATGTATAAAAGAGACACTTTCTTGAGGAAATAATAAAAAAACACTTTTAACTTGGGTTGCTGTCCAGAAACTAATCATCAGAACATATTTATTCACTCAGCACGAAACCTTAACTTTAACACTAAACATCGCATATCTGATTTTGACAGATGTTGGATTTATCGCAAATGGGGTTTTCCCTAGTATACCGAATTACACGCTAAATCTAAATTATGCAATTTTCAGTTCATCTCACAATATGGAGATATATAAATAATAATAATAATAATATATCACTTATGGAGAGATCGTAGAGTTATCTGCATCTCTCTTAAGTAAGCGTCCAACAAACAGTCCTTCCCATCTCCAGCAGTTGTAAGGACGTGGCCAGGGTTGTTCTTGATTGTTGGATATAGTGCTACTTCCACTTAAGAAGCCAAGGTCAATACCACATTTTGGATAACGCGAATGCGAATGTGACATGAAGCGAGGTCTGGCCAAAACAGCACGGAATAACTGTGTTTCTTTAAAAAAGGCAACACACATTTTTTCAAACATTCCTTCACATAAATATCTTGGTTAACAGTGCCAGTTGTCACGATAATTCCGCTTTTTCTGCTTACACTTATCTTAAACCTGTCCTTTTTCCGTAGCCGTACAAAACTCTTGACCTGGGAGCTTCTTGAAATTCTCCAAACCTGGTCAACAATGTCGTGTACAACTTACGTGCTCTTGCTTTGGCCGTGGTGTTTTGCTTATCATCTCGATTGGAAGTCACTGCCACTCTTATACCGGTCGCTGTGGCATCATGGTTTTGGTTTTCTCACAATCGTGGTCTCCTAGCAGTCGTTAGATGTTCCCCAATCACTTTGACAACGCATTCGTCGCAGTAAATTTGGCCACTTTTAGCGATTTTGCCAAGTCTGCGTAGGAAAAATTGGGATTTTGCTTATGTTCGAGTAAAATTTTGATAAGCTATTCCTTTTGCTTCGATGCCATTTTGACAACAACAGTGACAATAACAAAATAGAGGCATCAAACCGTACGCACACACCAAGTTTTCAAGTTTTTTAAGAGCACGATTTAAAAAAATACATCAAATTTTAGTCGACCAATTTTTTACCGTTCCACCCTTTAGTGCAAAATACGGCTGATGTAGAGTTGCCGATAATATAACAGCTGATTAACATGCAGTTCAAATGTAACGGTTGCCGAAGAAAAAGACGCTGCTGTCAATAGTGTCACTCACTTGAAAAGTTTGGGGCGTTGTGAAAACGTTTTCGAACCGTTTTGAGCAATTTTGTAGATTGTAATCGATAGAATAGCAAGTAGCAGATGAATGTAAACAAACAAACACATCATATGTGTGCGGGACGTTGAGAAACTGCTAATAGAAGTCTGGACACTGCTTAGATTCACGAGAATGCGTAAATTCTCCTATCAATACTTCACTTGCAAACCTTGAGCGGTATTCTCCCATTCGTCCATAAATACGATCTTCTGTGCCATGGTAATAATTTTGGTTTTATTAGAGTTCTGTTAACCATGATTTAGAATTGTAGAATACTTTACAACCTTGATATAACTTCACGAGTAACACGTTTTAGCAAAGTTTTAAAGCATTTTACAAGTCCAAATCATGGACTATAGAACCCTCGTAAAACCAAAATATTGCAGTGTTGCTTGGCTTGTGTTACCGAGAAAATACAAAGGGGTAAAACAAATAGAATCCTGTCCTTAAACGATTTCAAAACTAAGTTTAAAAATCTCCAATTGAATGACCTTGTTCTGAATCGAGAATCGATACATCCTCATCCCAATGGCCCAAAATGCGCAGTGCACGCGGCAACGACCGGGTCAATTGCCCCATCCGCGTGATTTACGGGTTGAGCCTTGTCAAATTTTACTGCCCGTTCTAAATCAAACATTTTTACTGCACTTTCTAGACAGTTCCATTTCACACTTATTGGGCGAAATGTGCGAGCACAAAACTTTTGCCATTCTGTTGGTTACCTCACCACGGTCGAGCGTTTTTCATTTTGGCGCAGCAAAAAAAAATAACAATACAGAGCAACAGTTTCGATCCCGGAAAAAAGTATATGCATGAACAATAAAAAAAAATCAGAAAGAGTAATAAAATCAATTTTTACGGTTACACGGGCACAGGCTACGGGCAAAATTGACGCTGCCCTGGCGTTTGAGCTGGCCAGCGTCCAATATGTGGTGGCTAGCTGCTCGACTCCGGTGCGGTCCCCGGTCTAGGGCTCCTAGCCTTTATGGGCTATCTTTATGGTCACTTAGTTTAACCGATTTGTAGCTTTTTTCTCGCTCTTTGTCTCTCTTAAATTCCTACAGAGAAGCCGTCCGTGGTCCAAATTTCACTCCCCCACGGCACTGCTTCCGCACACATACACACACATGATCATGGTCAACCCGAAGAATCCTCCATGGCTGCATGCTGTTTTATGGAGCTTTTATAGTTGTTGCCTGTCGTTTTGTCCGCAAAAATTGGAAACACAGCCACACACAGGCATCGTCGCTTTTAGCAGGGATTCTGAATTTTCTAGAATAGAGAAGCGAATACCTAGCACCAAGGTAAAACTCGAGCTAAATGTAGAGACAATGCTCAAGGCAAAATTGGTAAGTCTAGCAAGGGCAGTTTCTTTCCGTTCTCGAGTGTATCGATCGGCATTTGGGCGCTTGGACCAAGACCCGGTTGCCCATTTTTATTTGCCCTCGGTCCAGATTGAATCTGTGGTCAGGAAACGATATGACCTCGGAGAAAGGTTCATGATTGTTTGGGACTTTTTATGACCCTTTCTGTTTTGCTTAGGCAACGTGTGTGAGCGTTATGTGGGCAAGAGTGGCACATTCGAAAACCATATACCGGTGCCCAATATAACTAAATTAAATATATATATTAAACATGCTGCATCCAACTGGGCAATAACACTTTTCCCTTCACACAACACAAACTGGTTGCTAGTAAAGAGCAGGGCTGTTTTCGGGGGAGTTACCAGACACATTAAACAATGATGCGGTCAAAGCTGGTTTGCTTTTTGGGCGAAAAAATGTTGATCAAAAGTTAATTAGTATATGATAAATTTAAAATTTGTGATAAATGGAGTGCAGATTTCAAATCAAATCATGTTGGGTATGCGACGTTGAACCGGATTGCAAGACCGAAACAATCAAAACAAATTCACATTGCCGGGCCTATTTTCATCGGATGTATAGTTAGTGAGGGCTCAGTGGAGCTTATCTACTAGCTACCGGACGGGTAGTAGGTTTCGAATAACGAATGTGGCCATGATATATAATGGTTAGTGGTGAATATAAAAGCAGCGGAAGCTGTGTTTGTAATTCTTTGAAAAACCATAATATCAGTCTCCATCAATTGAATTGGCACCGCTCTAAGTACCCAAGTGGTGCGGCTTAAACAGCGTCTGACTGGGGCTTTACGCCGGCCTTCTATTAAATGTACTAGATGCACTTCCACAGTTGTAAATTAAGAGCTTTCTATGGATAATTGTGTGGCAAGTACAATCATATTCTACAATATGTGAGAAAATTGTTAAAAATGTTTTATGTTTTTTTACATGTCCAACCGGTTTGCGTTTTGGGCCGGAAATGCTCTAAAACAAGTTTTAAAATTATATCACAAAGTACAACGATGATACATTCAGGAATCCTTAGTACCGGGGTAACAGGGGCGTGAAAAAGGAACCGCAAATGAGGATACCCACAGCTTATAGGATTTTTACTAATGGGGGCAGTGGTGAATTATCTCATTTATTTCAATATATAAAGCAGCACTGTCTTCGACAAAGTGCTTAGACCAACAAGCCTGTGCAATTTGATTCAGGTTTAATTAAGAACTAAACCACTAGAGGCGCTTCCTTTTTTCATACTATTTATAATATTCCATATATATATATAATATATGGAATTTGAGTCAAACAAATAATATCTCCTGGCCACATAGACAGTTGCTGTCGTGAGCAAAGTTCTTCAGATGACCAAGTCAAGCTGAACATTGCATTAGGTCCTAATAAACATTGACAGATTCTCTTCGTCGGCCAAGTAAAGACATTCCCAGGTAAAGAAGCTTTTATCTAGCGTCTAATATCATTCCAGCTCAAGTGGGTACAGAATTTTAACCCTCCGTTACTCGCGCTGTTGTACTTTGTACAACACACATGATTTTTCCATTGCCATTTTGTTGCTGAGTTACCAATCGATCTGAAACCAACGAGTATTCCTCAAAAAACTTGTTTTGATCTAAATAAGCTAAACTTTGATTACAGTAAACACCTAAAAAATGCGGATAGTAGGTAAAATGTAAATTGAAACCGCGTAAACTGTATCCCATACTACGATTTGACTTAATTGATTACAACATGGAATGTATCGAGATCCTGACCAGGTAGAAAATTACTTCTTTTTTTTTTCCTTTGATTTGTTTTCCGTCGATCTTGATTTCCGTGCTGAGCACCAATGCTACCGACGCCAGGAAGGCAGCTCCCACACCTGGACCCTACCTATCGACCCATCAACTCATGAACCGGGGAAATGTTATGCCTCAGAACATCCCGGCGGCGCCGACTGGGATTGAACCCAGGCCTGCTGGGGTGAGAGGTAATCACGCTTACCACTACACCACCGGCACCGCTGGTAGAAAATTACTATCTCCGACAAAGTTGTTCAAGAGATCATAGCCTTGTCGCTGGCGGACAGTAGTTCAGATTTTTCTCACTACGTAGCGCTAGTATACACGTGAAATTCTCATATAAAATATCTCGAGTTCCCAACCAGATAGAAAGGTACTACCTTCGGCATAGTTGTTCAAGAGGTCAAGGCTTTTTTGCAGGTGGACAGTAGTTCAGAGTTTTCTACTATACATGTGAAACTCTTGCATATAAAATATCTCTAGATCCTGACCAGATAGAAAGTAAATGTGTTCGGCAAAGTTTTTCAGAAAGGCAAGATCTTTTTGTTGGGCTACAATAGTTCAGAATTTTTTCACTATGCGGTGCTAGTATATACGTGCCTTTCTCGCATATTCAATAGTTCGAGATCTTGATCAGCTAGAAAGTTTCTGTCTTCGGCAAAGTTGTTTAGAGGGTCAAGTATTTTTGGCTAGTGAACAGTAGTTAAGAATTTTCTCACCACGTGGCGTTAGTATACATGCACACTTCTCGCATATGCTATATCTCGAGATCCAGATCAGCTAGAAAGTTACTGTCTGCTACAAAGTTGTTCAGGAGGTCAAGGTCTTTTGGCTGGTGGACAGTAGTTCAGAATTTTCTCACTTCATGGTGCTAGTATACATGTGAAATTCTCGCATATAAAATATCTCAAGTTCTTGACCAGATAAAAAATTACTGTCGTCGGCAAAGTTGTTCAGGATATCACAAAATCTTTGCTCGTGGAGAGTTGTTGAAAATTTTCTCACTACGAAGCGCTAGTGAAATGTGAAATTCTCGTCTGTGATACATCTCGATATCCTGACCAGATAGAAAGTTACTGTCTTGAACAAAGTTGTTCAGGAGGTTAAAGCCTAGAGTTTGTGACTGTTACTTGCTACTGTTCACCAGCCAAAAGACCTTGACCTCCTGAACAACTTTGTTGTAGACAGTAACTTTCTATCTGATCAGGATCTCGAGATATAGCATATGCGAGAAGTGTACATGTTTAATAACGCCACGTGGTGAGAAAATTCTTAACTACTGTTTACCAACCAAAATGGCTTTGAACAACTTTGTCGAAGATAGTAACTTTCTATCTGGTCACGATCTCGAAACAAGCCACATGCGAGAACTTCACGTGTATTCTAGCGCTACGTAGTGAGACAATTTTGAACTACTGTCCACTAGCGAAATCTATCTGATCAGATACTCGAGATATTTTACATGCGAGAATTTCGCGTTGATACTAATGCCACGTAGTGTGAAAATTCTTAACTATTGTGCACCAAGCAATAGGCATTGACCTCATGAACAACTTTTTCGAAGACAGTAATTTTCTACCTGTTCAGAATCTCGAGCTTAGCATACGCAAGAATTTTACACGTTTACTAGCGCCTTTTGGTGAGAAAATTCTAGGCTACTGTCCACCAGCCAAAAAGACTTGACCCCCTGAACAAGTTTGCCGAAAACAGTAACTTTCTATCTGCTTAGGATCTCGAGCTATTGTATATGCGAAAACTGCATGTGTATACTAGCACCGAGTAGTGAGAAAAGATCTTGACTGCCTGAAAAACTTTGCCAAAGACATTTACTCTCTATCTGGTCAGGATCTAGTGATGTATCACATGCGAGAACATAACATGTATACGAGCACTACCTAGTGAGAAGATTCTGAACTACTGTTAACCAGCAAAAAGGCTATGATCTCCTGAACAGCTTTGCCTAAGACAGTAACTTTCTATCTGGTCAGGATCTCGAGATATTTTATATGAGAATTTCACGTGTATACTAGCGCCGCGTATTGATAAATTTTTGAACTATTGTGCACCAAGAAATAGGCTTTGGTCTCATCAACAACTTTGTCGACGACAGTAACTTTCTATCTGGTCATGATCTCGAGATATATCACATGCGATAATTTTACATGTATTCTAGCGCTACGTAGTGAGAAAATTCTGAACTACTCTCCTCCAGCGAAAAGGTTATGATATCTAGAACAACTTTGCCGAAGATAGCAAATTTCTATCTGGTCAGGTTTTTTTTTGTTTTTCTTTATTTTTGTGATTTTTAGCCGTAGGCTAGTTCATCACATTTGATAGGCTTAGGGCCTTCCTCTAAGGAAACGTTTCAGTCAAACATTAACGTAACGTAAAGCTGGTTCTGAGACAACATTAAAAAAAAAAAACTTAATGTAAAATGGGAGTTACATCGGGACTGTGGTGAGGAATGGATGCGCGAACAAGGTAGAGCTCCACCGTAAGAGACAGTGCCCCAGTCCGGCAGAGATACCCCGACGGCAGGAAAATAGGAAGGTGGAAGAACACGGACAGCGAAGCCAACGACGAGAGTGCTAGATTTGGATGTACAGGTGGGCGTCCTTCAAGAAAGCAATAAGCGCAGGCAGCGTCGAGGAGTCGTTGCCAAGTAGCTCCCTGATGTTCTCTGGGAGTCGGTGTTGTTCGCGTAGCCTCTGAAACTCTGGGCAGACACACAGCACGTGTTCCACCGAGGCAGGGATGCTGCAGATTGGACAAACCTTGTGGAAGGGTGTTCTACCAAAATTGTGGGAAATCCTCGCATGGCCGGTCCGGAGTCTTGAAATGATCCGTTGGTCCTTGTACTTGTGGCTGTCTAGCCAGGGTCGTACGGTTTCTTTGATCTTTCTCAGGAAAGTGGTCCGCGACTGAAACCATTCCTCCTGCCAGGCTTCCATGATAATATTCGCGATCCAACGCTTGACGTCTAGGAGTGGTACGTTCCTGGTGAAGTGGGGACCAGATGGACCGGATCCCGCCAGCCTGTCCGCAGCCTCATTTCCAGGAACACCGCAGTGCCCGGGTATCCACGTAAAAACGGTTGAGGGCGGGGCATATCGTGTAATGGCTTGTATCCAGGGGTGGCTCGGGGCTTCGGCTTCCAGCGCCTGGATGACGCTGTGTGAGTCCGTTAGCACAAGGATCGGTTGATCTGCAGGAGTGATGGCTGCATCAAGAATAGCAGCGGCTTCTGCGGAAAAAAACGGAACACTCCTCCGGTAGACTTTGACTTGTTGCGGAGTTTGGTCCTGCCACTCCGAGTCCCACTCCAGCCCGTGATCGCGATCCGTCTGTAAAGCGATGAACGTGCCCCGGATAGACCGACCCAAGAAGTTCTGCAACTGAACGC
The DNA here is from genome assembly GCF_037179485.1 of Ochlerotatus camptorhynchus. Classification (NCBI taxonomy): domain Eukaryota; kingdom Metazoa; phylum Arthropoda; class Insecta; order Diptera; family Culicidae; genus Ochlerotatus; species Ochlerotatus camptorhynchus. Next base: position 1,790,587 of record NW_027040681.1, on the reverse strand, counting down.
CTCAACGCTACAGAGTTATCTCCGGCTTGGAATCCTCTCTTAATCCGCTTATCTATTTTGATAACGTTAGATCGCCAACTTTTCTCTCCATGCCAGTGGACCCTGGCCACCGGGGGGAGGTCAAGGTTGGCTGCAGTGCGGAGGGCTCTGTTCCCCTCGTTGAGGAGAAAGACCCTATCATTCCCGGATGTCTTAGCAGCGAGGGCAGTGGCTTTCGTAGCAGTAGCTGCAGCAGATCGATAGCGGAAAGGGAGGACTCCGATTTCCGCACAAGCAGCGTCTATCTGGTCAGGATCTCGAGATTTTCTATGTTGTAACCAATTAAGTCGAATTCTACGTAGTACGGACACCGTTTACGTGGTTTCCATTCACATTTTCTCTATTATCCGCATTTTGAGGGGGTTAACTGTGATAAAAGTTTAGCTTTTTAAGTTAAAAACAAGTTTTTTAACGAATACCCGTTGGTTTCATATCGATTGGTAGCTCAGTTGCAAAATGGCAATGGAAATCTCACAACGCGCGAGTACTCGTGTTACAAAAGTTGGCGCGAGTAACGGAGGGTTAAAAACTTGTGATCGATGTCAGTGATTTGAGCGAAACTTGGTCAAAGCGCTTATTTTTGCATTCTAAACAAATACCTTTTTTGATTTTACTCTAAAGTGCCTAGATCCTTCTGGGCTACAACAATGGATTTTCGAGATTAAAAAAAATCAACTTTCAGAAGATATTACTCCACAACCAAGTAAACTTTTCGTGATTTTAGAACGTCAATTTAAAGGTTTTTTTTATTTAGATTCACATAAGTGCTCCCACATTTTGTTTTTGTTATAGCAACTACAATAAACAGACTGATTACCGGTAGGAATCCAAATTGTCAAGAAATGGCCTATTTACACCATTGGCGCAATTTTTTATTTCCTAATATTTTGGGCTCAAATTTTTACCACACTTTGGAAATCTCTTTTGGATATTAAAGGTCAAAAATCTATGTCCGCTGCCAATTTGGGATCCAAGATGGCGGTCATCGGTTTTATCTAATCTAATCTAATCTAATCTAATCTAATCTAATCTAACACCAACACAGCCAGTTCTTGAAAGCATCCTGGAAATGATACATGTTTCACATCGAAGATACGTCACACATTTCAAAACGGCCAGGCCTACTGTGCAGCATTTAAGGGACAAGATGATTCAGAAAACATCGGGCCTGTTTAAATCAAAGATTTAAACACGATGCTTCAGAATCTAATAAATGGATGAAACGTGGACATCTCGTACCGTACGTTCCGATTTTGGTAATTATATGATTGGTTGCTCGTTGGAAGCATCAAAGCTAGAAAGTTTAAGTGATGCTCCATTTTCTTCAGACGGTTGGGGCATGAGCACTAACTTTTGTCCTAGCCTTATATGACTTATGGCTCTAGCGCCATTACTCGCTTTCTGAAAAGAGAAGAGGGAACGGAAAATGAGTAGGACAAAAGGAAAGGGAAAAGGATTATGTAAAATCTATGAACATAAACAATATTTTTGATTTGAAATATACAATAAAGAAATGCAGAACGGCGCGGCGGTCACTACCCGAGTCTTGTCACTATTATCAAGTCATAAAAAGTAACAAGGACTAAAATGTGATCCTTTGCTTACAGAAAAATCCTGATTCCCTAGTTTGAAGTTGTCACAACTAGGGTTCGGTGGTAGATCTTATACCAGTAACCCGAGTAGCACATTTCCGTCACAATAAGTTGCAGCAACTTGTTTATGACAAATAAAAGTTGTATAGAAGTTGCCACAACCGGTTTGCGACAAGCGTGCAACTAGGGAACGCACCACAAAAAGGAGATCTCCCAACGTTACTAGTTTTAAAAGATAAAAATTTACAAAATAGAACGAACTCACCAAGTTTAGCCAATTGAACCTGAAGGCTGCCTGACAGGTGTTGATGTAGAAGTCCAAATTGTAGACGAAGCTTGACGATATTCATTTTTGACAACATTAAAAAAAAATCTGAAAATACAGTCAAACAGTCATACATAACGTAACCTTATATTTTATTTCTTTACGTTATATCGAAGCCACGTTATATCAAACCAATACCAAATTAGAAAAAAAAATAATGAGTCTGTTCATATTTACCAGTTAAAAACGTTTAATATCGATTGCAAACATTTCAATTGATGATGATGATAGTGGTCTACCACTCATTGTAGCACGGAAACTAGTCCGATATCTGTAGACTATCCTAATTTTTGAACTTGATCAAGCTTAATAACATCTAATTTTCATCAGCAAATCGCTGTATGAAGGGCCAAAAACGAATGGATGGATTGATAGGTAATTCGCCTATCTATTTCATTGGGACAGTTAAGAATCTCCTTTCAACAACTTGATCATCCAATTGGTCAGAAAACGAGCCATCCAATAGAACGATACCCCAATGAATGGTGAGAGGAGCCCGCCCTTTATCCACGAAATGTTAGCAACATGGAGTTAATAGCTTAGAATAGGTAGAATACCTATCCAAATCACTTCAATTGGGTGCCCTGATGGTCCGTCAGTCAGTCAGTCAGAATTTTTGATATATAGTAATATGTGATATAATAATCAGATAATTAGAAGCATAACATTTACAAAAATATGGTTGATTGAAAACTGCCGAAAACAAATGACTGCTGAGTTGATTCTTAACATATAATATTTTATGGTTGCTTTTACAATAATAGAACAACTATTGAAGTTTATGATTGATTTTCAGAACAGTTGGTTGGAGGTATTGAGAGCTGCTTGAAATTTATTTTTAAAACTAGACAGTTTTTGACATTCTCGACAGACTGTAAAAGGTTTTTAAAACAGCAATAAGCTGACTTACAAACCAGGAATGTTTAACACTTCGAATTGCTGTATTTAAACAAAATGAATTGTTGATTTCCGTTATAAAACCATCATAAATCAGAGTGGATGCCAAGTAGCTGCTGAATTGTTACATGAGAGTGATCAATTCATGAAACTGACCCTAGAACTCCGCGTTTTTTTTTTTAAACCATTAATTGACATCTTTTGAATATGAATTCTGAGTTTTGATCCAAAATTGACCCTTGGGTCCACGAAATGCCCCTCCAGAAGATCCAAATTATCCCTAAAAGAGGTAAATTCATGAAGCTGATCCCAGAGCTCTACTGGGATGTCTCATCAGTTGGAATGGGAGTTGTGAACGGAAAATTGACCCTTGAGACCACGAGATAGTTCACCAGTAAGATCCGGATCAGTGTTTGAAAAAGATTTTGAACAATTCATTTTAATCATTGATGAAGACATCGAGTTTCTATCTCTTATGGTTCATGAAATATGATTATTTTAAACAAGCAGGCTAAGCTGGCCCCTAGAAACTCGACTCGCTTTAAATATCTTTTAATCCGTTTATTTCTCGTAGAAACTAAAACACTTTTAGAACTTTTTAGGACACATTTTTTTGCTAAAGCAACTAAGTTGATATCTCCTTTATTTGAAAAGTTATGGCTATTTTTTGCTAATAAAAAATATGACTTCTTATATTAACTTAAATACTTTAAACAAAAAACGCTCTAACAGTTCTTTTCACCAAAAATCAAGAACAACAGGATCTTTCAAATGGAATCAAAAGTTTGAAAATCAGTTTGCTCCGTTTAAAGATATTGAAATTTTAAAAGAACATTTTTTTTTGAAGAAAATCTCCATTAACTTTCTAATGAAAAAAGATAGCAACCTGGTTGCTTCAGCAAAAATATGTGTCATTATAAGTGTCTAAATATGTCCAGAACAATGTTGTTACGAGAAATGTTTGTATGAAAAGTGCAGGCGACTACTACTGTCTCTACCCTTAACATAAAATAGGTACTGTGCCTACCCATAGATGTCACCACTTGTCCCCGTATCATTGTTATAGCTTATTATGTACTGTTCTTGTTATGTTACAGTAAATAAACGTCTGTAGTACTTTTACCTCCACCATGGCAGGACGGTCAGTAAATCTATCGTAAATCATTATTTTCTACTATCACACAACGTACAAATTGGGTCCTATCCGTGCGCGATCAATCTGTTTTTTTTTTTTCTTTTTTAAGTTGCCACTCTAACCTGCTTGTTTAAGAAAATCATGACTCATGAACCACAAGAGATACGAATTTGGTGTCATGAGCAAAGTTATTTCGAATGGATTGTTCTACAACTTTTTGGTACATTGCATTGGTCCATCTCAAATAATAAAAAAAGTGTGTATTTTCAATACACCAATTTTTTAAACCATCCTTATTTCACTAATATAAAAAGATTGGCCAAGAAATACGAAGAAACTTTCCCGAAGACACTATATACCTAAAACTAACGTTTTGGGCGCATATATTTTTGCCTTCTTAAATACGGATTTGGGATCATTGTGCAGTAGATAGTTCTTCGAAAGATCCGAAACATCCGTAAGTGATCAATTCATGAAACTGATCCAAGAACTCTGTATTTTGTTTCAGAGGTATTTCAATTTCATTATTACCAAATATATTAGTTAGTTGTAAACTAAGTTGATTAATAAAAAGCATTTCTTTTAAATTCCACAAAGTGTATTTAACAGTGTTTTTTTTTCCAAAAACCGAAGGCCACCATTCATGACTCCAAAATGGCGTCCAACTTCGATTTGCGACCGCTACACGTCGTCCCCGTTCGGAAAATACCAATATTGTACGGTATTTAAAATATTTCTAAAAGGACGGTCGCTATCTTGGAGCCCAAAATGGCGTGGAACATCGATTTTTGACCTTTACCTGTCATTTCCGTTCCAGAAATATCTATATTTCGAGACATTTCGAGGTATTTGACAGATTTTGTAGAACCAATGGTCGCCATCTTGGATTTCAAAATAGAACCTAGTATTATTTGTTTACCTTTATACGCCGTTCCGTTCCGGAAATACGCATATTGTAGGGTATATGACAGTGTTCCTAAAATCTATGACCGCCATCTTGTTCCGAAAATACTCACATTGCACAGCAACATCATATATGGGCAGGATTTCGAGACATAGCATATGCAGGAAGTTTGCATGTACACTGGCGCCGCGTAGGATAAGAGATTTGAACTAATATGACCACCATGCAAAGCTCACCACACCAACTTTGCAGAAGACAGTTACCTTCTATATGGCCGAGATCTCGAGATATTGAATGTACATGTAATGTATGCGCACACTAGCGCCACGTAGTGAGAGAGATCTGAACTAAAATGATCACCATCCGAAAGCATTTGGTTACCTGAACAACTTTGCTCAAGAAGTAACCTTCTTGATTTACGGTTTAGTGACTTGTAGTCAATTTAATTGTTTATAAAATACTTTGAACATACTGAGAGGTAAGTACATATTATCGGTAAGAGACGTGTGTGTGTGAGAAAATTTGCGAAAAAATCTAAGGGCACCGGTGGGCTTCGAACCCACAATACCCATTTAGTACAACGGTGGACCTATTATGGTCTACGGATGTATTTGAGTATCGAATCCGTTTCCCACCCTAGTCTTTTTGCGCAAGCGTTCTCTAATATACAACAATCGTCTATTATCGACTATATGTGCTTGTACCGCAACCACTCAGTATCAGTCGATGTGAACAAACACAGATCATTTTTGTTGTGCTTCCTTACATGCTGAAGGTACAGCATATATGATATGCACATTTTCTCTCAACTTGATTTTTTGGCTCCTTTTTTTTCCTTGATTTGTTTTCCGTCGATCTTGTTTTCCGTGCTGAGCACCAATGGTATCGACACCAGGGAGGCAGCTCCCACACCTGGACCCTACCTATCGACCCATCAACTCATGAACCGGGGACCAACGGCTTTACTTCCCTTCCGAAGGAAGGCGTAATCAGGGATGTTATGCCTTAGAATATCCCGGCGGTGCCGACTGGGATTGAACCCAGACCTGCTGGGGTGAGAGGTGATCACGCTTACCACTACACCACCGGTACCGCTTATTTTGGCTCTTTTGGCGGGTGAAAAAATTAACATCAATTCTTTTTAGGTTTCTGTAAAATATGTGTGGTCCGATTTCCACAAATTCCACATCCTCTACCCCATCGATGGTTGTCATTAAGGTGATCACGCTGACTGCTGCTATTTTACCTCACCGTCCGTCCGATGCGAAAATGAGACTGACTGCAATAATGTTCAGCAGAGGCAGAGGGAAAAATTCCACCTTTTGCTCCTGCCTCTGCTTGCCACGCCGTCCGAAGCTTTAAGGAGGGAAATACAAGTAATTTTTTTTTATCGATTTTTTATATTTTACTTTAATTTTTTTTAAATGCTACGAGTACCAGGAAGGAGTGATCTATGGCCCCGGTATCGCCGACTAACCGTAAGTTCCAGAAATCATGTTTTTACACAATTTCATCTATAAATGACAAAATTATAAGCGTTCAAAACCTTACACCTTTTCGTGACGGTCGCAATTTTAGATTTTTGATTTACCCCCAGTACCTTCTCAAAGCCTATTTCAGCGCTTAAAGAACGTGGTAAACTTTTAATCACAGATACGGAAAAAGCTCAGAATCTTGCTAAGCAAATCGAGAGCTCCCATAATTTCAGTTAAGGCCTTACTAGAGAATATCGGGTTGCTCGGGATTATATGAAAATCTCCTCTCTAGAAAATATGAGTGATGATTCCTGTGGGACTGGTTTGGACGAAGTAAGATCTATAACTAAAACGTTTTTAAATTTAAAAGCTCCAGCTGACGATGGAATTTTCTACCATACTTTCCTGATAAATGGAAAAAGGCAAAAGTTTAGCTACCGTTCCCTAAGTTTGCTTTCATCGATAAGAAAACTTCTTGAAAAGATAATTTTGAATAACCAGATTCATGCTTCACATCAAAACGAGCTCAATTTTTGGAGATGGGCAATTTGGATTTCACCGTGAGCATTCAACTATACTCATTAACTTTTAAGAGGAAGTTTTTCCGATTGTGCCATATCCATTTAAATTAACCATAAATCCAGATGCAGTTGAGCTGAACGGTTCAATGAATTAAATGAATCATTACAAAGACAGCCAGTTTTATTTAACTGCAACGAAACTTCACAAATAACTCTTCAGAAATTTTTTTTCGAATGATGAATTTAATTTAAAACTATTTCCCTTCCTGTCAGTTATTTTAAAAATAACACTAAAATAAATTTTAGAATCTCTCAGGGATTCCCTTAAAATTTTGTTTTTTATCAGTCCAGAAATGTTGCACTCCTCACAAAAATCGTGGGATTTATCCTAAGATTTACTTCTAACGTTTAATTTTTAATAGTGCTTCCAAAATATAACTTAAATCTCCTGTCATAATTTTATTTAAAATTTGTTGAATGCAATTCACCTCAGAAAAGTCATGAAATTCTGCTCCGAATTTTCCATATTCTTCTCGGATTTCCCTTGCAATTATCTTCGGAATTCCCTAATGAATCTTTTCAAAATTTCACACATTCGATGATCTTCTTGACATTCTTTTCAAAATTTCCTTGGAAATCTCTATAGAATTGACAATAAATTACTAATGACAAGAAAAATTATAGTTGCATTTCTATAATTTTTCAGGATTCTTTCTAGTACCGGCTGTGTATGTGCAGACTAGTCAGAAATTATTTTTAGTACTTTGACTATATGTTTTAGTATTACTTCTACGTGAAGTCAACGATTTACATAGTTGAAGATGCTAATTTCAAATAACAGACTGTAGTGGTAATTTTTATACGATAGATGGAGTAGATGAAAGCATAGAGTTGATAGTTCCGTTAGAGTACGGCAGTGTGAAGATTGTAAATTGATATTAGAATAGAGAGCTAGGACAACTTTCAAGGAAGGTACAAATCGGTTTTTCCGATTTGTACCTTCCTTAAAAGTTGTCCTAGCTCGCTATTCTAATATCTATATACAATATTCACACTGCCGTACTCTAACGGAACTATCAACTCTATGCTTTCATCTACTCCATCTATCGTTTAAAAATTACTACTACAGTCTGTTATTTGAAATTAGCATCTTCAACTATAATTTTTAGAATTTCCTTGAAAGTTGTCCTAGAATTAATGTGGAACTATTATCCTCGGATATTAATTGCAATCATCATAAGAACTATCTAGAAATTCTCATCATTCAAAATGGATCAGGAATCCTTTTAACTATCGTTATAGAATTTTCTTCAGAACAAACAATAAATTCAACTCTGATCTCTCTTAAAATTATTATCAACTTAACTTGAAGCTTATTATTAACTTAACCTTGAGCTCTTCTCTCAATAACCATGATGCTCTGCGTACAATTGTCTTGGAGTTCTAATCAAAACTATCTTATAGTTGTTCTCAAAACTCCCCGGAAATTTACTCTGAATTACTTTTGGTTCTCTTAATACACTCCCAATCATAAGTTTGAGGTCACCTCCAAAATACAATAAAATGTAATAATTGAACCTTACTTTGCTCGTGAATGGCTTAATTTATTTTACAGATGTGGTCAAATTTTGAAATGTAAGCAGTTTTAGGACCCTTATTCAGTACCGAAAGTGTTCCAGTTGGGAAAATTTGGTGGTACAATTTATAAAATATTTTAATAATGAACATACGAGTTCAAGTCATGGATCAAAAATTTGGGTTCATCCCACAGTACGATGTGTGTATCGCTAAAAAAATTTGGGGTCACCTTCAAAACAAAAACTTGAAATTTTTGTTTGATCATATCTTTGCTATTTTCAGTCCAAGTTTAGATATGTGGTAAGTGGCTTAAGATATTTTACTATTTAAAAAAAATAAAATTAAACCTTCACTTACAACAGTGCACTACTATACTGTGGGGTGACTTCAAACATTTAATTGGTGACCTGAAAAAAATCTGTAAATTTTTCCTCCAGTAAGCGTCATTGCCTCTAACCCCAAAGGGCCTGGGTTTAATCCCAGTCGACGCCACTGGGATTTTCTGAGGCATAACATCTCTGATCACGCCTTTCTTCGTAAGGGAAGTAAAGCCGTTGGTCCCCGGTTCATGAGTTGATAGGTCGATAAGTAGGTTCCAGGCGTTCCATTCATTTTGGATTAAAAAATGTTTTATTAAATTATGGAATAATAAGATATTATAGTAATATTTTGATTGTGTAAGCAACAAGAAAAGACTGTGAAGTTTGTGTTTGACACATAATACCTGCCAATTTTGCTACACGAGTGTCGCAATAAGCGATTTGGTCATTTATCTTACCCACTCTTCGCTCTTCATTCTTCGCGAAGAGGCGATTAGAAACTCGCTCATTGTGACTCTGCCAAAGCTAAATTTGCAAGTTTTATGCGTCAAACACAAACATTACAATCTTTTCTTGTTATTTACTTATGCAAAATATCATCATAATATCTTATTATTCTATAATTTAATAAAACATGTTTATAGCCAAAATGAATGGAAGACACCCTGGTTCCAGGTGTGAAAGGCGTGATCAGAGATGTTATGTCTAAGAACATCCCGGCAGTACCGACTGGGATTGAACCCAGGCCTGCTGGGGTGAGAGGTAATCACGCTTATCACTACGTGCACAAATTTTTTCACATACACGTATCTTACCGCTAATATATACTTACCTCTCAGTATGTTCAAACTATCTTATAAAGAAGTAACCTTCTATATAGCCAGGATTTTGATATACAGCTAAGTTCATGTGCATACTAGCACCGCGTAGTGTGAGAATTCTTAATTAATATGGCCACCATCCGAAAGCACTTGGTCACCTGAACAGCTTTGCTTAAGACAGAAACTTTCTGTATGGCCAGGATTACTTTATATATTGAAACAAATGAGATAATCCAATAGACTGTGGGTATTAGAGTGATGCAAAATTTGAAATTTTCGCTCCACAATACTTAAACGATTCCAAATTGGATCCTGACTAACCTCTCAAAATTTGAACCCATTTGGTGAGAAAATGAGATGGCACAAACCATTTGAAGTTTGTATGGGAATTACTATGGTAAATCCAAGATTTTTGTTCATGTCTATCTAATAATTCACCATATCGGTCTGCTTCAAAAAATTTCATTTGTACTTGTAGGAAATTTTTCCAGCTACAACTTTGTTCAAGATCACTTTTTGATTAAATGCAAGGATCGAAAGTTATCAATGGTTCAATGCACTGATGTCTTATGATGATGCTCAATCAACTGCTCAGCAGGCAACATTGGTGTTTCTGGTGCGTTGAATTGGACTCACAAATCATGGCTACTATGCTAAATACAGTGTTGCCTACAGAGCAGCTGCTTGATCATGTCATAAGTTTACCAATCTCTTAAATAATTAATAACTTTTTCCTGTCTTGTTTTACATAGAAACGAACTTCAGCAAAGTTGTAGCTGAGAAAATTTTCTATAAGCATGCTGTTTTGCAGCTCAATATGGAAAAAGACTAGAAGGCAATGAACAAAAAGTTGAGATTTCCCATTGTAATTTACATGTTAACTTCAAATGGCTTGTGCGAAGTCTGTTACTAACCAAATGAGTTGTAACTTTGAGAGGCTAATCAGGACCCGATTTGAAACCATTTAAGCACTGTGGACCGAAAAAGTCAAATTTTGCATCAGTCTAGTGGGTATCCTTATTCGCGGAATCCGGCAATAAGGATTCCTAACTGTATGCTTAAAATTACTTGACCAGCTTCATCCCCATTGGTAACCCTAACCAAGGCAAGGAGGTGGGTGTCTTGGTCATCGTCGTCGTCGTCTTCACCGTTGTCGTCACAGTGACTCAATTGGGTGGAAGATTAGTGCAGCACAAGGGATTAACTTGATGGACGAGGAACACTTTCTTCGTCCAGGCTCTTGTATGTCCACTCAGTGTCCACTTTTGTAGCTATTGACTGAACAAATATCGGGAGAAGTGTAACCGTTGATCTGCACGCCACCGCCCGGTGGCAGGCACATTGAAAGGAAGACGAGCGGAACTGAGGGACAAAATGGCAATAACCAAACAAGCGAACGATATAAAAGTTGCTGTTGGTCCGTCCGTCGCGTGATGATGGTCATTGCGGCGACGGCGACTACGGCGACCGACACTGGTACAGCGTTCAGCGTGTGTTTGAGTGCTTCTGGTGACTGTCCAACGTTTGTCGTTTGGTTGCTGAATTTATTTGCTCAACAGCAATAAAGACCTTTACGAGGATTATTGAGAGCGTTGCGGTACACCCGTGCGATTATAGGATTACGATTATCCCGGGAATCGAGCCGGACGCAATGACGAGGAAATTGATGCCATCGGTTACAAGCACCGGTAGTAGGACCTAGTTTCTTCGATCGTTAATTTCAGTGGATTTTTTTTCTAGTTTTGTTCAGAATATATTGGAAAGCTGAGAATCGATTCATTCTTCACCATCAATAATCGACTGTATTGCGATGAATAATAGTATTGTTTTTCCTGCGCATAAGTCAACCTTCGAACTTGCTTCTACCGCGCAAACCAGCTCATAATTCTTCGTCACATTCCAAAGCAACGTGACATTAATAACTATTGCCGACGAACTTCGATGGAATCTCAATTATTTCCAGCCCGAGATGCACCACCACAAGTTGATTATTGCAATCTACGACCCAGCGACCCAGCAGGTGTCCCGTAGCCATGATCATTGGAACAAAACCGTATCCCACGATAAGGCCAGGCGGTGTTTGCGTTGCATATTAATTGGAAACCATGTGAGTTCCACTCTTCGTTGAACAATCGCGCTGCCTAGCCGTGTCTAATGAGCGCCAATCAATCAATCGCCAGGCCAGTTCGGAACACTAGCTCCTTTCGAGGAACGTTGTCATATTAATGCCTAAGCTAGGGACAATTAACCTGACCACTCGCTCACCGTGGTCATAAATAATACTTCGAATGGTAAGTTCCCGGTCGGAGCCAGCGGAATCCTACAGATCCCCAATGAGCAGTAGCTCTTCTGAGACATAGGAAAAGTAATCACCCGCCCCTGCAGTAGCTTCTGCGAAATGTTTATATCGAAGATTTATGTTCTATCACTTGTAAGTACATCCACAAGCTGACATCCGACGCGAAGTTGCATCTCGAGAGCTGACAGATCGATATAAAGTAGGAAGGTACCATTTCATTCTCGCAAGCGGCTTACAGGCGGAGTGGGATTTTTTATTGCATTTTCATGAACTGGTTATGACCGCGACAGCGCAACCAACAGCAGCAGCTCGGTCGAGCTATGCCCGGAGGTACTCACTTATTCTCGCCTAGGATGGTACCCTGTAGAAACTGGGAAACTGTGTGAAATCGTTCGCAGAAAGATAATGAAGCGACAATGTGCCCCCCGGGGGGTCGGTCACTGGGTTCGTTTTCGCGGCGTCCGTTATGTGCTGAGAAGAGTACTTAATTAGTGTCGGGGTTGTGCCTTGGCAGCTTGGAAGCTGACTAAAATGTTGCAATTATACGGTGGTGCAGCAAATGGGCAGCCGCACGACTAACAAGACGAAGAAAAGAGCAATCATGGTTCGTTGAGATTTATGAGACATTTTTTTTTCGAATTTTAAAATTGTGGCAGGTAAGCGAGCCGTGAAATTTGAATTGAGCAATGATTTTCTTTATTGACTTTCTCTTAACTAAGTCATAAGAGTGGGTTATAAAATTCTAATTTGATACCGTTGTTCATTCTGCTCTACACCAATAATTGTCTTCTACACTAAGTTTGAGAAAAATCCTTATAGAGCATTTCCAGCCCAAAACGCTAAAAAATATGGTTCATTCCAGCTCAATCACCTGTGGTCGATATAATCGATTTGAGGCCAAACTTGTCCAAAACGCTTATTTTGGCATTCTGAACCAATACCTTTATTTGATTTTGTGAGAATTGCTCTAAAGTGCCTAGATCCTTCTGGGATACAACCCTATATTTTCGGGATTTAAAAAAATTTAACTTTCAGAAGAGATTACCGTAAAACGGGGTAACTTTGATAGTTTTTGAAATATATTCTAAACGTTTTTTACATCAATGAATGCTTTTCAAATTTTTATTTTTTAAAACAAGTACTGGAGATCCTAGATTTAATTTGTTGGTAATATGTTTACCAGGTATTATTGCATTTGCACTATTTTTATTGTCGTTTGACTGAACATCAGATTTTTGTTTTGGGGTTACTTTGATAATGCTAGATGAATGTAGATAACCATGCGAGAATCGCAAACAATTTTGATCAAGGAATAAGAAAAATTGAAGGAGTATATAATCAGAAACATCATATGCAATAAAAAACAATATGTGCATCTGACTTTAAAAACTGTCGCATTAATGGCCCTTCGCTCATTTTCAACTTCTATTCAATTTTCATACTGCCGTACTCTAACGGAACTATCCACCTACCCTCTTCTAAAGATTATTCTCTAGCTAATAAATTATCACACTAAAGCTTCATGTTAGCATTTCCAACCAGCTCTAAACAATATAGAATTTGTCATTACTATACAGGAAATACATTAAATAAGTGTTTGTTTGAGTGCCTTTTCAATCATGCAAAATACAAGAAAAATTTATTTTGCAGGTATTTGGAAAATATGTAAAACATACTGCACAAAACTCAATATGATATCAAAGGAAATACCCTAAGCTAAAAAAGGAACCAATATTTCCAATTCGGAAATAGTGCAGACTGTAAATTTAAACATTATATTCTACTATCAAAGCTACCCGTATTATCAAAATACCACGTTTTACGGTACTCCAAAACCAAATTAGCTATTCGTGATCTTATAATGTCAATTTGAAGGTTTTTTAATTTAGATTCACATAGGTGAAAACACATTTTGTTTTTGTTATAGTAACTACAGGAAACAGGCTGATTAGTGACTGGTATCAACATTTAAAAAAAATGCCTATTTTCACCATGGGCGGGATTTTTTATTTCCAAATATTTTGGGCTCAAATTTTCATCACACTTCGGAAAACTCCCCTACTTGATGTGATTTCAAAGGCAAATGATTTGGACAAATAGTTTTTGAGATATGACCAGATGAGTGAGCGGTAGTATTGAGATATTCTGGTGAAAAATCAATGCTATTTCCGGAGTGATTTGAGATTTGGGCGTAATTGTATTTGTAAACAAACACGTCAATCGCCGATTTATAGCGAATAAAAGCTCAATTTTGATAACTAATAACTCTATGAGGTAGAGGTATGATTCCTCTATCATTTGGTATAGTTTGTTTATAAGATTGAGCTTTTATCCACTAGAAATCGGCGATTGACCTGTTTGTTTACAAATACAATTACACCCAAATCTAAAATCACTCCGGATTTAATATATTTTTATTTTTTCTTGATTTTTTTTCAAAAATATTTTTATATTATTTCTCACATATTCTGGGCTGGATTCTTATTATCTGAAATCATAACTACCTCATTTATTTACTTCTGTCCATAATTTAATTATGGTCATAAAAGTGAAAAATACGTTTGGGATTCAGCTAAAACATGCTTTACAAGTACGATGAATTCAGATAGATTAGCAGGTATACAAAACTTCAGTTGTGGATAACAGCTGTTACTTGAATAATAGCCTTATTATCATTTTTTTTCCTTGATTTGTTTTCCGTCGATCTTGTTTTCCGTGCTGAGCACCAATACTACCGACGCCAGGGAGGCAGCTCCCACACCTGGACTCTACCTATCGACCCATCAACTCATGAACCGGGGACCAACGGCTTTACTTCCCTCCCGAAGGAAGGCGTGATCAGAGATGTTATGGCTCAGAAAATTCCGGCGGCGCCGTATAGCCTTATTTGAGTTATTAATTTATTTTTTTAAGATACAATTTCACGAGCAAATTTACCTCTTCTTATGTCCCAGGCAAATTTTGTCTTCCGAACACAAACACAACTTACTATGTAGGGGAAATGGTTCTAATATTGGCCTATGGATCTAAGATTCGGCCCATCGCTTAAAATCTGCTGTTTATCAATTGTATCTAGGGGAAAAGTTGGCTTCGGCAATACCTTAACCTATTATCGTCAGGGGGGTAAACAAAGTCCCAGAGCACTCAAATTTGGCCAATAGTTGCTCTGAAACACAATGTATCCACATGCCAAAATTGAGCTCTCAAGGACGTTGTTTACCCCCCTGACGATAAAAGGTTAAGGTATTGCCGAAGAGAACTTTTCCCCTATATAAACGCGTCATTGGGACGGTACTTATGGATATTTTTGGTCACTATTGAAAATTTAGTCGATTGCTGAATTTTTGTATGGACCCAAATAAGGGGCACTTAGGCCGTTATTACATCCATTTCCCCTACTTCTTTTGGTTTTGCAAGCCTAAAAATCTATACTAATACTAAGACATAATTATAAGTCTGCAACTGTTTCAAGTCCTGCCGAAGCTCAGAGCAGTTCTGCTGAAGTTCAGACAAGTCCTGCCGTAGTTCAGGGAAGGCCTGCCGAAGCTCAGGGAAGTCTTGCCGTCGTTCAGAGATGTCCTGCTGAAGTTCAGTGAAGTCCTGCCGAAAGTCTGAGAAGTTCTGCCTTCGTTCAGAGAAGTCCTGCCATTTAAATTCTTGGAAATCAGGGAAGTCCTGCTGAACTTCAGGGAAGTCCTGCCGAAGTTCAGAGAAGTTTTGCTGAAGTTCAGGGAAGTTCTGCCGAAGTTCAGAGACGTCCTGCTGTAGTTAAGGGAAGTCCTTTCATTTAAATTCTTGGAAATCAGGGAAGTCCTGCTTAAGTGCAGGGAAGGCCTTCTGAACTCCAGAGAAGTCCTAATGTCGAAGTTTAGGGAAGTTCTGCCGAAGTTCAGGGAAGTTTTGCCGAAGTTCAGAAAAGTTCTGCTGAAGTTTAGGGAAGTATCCAAATATTTTTTTTTTAAATACCAAGATATATCAGAAAACCTTCTTCAAAATGCTGAAATTTTCTCAAAATATCTTCAAGTACTTGTGAAACATCTTGTGAAAATCGAGAATCGATTTAATTTAAACAATATTTCATTTAGCAATGGCAAAGGTCCGTAATTTCTTAAATAGTTCAATTTATCTGACTTTTATTTAAATAACAAGGTACATTGGAATACTTTCATCAAAAGGGCTGAACTTTCTGCTGAATATCCTCAAATACTTGCGAAACAACCTGTGAAAATTGACGATGAATTTGATTTAAAAACTACAAATCATTGAATTGCTTTCAAGGTAGTTCTGATGAAATGCTGATTTCAGATGCAATCTATTAAAGGGAATTCCAACGTAAATTTAAGTTGAATACCAAGGGAATCCTGAATAGGATTCATAAAGAATTTCTATTAAAAAAGTAGAAGGGTCTGTGCCTAGGGGCACGAACGGAAGCTTGACGTAGGACCGCTAGTGGACGGAACAAATGTGAACATTTAGTTCTTTTAATTGATCAATCATCAATTATCTTAACTCTTTTCATATAATTTATTCTATGTTTAGAATGTTGAAAAATGATAAAAGTTTGCTTTCTAATGAATTAATCTATTTAAAAAAATCTAGATATCCTACAATCTTGATATTTTAAAGATATACTTTCTACATGTCTGATAATACCAAAAATCAAGTTCAAATAGTGAGAAACAAAATTGCTTCCGGCACAAAATTTCCTAAATGAAGTAACAATAACATTTCTCTACAATTTATATTTTTATGTCTGAGATTACGAAAATCTCTATTAGTTCATTGTTTTTTTACACTCTGTAATTTTTCATAAGTTTTAAGTAGTGTTTGCGAATGTGATTAATTTTTGATTTCATTCTAACCGTATTAAATTATCATGATGATGAGTTCTTAAAACTCAAAATTATGTTTAAAAAAAAGTAATAATCAATGGGATGGTCAGTGGTCACTCTACATAATGTACCCAGCCACTTTTTCGGCTCTCTAAGGCAAGGCAGCGCTCTGTTGTGAGCCAATCACCGACAAGATATTTTGACAAGCTGGTAGATGCCAAACCCCGACACATTAGTGGGCAATTAAAACACTCCTACCAGACCCCTATTTCATGAAGTGTCCGACCCGTAGCCGCAAACCTAAATTCTAATCAGCATAGTTAATTTAAAATAAATACTTTACAAGTAACAATCAATCAAGGACTAAGAAGTGATAAGCTTCTTATAAACCAAATAAGCGTTTTTTTTATGAAGTACCGATATTTATTTATTTAATTATTCGTCAATCAATCAAATCGTAGACTACATATTAACATTAGGACTTTTGTTCTATGACTTTGCAGGGTTCTGAAAAATATTTTTAATTCTGTTGAGGGCATATTTAGGTCAATCATTTCACAATGTTGATTATAAAAAACTAGATCCTATTAATTTTAGTTTTTTAGCTGACAGAAGGTTTATTAAACGCAAAAATGCTTAAAAACTAATTTGAAGAAGTATTTTATGCATATATTTAAACATAAACATTTTTTTTAAATAAATAAAGTAAATGGTATAGATTTTTATCAATTTCAAAAATCAATCAATCAGTAAGTAAATAAATAAATGAAATAAAAACAAATTGAAATAGCCTGTAAACCAATTGGAATTAATGACTTTAACTCGCAAACCCCCACTGTCTATTACTGAAAAATGCTAAACCTTTCATAATTTCGTCATTTTTTAACAGAATATTTTTATCTATCCATTGCAATAGAACCGCAAACTTCTCAAGTTTCGATGAGAATTTCAGTATTTATGATTCTGATCCTGAAAATATTATGAACTGAAATAGTGTAAATTTTTGACATTGGGTGTTTGAAAATCAAACGAAAGTTTACCGGTTCGTTTTTTTTCGATGCGTATTGTTTTTTCTAATAGGAAGCCATCCACAAATTATGTAAGGGTTTTTGAATGATCCTTAAATCCTCCTCCCGTCCTTGTAAGACTCTGTAAAATTTTCAGTTCGCAACCTTTCCCCCGAAATTCTGTCTAAGATTTTAAAATTTTCAGAAGATCGTTAGATATCGATTTGGGTAAATTTTTACATTCATTAGCGCATTTATTGTATTTGGACGTGTTTTGGCATTGAATCGCTTAAGATAAAATTATGTTTTTCACGTACTAAATTTTATGAATGAAAATGTCAACCTCCCCATTCCGTTACTAAATTTGTGGATGATCCCAAATGTTGGAAAAGATATAAATATTCCAAGAAAATCATTTTTTCCAAAGATTTCATAGAAAATTAGCATGCATTAGCAATACACTTTCAATCTTATCGAAGAAAGTTTGACTCCCAACCAAACCGAAAGGTTGATTTTCTGCGGCTTTTGAGTCCATCTTTGTACGATGATGTCTGAAAAAAAATGTATTTACCCATCAATATTCTCTAAAAAAAATGGGAAAACTTGAGCGGTTACGGTTTCCGAAAACTTCCGTTTGAGATCAGTGGTAGGACTCGTATGACTCCCGGAAACAAGAAACAAAAATTTAACTCCAAATAAATATACCAGCTATCTGCTGCGTATCATCCATTTCTGGTCAATACATAACTCCTTGCTTTTGACCCTTTGGTCTTTCATAATATTACTATCCAATAATAAGTGAATGGGATCGATATTTCAACGCTTAAAGTTCATACTTCAAACCCTAAGGATTCAAACTCCCAGTTTATTGGGCGAGAATTAAAGCGATTTCACTACGTCGATTACGCAAACCGTTAGACTTCTTTTCATAATCATTTAGTTATCATTCACTGATCTTTTAAAAAATTGCTTATAATTATAAAGCAAAGATTTCTATCGAAATTTTGACAAAATACAAATCAAAGCCTTTACCTGAACAACATTACACCATAAGAAAATAGAGTCAACCAAAATGGAGCACTTAATATAGTTCTTTAATGTCCTGCACCTATAACACATCAAAACGCCCTCTCATAACCATTAACAAGTGTAAAATTCTGAATTGAATTAATTTTTTAATGTTTGGAATATTTGTAAACATTCTCCATTATAGCAACATAATTTCGGGCGGTAGTGTACGGTTCATCCAGATATAATCCAGCTCACTGAGATGTTGCAAACATGTTAAATAGTACGTTAAAATAATGTAACTATTTTTCAGGACATCATGAGAAGTTTACAACAAGTATTTTTTGCGTTGCAGATGAGTGGATATTAAAATTAATGATTCATATTGAACAGCAACAACACCGCAACGATTTGTCAACATAACTGCACCATTACGTATTATCTATGGTATCCATGTTCCAGTTATGTTGAAAATAAGTAGCAAATGCGTAGTTTGAACAATCATAGAATTGGTTGAGTATGTGCGTGCTTTAAACGTCACTTGTCAGTAGCAATGTGACATCGAGTGCTAGCGACATCGGTGTAGCTCCTCCGCCAGCAGTCATCAGGATTCGGCATTATAAGCCACTAGTTATGGCAATCCACCCGCTATTTGGTGCCGTTTCCAGTTCGCCAGCAGTTCCGGAAAATACGAGCTCCGTTTCTAACGGATACTCAACGGCCACATATTTGCTGCCCCCAGCTCATGCAACAACTAATCCATCGTCACCTCAGGCTTCTCACCGTTATATTTAGCCATTTGGAACCCCCGGCTGGTTGATAGACTGTTGGCATCGTCTTTAGTCACCATCGTCCCCCGCCATCCGTAATCCTATCGTAATCTGATTTCTCCGCTTTTGCTAATTTTGTCCAAAAATATTTCACAACATCAAAGTGACAAGACATATTTGAGCCATGGTACATACTAGATGGTTACAACAAACCTTTACAGTGACAACTTGATTCAGTTGGTTGCAAAACAAAGTTTGAAAACTTATAGATTCATACGCTTGATTGGAACAAGATTGCAAATAGGTTCTTCAACACATCTTGGTTCGTCAACTTTGTAGTAACATTTCGAAACAGTTGCTCAATAGGTACAAAAAACATATAGTTCACACTCTGTTGCACCAAAGTTTTAAGAAACATAATGTTTTATAGAACTCTCCTTCAACAAACACAACACAAGTTAGATTTGTTGCTCAAGTGTTTCATACAATATCACGTAGCATATAACTTCATACCAATTTGAGTGTAACATGTCTGCTCCTCCCATTTGATGCATGATATGACAGGTCATCCAAGCAGTACACTGAAACAGTTGAGTTTCATTATTGTGACCTAAAGGCAATGAAGCAACAAAGCTGAAACTTTGTCATATCAAAATGTATTTCCTGTACCATTTAAGGGATTTCTGGGCAACTTAAATAAAAAAAATAAAAGAATTGAGATGTTTTCTGTGTTGCTGGGGTTGTTTGCTCATTTGACATTAAAAACGAATTAATCATTGATCGTGCACGATAGGACCCTACTGCGTTGTGATCAGTATAAGATTAATTTAAAAGACGACCGACCAGCTCACTATGGGGCATTTTCATACAACCAGGCGGTCAAAAATATTTCTATCATTTTTTCACAATTTCTGCTATTATTCTTGCTTTGTTTCATCAATATAAGGTGTGCGTTATCACTTTTCAACATTTTTACGACCAACTTTTGAAAAGGGCCTAACTTTTGATTAATTAAAATTTAATTTTTATGATTTTATAACACCGTAAAAAATTAAAAAAAAACCTTTTTTTTTTAGAAATATGTTTATTTTTTTCAACAAATCTTCTGTAAAAAAAAAATACAACAAGCCATGATACAATAATCAAAATCAAATATGTTTCAACGAATTTCTTTTAATTCCTCTGTAACAATATCATCATGAACAAATTCTTCTTCAATTTCATCGACTGCTTTGATAAGTTCCTCCAAGGCATTGAAGTTTAGTTTAGTATCGACTACTGAATCACTTGCAGAATTTTCAAATATCATGAAACTTTTCACGATGTCGGGATAATCCAGGGATACTTTTTTCTGTCTGGTGCTGGTGAATGTATGATTATTTCTCCGGCATGAGCGAGAACTTTATGCACGGTTGCAGGAATTTTGTACCAATCATACAATTTAAGATAGAGCATATGTTTCCTTGCAATATGTATCAAATTTTTCCGGGTTTATTGGCTCTTGGCAGTTAATAGCAATTAATATATTCCGGAATCTGAAAATTAACTCTTCATCAATGTTCAGCACGGAGCTCAAAAGCTTGGGATTTCCAAATGCTCTTCGACAAACGTTTCCTGTAGTACTGGTACCTGCTCCACCCGATCGTGGTTGATCTACTCTTACTCCAAATTTTTCGTAAAGCTGTGTCGTCACATGTTTTTTTCTTTGTTCATATAGTTCTTTGAACGGTTTCGTTACCTTCCATTTTTTGATATCCATTCAGTATGCAATATGCAAAAGGCATTCGAAAAATCTTATCCAAGCATGAAGTGGAGATATGCCGTAATGCAAGGCTTCTTCGTTTGATATAAATCCTTCCTCGAATTTCTCTGCATCATTCATTACATTTGGTGTTGCCCCACATATTGGACAATTCTGCATCGACGAATTTCCAGTGATATAAGTTAAGACTTTTCCGTCTATCATACTGAGGACAAAATCAAAATCAACAAGTATAAACTTGTCGTTTGAGAGTTCAATTTTCACTGGCGTTAGTTCACTCATTTCTTTTTCTACATCCTGTTTTGTAGTCAGAATAACTTCTTTACTCTCTTTAATGAATTCAAGGATGAATGGCCTACAAAATCGAATACTTTGAGGCATGGGATTAAACCACATAATTTCCTTTCAATCATTACATGGACAACTGAATTGGTGTTAAAGTGGACGAAAATACATCTGAATCGTCCTGACACCCTTCTGGTAGCACTTGATGATATTGCAAATATCCAGTTGATCCGTCCATACCCCAGCTACATAGAAGAACCAGTTCTGTAGAAACTAGATCGTTGCTATCCATATACTCGTTGAGCTCTGCATCAATTATTTGGACGATTCGTTTCACTGTATTTTCCATCAGCGCCTGGAGTTTCACTCTTATTTTCAATGCACTTTCTTCGATGAATTCACTAGGAGGGGCGCATATTTTTTTCACTGCTCCGATCACATAGTAAGGTGGAAATCTTGAAGGTGATTCACTATGTATTACTTCGTATTGAAATCTACTCAATCCAGCCTCGATAAGTACACTAAAAGCCTCTTCTGGTGACATCATTCCTCGTTGATCAGTAAGTTGAGCCAGCATGGTTTTAGAGCTTTTTTGGTTTTTTTAAAATATGCCCAATAACTTTAACTAAATTAAAATCCTTTCGATTATAAGCGGTCCGTCTTGCAAATAACAAAGCTTTCTCGATAGTATCGAATTTTGGATCAACTGCTTCTTTATCGATGACGCGACGTTTTCCTCTTTCACTCAAATCCAAGAAAGGTTTTGAAGGTCGTCCACGTTTCGTTCCCGACGCCGAGGTTGAGGCAACACATTGCTCCTGTTCGATGAATTCCTCGATGCCAAACTCTCCATCAAGCCAATTCCGAAAATACGACTCAAATCGCTCTTTCGTGCGATTAGCTTCATGCCATTTGTTGATGTATTTAGTAACGATTTTATGAATCTTTTCATCGAGACGTTTACGTTTTTCCACCGAGATGTTATAATTTTCACAAATGAATTCAATGGCTCTGTGAACATTGTCACTATGGCTTAATTTTGCGTCTAATAGATTAATAATGGTTCTATTATCCATGCTCACACTTGGTCTCAACCGTAAATTTGAATTACACTGTAGTAATTTAAATAAAAGCTACACAAAATACACTATGGCTTCAAATTGACACAACAGTAGGTTAAGTACAGACTTAGCTATAAATTAAACTAATCCGCGCATATGCGTAGGTACATACTTACGCATATGCTTCTATAATCGTCATAACCCAGGTACTTACTTTAGAATAAAGCATAAACGAATGTAGTTTTACGTTCATCCAACAGTGAACTTTATGATAATGATGACTTCTTTTTGTAAAAAAGCTTAAGCCCTTTTTAAAAGTTGGTCATGAAATATTAGAAAATGTTCTTTAACAATATATTTCGACTATACCAACCGAATATAACTCCAAAAGTTGCAAAATAATTGTTGAAAAAGTTTGTTTCCAAGCCGGCTCTTGTGCAATTTGAAATCTCCCATAATAACCGAAAATTTTCAAATCGCTTATATTTCCAATGGGGCAGGTTGGGGCAGGCAAACTCTTCAGTACTTGTTAGAGTACACTCAAAACTTCATCCAGAGCCGAGAATTAGCCTGGGAATGTGCGAGACTCGAAAGTTTGTGATCAATAAAGTTAAATTTTCATTAATTTTCAATTATTTTTTTTCTATTTTTATTTTTAATTTTTTTTTTGTCTCCATCAAATTTCCAAATGGAATTCATTTTCGGAAAGCTTATTAAATTACCTTTCCAACGATGTATAATGATGTGGTAGTTATATGATAAATAGTGGATGAAATTTTATTTGAGTGGTAGTGTATTTTTGCGGCAAAATTTGTACTTTTCTTAATCTTTTTTGACTTCGACATCCGATATCTCAGAAACTAAAACTGCTAGAAGCTTGAAACTTTCAGATTCTCTATGTTGAAATGTTTACTATCGACCAAAAATAACGAAATAAGGATTAGTGAAAGTAATTTTTTTGATTTTTGACCGCCTGATATCTGATAGTGCACCGGCGCCGGCAATTCACAATGTTATGCAAGCTTTAAAAACCTTGCAAATACATTGACTAATGTCCAGTGCCTGTATCTCCCCATTAGACTGATGCAGTGCTCATTAGGTCCTGATTACCCAACTAACAATTTTAGCTGCAGACTAGTTTATACAGCCGAAAATTGCCTTATGCAGCTAATTTTGGTCTGTATAAGCTGATCTGCAGCTTAAATTGTTTGTTGGGTAGTCTCCCAAAATTTAAACTCATTTGGTAAGAAACTGACTTGTCACAAACTATTCGAAGTTTATTTGGAAATTACTATGAAAAAACCAAACTTTTTGTTCATTGTCTTCTACCCATTTTCCATATTGCTTTTTCGAAAATTTCTATTAATATTCTAACGGGAAATTTTCTAAGCTACAACTTTGGCCAAAACAGTTTTTCAGCCAAATGTCAAATTAAATTGTTATTAATTGTTTAAGAGATTGATAATCTTATGGCATGATCAAGCAGCTTTTCTGTATTTTGCATAGTAGTCATGATATTTGTGCTCTATTCTTCGCACCAGAAACACCAATATTGCCTGCTGAACAGTTGAATGAGCATAATCATAAGACATCAGTGACTTGAATCATTAATAACTTTTGTTCCTTACATTTGATTGAAAAGTGGTTTTGAACAAAGTTGTAGCTGAGAAAATTTGCTACAATTATTGTTATCATTTTTAAAAGCATAGTTATGTGGTGAATTGTTAGATAGATATGAACAAAAACATAAGTTTTCCCATAGTAATTCCCATGTAAACTTGTAATGGTTTGTGCCAAGTCAGTTTCTTACTAAAGTAGTTCAAGTTTTGGGAGGCTAAGTAGGGTCCAATTTGGAACCGTTTAAGCACTGTGGAGTGAAAATTTCAAATTTTGCATCAGCCTACTCCCCATCCATCAGTTCCACATCTGCGACATCAAAACTATCTTCATCGTAGCAAAGTAAAATGAGAATACTGATGCTAATGTGATTGAATCAACGTTCAAGTGGTACAGAACTGGCAACTCTGTTGACCTACTACACAAGTGTGGTTCTATACGGCTCACAAATTGATAGTTTATTTTCGCTGTTCAAGTGAGAATTTATTTGCGAGTGATTAGTGCACACAGTACTCTAGTGCCAAGGATCATTATTTCAACACCAAATTTTCTCGGTATCATGAGTGGATCGAAGATGGAAATTGATAGAGAAAGGGAGGAAGAGGAGTTACAGCTGCAAAGCAAATCCGTCGATGATGTACCTTCCTGTTCTTCATCCATCTTAAACACTCCAGAAAGGAATGGTGACGGTAATGATGACGACTACGATGATGACGACGATTACGAAGACGGCATTAATGTAACGTTGATATCATCACCACCACCAACACTACTACCACCAAAACAGTTCCAAGGAAGATTACTGGAACAACCAAAAACCCCATCAAAGGAAGAGAAGGGGAAAAAGGGGAAAAAGTTAAGTGGAGCGGGTCAAAAACGCTTCAAGCGTCTTGTGGAGAGTGGGCATAGTCGAGAAGAAGCTTTCCGCTTGGCTCAAACACCACAGCAACCGGCAGATTTATCAAAACGCTCGTGGAACTCAGACCTAAACGGTTCCAACAGCAGTGGTAATCCACGTCCACCAAAAATTCCTCAACAGAGCTGTGGCAATAACAAGCCTTCTAAATCAAGAAGCTCTGTACAGCATCGAATTGATGCGCATAGATCCGAACACTCAGGACAACATAAAGGGACTGAGGGTAATGTCAACCCCTCATACAAGGAAGTAGTTTGTGGTGTGAAGCTGGGCATCCTTCCGAAAGGCTATCCCAATGTGGAACTTACTACAGAACAATTGATGGCCACACAAAAAGCAATCATTACCAAAGTTGCTGGACAAAGGAAAGAAGCACTTAAACCAAAATTTGGACATTGTGCCTTCAAGTCGGGCTACTTAGTGATTGTTTGTAAAAACCAGGAAACAGCAGACTGGTTGTGTAGCATAATTCCTACTTTAAAACCCTGGACTGGGGCGGAACTTACTGTGGTGGAGGAAAAAGACATCCCTCGTCCAGAAATACTAATTGGGTTCTTTCCATGGAGTGCTGAAGACAGAAACGACAGGGATTCTAGCACTCTTAGAGAGCCAAAACGATGGGTTAATAGTGGATGCATGGAGAATACTCCAGCGTAACATTATAAACCAACAACACGTTGAATTAATCTTCACCGTGGATGGAGTTTCTATGAACTCTATCAAAGATTGCGACTTTGTGCTGGATTTTGGGTAACGCCCAAATTAGGAAGAAATTCCAGAAGAGAAATCTGGCTCAAAGAAATGAATCAAATGATCGTGGGAGACCAGAACACAGGAGTGACCATGACTCCGAAAAGACCCACGAGGAAACTGGTGATAACGGAATGGTCGTAGATCATTCAGATAAAATCCCAGGATCCAGTGGTGTCAAGGACATGGAAGAAAAACTAGATTCTGGTCATACTACAAATACAGTTAACGAGAGAACAAACGATGATCGAGTGACAAATACAGGATCAGCGCTGGGATACAGAGAAATAAATCTCCAGGCGAATATAAATCCACCTATCGGTAACCGCAGGACCAATGTTGGGGAGAAAGTTCGACCCAATAAGCGCAGCAAATCCAATCAACAACATGAAAAGTAAGAAAATAAAATGTATTCAAGTGAATCTGCCCCATGCAAAGGGAGCATCCGCTGTACTTTACAAACGATTCACAGAAAGTAAACTGGACGTAGTGCTAATCCAGGAGCCATGGGCAAACAAAAGTAGGATTCTAGGAATTCCTACAAAATCATGTAAGTTAATTTATGATGAAGGGCAGCTATCTCCAAGAGCTGCCATTATAGTAAATGAAAAAGTTAAAAATGTTCCGATTACAGAATTTATTAAAAGAGACATCGTAGCAATCATGATGGAGGTGCCAACAACCCACGGCAAAACTGAAATTTATGTTGCTTCAGCATACTTTCCTGGAGACGTGGGAGATGTACCACCACCAGAGGTTGCACATTTTGTGTCTTACTGCAAGACACAAAATAAAGCATTCATAGTTGGATGTGACGCAAATGCCCATCATACAGTGTGGTCCAGTTCAGACATCAACAGCAGAGGTGAGTGCCTTTTAGACTTTATCTCAAAACATGAAATAGATATATGTAATAAGGGGGATGATCCAACTTTCATAAACACAATTAGGCAAGAAGTTCTTGACGTAACACTATGTAGTCCAACGATTTCTGACAAAATCAAAAATTGGCACAAATCGGATGAAGTATCTTTGTCCGATCATAAGCAAATTATATTTGATTATGAAGTTAATCAGCCCCGTAACGTGGGTAGATCACCTTTTCGTGGTACGTTACGGGATGTAAGATCTACCACCGATTCCTAGTCCTAACTTCTTCAAACTAGGGGAACAGGATTTTTCAGTAATCAAAGGAACACATCTTAGTCCTTGTTACTTTTTATGCCTTGTTGATAGTGATAAGTCCTCGGGTTGCCTGGACCGAGGATGATCTTGAAACAAGGGAAAAATGAGTTAGTTAGTCTTCATCTATGTGATTCCTAATCTTCTAATCGTTGTTCCCTAGTTTGAAGTGGTTAAGACTAGGGTTCTGATGCATGGTCATTATCGGTGTCATAGCTTGTTTTTGTTGTTAAGGAATCCAATTTTGACTGACAAAGGGGCGCGCCTTTGGAGGGTGTTCCAACTCCGAAGGGTATAAATAGCGGAACCTTTCAGTTAGAATCGATTTCTTGCGATGAAGGCAAGAATGACAACTGTATCAAAACCGAATACTTCATCATTTCTCAATAGTGATGGAGTAATACGACATGCACTAAACTAAGGACACGGGATATACTACAATAGATCAAATTACTGGTCGCAGTGGTGTTATGTCCCGAACAGAGGAAAAAAAAAAAAAGTTAATCAACAAATCATTGAAACTATAAGAGATCCCAGGAAAACTAACTGGGAGCAATACAACTCAAAACTTATAGTTGGAGTTAATAACTTGAGAGGATGTTCAAAAACATGCAATTAACTTGAGAAAAATTCTCATGAGCTTTCAAGCTTAATCCAACAAGTTTATTACGACAGCTGTCCTGCAAAGGAACGCTCTACGAATAGGGATGTACCTTGGTGGAATAAAACCTTAGAGAAACTTCGGAAGAAAACCCGGAAGCTATTTAACCGGGCGAAAATAACAAGACAATGGGATCAATACAGGGAAGCCCTCACATTTTATAATCAGGAAATCCAAAGATCTAAAAGGAAGGACTGGAGGCATACATGTGAAAACATTGAAAATACTCCAGTTGCTGTCAGATTGCAAAAAGTCCTTTCAAAAGATCATTCAAATGGCTTAGGAACTCTTAAAAATGAAGACGGCACTTTTACAAAGTCTGTGGAAGAAACATTAGAAACAATGATGAAAACACACTTTCCATGTTCAATTACCAACATAAATGAAGACCAAATTACACGTGCAGCGCAAACTGGCTCTGGAAAAATCAGGACGGAAGTTCAGACACCAATGAATGAATCGACTGGGTTAGAGATTGCCAGGAAAGACGCTCGTAATCTGGCCAATAAATTTTTTACAGAAAAACGAGTCGAATGGGCGATTGATTCTTTTGCTCCTTTCAAATCACCAGGTAGGGATGGAATTTTTCCAGTACTACTTCAGAAAGGAAAAGAAACTTTGATACCCATTCTAACAGGCTTGTTTAGAGCAAGCTTAAGATTAAGTTATATTCCGATAACTTGGTGTCAAGTAAAGGTTATATTTATAAAAGGATAAATCTTCTTCTAAATCCTTCAGTCTAAATCAGTTTATCATCCATTATGCTAAAAATAATGGAGAAAATAATAGATCAGCATATAAAATCAACGTACTTGATTACAATTCCTTTGAGTAAATATCAGTTTGCATATCAAGCTGGTAAATCAACAGTAACAGCTCTTCACACATAACGGCGCCGGTGGTGTAGTGGTAAGCGTGATTACCTCTCACCCCAGCAGGCCTGGGTTCAATCCCAGTCGGCGACGCCGGGATGTTCTGAGGCATAACATCTCTGATCACGCCTTCCTTCGGATGGGAAGTAAAGCCGTTGGTCCCCGGTTCATGAGTTGATGGGTCGATAGGTAGAGTCCAGGTGTGGGAGCTGCCTTCCTGGCACGTCGGTAGCATTGGTGCTCAGCACGGAAAACAAGATCGACGGAAAAAACAAATCAAAGGAAAAAAAAGCTCTCCACACTAGAAAAATCTTTTGAATCAAAAGAAATGTCACTAGCAGCATTCATTGATATTGAAGGAGCATTTGATAATGCATCTTATAACTCCATGAAAAACAATATGTTGAAGCGTGGATTCGACAAAAGCATCGTTAAGTGGATTAATGAGATGCTTTCTAAAAGAGAAATCTCAGCAAATCTTGGAAGCTCATCCATAACAGTTAGAGCTGTAAAAGGGTGTCCTCAAGGAGGTGTGCTTTCACCTCTTTTATGGTCTTTAATTGTTGACGAACTTCTCAAAAACTTAGAAGCAAAGGGCTTCGAGATAATTGGCTTTGCTGATGACATAGTCATAATAGTACGAGGAAAATTTGATAATATCATTTCAAATAGAATGCAAACTGCTTTAAATTATGTTTCGTCGTGGTGCGCTAAAGAAGGGTTGAATATAAACCCTTCTAAGACCACTATTGTACCGTTCACACGGAAAAGGAAATTTTCTATAAATAACTTAAAATTGAAAGAAACCTCTTTAGAACTTTCACGAACAGTCAAGTATCTGGGAGTCATTCTTTACAGTAAACTTAACTGGAATTCACATATAGAGCATAAATGCTCTTTGGATAAGTAAAAAAACATTTGGTAGGAAATGGGGCCTAAAACCAAAAATGATCCACTGGATTTATTTGACGATTGTAAGACCCAGAATATCCTACGCATCATTAGTTAGTTTTTGGGAAAGTGGGGGACCAAACATCCGTCCAGGTTCAACTGTTTTTTATACAGACGGTTCAAGATTGAACAACCGTGTGGGAGCAGGGGTAACTGGTCCAGGGATTGATATCTCAATATCCATGGGTTACTGGCCAACCGTGTTCCAAGCAGAAATTCAAGCAATTCTTGAATGCTCTGTAATATGCTTGTGCAGGAATTATAAACATTCGAATATCTGCATTATGTCTGATAGTCAAGCAGCATTAAATGCTTTAAAATCAGCAACATGCAATTCCAAACTCGTATGGGAATGTGCAATGTCACTTCAGAAATTGGCCTGTCAAAACCAAGTAAACTTACATTGGGTTCCTGGCCACTGTGGAATTGAAGGGAATGAAAAAGCCGATACGTTAGCCAGGCTAGGATCATCACAGCAATTCATAGGACCAGAACCATTCCGTGGAGTTTCTACTTGTTCTCTTAAAATGGAGATCAAGAAATGGAAAAAAAATGAAAGTGGAGACCAATTGGAACAACACTTCCATTGCTAGGCAGTCGAAACGGTTCATAATTCCGAACATTTCAATGACTAGCAAAATTCTTGAATTATCAAAGAAAGATCTCAGTGTCTATACTGGTTTGATAACAGGACATTGTCCATGTAAATATCATTTGAAGCTAATAGGAAAACTTCAAGAGGATATGTGTCGATTCTGTGGTATAGAAAAGGAAGACTCTGAACACTAGACTGATGCAAATTTTGACATTTTCGCTCCACAGTGCTCAAACGGTTCCAAATCGGGTCCTGATTAGTCTCCCAAAATTTGAACTCATTCGATAAGAAACTGACTTGGCACAAACCATTTGAAGTTTATATGGAAATTACTATAGGGAAACCAAATATTTTGTGGAAAATGTCAAAATTTGCATCAGTCTACTGAACACCTGCTATGCTCTTGTGCAGCAATCTTCAATAAAAGGCGTATTTTTCTGGATAAGGGGCTGGCAGAACCCTTTGATATTTGGAATGCAGGTCCCAGTAAAGTAGTACATTTCATTCGAAATGTAATACCAGGCTGGGAAAATGCTTTTGGTCAGTCTATGTCGGTCGCTTCACAAAATAGTGATACGACATAACTGATAAAGCAATATAAAAACGGGGAATATCACAATAGATCAAAGTAATGGTCGCAGTGATGAATACACCCAACACGGAAAAAAGTAGACGGGTCTGTGCCTAGAGGCACGAACGGAAGCTTGCCGTAGGACCGCTAGTGGACGGAATAAATGTGAAGAGCATTTAGTACTTTTAATTGATCAATTATCTATTATCTCAACTCTTTCCGTTTTTGAATTGTAGGCGTACCAAATTTGTAGTAATCTTTTTCAAAGAGAAAGTTAATTAAGAGAATCAATCAAAATCACTTGCACCCCTGCTTCCAAGTTTGGTTACAAGATTACAACTCTGGAGAGCATTTGTGTGGTCGTTGGGGGCTTGTGGTTCTGAATATGGACAAACAAGCACAGATTAATTCTGTTCCAACTCTTTACTGATGTAAGCTTGATGGCCCTGAAAAGGGCCGTTTTATTGAAGAAGACATCCATGGCCACTTACGCTTGGCGTGTTTAGTGTAGGTGACAGCATCACGGACCTCATTTTCCAGGAACACCTTCAGCACACCTCGTAGATCAGACCGGAGATACGTTTGACACCTCCCCGGCGGATGGCGAAGAACTTTGCGATGACACTTGGCGCCTCTTTAACCAAGACCTTTTCCTCTTTTGCCACGACCAGTCAATTGTTGCTTGTTGGATGTAGAAGAGTGAACTAGCCACCGCCTTCCTACTGCTACTATTGTTGACCACCACGCCGTCCGAAGCGAAAATGAGCTAATGCCATTTTTTAGTTTAAATGATCTTTATTTTAGTTTAACTAGGACGATTACCATATAAATTTTTACTAAGTGATTTAATTGCTTTCTTCATCTTTAGGTATGGGCAAAATTCAAAATTTGTTTTACAGAATTAGTCCTAGACTTAGTACACGGTCGACCACCTTGGTGGGATTGGTTTGTTTTGTTTTTAGAATTTGAAGAGAAACTACTTAATACTACTATTTACAGCTTAAAACTAACCTACTCTACTATATACACTTAACCTACTATGTACAAATTGCTTATTAGAGCATGTTCAGAAAGATTGCATTTTTGAATAAATTTAGTTGTCATATCATCAATTTTGGAATCTACTTTGGGAATTTCTGCCTCTTGATGGAGGTCTGCTATTCTTGTGTCGAATGGACGATCTAGGATCATCCTCACTCAACACTCTATTCTGTGCAACCTGGATTTTGTTCCTGTGGGTCTGAGCGCACGATTCCCACACCGGGGCGGCATAGAAGATCGCGGGGGCTATGATCTGTTTGTAAACAGCCAGTTTGTTTTGCCTTGAGAGGCGGGATCTGCGGCAAATGAGCGGATACAAACACCTAACCAAGGCGGAGCACTTAACTAGGGTTTTCTCTATGTGCGAGCGGAACAGGAGCTTCTCATCGAACAACATCCCGAGATAAGTAACATCAGTGGACCACTCGACCCTTGTACCATCCATTATTACGGTACAGGAGGGAGACGGTTTAAGTTTTAATGATTGTCTGTGAAGGAACATGATCGCTTGGGTTTTCGAGGCGTTGATTTTGATTTTCCACGTGGTGGCATAATCAGTAAAGGTGTCAAGGCATCGTTGGAGCTTGTTCGTAATTTCACGAGGCATCCTACCCTTGACGGCTATCGCGGTGTCATCTGCAAACAGAAAGAACACGCAACCGTCTCCTAGAGGAGGGATGTCCGACGTGTAGATGCTGTAAAGCAGTGGTCCCAGCAGACTCCCTTGCGGAACACCGGCTGGGATCGGAAATTGTCCCGAAAGGGAACTATTCAACGACACCCTGAACGACCTTTGCTGGAGATAGTTACGGGTGATTTTCACAAGGTATGGTGGAAAGTTGGAGTTACAAAGCTTGTATATAAGTCCGTCGTGCCAGACATTGTCAAACGCCTTTTCGACGTCTAACAAGGCCATGGCTGTGGACTTGGATACAGCTTTGTTACTCCGGATGTTATTCATCACCCGCACTAGCTGATGATTGGTGGAATGCCCCTTACGGAACCCGAACTGTTCCGGAAGAAGAATGTCATGTTCCTCCACAAACTTGTTTAGTCGGCTGAGGATCAATTTTTCGAACAGCTTGCTCAGCGCTGAGAGCAGGCTAATCGGTCTGTAGCTTGACGGTAGTGAAGGGTCTTTCCCAGGTTGGCGGATCGGGATGATTTTTGCCACCTTCCAGATGCTTGGAAAGTAGTGCAGCTCCAAGCATCTGTTGAGGATGGCAGCCAGCAGCGAGTGCACCCTCGTGCTGAGATTTTTCAACTCTAGGTTGAATATTCCGTCAAACCCGGGAGCCTTCATGTTCGTACTGTGTTTCAGCGCTGAGCAAATTTGTTCCTCTGTAATCCGTTCTTCTGGAGGGACGGCACAAGGGGAGGCATCTAACGTCTGGACGCACTGCACAACCTGGTTCTCGAGTGGACTTGGGATTGTAGAGCCAAGCAAATGCGACTGGGCAATGTGCACCCCAATTGCATTGGCCTTCTCTTCGTTGGTGATAAGCCGTTCGTCATTGACTCTAAGTGGTGGAATGGGCTTGGGGTGAGACTTCAGCACCTTGGCAACCTTCCAGAATGGTCTGGAACGGTCGTCCAGGTTCTGAACGAGCCGCCCGAAACTCTCGTTCCGGATTGAGACCATTCTGGAAGCGATCTGCCGATTCAGATCGACCATTTCGTATTTACGCTGCAGATCCCCAGTCCGCTGAAACTGGCGTCTACGAACATTTCTGAGCCGAATCAAGAGTTTGGTGTGGGAATCAATTGCTTGAAACTTACCCCTCACAGGAACTCGTCGAACGCACTCTTCGTCAGCCACGGATATGGCTTGATGGAGACCCTCCAGGGCCCGGTCGATGTCCTCCACTGTGTCGAGCGGTGGGTTGTCGTCGATGTGGCGGTCGACCACGCGTCGAAACTGGACCCAGTTGACTCGATGGTAGTCCTTCCGCTGGCACGGTGCAGGGGCCACGTTGTAGCCCAGCTCGGTCAGCACCGGTTGGTGGTCCGAACTCAGGTCGTTGATGGCAACCGGCTTGGCTAATCTGGTGTTTGCCAAGAACAGGTCCAGCGTCGATGGGTTGCCCGTCGGTGATGTGAAGGTTGGTTCGTCCGGAAACCAGACGGAATAGAGACCATGCTGGGAATGGTCGAATAGCAGGCGGCCGTTCTGGTTCTGCTGGTAGTTCCGCCAGGCCTCGTGCCGGGCGTTCAGGTCCCCTCCGATTACAAAGCGGGCATTGGTGTGGGTTATGATGGCAAGGTCGTTCTTGAACTGCTGTGCTGTACCATTGCTAACGGTACATTGCCGGGGGCAGTAGACAACGATGAACCGGACGTTTCCGGTCGATGTTTCCACCTCAACGCCGACGGCCTCGATGATGGAAGTGCGGTAGTGGGGTAGGGTGCAGTACTTGATGCCTTTCTTGATGATGACCGCGACACCGCCCCCCCTGGAGCGGGTGCGATCAAGCCGGACAATGCTGTGGTCGGGCAGCCAGAAGCTGTCACCGGTCTTGAGGTGGGTCTCGGTGAGAAGGCCCACGTCGATGTCGTGCTTGCGGAGGAAGTCTGCAAGCTCAATGTTTTTCGCCCCTACGGAGCGAGCGTTCCAGTTGGCGATCTTTATGGGTTCACGGTCCATAATTAGCGACGAAGGAGATGATAGCTTGGAGCTGTTGTGTTCTTGTTGCGCAGGTGCGCTTGATGATGATGGCCTGGGCCAACAGTGTGACGATCTCATCCGTTGACAGCGGAGAATCGTCTGTAGCTTCACCGGTTGTACCGGCCAATCCCGGAGCAGGGGGATCCGTCGATGGCCCGGAGGCTTGACCGGGTACTGCAGCGGCAGCCAACTGGGCAGCAGCCAACTGTTGGTTGAGCGGGAGCGGCGGCAACACTGGAATTGGCCGTGATTGGACCGGTGATAACGGAGGAAAGTTCTGCGCGTTGTTTTCTGGAACCTTCTTGCGACCGGGCTGGCTGTTGGACGAGGCCTTCTTCCGGATCTCGGCGTATTCGGCCCGCTTCGGACAGGCCTTACTCGTGGCCTTGTGGGCGGCACCGCAGTTGGCGCATGTGGGAGTGGCTTCCTCGATGCTGTCGCAGTTGTCGATCTTGTGGTTTTTGCCGCATTTGATGCAGCGGCTGGCCATGCGGCAATTCCTGGTGCCGTGCCCGAACAATAGGCAGTTCGAGCACTGAGTGACGCCACGGTGGGTGGGTTTATACCGCTCCCACTTCACTACGATGTGGAACAGTGTGCGTGTCGTCTGGAGATCCTTCACGGTTGTGGAGTTCTTCTCCAGATGGACCAGGTAGAGCTGGTCACGATACTTGATGGCCTTGCTGCGGGTCATCTTGTGGATTTCGACCGGCTTGAGGCCGTTCGCCTTAATCTCGTCCATTAAGGTGGTGGTGTCCATGTCGTGGAGCCCGCGCAGCACCACTTTCAGCGGCTTGGTGGCCTCGATGTCGTGGGAGAAGTACTCCAGCTTCATTCTGTCCAAGAGGGCCTGAACTGCGTTGAAGTGATTTTCGGCCGGGACCATCAGTTTGTAGCCTTCCGTGCACCGTTGAATGGTGCAGCGAAGGCCCTGCTTAATGTAGAAATCCAGCTGCTCCCATAGCCCGGGAGGGAAGCCCTTCACATAGAAGGGTGGCAACTTAACTTTTTTCGGCACCGTCTCAGGGTCCGACTGCGGCTGCGCTCCGTTCTGCAGGGCGGAGAACGGATTGTTGCTCAGCAGCTTTTTTGCTGCTGATACGGTGGCGCTGCTGTCTTCAGGTCTGGGTCGTTTAGTTCCGGGAGGCCCCGGCTGCGGGTCCGCAACGCCTGTCGGGATGGGCAATGGGGTTTTCTTCTGCTTCTTCTGGGCTGGCTCGGTGGTCGCGCCGTCTCCTGGGAGAGTCTGTTTTCCCGGTAAACCGGCACTCGCGTTACCGCGCGATTTCTTACCCATGGCTGGGTCAGCGAGAGCGTCACTACACAACGCGGAGCTAATTCGACTTGCGAACGAACGAACGAAACTAGAGAGAATTCAAATCGACTGAACTGCTCAACAGTCTGGCAGCGAATGATGAGCTAATGCCATACAGCAGCGCTCTAAGATATAAATTTCAGATTAAAGCAGAATGATGTGCAACCAAATGGTATAAAAGCTACAAAGACTCCTCCCATTATGAGTAGTTTGCTATCAAGTAGCGACGCTGGCTCTTTTCCTGTGGAAAATCTAAAAAAATCTGCCAGAAAATGAGGAAATTGACGAAAATTTTATTCAGTCTCGGAGTAGTACCAATAGACTGAGTGAATCCAATCTTTACTTTTCTCAAATTCAGGAATTTTTCGCTGGAAAATCCTGGAAAAACCTGGGAGAACTGAGATAACTAAACTCAAATTTGGGTCGTTCTCATTCGCGGTGATATCACCTTGAAAGATATCGGCGCCGGTGGTTAGCATGATTACCTCTCACCCCAGCAGGCCTGGGTCTAATCTCAGTCGGCGCCACCGGCATGTGCTAAGGCATAACATCTCTGATCACGCCTTCCTTCGGGAAGTAAAGCCGTTGGTCCCCGGTTGAGTTGATGGGTCGATTGGTAGGGTCCAGGTGTGGGAGCTGCCTCCCTGGCGTCGGTAGCATTGG
Source organism: Ochlerotatus camptorhynchus (assembly GCF_037179485.1). Classification (NCBI taxonomy): domain Eukaryota; kingdom Metazoa; phylum Arthropoda; class Insecta; order Diptera; family Culicidae; genus Ochlerotatus; species Ochlerotatus camptorhynchus. Next base: position 1,754,157 of record NW_027040681.1, on the reverse strand, counting down.
AGCTCAGTACGGAAAACAAATCTCGCGTCACTTTTCAATAAGTCCTATCCAGTGGCGTTTCCTTAACCTCAATCTACCTGTGCACCAACTCTCAAAACATAAACAATTATCAAAATATTGCTTTCAATGGATAGATATCGAGTAAACTAGAAGATTAAGTGTATTTTTCAACCGATTCGAGTATGAATATGGCATTAAATGTGGTTTTGAAAGCCGGTGCATAGGTAAAAAGGAGTGTACCCCATTAGGCATAAATACGTTAGGCATACGGACGTTAGGCATACGGACGTTAGGCATACGGACGTTAGGCATAATGGACGTTAGGCATAAAGTCATTAGGCATAATGAACGTTAGGCATAATATACGTTAGGTATAATGGACGTTAGGCATAAAATACCTTGCTGCTGTGCAACTCTAGAAACCTGCTTAACCTGTAAACCTGTAAACAATGCTTAAATTAGGCTAAGCGTTTAATAAAAAATGATTCAAGTTAAACAAACATAGTTTATTTAATAAGCACAGTTTGGAACCCATTATTTATCATATCATAAGTGACGTACCTACATATTTACTTAGATCCATGATTAGTAGTGATAGTGGTTAAGTAATCTTACAATGAAAACTCAGCTTAGTTTTGAACTATATCTTGAAATCAATCGCATCTAGAAATAAAAAAAAATCACACATTTGTTGTAATATATTCTTACACACATATTGCAAAAGTCAAAGAAGAAAAGGTTTTCCTCAAAGAACAGCTCATGAAATAAAGAATGGTGAATTCTGAGATTTTTCATTCAATAACAAAAAAACAGCCAAGGTTGAATAAAATATGATGCCAAAGAACAGCTCATGAAATCAAGAATGGTTAATTCAGTGGTTTTTCATTCAATAACAAAAACACATACCTGCGTTTCCAGGATTTCCTGCCATACTTTTCGATACAACGATTCTGATTTTGTTGTCATCAGAATGAAAACTAGCAGAACCGTCTGCTGATGTGAGGGAGCGATACTTCCATGAACAGTGACGAGTTGCCGAAACAAACCAGGAACTGTGGCAAACTTACCATCTGTAACCCAATACTTTGCCTGTCCAAGACGTCGTTCATGTGTTCCAAAAATTAAGGCTCTTTCATTATTGTCACCGAAGTCAGCAATCAATAGACGGTCTCCATTATCATCCTTCTGGAATTCATCCGGTAGATTATGCCTAACGTCCTTTATGCCCAACGTCCATTATGCCTATCGTACATTATGCCTAACGTTCGTATGCTTAACGTCCGTATGCCTAACGACCGTATTGCTAACGTCGTGCACCCGGTAAAAAGTGAGGTTACGGGACGCCACTGGTCCTATCTACATTGATCGATTCTCTTCATCGACGCTCTCTTTCGTAAATAACTCGGCTTCACAAATGTTTCCTGCCGTCTTCGTCGAATTAGATGCTAGATTGTTGCTTCTTACATCGAAAATATCCGACCGTGGCGATTCAATGTTGATCAAGGTTGATGTTGATCAAAATAATTTGTACCCCTGCTTCCAGCTTGATTACATGAGCATTTTAAGTGGTCGTTGGTTCTGAATATGGACAAACAGGCAGATGAATTCTGTTCCTACTCTTTCTGTAATAAGCTTGGTGGCCCTAAAAAAAGAGCCGTTTTGTTGCCAAAGTTGGTGATGATTTAACCTTCGAAACCAAACAGAGTGCGCCTCTGTCACTTCAAAACGTAGATGACATCCATGGCCGCTTACGCTTGGCGTGCTTAGTGTAGGTGACAGCATCACGGATCTCATTTTTCAGGAACACCTTCAGGACACCTCGTAAATCAGACCAGAGATACGTCAGACACCGCTACGGCGAGCCAGACGACGGATGGTGGTTATCTTGAAGAATTTGCGTTTGGTTCTGAATATGGCGATAAGTGTGCAAAATATTACGCAATTCCATCCTCCCTATTCGCACGCGCCCGAAGATCGGAGGCGAATGCCACTTCGTCTTGTTTCGTCTACTTACTACTCTCTGACGACTGTGCTGGGGAAGCAGCATATGCATGTAGGTAATTGGTGGATTTGTTAGTTATTTCGACGCTTTTGGACAATGCTGGACATTTACCAGTTTTTCAATAGTTTCTTGTTGAAAATCAACATTCGGAAGCATTGTTATCGATACGTAGCCATATTTCTAAACGAGTGGTGATAAAATTATTGAAATTGGACCAGGGGCAGCTGAGTTATTAACGTTCAAAATCTTTCTTAATTTGTTACATGTTCCATTTTCGGTTTTCACAAAGTGTACCCCCATATAGAAATCAAAGACGTAGTCCTACGTCAAAAAAAAGTGGTACAGTTAAGCTGTGTACGAAACGATTCAGATAGAAAATGGGGGTGCATAACATATTTTGGGTGGAACTTTCCAGCCACAGAGAATCGACTGTATCTACGGGCATGCAAATAAAATTCCGGTCAAGGCTGAGGAGCACATGTAGCTGAAATCAATGGAAGCTATAAAAAGCCACTAAATTGTTGTGAATGGTGTGTGCTTCCAAAGTAAGCTATGGGAAAATGAATGGATTGAGAACTGATTGCGCGTAGACTTTGATCTGTCGAATAGAATAGATGATTGATTTACACAGACACACAGACGCTGTCGACAGCATTTCGAAATTGGACTTTCAAGATTTCCGATAAACAGTCGTGTCGAAATTGATGGACTTAATTGCAGTTAATGCAAGTTTGTTTAAAGCGGTCTACCACAATTTCCTTCCATTACATTGCCAAACAGCGTTGGATACTATCCAAAAATACACCATCCGTGGGAGAGTAGAGCGGTGGATGAAAATAAAATGACAGCGTGGAGCGATGCAAATGACAAACAGTTTCACAAACAGAGCATTTAATAGCGCAAATAAACATCCAACAGGCGAACGGTAATACTAATCAGGAAAAGTATAAACAAGACAAACGCTTGTTTAATGTACAATAAATTTCGCAACGGACGCGCGGCGAATGGTCGTATTCTTGCACCCACCACCACCGGTTGTGGCGTTTTCCGTCTCGGCCTGACCACATCGGCTGCCTGATGGACTCCCGGATCTCTCGGTGACTTTCGTCTATATGGCACTGTGCAGCACTCTGGCAGGCAGCTTAGAGCCGTCTCACGATTTGATAGTCCAAATGTCGTTTAATGGCGCTCTGCGATACAGTAATAATAACGTTAAAATAAATCTAGATGTGATTTCTATCTGTCACACCCTGCCTGTGTGCTGCTGCTACGAAGATACGAGAGTTCGTGCGATCTGCGAGCATAAATTGTGTGTTTATTGGCTTCGTAAAAGTGAGTTGTTTTACAAGCAGGAATAATTTCTCGATTGAAACCAACAAAGTTGTTGCTCGAGCGATTTGCTCGGAAAGCTTCACGGATGATAAAATATAACAACAAGTTTCGTTTTAACATGGCGACCAACATCAATTACCGGTGTGCAAACAGATTTTCTGTAGCAGCGCTCCTGGTGATCGGCTCCGGAATGTTTTAAAAAGTAGTAAATTTTGAAAGTGCTGATAGATTCAGCACGATTCGTGCCGATTTTAAGTTTTGCCAAAAAATAAAATCTAATTTGCTCAAATTGATCAAAATTCTGACAATGGCACCTGCAAAAATCGTTATCGCGAAATTGTCGAAACAAAAAATGTAAATTGCCGCGGAATAAGGAGATGACACTGCCACAAATGCAGATTTTCGCCACAACACGGACTCGGAGGAGTACAAGCAAGAGTGCTTGAAAAATCGCATTCTACCGTTTATTAGGACAGATTTGGCAAGTTGTCAGTACAGCTGGGAGGCATTTCAGGGGTACCGTGACTATGGAGTGGATTGTCTTGGAAAGAACATAACCTGGTGACGGTATTCAAGAAAGGGCAGCAATCTCGCCCTCTGGGTCTTTTTTAAGACCTGCTGAAGAATTAGTTGCATAGTGATCGAAGTAGGCCGCGCTGCTAAAATGACGTGTTTTTGTTTTGCTGCGTCGTTTTCGTTCTAGTGAAAATGTTATAAATTAAAAATTTCATTTTTCATTTGAAAGTACAGAAGTGATGTTGAAAAGTGCATTATGTGAAAATTTTCAAATTCCTATCCGTTGCATGTGGTGCCGACTGTTCTAACCTACGCGTAGCTACGCTCAGCTAAGTTTATTTACCTTTTCGTTCCTCTGTCCTCGATAGGAAATATCCATCTAATTCAAGACGATTATTTCAAAACATACTAAATACGTATCAATCAAGTATTGCACTACTGCTTGATTGAAAGTTTCAGTACATTATCAATGGTGTACATTTGCATCGATAATGTATTGTAGGGGGCTTAGCATGTGTGAAAATAGCTTCGTAATGCTTGCGTTCTTGAAATGGGCTATTGTAGCTGTGGTAGAACTATCACCTTCTAACTCCCGGGATCGAGCTTCTTTGAATTAATAAGAAATTATTGCAGGCAGATGTTATCCATAATACCAATCTCAGACAGTAGGAGTTAGGCCAAGGGCGAATCTTCATTCTAATATACGATTCCACATACTATTAATAACCTTTTACACATCAGAATGAATTGTGCATATGTTTAGGATCAACAAACATTTTCAGGCGCAAAGGAGCAACAGGATCGAGCTGATAACGTTTCTTAATTCCAAAACCTGAAGACTGTTTTGAATCATATGTTAAGGTAATGGGCAGCAACAACGAACAGCTAAACTACTTACAACTTCTATTTATTAAATGCTTGATTTAACGATTGCCAGCAACGCCGGCTGGGCGTATCCTATGGCTCTTTTGAAAATGTTCAGGGATTGAATTGCAATAACAGGGAGTCTGGTGCAAACGCGCAGGTCGGAAGAGAGGAATTTTTTCGCCCAATCATTGGAACAGAGAGCCTTCACTCTGCAACGAATGACAATGGCCTGAAGTTGATAAACTTCGCTGTTGCTCGTGATATGGCCATCAGTAGCAACCACTTTGCACGCAAGGATATCCGAGAGCACACCTGGAGACACCATAATGGCGAAACTTGCTCCCAGATCGACCACGTGTTGGTGGATGGTCGGCATTTCTTGGATGTCGTAGATGTCAGGACCTTCAGGGGTCCTAATATCGACTCGGATCACTACCTCGTTGTCGCGAAAATTCGAGCGCGTCTATCGACCGTTACGAGTTCGAGAAACCGGAGATCGATGCGTTTCAACATCCAGCGTTTTGACAGTAGATGGTGTTGCTGCAGAGTACCACCAGAAGCTGAATGAGCGGATAGCGGAAATCAACGTGAACGAGAATCTCAACAATCTGTGGGAAGTTGTCCACGGAGCGGTGAGCACAACAGCACGAGAGGTAATAGGTACAGCTCAGAGGCGCCCCCGGAACGGGTGGTTTGACGAGGAGTGCCAGCGAGTGACAGAGGAGAGGAACGTCGCCAGAAGCCGGATGTTGATGTCTGGTACCCGTCAGAACAGAGAGCGGTACAGGGTAGCAAGGTCAGCCGAGAAACGAACCCATCGCAGGAAAAAAAGGCAGTACGAGGAACGCGTTATTGCTGAGGCGCAAGAAAGTATGGAGCAGAATGATATGCGAAGGTTTTACGCAACTGTCAATGGCGTGAGGAGTAAGCCAGCGCCGTCTCCCGCCATGTGCTATGACCGTGAAGGTAATCTGCTGACAGATAAAACGATGGTGGCTGCCAGGTGGAAGGACCCTAGTAGCACGCTTGTTACAAATCAATTGTAGAAACTTATATACGACTTATTTCAGTCATAAACAAGTAGCTGTAACTTATTGTGATGAAAGTGTGCTACTCGGGGAGTACTTCGAGACGTTGCTGAACGGAGAGAACGAGAGAGCATCTACAAACAGAACACACGTCGACGACGATGGTCAAGCTGTGGAACCACCAACGCTAGAAGAGGTGAAAAAGGCGATACGAGAGCTGAAAAACAGTAAGGCTGCGGGAAATGACGAGCTCTCAGCCGAACTTCTCAAACACGGAAGTGAGCAGCTGCACCAGATGATCCACCGTATACTGCTCAAGATATGGGAGGAGGAAGAATTGCCCGCTAGTTGGTTGGATGGTCTCGTTTGTCCCCTCTACAAAAAGGGACACAGACTGGAGTGCGCCAATTACAGAGGAATCACGCTTCTGAATTCGGCGTACAAAATATTATCACGTGTTCTGTTCAACAGATTGAGACCGCTTGAGGAATCCTTCGTCGGCGAATACCAGGCTGGTTTTCGTAAGGGTCGATCAACGACGGATCAAATGTTTATCCTGTGTCGAACCCTTGAGAAGTTCCGGGAATACAACTTGCAGACTCATCATCTGTTCATAGATTTCAAGGCAGCGTACGATTCAGTAAAGAGAAACGAGCTATGGCAGATAATGCAAGAAAACGGTTTTCCGACAAAACTAATTAGGCTGATTCGTGCAACGCTGGATGGTTCGAAATCATGTGTACGGGTTGCAGACGATATTTCGGCCTCGTTCGTGACCTTAGATGGGTTGAAGCAGGGAGACGCTCTTTCGAACTTGCTATTCAACATCGCCCTCGAAGGAGCGATTAGGAGAGCTGGCGTGCAGAGGAACGGTACCATGATCACAAAGTCGCACATGCTCCTTGGTTTTGCGGACGACATCGACATCATCGGAATCGACCGTAGAGCAGTGGAAGAGGCGTTCGCGCCTTTTAAGAGGGAGACAGCGAGGATTGGTCTCACGATAAATTCTACCAAAACGAAGTACATGGTCGCCGGTAGAAAGCGTGGGAGCAATAGTGGTGTTGGTAGTGAAGTGGTGCTAGATGGCGAAAAATTTGAAGCTATGGACGAATTTGTTTATCTTGGTACTTTAGTGACGTGCGATAATGATGTTACCCGCGAGGTGAAAAGGCGTATTGCAGCCTCCAATAGGGCTTTCTACGGGTTGCGTAGCCAGCTGAAGTCCCGCAGCTTCGGTACGAAAACTAAATTCGCGCTGTACAAGACGTTGATTCTGCCGGTAGCCCTTTATGGCCACGAATCGTGGGCATTGAAAGAGGCCGATCCGAGAGCTTTCGGTGTCTTCGAGCGTAAAGTGCTGCGAACAATACTCGGCGGTAAACTGGAAAATGGCATCTGGCGGCGTCGCATGAATCACGAGTTGGACCAAGTATGTAACGGCATGGATATTGTGAAGCTCATAAAACACGGCAGGCTACAGTGGGCTGGGCATGTGGCACGATTCACCCTTGTATAACATATCAAAAACTTTTCAAACTATTATTTGAGATTTTTTATTCAATCTTGACAAAAGTGGAGGAGGGTGAGTGAGTCATCGTTACGTAATATTAGGGAGGGGGAGTCTTGTCAAGCGTTACTTATTGTTACACAGAGGGGGAAGGGGTCCAAAATCTGTTTTTTTTTGCAATACGTAGTTTGTGTACCGCGCCTTTGCCAAATTATTTGGCAGCTCCATTTTGGCACTTTGCAATCATCAGTCCCATTTCAGATGGAGTCGATTCACGCAACGCAAGGGAAACGATGCATTCTTCCTGTAGAGCACACTTTTCTCATTAAACTGTCTGGCACACAAGTTCCTCCGGTTTAGAACATCACGTCATAATTCCCCGATGGTGCTGTTCCTACTGCATGTGAAAACGTTTTCTCGAGTCTGCCGAAGACAGCTCATGCGGTAGCTGGAAGCTGTTGGGATAATTCCGTCATCGCTTCTGCCTGTATCAGGTGCATGTTGGCTGGAAAAAGGGTTAATCAGAGCCACATGTACAAAAATGGTTCGCAGTTGGAGGAAGACATTGGAAACAAAATTAACGAGGTGTTCTGGTTTTGTGATAATGGAGTGACGATGAGTTTACGATTTCGCAAAACTGGTGCTAAGAATGTTGGATTGTTGATCTACAAAGTGTGCCCGATGGTGACAGCAGAATGTCGTTAATTTTCCCCTTAACTTACCTTGTTGGAAAACTAAATGCACTCATTCCCTCTAATCCATTATTTGTCCCATCCGACAAGTAGCTGATCAATATTGCATTCCGTTAAATTGAAGTGAAAATTGTACAAACATTCAGAGCAACATGCAATTACTGCTGATGGCAGAAAACAATCTCGTCCGAGTGGCTCCTTCTCCTGCCGCTCGGATTGGTTTGCTACTTCGAAACGAAATAAATAGAATATCGGATAAGTGAAACGAGTAAACATTCAGCGGTGATCAGCTTCTTATCCCGTCAGAGCCCGTAAGATGCCCGTGAGCTCTTTAGTGTAGTATTCGTTCATACCTACATACCTTCCATGCTGGTCCATCGAGTCGTCGAGTGTAGGAAATAGACGGAAATATAAAACAAACTATGCAATTTAAATTCATCGTTAGCATCGGGATGGAGTCTGAAAATGGAAATCGATAAAACTCCCACACTGCCCGGCCCGACCCGGCCCGGTGTGAGTGCGCTTTCATCATTATCAACCGGAGTGAGATTGGATCCACGGATACGGTGAGGGTGGGAAAGGGGTATCGGAGCCGGCCCAGATGGGTACCGACTGCAACAACAACGGCAACGGGAACAACTTGGCCGGAGAGCAGATAAACATTCAATGTTTGAGTGGGGCGAAGTGAAGGAATACGTTGTTATCTGAACTTTTGTGCCCGAGTTATTTTTTTTTTTTCAGCATCGAAGAACGATGCATTTGCTTTGTATCGCAGTTTTTTAACTCTTTATTTGTTCCAAATTCAAATTAAATTACATTACATTTTAATCTAGGTGCTCCAGCTACTGCAGTGACTTACTAGCCTTAATTATTATGACATCTATCTGTTTTTTTTCCTTGATTTGTTTTTCGTCGATCTTGTCTTCCGTGCTGTTCGCCAATGCTACCGACGCACTGTGGGAAAAAAGCTACGTAAAAGGAGCAAAATTCATTATCTCTGATCAGCGCTGATTTAACCTTTGCAAATATAATCATTCTTATGGGAAAACGTCTCAGGAATCCAGTGGAAATAGTTTCGTCCTGTGCAAAATAGGGCAAGTTGGGGTTTTGGAACATTTTACTCAAATTTCTTAAAATTGTCTATAAATGACTTAAAAAATGCCTCATTGTGGTTAATATATGTTCTGAAATATTGTCACTCTTGTAGGAAAACGTCTGGAGAATCTACTAAAAATGGGTTCATACATCACCAGTCTGTGCAAACTTTGCATTTTAGTCAATTTTACCCCTATTACCTTATTTTAGATATTTTTTTTAAAGACTGTTGTCAGTGATTAGAAAACCTATCCAATGATAGTCCTTCTTGAAGGAAAACACCTTAGGGATCCAAAAAATTACGTTTTAGATTACATCGAAAGGAAATAATACCGATTTTAACAGCTTTTGTAAACAATTACTTCTTTAGATGATTTCTAGGAATTCAAGGCACGCCCACGCAAACCAACCCCGCAAATCCAGCCACTGCCGGCCAGTGTAAGTTAGAAGGAATACTCACACACACATGGTGATAGCCGCAACACGCAAACTGAAGCTCGCGTTCGCCGCCGGACCTGACGGCATTCCGTCATCAGTTCTAAAACGTTGTGTAGCCAATCTCTGCCTTTCACTTGCGAGGCTATTCAATCTCTCGGCACAGCAATGTGAGTTACCCTGCAGCTGGAAGCTTTCTTATATGTTCCTACCCAAGTAACAATTTTGGTTTTATAAGGGTTCTGAAGACCATGCTTTAGCCTTGAAGAATACTTTTCATCACTTAGAATACTTGCAATCAACGTTGCCAGGTTGCCAGATTTATCTGGCACAGCCAGAGAAATTTAAGCTCTGCCAAACAGATTTTTTTAGAAATCTGGCAGCTTCCTATGTTAATTTGCTGTGCCAGAATTTTTATTCCGGGTTTTGCCAGATTTTATTCAAAATAAGCCTGGCATCTCTGCTTGCAATGTTACTTGGGAAGTCTACAAAAAAGAAGATAAACGGAATGTCGCAAATTATCGTGGAATCACCTCCCTGTGTGCTTGCTAAAAACTGTCCGAGATTATCATGAATGCTGCTCTGTTCGCGTGCTGCATAAATTATATCGATACAGAACAACACGGCTTTTACCCGAAGCGCTCCGTGTCCACGAACCTGGCGCAGTTTATATATCTAAAAGCAGTAAGTGCAGTATGGATCTAAAAGCCGCATTTGACACGGTGGACCATAATATCTTGCTTGTCAAGTTGGAGATACTTGGCGTCTCGTCAACGGCTGTAGATTGGTTCAGATCTTACCTCGTGAATCGCTATGTACGGGTTAAGATTGGCGCGTTGGAATCGGATGTTTTCTCAAACAACTCGGGAGCTCCGCAAGGACCACGCCCTTTTCAAATGTTGATATGAACAAAGTCAATTTGATGTCAGAGATATTAACATTTGATAGGGTAGAGAACTACTTCGGCCCAAGCGCTCATTTTGAGCCTATCGAGCAGAAAACATCAAATAGATCCATGATTTCGGCGTTAAGAGGTAAATTATGCTTTTGGTACGATACTTTAGTTAAAATTCTATCGAACGAAGTCAATAAGAACGCGTGATATGAATGTTAGCACCCAATATTCTCAAAAACAAATGAAGCCCTCCGACCGAATCAATTTTTAACTTCATCCGATAGGCCGAAGTGAATTCATTGGCGTTTCAATGCGTTAGGCCGAGTTTAAAATCGGTAGGCCAAGTTTGGCGTCAAGAATCAGTGTTAGGCTTTTAAAAATATCGCAACAATTTGTTTTCCATCAGTAATAATAACCTTCCGTTTGATGCTAAACTACGCTAGATTAAGAAAGACCAAGTGTGGGTTGTGTTGATTAGGCCGGAAATAGGGAAGTTAGCCCTATCGATATGTTCTGTGCTGCAAAAATCTTCTGGTGATAATTTTTCTGCGGCTTACTCGAGGTTAGGGACTACAATTTTAAAACAGGTTGGACGTGGATTTGGGACAAGGTACTTGGAGGTGAATTGTTGTTTTAATCTCCGTCGATGAATGAACGTGAAGAAGCACTGCAGTGGCGGGCAAGTTCTCTGAATCTAGTTGTTTTCTTCTTGATTTGTTTTCCGTCGATCTTGTTTTCCGTGCTGAGCACCAATGCTACCGACGCCAGGGAGGCAGCTTCCCCACCTGGACCGTACCTTTCGACCCATCAACTCATGATCCGGGGACCAATGGCTTTACTTCCCGGAAGGTGTGATCAGAAATGTTATGCCTCAGAACCCAGATTGAACCCAGGCCTGCTGGGGTGAGAGGTAATTACGCTTACCACTACACCATCGGCGCCACCATGCACTGAATCTCGAATAGTGAATGGATGATTGATGGGACAACTGAAACGAAACACAAAATTTGCGCTATCCTTGGAGAACGATGAGAGGACTGACACATTAATTGAAATACTACTAAAGACTCCTTAATTCTCAAATCGACCCTTTTCAGAAAATTGTAAATCAACTTGATATATTCGAAATTGCGCTAGCTAGAACGTCTCTAACGGATGTAGCAGGTTGTTTTCCTCGAGCCCTACGTGATTTACACAATTCAGATCTGGCAACACAGTATAAGGTACAAGCCCAAACAACAACAACATCAATAACAGTGTGGCAAGCACAATAATACTCTATACCCAGGGCAGTCGAAATAAATCCAAACCCGAAAGATTTCCGCGACCGAATCAGGAGTCGTGCCCACGGCCGCCGGCTTAGTAATTCCGTGCATTTTTTTTTAAATTTTGGTTTGTTTTCCGTCGATCTTGTTTTTCGTGCTGAGCACCAATGCTACCGACGCCAAGGAGGCAGCTCCCACACCTGGACCCTACCTATCGACCCATTAACTCATGAACCGGGGACCAACGGCTTTACTTCCCTTCCGAAGGAAGGCGTGATCAGAGATGTTTTGCCTCAGAACATCCCGGCGACGCCGACTGGGATTGAACCCAGTCCTGCTGGGGTGAGAGGTAATCACGCTTACGACTACACCACCGGCGCCGCTAATTCCGTACATTTGCTGACTAGACTTTCTGAGCCTTGGTTAGCGCGGTATTTCATCAATATAAACCGCTCTCATACACCCAACTGGGAAATATTACAAAATTTCATGACAAGTATGCAGAATTTACAACGTTTCGCGGCATGAACAAATGCTGTAATGTGGTTGCCGGAAGCTTTTTAAAATAATTTTGCAATTGTTATGTTGGCTTTTATTTCGATCAAAATTTGTTTCTTCAAATGCATTGCGTCTAGAAAATCAACTCGTGAAGGTTTTATACAAAAATTTACATTCTGGAAAAACTTGCTTGTATGCTGCAACATATGCAGAGGATGTAATAAATCCAACCTTACATATGATGGTAGAGAAATTGTTGTTGCCATACACATTTCAATCCATTTGCGTGACCTCTAAACCTTCACTAATTTTTACCATTTTTGCACAGGCTCATATTTTTTAGTTTGGTTCAGTGGTTGGCCTATTAGATGGCAAAAAATTTTTTTTTTTCAAAAGATGCACCCTACTGCTCGTCTTAATTGTACTGCAACTAACACTGCAGCTAAAAAGGCAAAAAACTACGCTCCATCGCTCCCATTCTATTCTGTTCGATACTCTTTTTAGACACTAGAAGAAGCGTGCCTAATCTTTAGAAACAACTGAATCGAAATCTTGCTTCGAACACAGCCCCGTCCGCCACCCACACATATACTTTCAGCAAGCAACGGATCCGCTTTTTACGTTACTCGCGCCCAGCATCTCACACTGCACAGCTGGTCGGTGCAGTGCAACGTTGTTCGTCTCCACTTTATTGGAAGATACATATTTTATATTATAAATTCCTGATAATTGAATTGAATTGAATGGGTCTCGGGAACAAGCACATCGGAGCGAGTGAATTGCGCGGTGGAATCTATATCTAATTTACGCCCGATGATGATGCTGATGATGATCAGGGTTGAATGTGCGTTTTCAATGAATACTTGTGTGCAAAAGCTTTCATGTGCCCGTGCACTTTACTGAATGAGTTAGCCATTGAGTGCATTGAAAAATGGGCTAATGAGCAGTAATTCACATTGCTCGAGCTGTATGTTGATTAAACTCGGTTGATGAAAAACATTATGCTTTATGATGGTTCTTGTGATTCACAATGACCGTTATTGAGCACGAGATCGCCATGGGCTTTTGTGTAACGTTCTCGAATGAAAACAGAATGAATCGTAGGTACCTGAAGAGCTTTCATATTGGCTTGGCTTGTTCACTGCTCAGTGGTTTTGGTTGAATGATTTTGCGTTATAATTGAAGATGAATCAGTTGATTGGATGCATTACACCGGTGAGTCGAGTGCTATCTAAATAGTGCAATGGGAGTGTTGAAAATAATTACCAGAAACACATTTTTACTGCGTACAATGTGATCCCCTCAGTTGTATAACAGTCATGCCAATACTTTCCTATTTTAGTGTGTTCCTGTTATGCCACAAATAGGGGTTTTCATTAAAAATCAAAAATAAAAAGCCTTAAATATACAAATGTGGATGAAAGTTAGTGTGATTGATATGTAATGTAAGCTATGTTAATTAGATATATTTTGCTTAGCATCCAGGAGATCTCGAACTCCATTACCGACACAGTTACCGAAATTCCCAGATTCCGGTCAGTTCACATCGTGATCTCGCCGTGCGGTTCTATTTGATTTTTGCTCAAGGAAGAGTAACGGCTACCTAAAGCAACAACAAATTTAAACAACACTTCACAGCGTTAAATATTACCTGAACATGTTCTACCATGTTCGATTCTTATTAATCTCTTGATCAACCTTCTGATGAAATGTATTTGGGCAATCAATTTGGTATGCTCACAGGTGATGAGAATGATCCATCATCCAGGCAAAATCCCATTAAACATTCCCGGCCTAGTTCCAAGACGAAAAAGGTCCCCCCCTATTGTGATAACCATTTCCGATTTCCATGTTCCATGCACGGAATTTTTGAACTTCGTTAAATTCAAATGTTCAATTCAAATTGGCCGTCGGGATGAATGCCGTGCATTGGCTGAGACCTTGGATGGATTCAAACGGCTTCTTACTAATAATCAACACAAATGTTTCACTTGAAAATAATGTTTCAAAATTAGACACGAGCTCCAAACCATTTTAAATGCTCTCACAAATTTTGGAATAAAAAAACAAAATGGTGAGGTTGTGCACAATTGTGCTTAAGCCATGACTGCATAGTTGACGTAGATAACATTGAGATGTTTAGTGAACTTCTCGTGCATTTTTCTTGATATTGATTAAAAATACAGTAAAAGTAGCTCATTTCTTGAATTTACTCCATTTACTCTCCTTGACACGTCAATTTCCTCACCCTTATTAGTTTTTGTTCTGAATGTTTCTGGACTTTCCGTTAGGGATATTTCCTCATATGAAACACTTGTCTGTAATCCTCCGTTATAAAATATATTTCACGTGCACATTTCAATGCCCATCCCATCTCCGTTGAACATTTGATATGGATAACACGTTTAACCAAACGCTTGATCGCAGTGGGATACCTCCCATGGGAAATTGTTCACAAGCATGTATTGCACATCCCAGCCCAAGTAACATTGAAAGTTTAATTGAGGTTTTAAAGCAAGTGTTTCTACAAGTCTGGATCATGGTACACAGTACCCTCATAAAACCCAAATTGTTACTTGGGAGCCCGCTAATTTGGATTGATTTTGTTATATAAAGCTAACATACGACTAATACAGGGCTTTGGCGCATTATTAGTAGGATTATTACTAAGCAGGGTTGTTGGTTACTTGGGATTGCCCCCTCACTTTCTTTCTATCAGCATAATCAAAAAGTAAGAGGTTATATCCAAGACACGACCGTAGATTTGACGTAGGATAACGAAAGGCAGTTTTGATGTCACAGCAAAAGTATAGTAAGGGAAATGGCTCAAATGTTGGCCTATGGATCAAAGATTGGACCCATCGCTAAAAATCTGCTATTTATCAATTTTATCTAGATAAACGCGTCATTGGGATGGTACTAATGGATGTTTTTGGTCGCAATTGAAAATTTAGTCGATTGTTGAATTTATGTATGGGCTCAAATTAGGGGCAGTTAGGCCGACATTACATACATTTCCCCTATATATTAAATTGATTTCTTAACTCGTTATCAGTGAAAAAGTTCGATAGGTTGAAATTTGGAAGCAATGTCGATGTCCATGTAGTACAAGCCAATCCTGGACGATATGTATTGAATACAAGCTCTTACTCTTAAGTTAACTCTTTTATCATTCATTTGTGGTCCTGAAAAGGACCGATGGGTTGGAAGCTTGGAAGGCAGTTTAGAACAATGCTGTGGAAATTTGTCTTCGATATTCTTGGAGATGATAGCGGTGCGGAAATGAAATATGTATTAGGGAAAACACATCAATCACAGAATCTGAGCCTACCGGACGCTACCTACGTTTATGCTTTTCGAGGCAAATTTCAAGTCTCTTCTAGTAAGAGAATGCGGTAAGATTTTTTTTTTGCGTAATTCTCTTAAAAGGAGGGGCTTAAAATTTGCATAAAAAAGGCATAATGATAGATACCGTCTGGCATGTTCAGTTCTTGGTATCAATATCCGGCAATTGTGTTGGGGAAACCACTTTTCCCATCACGGAAACGCCTCGTTTTCTGATGACAAAATTACACATTTTCGTGCAAAAAACGCACAGAACTTTTGTTTTATTCAATAGATAATAAAAAAAAGCAAAAATTGATTGGAGGAATTTCTTGCGAAATTTTTTTCCAATTGCGAGATATTCACGATCAATCATATAAATTTGAGAAGAATTTCCTATCGATTTGCGTATTCAGAATTAAAATCCATCGTATCTGGATCAAAATCAGGCCACTTTCATGCCACGACCGACTTTCGATTCTGAAATTGCACAGCCAATGTTGCCTTAAAAATATATGGTATATTAGATTCAAACATATGGGAACTGACATCCGATTGATAACCTTGACAAATGTCAAAAAAAAAAAATACTCTTTATCAAATTTATAGGGGTCCTAAAAGGACTCTTTTGTCGTAATGGATGGGTAATTCTGAGCTATTAGGGTGTTCAACACGGATGAGGCTGGCGTGCTGAATGTTGTTTGGAACGAGGGTGACGCGCTTGGCATAGATGGCCCACAGCGATTCACGAAGATGGATCCCGATCAGTAGCGGTGAGACTTCTTCCTCCTTCTTCGGTGAATCTCATGTGTGCTGCAGCTCGCTGCTTGCGTGCAGCTTTCCGGTGTGTACAATATTCAACGCTACGCGCCGAAAGCACTGCTGCTGCTGCTGCTGCTGCTACTGACGACCGACCGGACAGCACCACACACGGGTATTGAATAAGCACTGTTAGGGGAGACAGGATCGAATTCCATTTTGAAATCTGTGTTAGGGAATGCACTGTTTGCAGGCAATTGGTGATAATTTTGATCACTATTGCAACAGTTGGACATTTGTGTAACTTTTAAAAATGACCTATTGAAAATTAATAAAGTGTTCTATTAAGCAGATTCTTAGCCAAATTTCTAATCGATTGGATTGTTTAGAATTAAAATCCACCCGGTATTGACAGAGTTATATGTTGTCAAAACCTGACCACTTTTCGTAATGCTGTCCTTTTGGTTTTTTGAAATTGCACCCTCAATATGTTTTCAAAAGATGTAATCCTACGTCAAAATGTGATATTCAGAGTTGTGCTTTCACAAAATTAGAAAGTTTGGTACATGTTCAATATTTAGTGTTAATTTTCTACTTCAAGCAATCAAAAATTCATCCACCCAAGCAGGATCATAATTCTAAATGTTCATTCTTCAGCACATAATGAGGAACTAGAACTACAAGTGTTCAGAAATATATCTTTTAACTTTTAGCCATATTTGCATTTACACTAAGACGCTTCAACCCATTTGGGGTCGTCCATTAATTATGTCACACATTTAGGGGGGAGGGGGTTTCTTGAAAACTGTGACGAGCCATACAAAACAAAATTAAGGTTCATACAAAAAATGTGACAGGGAGGGGGGGTTGAAAATGGGCCAAATTTGCGTGACATAATTAATGGACCATTCCTTTTCGGATATTAATATTTTTTGTAGTACCGAACTAAACACAACACCACATAGAAACCCGCTAATCCACTTGATGCTTGAATTTTGTAACAAACAACAATGTAAAGTTCCGCTTAAAGATGTAAATGAATCCCAAAATCATCAAAATTCAGTTCGCCATGCAGAATCACACCAATGCTAGCGTGTAAATTCATCGGATTCTGACAGTTCTTATAGTAATGCATCTGTAAGTCGTTTCCAACATCCTAAGTCCCTTCTTTTTATATATTCTGCACAAAAACTACTTTATAAGCCCCGCCCCTGACATGATTTCCCGTCTTTTTTTTATGAATGGGGCGTGACAGAAAGTTTCTTTTACGCAGAATATGTAAAAAAGTATGGACTTCAGATGTTAATCAAGAGGTAGCTGGTGAGAGGTACAGCATACATGACATGCAAATTTTCTCTCAACTTAATTGTTTGGCTCTTTTGGCGGGAAACAAAATTAACGTCAATTGTTTTTAGGTTGTCGTTATAGGAGGTTGGGTGGGTTTGTTATATAAAAATAACATTTGTTGCGTTTCATATTATTTTAACGGGACCGAACACAATTTCAATAGCTCTTTCTGTAAAATATGTGTGGTCCTGAAAGGGATCAATTATTCGATCTCCATAAATTCCACATCCTCTGCACCCCTGTCATCAAGGTGATCACGCTGACTGCTGCTATTTTACCTCACCGTCCGTCCGATGCGAAAATGAGACTGACTGCAATAATGTTCAGCAGAGGCAGAGTGAAAAATTCCACCTTTTGCTAATTTGCTCCTGCTTCTGCTTGCCACGCCGTCCGAAGCTTTAATGAGCGGAGGACTTTTTTTTTTACTTTAAATTATCTTTATTTCTTGTGTTTGTGTGGTTTACATTATGCATTTTCAAGTGACACAGATGCGTCTTTTCAACTTTAGTACATTTGAGATTTTAATTATTATTTAAAGTTCCTAGTCCTAGTCCACATGATTCCCACACCGGAGCTGCGTAGAGGATCGCAGGTGCTATGACCTAATGAGCGACCTAATTAACGAAAGGAAATTTTACGCGATAGTTAAAATTCAGATTTTTTTTCTGTGTACTCATCAACTCTTAAGAGGAAGTTTTCCCGATTGTGCGATATCCATTTAAATATAGCATTAAACCAAATGCAGTTGAGCTGAACGATTCAATGAATTAAATGAATCACTACAAAGACAGCCAGTTTTATTTAACTGCAACGAAACTTCACAAATAACTCTTCAGAAGATCTCTTTCGAATGATAAATTTAATTTAAAATTATTTCCCTTCCTGTTGTCAGACACTAAAATAAATTTGAGAATCTCTCAGGATTTCCCTAAAAATTTTGTTATTAGCAGCCCAGAAATGTTGCAGTCCAAACAAAAATCGTGGAATTTATCCTAAGATTTACTTCGAACGATTAACATTTAAAAGTTCTTCCATAAATTGACTAAAAATTCTTGTCATAATTCTATTTAAAATTTGATGAATTCAATTCTCTAAGTCTTGAAATTCTGCTCCGAATTTTCCATATTCTTCTCAGATTTCCCTTGCAATTATCTTCGGAATTCCCTAATGAATCTTCTTAAAAATTCACACATTCGATTCTCCTTGGAAGTTCCTTGGAATTCTCTATATAATTGACATGAAATTACTAATGACAAGTAAAATTAAAGATGCATTTCTATCATTTTTCATGATTCTTTCTAGTACCGGCTGGGTATGTGCAGACTAGACTAGAAATTATTTTTAGAATTTCCTTGGAAGTTGTCCTAGAATTAATGTGGAACTATTATCAGAATTCAACATCCCCAGAATTTAATTGGAAACATCATCAGAACTCTGTAGAAATTCTCATCGAAACTTATTTGGAAAATATAATCTAAATGGATCAGGAATCCTTTTAACTATCGTCATGGAATTTTCTTCAGAACAAACAATAAATTCAACTCTGATCGCTCTTAAAATTATTATCAACTTAACTTGTAGCTTATTATTAACTTAACCTTGAGCTCTTCTTGCAAAAACCATGGAGCTCTTCGTACAATTGACTTGGAGTTCTAATCAAAACTATCTCATAGTTCTTTTCAAAATTCCTCAAAATTTACTTTTAATACTTTTGGATCTCTTAATACACTCCCGATCATAAGTTTGAGGTCACCCCCAAAAACATTCAAATGTATTAATTGAACCTTACTTTGCTCGTGAATGGCTTGGTGACCTGAATAAATTCAGTAAATTGTTCCTCCAGTAAGCGTCATTGCTTTTAGCCCCAAAAGGCCTGGGTTTATTCCCAGTCGACGTCACTGGGATTTTCTGCGGCCAAACATCTCTTATAACACCTTCCTTTGGAAGGAAAGTAAAGCCGTTGGTCTCCGGTTCATGAGTTGATAGGTAGATAAGTAGGGTCCAGGTGTGGAAGGCGTGATTAGAGATGTTATGCCTCAGAAAATCCCGGTGGCACCGACTGGGATTGAACCCAGGCCTGCTGGGGTGAGAGGTAATCACGCTTACCACTACACCACTGGCACCGCTAATACACGTGTATCATCATCGGTGTAACCTTTCCATTTCCAATTCCATTTCCAATTCCATTTCCAATTCCATTTCCAATTCCATTTCCAATTCCATTTCCAATTCCATTTCCAATTCCATTTCCAATTCCATTTCCATTTCCATTTCCAATTATATTTCCAATTCCATTTCCAATTCCATTTCCAATTCCATTTCCAATTCCATTTCCAATTCCATTTCCAATTCCATTTCCAATTCCATTTCCAATTCCATTTCCAATTCCATTTCCAATTCCATTACCAATTCCATTTCCAATTCCATTACCAATTCCATTTCCAATTCCATTTCCAATTCCATTTCCAATTCCATTTCCAATTCCATTTCCAATTCCATTTCCAATTCCATTTCCAATTCCATTTCCAATTCCATTTCCAATTCCATTTCCAATTCCATTTCCAATTCCATTTCCAATTCCATTTCCAATTCCATTTCCAATTCCATTTCCAATTCCATTTCCAATTCCATTTCCAATTCCATTTCCAATTCCATTTCCAATTCCATTTCCAATTCCATTTCCAATTCCATTTCCAATTCCATTTCCAATTCCATATCCAATTCCATTTCCAATTCCATTTCCAATTCCATTTCCAATTCCATTTCCAATTCCATTTCCAATTCCATTTCCAATTCCATTTCCAATTCCATTTCCAATTCCATTTCCAATTCCATTTCCAATTCCATTTCCAATTCCATTTCCAATTCCATTTCCAATTCCATTTCCAATTCCATTTCCAATTCCATTTCCAATTCCATTTCCAATTCCATTTCCAATTCCATTTCCAATTCCATTTCCAATTCCATTTCCAATTCCATTTCCAATTCCATTTCCAATTCCATTTCCAATTCCATTTCCAATTCCATTTCCAATTCCATTTCCAATTCCATTTCCAATTCCATTTCCAATTCCATTTCTAATTCCATTTCCAATTCCATTTCCAATTCCATTTCCAATTCCATTTCCAATTCCATTTCCAATTCCATTTCCAATTCCATTTCCAATTCCATTTCCAATTCCATTTCCAATTCCATTTCCAATTCCATTTCCAATTCCATTTCCAATTCCATTTCCAATTCCATTTCCAATTCCATTTCCAATTCCATTTCCAATTCCATTTCCAATTCCATTTCCAATTCCATTTTCATTCCAGACCATCGTTTCAGTCTTCCTTCTTACCATAGCCCTTTTGCACAAGCCCTGTTCCCCTTTTGTTTGGCTGCCAAATTTCATTTCCGCTTGAAATCCTTCAGGGAAATTGCAGTTCCACCTTTTTTATTCAGTATGTGGTTCACAATTGACCAGTATTGCTCAATTGGCCTTAGTTCCGGAGGATTGGCCGGATTAATCTCCTTGGGAACCACTGTGACGCCATTTTGGCTTGGTAAAAATTGAGTAGTGGCAGCTTGCCAAGTCCAGCCAGAATAGGCAATCCACCTGCTGCTCCAGAAAAGGCCGTAGCCTCTTCCGTAGGCACGCCACTTGGTAAATTTGCTGGTTCATGGTCCCAGAAGTAACGAAAGATTCGCTTTTCAGTCACAACTGCAGATTGCTTGCCAGACTTGGGGGATTTCGACTTCTTTTTGATGTTACATTCTTCCGGGACACTCCTTCGGTCTCCCAGGAATTTGATAGAAAATTACTAGGAGCGGATAGACCGGGACTTTTGTTGCGAGAGGGCAGGATCGAATCGTGACGTGCTTGCTCCGGTGAAGGCGTGATGTAAACAAATGAACTTATCCTGAAAACCAATGCCTAATGTGATTCTAAACACTCTTAGCTTGATTCACTGACATTTTGAAAAATTATACTAAAAAAATACCTTAATGGCAGCGTTTTTAATGTGTCTAGATTTTTTCGTGTTCAACCTTCATTTCTTTCCATTGCTGACATAGCGTTATCATTTTGCTCGTTGATCGCTTGAAATTTTGCCATTTTGAGATATTTTTGATTCCTTCGTCATGATTTTGAAAAATGTTGTTACGTTGGTGAACTTTTAGTACACAACATATGAAAATTATATTGAGCCATTTACCTACGAAGAAATTTCCACTCAATACCTATCAAGTTTTAGGTCTCGTTTTTAGCATTTCAGGTTTGTTTTATGAATGTTGTATTATGAAGTTTCTGTTTTGGAGAATCTGAAATTTCTGGTAAAATCAACAGAATACATACAAATTCAGCAAAATTTTGAAAAGTTCAAGAAACTTTCTTGTTTTGTTTTTCGTCGATCTTGTTTTCCGTGCTGAGCACCAATGCTACCGACGCCAGGGAGGCAGCTCCCACACCTGGACCCTACCTACATTACAGAGAAGTAATGCCTCAGAAAAACCCGATGGCACCGATTGGGATTGAACCCAGGCCTGCTGGGGTGAGAGGTAATCACGTTTACCACTACACCACCGGCACAGCTTCCAAGAAACTTCGTTCAGAGAAATTTAGTAGCCTAGATCTTAAACTTCTTTGGCGAAGTTCTGTTCCTGATATTTTACATTATTTCCCTTGAAACCATTTTAGGATTTCTTTTAAATTTTCTTCCGCAGAGTTTTTTTTTTATTGTAAGTGCTCTAGAATAGAGATTTTAAAGCATTGTTTTTCAAAGACCATTTTATTTTCTAAATAAAGCCTTTGGTACCCAGTCCATGAGGTGATGAGTTGATAGATATGGTCCAGGTGTGGAAGATGTATCCCTGGCGTCGGTAGCATTGATACTCAGTACGAAAAACAAAATCGACGGAAAAGAAAGCAAAGAAAATAAATGAGCATTTTTAATTCACAATTTATTGGCAGACCATTGTAAGCTTCTGTAATTTCTTCTTCTTCTTCGCATTTCAAGCTTATTGCATATCGCATATTAGCTTATTGCGTGCTCTCAACTTAGTGTTCTAGATGCACTTCCACAGTTATTAATTGAGAGCTTTCGATGCCTGTACCATTTTTGCATTGGTATAATTGTGTGGCAAGTCCAATCATACTTCTATGCCCAGGGAAGTCGAGAAATTTTCCAACCCGAAAAATTCCTAGACCGGACCGGGAATTGAACCCAGCCACCTCCAGCATGGTCTTGCTTTGTAGCTGCGCCTTTACCGACTGAGCTAAGGGAGGGCCCGTAAACTTCTGTAAAATGGTAAGAATTTAGCAATATTTTTTAAATATCCCATAATTAATAGAATTTTTATCATGTAGTGGCATTTTGATAATTATTAAGGATTCATACTGAACTACGATTTTTTTGTATTAATGGTTCTGGAAAACAGGAAAGGGTTTGAATTCCAAGCTTTAATCAGGGACTTGCTTAGCTCAAGCGGTAAAGGCACAGCTTCAAAGCAAGACTTTTTTGAAGGTGGCTGGGTTTGAATTCCGGTTAGGTGTAGGCATTTTTCGGGTCGGAAAATTTCTCGACTTCCCTGGGCATAATAGCGTATGATTGTACTTGCCACACAATCATATGTACTAACGCAGAAATAGTACAGGCATCGAAAACTCTCAAATATTAACTGTGGAAGTTCATCTAGAACACTAAGTTGAGAGCGCGCAATAAGTTAAAAATATGCGATAAGACATAAGCTTGATATGCGAGGACGAAGAAGGTTATTTTGTTTTTTTTTTGCAATCTTCCTCACTTTGAATTGAACATTCTCTAACATCCTGGGGCCTGCTCTTAATACAGCGAATGTCGTAGATGATATGAGTCGAGATGAAGACACGTGGAGTCAGGCATGTCTAAACGCAACACTACACTGCGTACTGCCTCTTTTACACACCACCAAGAGCATTGAGTTGTACGATCCGTACCAGTGCTCGATAGAAAACACCAAACGCAGCGAACAAGGCACCGGTACCGGTGCCCGTGCATAATTGTTTGCACCGGTGTATGGATCTTCAGCAAGCACCAAAGTCGAGTGTTTCTGACTTCGGCAAACACCGCAGCCGAGTGTTTTCGATTTCCGAAAACACGATTGCTGCTCGCAGGAATGTTCTTTGGGGCGACTTATGAAAGATTATTTTGTTACACAAGGTAGTCCTTTAACGCGACTAGAGCTAATAGACGAGTGGTCAAAGCAATGGTTTCATAATGCCAATGTCCATGGTTCGATTCTGAACTGCCGCCTTTTTTTTAACTTATTTGTCAACATTATTTTCATGAGGTAAATCTATGAAATTCATTTAGATTTCTTTTGGCTAAAAAGCATTACGCAATCTTATGAGCTCAAAGGATCATCTACCAGGATTATTAAAAATACGCAACTCACCCACTTCGAAAGAGCGTGTTTCTGTTGCCGTCCACCCACTGGTATTTCTTGGCTTTATGTTAACAAATTGAGCTGATTGTTTTCACACGATTTGGGTATATCTTATAATGATAACTTATATCCAACAACAACATAACAGCTACCATGGCTGATACGGAGCTAGTAGAAGGTAGAATGCGATCCTTCTTGAGCGCGTTGTTTTTATTTAGGGGAAAACAGCCCAAAATGCACCTCGCGCAAATCGCTCGATGTGATTTTTCATAGCATTTCCGTTTTTAATTCATAAATTTGACAAGTCACAGTGCTAGTTTAGTACCTACTTGAACTAGCATTTCGGCAAAGTTTAGAGTGGAATAGCTATGGAAAATCAAATCGCGCGTTTGGCCCGGGGTGCAATTCGGGCTGTTCTAACCTACATGAATGGTGAGTAGTTCTGTTCACCCACCGCTATTTGGGTGTTTACATCTGTGCTGGTGTGCTGATGCTAGTGAACTAAAGCTGTACTTATAAATGGTCAGCATAATGTAAACAGGGCGTCAGCATCTACCAGCATGAAATTTTAGGAGCCTCTGAAATTCGTGCTAGTTAGTTGAGTTGGTTGAGCTAGTGAACCAGCATATAATATATTATTTATTATCTAATAGTGAACCAGTATATAATATATTACATATTATGTAAATCGCCCCCCCCCCCCTCTTCTATTATTCAATCAGTTGAGCTGTTTGTTTTTGTTGGAGATAAGTTATGATTATTAGATTGACTCTAATCACATTAAATCAATCAGCTAAATTATTTAATATAAAGCCAAGAAATACCAGTGGGTGGAAGGCAACAGCAACACACTCTTCAGAAGTGGGTGATTTGTGTATTTAAAAAAATCCTGGTAGATGATCCCTTGAGCTCTTAAGCTTTATAAGATTGCGTAATGCTTTTTCGCCAAAAGAAATCGAAATGAATTTCATAGATTTACCTTATGAAAAATATTGACAGAAAAAATTGAAAGGTGACAGACTAGAATCGAACCATAGACATTGGTATTAAGGAAGTATTGCTTTAACCACTTATCTATCACTTTAGTAGAAATGATGCTAAAAGCGTATAAGAGCTACGATAATCTTTCAGAAGTCACTCATAGAAAATTCCTACGAGCACCAAGCGTTTTTTTCCGAAATCGAAAACACTCGGCTGCGGTGTTTCCCGAAGTCAGAAACACTCGGCTTTGGTGCTTGCCGAAGATCCATACACCGGTGCAAACAATTATGCACGGGCACCGGTACCGGTGCCTTGTTCGCTGCGTTTGGTGTTTTCCATCGAGCACTGGTACGAAACGTAAAACCCAATGCTCTTGGTGGTGTGTTTGTAGACAAAACTGCCATCCGTGCAAAAGGGTTCAGTGTTTTTACCATGGCTGCGTGGAGTACCGGCAGCAGAGTGACGCCAATACGGTCGGAGCTGCAACGAAATTGGATAGACAATCAACGAACTAGCAAAGCCAACTATCTGAGCTGAAAAGAGGTGCATGAACCCACAACAACAGCTAATTAGCAGTTAAATCTTCTCGTGAGACGTTTTACGAAATTCTTCTTTTTATAACATTTTCGACATATTTTTGAGATATTTAACCTTCTCAATCTCGCGTCAAAGATTTCTAAAACTTTCCCAGAGACCGATGAAACTAATCCTAAATTCTGAAGAATGGCTTCAAACCGATGTCACAGTCTGATTGATTGCCTCATTATTTGATGGCAAAGTTTTTACAATCAACTTCGGTTCTGATAGGGACACAGTAACTGTCTCCAAGCTCCTATAGCATTACAACTTAACAGTTGAAACAAAATACTTAATTTAAAACCCTTCCACCCGGGTCCAGCTGGGTGCACCATTTCACAATGATTACGTCTCCAAGCCTGAATGTTAATAGCAAAACAAGAGCTTAAGATCTTTAGATTCCCATCGTGGCGCACAGCTCTCTTCATCCTCTTCCCTGGCGAAGTCGTGGGAGTGAGGGTGAATGGCTTGTTTCTTAATTAGCATAGGATTTGCTCCCTTTTATGGCTCCCATTCGTACCTTACATGCGAAGGAGCTTGCATCGAATCGGAACCGAGCCCACGGAAATTGAACCTGAAACTAATAATGATATTTATTTCAACTGACAGATTGAACGAGCATAAAGCGCTTTCCGATGAGCGGCTTTGAACTTGCTCGAGGTCTCCAGGTACGCGAGTGTTGGAAGCTGGAAGGTACCAGCTGGATTGAACGGGGGTCAGACGTTCCATTCGTTGCTGATTGGCTTCAGGGAGGGGATACCAATGCCACCCTGCGCACTCCGGGAGCTTAATTCAATCTTGTAGTTTTCTCTTCCCTCAGCACCCTTCGGTGGGCTCTCCTATCGAGGGGGAACAGGGGAAGAATTCGTTTATGCTCATTTGCTACACACGCTGCAAATTTACTGTTTTACGGTCTTCGATCATTACAAGCAAATGAATACCGTTCGGTTCGAAGGCAGTACAGCAGCCTCCTTTAGGCTCGTCTGGTGTGGCTCCGGTGATCCATTACAGTCAATGCCGGAGGCTAACCGTAACGAATAGTTGCAGGCACTCTGACATATCGAATCAAAATCGCATCTCCCGGGCCGTCAAGAACAAAAGGAATAATGAAGTGGAAGAGATCGATTCCTGGGGATAGATGGGCAGAATTACAAGTGCATTACTATAGCAGACTCGAAGAAACCGTTTTGCCACGACAATGACGATGACGACTACCACGCCAACAAGAAGGACATGGGATTCAAGTGGCGAATGATTGAAGTTGTTGGTCTCCCTTTGTTTCTGTGTTCGATGGCTTCCGAAGAATGACAACGAATGTAATAAATTAAGTTCTGATTTTCTTAGAGTGAAATTCAATTGAATTCCTAATGAACCCCTTCGGAACCTGGATGATTAGTTTTTTTTATATTGAATCTTAAACTGAACATTGAAACAAACTTGGTTTTGATAAGAAAGACGTGTCTGTAAAACTCGTTACCCAGAGAGGGACCGTTGTTTGCGGATGGGGTTTTAACCGGCAATATTTTTTCAGGATTCCTTGATTTTTTTTTTTTTGCTTTTTGGTAGTAAAGATACCATTTGTGGTCAGTATTCTTATTCTAGCAAAAATCATACAGCTAGGAATTGGGAAAAACCAACTAAAATACCATCCGCAAACGACGATACCTCTCTGTATTCACCACTAAGAACCCGTTCCTAAAGGGCTATGTGCAAACCAAAATTATCACCCTTGCTCTCTTCAACCTCTTTGTGACTAACGAGACCGATACTGCTCGGTTGGGGCGCGTTCCATTCTGCGTGGTAGCTTCGAACCTCTTAAACAACTATCTTCCACCCGCATCCATGTCACCTCCACCATCCATCGGGAACAAAGACACAGCAAAGGAATGATAATAGACCGTCGTTCTCGTCCCAGCAGCAACCCATCTGCTGGAATCCTTTTTCTCACCCTGGAGTTCCAACAGTCGCATCGTAGTGTCAGTCCAAGAAGGGC
Organism: Ochlerotatus camptorhynchus; assembly: GCF_037179485.1. Lineage (NCBI taxonomy): Eukaryota > Metazoa > Arthropoda > Insecta > Diptera > Culicidae > Ochlerotatus > Ochlerotatus camptorhynchus. The sequence continues at coordinate 1,726,637 of NW_027040681.1, read as the reverse complement.
CCCATCATCAAGTAGCAACGACGACGACGACGATGCGATGTTCGATTACAGTCAGCTACTGAGGCATCTCTTGTGTGTGCGCGCGCGACTGTCATCGGTTCGAATAGCTTCGATGTACATTATAGAGCCTTCCCTTCATCAACAACCGAAGAAAACAACGCGAATGCTCCACTGCTGAATGTAGAAGTGCGGGATTGCGATTATGTGGAATGGAATTTAAATTAAATTCACAAGTCGAAAAAGGATCAATAAATTTGACTCTTGGAACTTTTTCCTGCCTTCCTTTGGGAAAGTGCAAAAACAACGATAAGATACGTTGCGTTCCGGAGTCCTGCATAGTTGGCAAGCAATTGTTTTTGCAATCAAGTGGGATCGTTTGTGGTTGTTTGCTGGTAGATGGTGAGAAGTGGAGTTCAGACTCAGAATCAATGCCATTTGGCTCTGAATTTGAAGGTACGAACCTATTAATTAAGTGAGTGGATTTTTAAACTTGGAGGAGTTTTCGATCATTTTTAAATCAATCTTATTAAGGTCAAGTTCCAGCGTGTTAAAAAAATCTGCACAAGTACCGTCAGCAGTGCTGTCATAGTATGTTTAGAGCACTGCTGTTTCATATGTGCACCCCACTCACCTCAAATCCATGAGCACTAGGGTGGGTAAGTTTGTATGGCGGATCGGAACACCCTGTTCTTTCTACCTGTGTTGAGGTTAAGAAAAATTTGTTTAAAATTTTTATGTGAAACGGAATGAACAATCTGTTTGCATGTTAAAAATTACTCGATTAGTACCAAACCTAGGAATGAGATATTCTTATTTATTTCTACTTGTCAACAGATAAAATAGTTACCCTAATGACAATTTTCTATATCTAAACATCAAAACTGCTTCAAACACAAAATTAACGCAAACATCTCTTAAAGCTACGCTTATTTTTCTCGCGGGACACATTAAAATCGAACACATAATAACAACTATTGAAAACGCGGCACATACTCAACATTGGTTCGTGTACGCCATAGTTGGTCCTCCAACGCCGGTTGTTGAAGAACGCATGCAGCCGGAGGTCCCGTCGATGAGTGTTGATGTCAAGAAGACTGAGAAGTGTGGAGCAGTCGACGTTCCCTTGCAGAAGATCCGCAACGAAACTAGCCTTCGCCACATTACGCCTTCCTTCCAAGAGCTCCAGGTCGATGAGGTTACAGCGACTTTCATAGCTCGGCAAGTTACGCGGGTCGCGCCAACGAAGGTGTCGCAACGCAAAGCGAATAAATTTTCGCTGAACAGCTTCAATTCTATGGATGGCATTCTGATAGAATGGCGACCAAACAACGGCAGAGTATTCCAGTATAGGTTGAACCAGGGAACAGTATAAAGCCTTCAGGCAATACACGTCCTTGAAGCTTTTGGCGAAACGGAATAAAAATCCTAGCTGCGATGAAGCTTTAGATACAACATAAGCAATGTGATCCTTGAACGTTAATTTGCAATCGAGCATGACTCCCAAGTCCTTGACAGTCGATTCGCGTTTCAAGCTTATTCCTCTTAAGGTGTAATCGTCGAAATGCATCGTCCGTTTACGGCCAAAGGAGATGACCGAGCACTTGGACACATTTAAAGACATCCTGTTTATCCGGCACCAATCATCAAAGACTTCAAGTTCTTGGTGGAGGAAATGAGCGTCTTGAGGCCCTTTTATTACGTAGTAGAGCTTCATGTCGTCGGCGTCCGAGAGTTTAAGGCATTTGAGGATCAAGTTCACGTCGTTCATATACAACAGGAAAAGCAATGGCCCCAGGTGGCTGCCTTGAGGAACACCAGATGTAACAATGAAGGGTGGAGAAGCGTAGTCACCGATCTTAACAGACATAGATCTGCCAGTCAGATAAGAGCGAAGCCAGGTAAGTAGACTCCCATGAACACCCATTTTGTCATATTTAGAGATGGTAATTTCATGGTTCACGCTATCGAAAGCTGCAGAGAGGTCGGTGTATATGGCGTCAACTTGATGGCCACGTTCAATCTCACGAATAATGAACGATGTAAAAACAGTTAGATTAGTCGTCGTCGAGCGCTTAGGCATGAAGCCGTGTTGATTCTGAGAAATACTGTACGAGCAGTCTTGAACCAACTTTTCCAGGACAATTAGCTCGAATAGTTTGGAGATAGCACTCAATGCAGCTATTCCGCGGTAATTGGCGACAGTCTGCTTGCATCCTTTTTTGTGAACAGGGAAAACAAACGAATCCTTCCAACATTCTGGAAAAACTCCGGAGGTCACTGACAAGTTGAAGACCTTAGCTAAGGGCTCTGAAAGAGTGTATAAGCAACGTTTCAGTACTAATGAGGGAATGCCATCTGGACCAGATCCTGTTGATGTTTTCATCTGTTTCCCGGCTGAAATCACCATGTCGCTGTGGATGGTGAATGGAGAACCAAACACCGACGTACGAGGGACATTACTCGTGGCAGCAGCAATTTCCTGAGCATCAAGAACTTCGTCTGAAAAAATGCTGCTGAATTGTGTGCGAAACATATTGGCGATATCTGCGACGGAGTTGGCATCAGTAACGCCATCAGTCATATTGGACGGCAATCCCGTTTCTTTCCGTTGCTCGTTCACATATCGCCAGAATTCCTTAGGATTAGCTTTGAGACGACTCTGCAAGTGAGACTGATGTGCGTTGTACAAGCTTGCATTGAGATCTCTGTACTCGTTGTTGGCGCGGACGTAATTAGCCTTCGTAGAATCTGTGTGATATTTACTGTGTTTCCTCAGTGCAGCCTTTTTCACCTTTTTCAGATGCTTAAGATCAGAGTTCGACCAGGCGGGTTTGGCAGGTTTACACCGTAGTTTTTTAGGCACAAACTGATCGATAGCGTAGAATATGATACCACACATGGTCGAGGCAGCCAGATTCGCATCCCCGGAGTCTAGTGTCGCATTCCAATCCACATTAGCGAGAAAGTTATTCATTCGCTTGAAGTCTCCTTTGTGAAAGTTGTAGAAGACGGTTTCGGCGTGGTCTTGGAAGCGTTTCTCAGGATCGATTGCAAGCGTCAACAGTAGAGGTGAATGATGTCTGCAGTTTTTGACGAGCGGTGCCGGAGCATGGGTAACAGAGCAGCTTTGTCCCAAATCCTCCCCGACAAAGCACAGATCGAGCAAACGGTTGTTTGCATTCAGAACGCCATTCACTTGCTGAAGCCTTGCGGTTGAATACGCGTCAAGCAAGGAGAGAGAAGCTGGTCTGAACGATAAACGGGAATTGTCAGGAAAGAAGAAGCCGTGAGCATCGCTAAGCCACGATACAGTGCCAAGGTTGAAATCGCCCAAGATGACGATGCTGTCCCTGGCATCCATTTGAGAGATAATCCAATCCAGCGAAAGTGCATGCTTCTCAATCAGGCTGTGGTCGTTAACGCGGTCGGGAGGAACGTATATCACGCAGATATAGATTGTACCACTTAGAGTTGAAATTGCAACCCACAGATGCTCAACCGTCGAATCTTCAGGAGGTTTCAGTAAGCGAGATACGAAGCAGGAGCGAATGGCCAGAAGGACTCCACCACCGGAGGTCTTGTTGCTGTTGAGGGTTGATCGATCTTGACGGTAGACGGAATATGTATCGTTAAACAACTGCTTTGACAAAGTGTTGTTATTCAGCCAAGTTTCCGAGAAGGCGTATATGTCGTAGCATGCGTCGCTGCATGCTAGCTGGTATTCGGCGAGTGAGCTGTTAATGCCACCGACGTTCTGGTAGTATAGCAGAATTTGAGATGTAGAAACTATGCAGAACAGCTGCAGTCGAAAATCACAAATTGATTCGACTAATGTGCAAAAATTTATAGTACAGCAATACAAAAAATTAATCACAACCGTGCGTTCAACATCAAATTCCACAACCGAATGCTGCATGGGACTGTGGAACGTGTTGTACTGTTACCGTCTGGAGGATTGAAGTGTAAACACGATTCCACCACTACAACAGACTAAGAGAAGACCATGTAAAATTAATTGCATATGCACTTTTTTGTGATAGGTCATGAACCGAGAAGGCATAGAATTAGGTTTCACCGGACCAGTTTTTAATTTTGTAATAGATGTAGTTAGTTGTAATAAATGTTCGATGTTTAGTGTAGTGATTTTAAATAAAGTGTTTAAATGTACAGACTAGTTATTAATGTAACAAAAATAAACTGTAATTGTGTTGTGTGCTGAATTGGATCCCATTACTCACCGCATAAGGAAGAAATTTCTGCGCCCAATCTAATTTCAACCAAGAAACCAATCCTGGAAGAAGAACCAGTTCCGAGGTAAAACATCTTGGTCCTTCGAACCGGATGATCGAGAAAAGGTCATCCTAAATCACCAACATCCTCTACAATCAACGAGGACATCCGCCATTGGAATCACTATATAGCACCAACGACACAATTCGTCATTTCGATCATCACTCTTCGAGATCAATCGCCATCGTGAAGGAATCACAAAGCCTCTATCAGTAAACCATTCTGCACATCGAAAATAAGGAACAAGGCTGGATACGGACTAATTAATTGGTCCCACCGGTGGGTACACATTAGTAATATGTCCAGCCGGAGCTAGGTTAAAAATATTGGCTAACACTAATTTCATCGAACGAGCACTACACTCATCTACCATCGATCAACAACAATCGGTAATCACGTAGGATAAGGATCCTCACCACTAGAATCTGCAAGAAAGAGCATCGAAGTATTCATAAAATCAACGGCAATCCGCCCTGGTTCATCCAGGTTATTATACACAAGATATATGTCCAGTAGACTGATGCAAAATTTGACTTTTTCGCTCCACAGTGCTTAAATGGTTTCGAATTGGGTCCTGATTAGCCTCGCAAAGTTACAACTCATTTGGTTAGAAACAGACTTCGCACAAGCCATTTGAAGTTTACATGTAAATTACTATAGGAAATCTCAACTTTTTGTTCATTGCCTTCTAGTTTTTTTTTATATTGAGCTGCGAAACAGTTTGATAGCCATTCTTAAAGAAAATTTTCTCAGCTACAACTTTGCCCAAGATTGTTTCTATGTTAAACGAGACAGAAAAAAGTTATGAATTATTTAAGAGATTGGTAAACTTATGACATGATCAAGCAGCTGCTCTGTAGGCAACACTGTATTTTGCAGAGTGACATAGTAGCCATGATTTTTGTGTCCTATTCAACGCCCCAGAAACACCAATTTTGCCTGCTGAGCAGTTGATTGAGCATGATCATAAGACATCAGTGCATTGAACCATTAATAACTTTCGATCCTTGCATTTAATCAAAAAGTGGTCTTGAGCAAAGCTGTAGCTGGGAAAATTTCCTACAAGCACAGTTGTTTGCTTTTGGAGCAGACCGATATGGGGAATTATTAGATAGACATGAACAATAATCTTGGTTTTACCATAGTTATTCCCATACAAACTTCAAATGGTTTGTGCCATCTCAGTTTCTCTTCAAATGGGTTCAAATTTTGAGAGGCGAGTCAGGATCCGATTTGGAATCGTTTAAGTATTGTGGAGCGAAAATTTCAAATTTTGCATCACTCTAATGTCCAGCCGTTGCTTGGATTTCTGGACAATCTAACACCAATTATTTTCGAGTGAATTCCAACTTATAACTGACACCACCATCCGAGAGAAAACCAAAACAACGGTCGCATCTTCACCACACAATCAACGTTATCATCGCTCACCACACTACCGAAACCGGATCGATCATCCACCAGCCAAATCGTGACGTCATCAGCCGAATCAGAGACTGCCATTCTCCACATAAAAATATCCAACATTTGGACGCATTAAGGAACAACAGTTGTGATCCCGTGAATAGCCGGCACTCTGTTTTATTGAAATACCAGTATCGTGAATTATTCGCCCAGGTAAAATTAATGTAGCAGTATATGCCCAGCTGAGACATGGGAATTGGTTGCTTACTACATGTTTATTTCTCCTTCGCGAACCTTGATACTGGCAATTGACTGACGATCTATCGTATGCGGGACGGATAAGCGTTGATTTACTCCATTGGACCGTTGCACATACTTGTAGAAGGGAAACAGTCTTCTGTTGTGAAGGTAATTAGCTCTAAAGTGTATGTCTAGTCGAGTCTAGGCGTCAATACGGAATACTACAACTGTTTTCGTTTTTCATTGAATCCTGGAACAAATTCTGCTGCACGATGCCGAGGACGACTGCAACGAAGAAGGAGCAATCCCTCAGGCCGTTAGAAACCCGACTGAACTCATTCTTAGAGATGTTCAAGCAAATCTATAAGTTCGCTGAGTCAATGAATGAGAAAACTACAGCTATTCAGGTGTCAGTTAGGTTAGATAAGTTAGAAGAATTGTGGGAACAGGTCAACGATTCCTTAGTCGACTTAGAATCACACGAAGATTATTCCGATGACGACGGTAAATGTGCTAAGGAGAGGTCAGAGTTCATTCAACATTATTTTGCCGTAAAAACTTCATTACTGGAGAAGTCTAAGGAACTGGAAGACGTCCACGCCTTGAATCAGCCTCACGTTGAAGGAACGCAGTCTACGTTAGAGCACGTTCGACTCCCACAAATCAAGTTACAGACCTTTGATGGTAACATTGATGAGTGGTTGGGCTTCCGTGATTTGTATACTTCGTTGATTCACTGGAAACCCGATCTGCCCGATATCGAGAAGTTTCACTACCTGAAAGGGAGCCTCACTGGTGAAGTTAAAGCCTTGATTGATCCGCTTTCCATCACAAAAGCGAATTATCAAGTAGCTTGGGAAACATTAACGAAACGATACAACGACAGCAAATTACTTAAGCGCCGCCAGGTCCAAGCGTTGTTCAAGCTTCCTACGCTGGGTAAGGAGTCAGCGTCCGAGCTTCAGTCCTTGTTGGAAGGATTTGAGCGTATTCTTCAAAATCTGGATCAGCTTGTCCAACCGCAGGACTACAAGGATTTGCTGCTATTGGATATTCTTGGTTCTCGACTAGATCCTGTTACGCGGCGAGGATGGGAAGAATATGCCTCCAAGGATCACGATTCCATTAAGGATGTAACGGGATTTCTCCAAAAACGGATTCGAGTTTTGAGTTCGCTTATATCCAAATCTGTTGAACTCAAGGGAGATTCAGCACAATTTTTAAAGAAGAAATTCTCCATTCCACGAACAAGTCATAACGTGGTGCAAGCATCTGGTGGTCGATGCGTGGCTTGTTCAGAAGTTCATCTCCTATACCAATGTCCGTCATTTCAACGTTTAACGGTGTCCGCTCGAGATAAGCTGCTTCGATATCACTCGCTTTGTCGAAACTGCTTCAGACGTGGACATCAGGCTTCCGAATGTTCATTTCGCTTTGTTTGCCGAAGCTGTAAGGCGAAGCATCATACAATCGTATGTTTCCGACCAGATGGGGCAAAAGGAAATGCAGCGCAACTCGGTTCTTGGAATGTCAGAACGTTAAATGAACCTGGACGAGTGGGCCTTCTGGCCCGTGAACTGCAAAAGGTGAATGTGAGTGTGGCTGCTATTCAAGAAGTACGGTGGCTTAGATCTGGAGAACGTGAATTCAGGGCGGTAGATCCTATCGCCAACACATCGTTCAAATACCATATCTACTACAGCGGTGGCGATATAGCAGAACACGGGGTTGGTTTCGTAGTGATTGGGAAACAGATGAAGCGGGTTATGCGGTGGAAACCGGTTAGCAAGCGCATCTGCGTTTTGAGGATTCGTGGCAAATTCTTCAATTACAGCCTGATCAACATCTACGCACCGACTAACGATAAATCCGATGACGTGAGTGCCCTTAACACGACGTGAAGATTATCATCGGAGATGCAAACGCGCAGGTCGGAAGAGAGGAATTCTTTCGCCCAATCATTGGAACAGAGAGCCTTCACTCTGCAACAAATGATAATGGCCTGAAGCTAATAAACTTCGCTGCTGCTCGTGATATGGCCATCAGTAGCACCCACTTTGCACGCAAGGATATCCGAAAGCACACCTGGAGACACCCTAATGGCGAAACTTGCTCCCAGATCGACCACGTGTTGGTGGATGGTCAGCATTTCTCGGATGTCGTAGATGTCAGGCCCCTGAAGGTCCTAATATCGACTCGGATCACTACCTAGTTGTCGCAAAAATTCGAGCGCGTCTATCAACCGTTACGAGTTCGAGATACCGGATATCGATGCGTTTCAACATCCAGCGTTTGACAGTAGATGGTGTTGCTGCAGAGTACCACCAGAAGCTGAATGAGCGGATAGCGGAAATCAACGTGAACGAGAATCTCAACAACCTGTGGGAAGCTTTCCACGGAGCGGTGAGCACAACAGCACGAGAGGTGATAGGTACAGCTCAGAGGCGCCCCCGGAACGGGTGGTTTGACGAGGAGTACCAGCGAGTGACAGAGGAGAAGAACGTCGCCAGAAGCCGGATGTTGGTGTCTGGTACCCGTCAGAACAGAGAGCGGTACAAGCAAGGTCAGCCGAGAACCCATCGCAGAAAAAAAAGGCAGTACGAGTAACGCGTTATTGCTGAGGCGCAAGAAAGTATGGAGCAGAATGATATGCGAAAGTTTTACGCAACTGTCAATGGCGTGAGGAGTAAGACAGCGCCGTCTCCCGCCATGTGCTATGACCGTGAAGGTAATCTGCTGACAGATAAAACGATGGTGGCTGCCAGGTGAAAGGATCACTTCGAGACGTTGCTGAACGGAGAGAACGAGAGAGCATCTACAAACAGAACACACATCGACGACGATGGTCAAGCTGTGGAACCACCAACGCTAGAAGAGGAGAAAAAGGCGATACGAGAGCTGCAAACAGTAAGGCTGCGGGAAAGGACGAGCTCCCGGCCGAACTTCTCAAACACGGAAGTGAGCAGCTGCACCAGATGATCCACCGTATACTGCTCAAGATATGGGAGGAGGAAGAATTGCCCGCTAGTTGGTTGGATGGTCTCGTTTGTCCCCTCTACAAAAAGGGACACAGACTGGAGTGCGCCAATTACAGAGGAATCACGCTTCTGAATTCGGCGTACAAAATATTATCACGTGTTCTGTTCAACAGATTGAGACCGCTTGAGGAATCCTTCGTCGGCGAATACCAGGCTGGTTTTCGTGAGGGTCGATCAACGACGGATCAAATGTTTACCCTGCGTCGAACCCTTGAGAAGTTCCGGGAATACAACTTGCAGACTCATCATCTGTTCATAGATTTCAAGGCAGCGTACGATTCAGTAAAGAGAAACGAGCTATGGCAGATAATGCAAGAAAACGATTTTCCGACGAAACTAATTAGGCTGATTCGTGCAACGCTGGATGGTTCGAAATCATGTGTACGGGTTGCAGACGATATTTCGGCCTCGTTCGTGACCTTAGATGGGTTGAAGCAGGGAGACGCTCTTTCGAACTTGCTATTCAACATCGCCCTCGAAGGAGCCATTAAGAGAGCTGGCGTGCAGAGGAACGGTACCATCATCACAAAGTCGCACATGCTCATTGGTTTTGCGGACGACATCGACATCATCGGAATCGACCGTAGAGCAGTGGAAGAGGCGTTCACGCATTTTAAGAGGGAGACAGCGAGGATTGGTCTCACGATAAATTCTACCAAAACGAAGTACATGGTCGCCGGTAGAAAGCGTGGGAGCAATAGTGGTGTTGTTGGTGAAGTGGTGCTAGATGGCGAAAAATTTGAAGTTGTGGACGAATTTGTTTATCTTGGTACTTTAGTGACGTGCGATAATGATGTTACCCGTGAGGTGAAAAGGCGTATTGCAGCCGCGAACAGAGCTTTCTACGGGTTGCGTAGCCAGCTGAAGTCCCGCAGCTTGCATACGAAAACGAAATTCGCGCTGTACAAGACGTTGATTCTGCCGGTAGCCCTTTATGGCCACGAATCGCGGGCATTGAAAGATGCCGATCGGAGAGCTTTCGGTGTCTTCGAGTGTAAAGTGCTGCGAACAATACTCGGCGGTAAACTGGAAAATGGCATCTGGCGGCGTCGCATGAATCACGAGTTGTACCAAGTATATAACGGCATGGATATTGTGAAGCTTATAAAACACGGCAGGCTACAGTGGGCTGGGCATGTGGCACGAATGCCGGAAGAGCGTCAAGCGAAGTAAATATTCAGCAGGGAATCCGGAAGAGGACGTCGGCTTCGGGGTAGGCCACGCACGCGTTGGCTTTGTGCAGTTGAGGAGGACATTAGGTCCTTGAACGTACACACTCAGCAACGTTTTCCTTGTTCGGTAATTTTTTACCGAAAAAAATCGGTAAATGAAGAATGTTACAGATTTTTCGGTAAACAAAAATAATTTTACCAACGTTCGGTAATGTTTTACCGACGTGACGGTAATCTGTCTTTTATATTGACGAACTTCGTTAAAAAGAGTACAGTAAGAACTGTAAAACAAAGCAAACGCCGAATTCGGTTAAAAAATACCGAACAAACTGCAAATTACAGAAACGTTTACCGAACTTCTGTAAATAATTCCAGACTGTCAATCGAAAGACGGTCATATTTGTTTCAAGTTTTAAAACAAGTGATCGGAAAATCCAGTGAAAACAATGTAAGTATGTTCGCAAATACAGATGAATAATGCATCTATTAAATATTCTTAATGAGATTGATAATTACATGTATTTCTTTCATTTTTATGATTGCTCTTCAGACACAGCCAGGAATTCTGTGCTTTCGGGATCAGGTTCCAGTCAATGTTTCTGGACTGGCATCCCCATGGTAGCCACCTGCGAAAAGAATACTCCAGCGAGCAATATATGTTATTTTAAAATATATTGTTACCTAGATGTTTACTTTTGAATAAAATCTCTTTAATAATAATGCAAAAATAGCTTTAAATTTTAATTCACCGGAAAAAAAAAAGAAAAAATACACAAGATCAACAAATTTTCATTTACGGGACAGTTCAGTAAAAAAATACTGAATAGTTCGGTAAATAATTACCGAATTGTTCGGTAATTTTGACAGCTCATCAAAAAATCTGTTTACCGATCGTTCGGTAATCGTTTAGATTACCGAACTGATTACCGAACGTTCAGCTGTTGAAAGTTCGGTAAAAAATTACCGAATACGGTAATAATTTCTAAGTGTGTACAAGGCGACTGGAAGCGATTGGCTCAGGACCGGGACCAATGGAGACGGTTACTTCGTTCGACGCAGATTTGAATTCAACGAGTCATCGCCCTTCAGGTACAGGAACAGGTAGGAATCGCTTAAATAATTGATGTAGAACTCAACGAGTATATGGATTGTACCGATATAAATTCTACAGAACATGGTTCTTTTATGTTCCTGGGGTATGGATGGATCAAATGGATATTCGCAAAATAATCAAGCGCTACCAGAAGAATGTCTGGATGATTCAGAAATATTCTCGTCAATCGGAATCGTAAAATAAAATTATCAAAAAATACATTTGAAGGGTACTGCATTACAATTGAATTAAAAAAATCCAATTCAACAAAATTATTGTCTAACGTCTGTTATGGCTACCGTCAGCCATAATTATCGTCTTTAAGGCAATCGTACGTATGGCAAACATCCGTATGGCTAACGTATTTATGGCTAATGTCCGGTCACCCTTGGAAAATATCTCAATGTGGCCCATGCCCACATGCAAGAGCCAAAATCATCATTCTTCATTAATGGGGGACAAAGTGCCCGGTTTATGAAGAGTGGTTTTAGAAGAGTTGCTGCAGAAAAGAATTTTTTTTTTCTATATTTAATCGCATTTTTTCCGCTCGAGCTACTTAGATCCTGGATGGCATTTTCTTCCAAAATAAGCCGGTTCCGTCACAATTGAAAACCTGATCTGAAGCATATCCCCTTTGCGCAACAATTTCCTACAAAACTTCCGGATAAGCTGCAGCAGATTCACTATCAGCAGACGCACTTTCACCTTTCAAGTATACATTGTGAAGTAAGTTCCGTTTAATAAATCCGGAAAACGAACACCCTTCGGAACGGATGGCTCCTGATTATATAGATGAAAATGGCCTTCTCACGAATGATGTTCACAGGAATTCTTTGCTGGGTATTGTCCTCGATCCAGATTAGAAGAGCGTGCTTGTTTGAGCATGGTAGGCATTGAAAATCAATTTTAAAAAGTGGCTGGATTTAACGACTAAGTGTTTGGCTTTCGGTGTATTACGATTCTTTTGCTGGTTAATAAATTCCGTCCGTTCTAAGACGCAATATCTATGTTGTTATTTTTCTGATGGCCCTACTTGTTCACTTGGGTGGATAATCACATATATGAAGAATCGTTAAGGCAATCATACCTTGAAACAGCAACTCTTTACCCGACAGCATTATTGCCATTCGTGTTCCTATCGTGTGGTTGATCTGATATACCTTGATTGTAATCGAGATCTATCCAGTGAAACCATGAAAAGTCATGCTTGGAGCAATGAGCACTGGCAAATCTCGGTGCAATTTCACTTCTGGCAACCTTGGGTTGACACGGAAAAAATTTGATTCGTTTTTCCAAACAATTGAAATGCAAATATAACCCTCATTTCATCAATGCGACTTGCTGCAGTTTGAGAATAAATGTGTAAGAAATAATATTTTTAAAAAGTATAATTTTGACAGTGCCACGAAAGCAGTTGACTCAGATTCAAAAGCAACCTTTATCATGGATGCATGGCAGCACATAGGTACACTTCATACGTGTGTGAGAGAGTGCAGAGCAGCTCAGGTTGTATCCGCACAGAAGCAGAAGCCAATCTTATAAATATGTAGATGTCATGTCGTATCTCGGAGGGAGTATGATTTATTGAGCTATTTTCTCCACATTTTATCGGTCGGTTGCAATCTTATCGCACGGAACTGCTGCTGTTGCTGTTGCTCTGGGAAGACAGTTGTACACAATCGGATCGGAGTGCTCAACTGTGCGATGCATGCGATGTGGAAGGTAAGCAGTCAGTGAGCTTTTTGATGCTCTGCTTGCCTGACGACGACCGACCGGCGGACGAACGGACGGACCTGCTGCTGTGCCCCTGCACTTGAAAGTCGATCAGTGCAATGAGGAGATTTTTATCAACGAATGCACTTGTAGGTAGTCTGATGGAACGGAGTAGAGTTACAGCTCGATAAAGGATTACACACCGTCGTCTGGGTTGAGATTGTACCTCGTGAGCTGACTTCTATTTTTTGATCATTGGTTTAGTTAAAGCCTACCATCCAATAGTTATGTGAAATTAGCGTAATCGCGTGGTCAATCAAATGAACGTTTAGCTATCAAATATGCTCCACATTCTTACTTCATGTAACAGTACAAGTTATATCGAACACAGAAAAAAAATCTGAATTTTACTGGTGTTGTAAACATCCATGCATGCAAACATTCATGTATGTAAACTTCCTTTTCACGTACACTAGCAACTTGCAGGAAATGTTGCTTACAAAGATGGACGGTTGCATACAAAATATGGAAAATGTCATGAAATGTCTCATAAATTTACACGATCTATGATGTAAACTTGTATGATATATGACGTTCCTTTTATGTGCATCATAGTAACGGAAATTTACACTACTTTTTTTTAACTTTCAATCTTTAAATTACTCACAAGCCTAAATCATGGCCTACATAACATAAATGCTGGCGCGGGTGGTGTTGTGGTAAGCGTGACTGATTTCTCACCCCAATGGGTCTGGGTTCAATTCCAGCCGAGGTCGGTGTGATTTTTCTGAGGCATAAAAATCTCTGGTCGCGTCTTCCTTCGGAAGGGAAGTAAATCCGTTGGTCCTGGCCCATGTGTGTTTGAATGGGTGCGATATCCTACGCAGGTGTGGAAGCTGCCTTCCTGCACATTCGATTGTCGTTGTTGGCGAACCCACTGGGCAGTCGTCACGGGCTGTCAAGTGAGTACCGGTTCCGCCCTTTGCCTGACTCGGTAAGCAGCATGACAGATATGACAGCAAAGCATAAAATGTCAAAATGTGAACGGAAGAAAAAGGGAGAATGAGAAAATTGAGCTGAAGAGGAAAACAAGGAAACTATTAGAACAATTGGATAAAATATCTAGTAGGGTCAGTATAGAAGAGTGTAATTTGGATAATTAAATTAAATACTTAAGTGAATTGAAGCGAGAACTAATTTGAAGTGTGGATAATTGGAGCAGAATAGAACGGTATGTGTGCATTTTGATAAAGGTGTAATCTAGACTAAAACTTGTTTATTAAAAACAGCTCTCGAAATAGGATAGATAACCTATGTATCGCGAACTCTGCGCAGCCAGGGAAAAACACCAAAATGTAGGTATTACCACCATTAATTATAAGATTGAAACTAAAAAACGCAATACATTTCAGCTTTGAAGCTGTATCTAAACGCATGCTATCAAGGAGGTGTTTATTTACATCGCATTCCCGAAAACCTCACCAACAGTCGTCAATGGATGGCAATCGATGTCCGTCGGTGATTGGCACTAGATTGCGGAACAGAGACCGACGTTAAATAAAGGAAAGAAGATGGCCTACATAACCCTCAATGCTGGTTAACGATGTAAATCAACTCTTAGAGTTCACCCGTTAAACAATGGAAAGCGAAAATTCATCACTGTTCTTCGAAGCAGAGTCAGTTTCCTTTATTGTACCAACACCATGGTTTGAAAATGGGCTACAAAATGGTGAGTTGACAACCTGGAAGGAGCGGAATACCTAGCCCTGGTCCTCACAAGTTCCTACTTCACGCCTCCCCGAGTCATATGATAACAAAAGACTACCAGCTGAAACATGGACACAGCTGGGTGGCGTAGCCTGGGCAATAGACTGATGCAAATTTTGACATTTTCGCTCCACAGTGCTCATACGGTTCAAAATCGTGTCCTGACTAGCCTCTCATTCGATAAGAAACTGACTTGGTACAAACCATTTGAAGTTTAAATGGAAATTACTATGGGAAAACCAAATGTTTTGTTCAAATCCATCTTACAATTTACCATGTCGCTCTACTTTTAAAAATGATAACTGAGCTCGTAGCAAATTCAGCTACAACTTTGTCTAAAACCACTTTTCAATATAATGTAAGCATCAAAAGTTATCAATAATTCAAGCCAGTCATGTCTTTTTTTTATAATTACTTTATTTGTACAGGCTCAATCGAATAAACTTTACAGAGCCGAGTTATCCTTTGCGTTATACATTATTACTGCCTTAAATTTAAAGTTAAAGGAACTGGACCGAGTACTCGCGGTTGTCTCGAGGTTAGTGGAGATTTACAATTTTTTGGATGGGAAAAGGGAAGAAGGAGGTTTGAAATGTGGTTTACGATACAACTATTTAATTAATCCTAAAGCATGAAATTATTTTTATTCATCTTGAAAACAAACATTGAAAAAAAAAACCCACACGTACAAAATACAAACTAAAGACAAGGTTAATCAAACTTACAATCTAAGGTTAATATCCTTAAAGTAAATATATATGAGTTTCATAAACTCCAGATCGCGTCTAGCCAAAATTTCCCGCACTGGAACATTAGGTTGTCTACCTCGAGCCCGAAGGGAATCATAAAAATGTGATCTGACTCCACGATACTCCGCACAAGACCAAAGGATGTGATCAGCGTCCTGGTAACCTTGTCCACATTCACAGAGATTGCTGTCTCCCAACCCCACACGGAACAAGTGAGCGTTTAGACAATAGTATAATAGACACGCGTATGAAGTCTCGACTCAAGTCCAACCCTTTGAACCATGCAAACTTCGACACCTTAGGGATAATTGAATGTAGCCATCGTTCCAAGCTCCCTTCACTCCATTGATGTTGCCAGCTAACGAGCGACTGCTGACGATAAATAGAGAAAAATTCACTATAGGCGATCTGTCGATCATAAATGTCGCCTTCCATAGCGCCCACCTTCGCAAGTGAATCCGCCTTCTCATTGCCCAAAATTGAGCAATGCGAAGGGACCCACGCGAAGGTGATGATGAAAGAGCGCACGGATAAAGTACTAAGCAGTTCTCGTATTTTCAAGAGAATATACGAGAAGTGCTTTACCGGCCTAATGGAACGGATAGCCTCGACAGAACTGAGACTATCCGTAAAAATAAAGTAGTGGTCTGGAAGAAGTGAAGCAATAGTTTCCAAAGTGTAGTGAATTGCTGCCAGTTCAGCCACATACACAGAACAAGGAGCTTCAAGTTTTCGAGAGGCGCTATGAAATTCATTAAATACACCAAAACCAGCGGACTCCTCTATTAGAGATCCATCTGTGAAAAACGTTCTTGTAGAATCAACATGGCCAAACTTTGCAGCGTATAATGACGGAGCAATCATAGGACGATGATGCTCTGGAATTCCGCGGATTTCCTGCGTCATAGATAAATCAAAATTCACTGAATTGCCGAAATCGGAGAAGATTACACGATTGGGAATATTTCTTGAAGGGCTGACATCCTGTGTTAAATATAGGTAGTACAAAGTCATAAAACATGTTTGAGGATTTAGCTCCAGAAGCTTCTCAAAATTTTCGATCACCAGTGGGTTCATTACTTCGCAACGGGTGAGGAGCCTCAGAGATAACTCTGAAAAACGGACGGATAGTGGCAACATGCCCGCCAGCACTTCGAGACTCATAGTATGAGTCGAGTGCATGCATCCTAACGCGATACGAAGACAACGATACTGGATCCGTTCCAGCTTGATGATGTGCGTTTTAGCTGCCGACTGGAAGCAAAAACTACCGTACTCTAAAACCGATAAAATCGTTGTCCGGTACAACGTCAGAAGATCTTGTGGATGGGCTCCCCACCACGTTCCGGTAATTGATCGAAGGAAATTGATCCTTAGTTGGCATTTTCGTCTCAGATACTCAATGTGGGATCTCCAGGTGCATTTGGAATCGAACCAGACCCCGAGATATTTAAAAGACATGGAATGAGTGATCGGTTTACCCAAAAGTTGAAGCTTCGGTTGTGCTGGGCTATGCTTCCTAGAAAAAACGACCAACTCAGTTTTCTCCGTGGAGAATTCGATACCTAGCTGAATAGCCCAAGTAGACAAATTGTCCAACGTATCCTGTAAGGGTCCTTGCAGGTCAACCTCTTTTGGCCCTGTGATAGACACTACGCCGTCATCTGCAAGTTGTCTCAACGTGCAATTGTCACTAAGATAGACATCAATTTCTCTAACGTAGAAATTGTACAAAAGGGGGCTTAAACATGAGCCTTGGGGGAGACCCATGTAGCTAAATCGAAAAGCTGTAGAGTTTCCATGAGAAAAGCTCATATGTTTTTCTGACAGCAAATTGTACAAAAAATTATTAATTAATGGAGACAATCCACAAACGTGGAGTTTCTCTGAAAGAACTTCAACGGATACTGAATCAAAAGCCCCCTTAATATCCAAGAACACAGAAGCCATTTGCTCTTTCTTAGCAAAAGCCAACTGAATTTCCGAGGAAAGCAACGCGAGACAGTCGTTCGTTCCCTTACCCCTACGGAAACCAAATTGAGTATCTGAAAGAAGGTGGTTCGTCTCAACCCATTTGTCGAGGCGAAAAAGGATCATTTTCTCCATCAATTTCCGAATACACGACAGCATCGCGATGGGCCGATACGAATTGTGATCCGACGCGGGTTTATCAGGCTTTTTAATGGCTATCACCCTCACTCGTCTCCAATCGTCGGGAACAATATTGAGCTCCAAGAACTGATTGTACAAGTTCAACATGCGCCTCTTAGCGACGTCTGGGAGGTTTTTCAGCAAGTTGAACTTGATTCTATCAGATCTCGGGGCAGAATTGCCACACGAAAGGAGAGCGAGTGAAAGTTCCACCATTGAAAAAGGCTGACTGATTTCGTCTACCGAATTCGCGGTTTCGCGAGGAATCAACTGCGACGGCACGGAATCCGGACACACTTTTCGCGCGAATTTAAGAATCCATCGATCCGAGCATTCCTCGCTTTCGTTGTTAGTAGACCGGTTACGCATTCTTCGCGCCGTACTCCAAAGCGTATTCATAGACGTTTCGCGCGACAATCCGTCTACAAACTGCCGCCAGTAACCCCGTTTTTTGGCCTTGATGAGGCTCTTGAGTTCGCGTTCAAGAGATGTGTATGCGTCGAAATGCTCGCGTGTTCCGCGTTTCCGAAAAAGTTTAAACGCGTCGGACTTTTTACGGTAAACCTCCGTGCATTGTTGATCCCACCAGAGCGATGGTGTTTTCTTACGAATAGACGATCGCGGCACCGGTCGTGTTTGAGCTTGAAGTGCGCTGTCGACGATGAGATTAGAGAGGACATTATATTCCTCCAACGGCGGAAGCTCTTCCACTGACGATACTGTATCGTCTATCGCGGATTGGAACTTAGTCCAATCGATGTTACGGGTTAGATCATACGCGACGTTAACGGATTCTGACGAGTTGAACCCACTGGCAATCGAAATTTTGATCGGCAGATGATCACTACCGTGCGGATCCTGGATTACATAGCAGTACTATGACGAGCACATCAACGGTGATGCAGCAGAAAACGAAAGTGACACGGCAACAGACCTTGGAGCACGCGCAAAAGACGACAGGCTACCGGCCCCTGATCTTCTAATTGAGGAGAAGATCGGTCGGCTGAAGAACAACAAAGCAGTAGATCAACTACCAAGTGAGCTATTAAAATACGATGGTGAAGCACTGGCTAGAGCGCTGCACTGAGTAATTGCCAAGATTTGGAAGGAGGAGATATTACCGGAGGAGTGGATGGAAGGTATCGTATGCCCAATCTACAAAAAGGGTGACATGTTGGATTGCTGCAACTACCGCGCGATCACACTGCTGAGCGCCGCCTACAAGGTACTCTCCCAAATTGTATGCCGCCGCCTGTCACCATTTGCAAGAGAGTTCGTGGGGCAATACCAGGCGGGATTCATGGGTGACACTATCGATCGAGATCAGCTATGACAGATTATGCACGAGTACGGATTTCCGGATAAACTGACGCGATTGGTCAAGGCGACGATGGATCGAGTGATGTGCGTTGTTCGAGTATCGGGGGCACTCTTAAGTCCCTTTGAATCTCAAAGGGGGTTACGGCAAGGTGATGGACTTTCGTGTCTGCTATTCAACATCGCGTTAGAAGGTGTGATCAGAAGAGCTGGGATATACACGAGTGGCACGATCTTCAGGAAGCCGATCCAGCTTCTTGGCTTTGCCGATGACATTGACATCATGGCACGGAAATTTGAGACGATGGTGGAAACGTACATCAGACTGAAGGCTGAAGCTAGGCGGATTGGACTTGCCATCAACGCATCAAAGACAAAATACAGAAAAAGAAGAGGTTCTATGGAAGACAATGTTAGCCTCCCACCCCGAGTTCAGATTGACGGTGACGAATGATACCAGCAGAGAAAATCAAAGACGCATTATGGCAGGGAATCGTGGCTTCTTTGGGCTCCGGAGGACGCTCCGGTCGAATAATATTCTCTGCCGCACGAAGTTGACTGTCTACAAGACGCTGATTAGACCGGTGGTCCTCTATGGCCACGAGACCTGGACTATGCTCGTGGAGGACCAACGCACCCTTGGTGTTTTCGAACGGAAGGTGTTGCGTAACATCTGTGGTGGAGTGCAGATGGATGACGGAACGTGGAGGAGGCGAATGAACCACGAATTGCACCAGCTGCTGGGAGAACCATCCATCGTCTACATTGCAAAAATTGGGCGACTACGGTGGGCTGGGCACGTCGTAAGAATGCCGCATGACGACCCAGTGAAAATGGTTCTAGAAAGTGACCCAACAGGAACAAGAAGAAGAGGCGCGCAGCGGGCAAGGTGGATCGACCAAGTAGAAGGCGACCTGCGGACCCTTCGCAGACTACGAGGCTGGCGAAGTGTGGCCATGGATCGAGTAGAGTGGAGACGACTTCTTCGGACAGCAGAGGACAACAAGGCCTTAGCCTTAGTATGGTTTGAAAAAGTCATGTTAATTTATGTTACAATGATGCACATAAATGGAGCGTCATAAGTCATACAAGTTTACATTTTAGATCGTGTAAAATTATGGGACATTACAAGGAATATTAAAAATAATTTATGCAACCATCCATCTTTGTAAAAAAAAAACATTTCTTGCTAGTTTACGTGCAAATGAAGTTTACATGCATGTTTACATCAGTAGTAAATTCACATTTTTTTGTGTAACTGCACTACCATTTCGAGGACTTTAATGCCACATGATGACTAGCTACTCAAAACAACTTCGTATAGGACAAGTTATAATGCTCGACCGTGACCTATACCATTTGTTTATGTTACCGAGACGAAACTGAAACAATCCTCGCCTGCTGGACCTATTTAGATTTCTGCTTACAACTTATTTTTAGACATTTAAGACATTTGGAGGAGTACGAATTTATGTGAGAAAGGAATCAAGCCTGGCCCTATTATGAAATCAACTTTTCACCTGGTAATTCCCATCAATCCCATCCAATACTGAATCGGTGATATCAACATTAGCATCATCTTTGTATACAATCCCTTGAGCTACAACACTCTGTTTGCGCAGCAATACGAAAAGCTTCTCGTGGACCTACTGGAACACCATGTTGACAGGATATTCCTAGTCGGAGATTACAACATTAACGTTAACCTTCAGTGAAACTTCTTGCTGTGGAACGTCGGCTATTAGGGTCACAGAACACAGTTCCACTACCATCGATCTAATGGTAACCAAACGCACTCTGTGGATAGCTAACAAAATCCATACTGCAAGCGCCTTTTATTTTATTTTTTAATTTGTTTATAGGAAAACCTCTGGGAGTAAAACCATTCCAGTCTCTTCTACCACAGGCATAAAACCTTCTCTTCTTTTCTAATATGAATAACATTAGAGTGCCCTTCCAGTGAGTTGACACTCTTTTAACGTATTACAATTACAGAAATAGTATTACATAATTATATATACACAGTTGTGGCTCGTGGAGCGATGGAATGTTGATGATGCTGGAGAATAGTGCAAAGATGCAAAATGTGAGATACCTTTTTTTTTTATTTGTTCCAAATCCAAAATAAATTACATTTCATTTTCAACCTAGGTGCTCCAGTTTTTTTTTTTTTTTTTTTCCTCTGTTCGGGACATAAAACCACTGCGACCAGTAATTTGATCTATTGTAGTATATCCCGTGTCCTTAGTTTAGTGCATGTCGTATTACTCCATCACTATTGAGAAATGATGAAGTATTCGGTTTTGATACAGTTGTCATTCTTGCCTTTATCGCAAGGAATCGATTCTAATTGAAAGGTCCCGCTATTTATACCCTTCGGAGTGTTGAAACACCCTCCAAAGGCACGCCCCTTTGTCAGTCAAAATTGGATTCCTTAGCAAAAAAAACAAGACATGACACCGATAATGACCATGCATCAGAACCCTAGTCTTAACCACTTCAAACTAGGAAACAACGAATAGAAGATTAGGAATCACATAGGTGAAGACTAACTAACTCATTTTTTCCTTGTTTCAAGATCATCCTCGGTCCACGCAACCCGAGGACTTACCACTATCAACAAGGCATAAAAAGTAACAAGGACTAAGATGTGTTCCTTTGATTACTGTAAAATCCTGTTCCCCTAGTTTGAAGTAGTCAAGACTAGGAATCGGTGGTAGATCTTACATCCCGTAACGTACCACGAACAGGTGATCTACCCACGTTACGGGGCATGTGCTCCAGTTACTACAGTAACTTACCAGCCTTAATTGTTATGATATATATCTTAGTGTTTTTACATTGTTCCTGTCTTGGCAATTCAGTATTTTAAACAGGTTTTTTAAAACCTGCATGTCAGTATAACAATTGATATCTTAAAACTAAACACTAAAACTAAATCTTAGCTAAGTATAAAGGGAATTAATCGTTGCAATTGAGGATTGTAACGATTTTTGCCGGAAATTATAAATTATTTTGTTGGACATTTGTGCTAAAGTCTCAACATTCAAAATTCTATGTACTTCGGTAGTACTGTACCAGGGAGGCAACTTCAAAATCATTTTCAGAACTTTGTTCTGAATCCTTTGAAGTGCTTTTTTCCTGGTAGTGCAACAACAAGACCATATTGGCACAGCGTAAAGCATGGCCGGTCTAAACACTTGTTTAAATATTAGAAGTTTATTCGTCAGGCAAAGTTTGGATTTTCTGTTTATAAGAGGATACAAACATTTTATGTATTTGTTACATTTGGTTTGAATGCCCTCAATGTGATCTTTAAAAGTTAATTTTTGGTCAAGAACTAATCCAAGATATTTCACTTGGTTTGACCAGGAAATTGGAACTCCGTTCATAGTGACTATGTGACTACTACTAGGTTTCAAAAACGAAGCTCTAGGCTTATGTGGAAATATTATAAGTTGAGTTTTAAAAGCGTTGGGAGAAATCTTCCATTTTTGTAAATAAGAAGAGAAAATATCTAAACTTTTCTGCAGTCTGCTGCAAATAACACGAAGACTTCTTCCTTTAGCGGAAATGCCTGTGTCATCAGCGAACAAAGATTTGTGGCAACCCTGAGGCAAATCAGGGAGGTCCCAAGTGAAAATGTTATACAATATAGTCCCAAGATTGCTACCCTGAGGAACTCCTGCTCTAACAGGTAATATATCGGATTTGGAATTTTGATAATTTACCTGCAGAGTTCTGTCAGTTAAATAATTTTGAACTAATTTCATTATGTAAAGTGGAAAATGAAACTTTTTCAATTTAGCAATCAAACCTTCATGCCAAACACTGTCGAATGCTTTCTCTATGTCTAGAAGAGCAACTCCAGTTGAGTGGCCTTCAGATTTGTTTGAACGAATTAAATTGGTAACTCTTAAGAGTTGATGAGTAGTTGAATGCCCATGGCGAAATCCAAACTGCTCATCTGCAAAAATTTAGTTCGTATTGATGTGAAGCATCATTCTATTCAAAATTATCTTTTCAAAAAGTTTACTTATTGAAGAAAGCAAACTTATTGGGCGGTAGCTATAAGCTTCAGCTGGATTTTTATCCGGCTTTAAAATTGGAACAACTTTTGCATTTTTCCATTTATCAGGAAAGTATGCCAAATGGAAACATCTGTTAAATAATTTAACCAAGAAAGACAAGGTACTCTCTGGGAGTTTTTTGATGAGGATATAGAAAATTCCATCATCACCTGGAGCTTTCATATTTTGAAAATTTTTAGTTATAGACCTTACTTCGTCCAAATCAGTCCCCCAGGAATCATCAAAAATATTTTCCCGAGAGAAAATATTCTGAAAATTTTGAGGTTTTTTCAAAATTTTTGTGAGTTTCCAAAAGGGTTTGGAACTCGGGTCTAATTTAGAAACATTATTTTCAAAAGTTTTGTTCCTCAAGGCAGAGAATCGTTTTTTAATTTGTTTTTGCAAATCCCGCCAGATAACTTTCATGGCAGGATCGCGCGTTCTTTGATATTGTCTCCTACGGACATTTTTAAGACGGATCAAGAGCTGAAGATCATCGTCTATTATAATTGAATCGAATTTAACCTCGCATTTTGGTACTGAGGCAGCTCTTGCTTCAACTATAGAAGTAGTCAGAGATTCAAGAGCATAATAGATTTCATCTTTGGTTTGCAAAGGAATGTTTGGATCGAAGTTATATTCCATAAATGTTCGATATTGCTCCCAATCAGCTCTATGGTAATGGAAAGTAGAGCTGTTGGGATTACAAATTATTTCTTGGGATATTTCAAAAGTTACTGGAAGGTGATCAGAACCGAAGTCAGCATGGGTACCCAAGCAACACCATTTGTTTCTCAACGAGTATCAACAACCTTAGTGTGACTAATAGACGGTCTAAATTATGGACAACGCACCGTATATAAAACTTCATTGTACCTTAAAAAGCGCAGAAGGTGGAGTCTCTTTGCAACTTATGTTTGTGGCATAAGGTGTTGCAAATAAGGTGCATGGAACATAATATATGAATGACATAAGTTGTAAATGAGGTTTTAACTGACTTAACTGCAACGTTTCACTGAAATATTTAAAACAGTCCTGTGATGTTTTCGAATACATGTAAATGACATTCAAGTTATGCACATGAATGTATTGGATATTTGGTGATGCGGAAAAAGCATACTGATGTTTTTATTTAGACTGCAAAATCAGAGATGGCAATCGTAGAAAAGTCATTTGAATAAAAGTATGAAATTGATTACTTTAAAATATTGATAACTAGTCCGTTTTTTTCAAACGCATCTAGTTTTATGGTGAAATTTCACATTTGGCTTCGATTAAATATATTCGCCTTCAAAAACTTACAAATTTATGCCATAAATTTGCAGCTTAAAAATATGTCGAAATAAAAAATTGATCTCTAAAATTAAATATTTATATTAAAACTATTGGAAAACATTACAGCTGTAATAAGTATTTCGTGTTTTTATGTTTATAGGGTGTGAAACATGAATAAATTGAAAAATAAGTTTATTATGTTTATTTCTGGTGGATTACATATGGCTGCCAGTCTTACCAACAGCATTCTAATTGTGTACATTGCGGGTCAACATATTCAGTACAACCATATTTATTTGTATGTGCGGTTGTGTTTGCGAATGTGATTAATTTTTGATTTCATTCTAACCTTATTAAATTAGCATGATGATGAGTTCTTAAAACTCAAAATTATATTTAAAAAAAGTAATAATTAATGGGATGGTCAGTGGTCACTCTACATAATGTACCCAGCCACTTTTTCGGCTCTCTAAGGCAAGGCAGCGCTCTGTTGTGAGCCAATCACCGACAAAATATTCTGACAAGCTGGTAGATGCCAAACCCCGTCACATAAGTGGGCAACTAAAACACTCCTACCAGACCCCTATTTCATGAAGTGTCCGACCCGTAGCCGCAAACCTAAATTCTAATCAGCATAGTTAATTAAAAATAAATACTTTACAAGTAGCAATCAGTCTAGCCCTTGATAAGTTTAAGCTTTTTATAAAACAAATAAGCGTTTTTTATGCAGTGCCGATATTTATTTATTTATTTATTCGTCAATCAATCAAATCATAGACTACATATTAACATTAGGACTTATGTTATATGATTTTGCAGGGTTCTGTAATATATTTTTAATTCTGTTGAGGGCATATTTAGGTCAATCATTTCACAATGTTCATTATAAAAAATTAGATCCTATTAATTTTATTTTTTTAGCTGACGGAAAGTTTATTGAACGCAAAAATGCTTAAAAACTAATTTGAAGAAGTATTTTATGCATATTTTTAAACATAAACATATTTTTTTTAAATAAATAAAGTAAATGCTAAAGATTTTTATTAATTTCAAAAATCAATCAATCAATAAGTAAATAACTAAATGAAATAAAAACAAATTTAAATAGCCTGTAAACCAATTGGAATTAATGACTTTAACTCGCAAACCCCCACTGTCTATTACTGAAAAATGCTAAAACTTTCATAATTTCGTCATTTTTCAACAGAATATTTTTATCTATCCATTGCAATAGAACCGCAAACTTCTCAAGTTTTGATGAGAATTTCTGTATTTCTGATTCTGATCCTGAAAATATTATGAACTGAAATAGTGTAAATTTTTGACATTGGGTGTTTGAAAATCAAACGAAAGTTTACCGGTTCGATTTTTTTTTCGATGCGTTTTGTTTTTTTCTACTAGGAAGCCATCCATAAATTATGTAAGGGTTTTTGAATGATCATTAAATCCCCCTCCCGTCTTTGTAAGACTCTGTAAAATTTGCAGTTCGCAACCCTTCCCCCGAAATTCTTTCTAAGATTTTAAAATTTTCAGAAGATCGTTAGATATCGATTTGAGTAAATTTTTACATACATTTGTGCATTTATTGTATTTAGACGTGTTTTGGCATTGAATCGCTTAAGATAAAATTATGTTTTTCACGTACTAAATTTTATGAATGAAAATGTCAACCTCCCCATTCCGTTACTAAATTTGTGGATGATCACAAATGTTGGAAAAGATATAAATAATCCAAGAAAAACATTTTTTCCAAAGATTTCATAGAAAATCAGCATGCATTAGCAATACACTTTCAATCTTATCGAAGGGAGTTGGACTCCCAACCAAACCGAAAAGTTGATTTTCTGCGGCTTTTGAGTCCATCTTTGTACCATGATGTCTGAAAAAAATGCATTAGCCCATCAATATTCTCTAAAAAAAAATGAGAAAACTTGAGCGGTTACGGTTTCCAAAGACGGTCGTTTGAGATCAGTGGTGGGACTCGTATGACTCCCAGAAACAAGAAACAAAAATTTAACTCCAAATAAATATACCAGCTCCATATCATCCATTTCTGGTCAATACATAACTCCTTGCTTTTTTACCCTTTGGTCTTTCATAATATTACTATCCAATAATAAGTGAATGGGATCGATATTTCAACGCTTAGAGTTCATACTTCAAACCCTAAGGATTCAAACTCCCAGTTTATTTAGCGAGAATTAAAGCGATTTCACTACGTCGATTACGCAAACCGTTAGACTTCTTTTCATAATCATCTAGTCATCATTCACTGATCTTTTAAAAAATAGCTTATAATTATAAAGCAAAGATTTCTATCGAAATTTTGACAAAATACAAATCAAAGCCTTTACCTGAACAACATTACACCATAAGAAAATAGAGTCAACCAAAATGGAGAACTTATTATAGTTCGTTAATGTCCTGCACCGATTACACATCAAAACGCCCTCTCATAACCATTAACAAGTGTAAAA
Source organism: Ochlerotatus camptorhynchus (assembly GCF_037179485.1). Lineage (NCBI taxonomy): Eukaryota > Metazoa > Arthropoda > Insecta > Diptera > Culicidae > Ochlerotatus > Ochlerotatus camptorhynchus. The sequence continues at coordinate 1,699,881 of NW_027040681.1, read as the reverse complement.
TTCTGAATTGAATTATTTTTTTAATGTTTGTGTTACAATTTGTAAACTTTCTCCATTATAGCAACAAAATTTCGGGCGGTAGTGTACGGTTCATCCAGATATAATCCAGCTCACTGATGTTGCAAACATATTAAATAGTACGTTACAATAATGTAGCTATTTTTCAAGACATCATGAGAAGTTTACTACAAGTATTTTTTACGTTGCAGATGAGTGGATATTAAAATTAATGATTCATATTGAACTGCAACAACACCGCAACGATTTGTCAACATAACTGCACCATTACGTATTATCTATGGTATCCATGTTCCAGTTATGTTGAAAATAAGTAGCAAATGCGTAGTTTGAACAATCATAGAATTGGTTGAGTATGTGCGTGCTTTAAACGTCACTTGTCAGTAGCAATGTGACATCGAGTGCTAGCGACATCGGTGCAGCTCCTCCGCCAGCAGTCATCAGGATTCGGCATTATAAGCCACTAGTTCTGGCAATCCACCCGCTATTTGGTGCCGTTTCCAGTTCGCCAGCAGCTCCGGAAAATACGAGCTCCGTCTCTAACGGATACTCAACGGCCACATCTCTGTTCGGCGGTATCAACATATTTGCTGCCCCCAGCTCATGCAACAACTAATCCATCGTCACCTCAGGCTTCTCACCGTTATATTTAGCCCTTTGGAACACCCGGCTGGTTGATAGACTACGGTCACGCCAACCACTGTTGGCATCGTCTTTAGTCACCATCGTCCCCCGCCATCCGTAATCCTATCGTAATCCGATTTCTCCGCTTTTGCTAATGTTGTCCAAAAATATTTCACAACATCAAAGTGACATGACATATTTGAGCCATGGTACATACTAGATGGTTACAACAAACCTTTACAGTGACAACTTGATTCAGTTGGTTGCAAAACAAATGTTGAAAACTTATAGATTCATACGCTTGATTGGAACAAGATTGCAAATAGGTTCTTCAACACATTTCGAAACAGTTGCTCAATAGGTACAAAAACATATAGTTCATACTCTGTTGCACCAAAGTTTTAAGAAATATAATGTTTTATGGAACTCTCCTTCAACAAACACAACACAAGTTAGATTTGTTGCTCAAGTGTTTCATACAATATCACGTAGCATATAACTTCATACCAATTTGAGTGTAACATGTTTGCTCCTCCCATTTGATGCATGATTTGACAGGTCATCCAAGCAGTACACTGAAACAGTTGAGTTTCATTATTGTGACCTAAAGTCAATGAAGTAACAAAGCTGAAACTTTGTCGTATCAAGATGTATTTCCTGTACCATTTAAGGGATTTCTGGGCAACTTAAATAAAAAAAAATAAAAGAATTGAGATGTTTTCTGTGTTGCTTGGGTAACCAATTGGCTACAAAGTTGACATGAATCAGTTAAAACCAAATCAATAGTGGAGGGATTTCTTGCAGAAGAAAAGCATGTTGGGCTGTTTGGATATTGAATAGTGTTATAACCTGCAGAACAATCATCAAACAGAATATTACCATTGGAATTGCTTTGAGCATTATTCCATGAGCGGTGTTTTGCATTAAAATCACCAATAATGAAGAATTTAGATCTATGACGGGTAAGTTTCTGAAGGTTTGCTGGCCTACGCATTGGAATGGCAAATAGGCAGCTATAAACGTAAGTTGTTCAAATTTTGTTTCAACAGAAACTCCCAAAGTTTCTAAAACTTTGGTTTCAAATGAAGAAAGAATTTTATGTTTGATTCGTCTATGAACAATGATGGCAATGCCACCACAGGGTCCATCAAGACGATCATTTCTATAAATGAAATAATTTGCGTCCTGCTTAACCTTATGGCCAGGTTTAAGGAACGTTTCAGTTATAACGGCAATATGCACGTTATGAACTCTCAAAAAGTTAAATAGCTCGTCTTCATTATCTTTAAGAGATCGAGCATTCCAATTTGAAATATTTAATGCTTTAAAATCCATTACTTAATTTTAAAGTCATGCCAATATTATTTGAAAATTTTACTCCAGTTTAAATCGCATCAAACATAAGCATATCAGAAATCATGTCAATTAATAATTTCTGTAAAAATTCCATTTTAGGGCAGTAATGCTTCCTAAGTCAAAATTGTCTAAATTTCCGTTAGAATTACTTTGGTTAGTATTTTGATTTCTACCCGCTGCAATAGCAGCATAGGTAGCTCTATTAACTCGCTGAACATTGTTAGCAGCGAGGGGAGTAGGTATAGATGAAAAATTTGAAGCAGGGGTGATATGTAGGTACGAATGTAGAATTTGTTCCTCGTTGACCGCTGTTAACAGCAGAGGAATTTGTACCTGTTCGGAAACGTGGAGCGTTTCCTACCTGTCGCTTAGAACGAGATTGTAGGATCGCTTTGCGAGTCTTACATTCCCAAAAATTAGATTTGTGGTTTTCACCACAATTTGAACATTTAAATTTCTTAGGATCTTCCTTCACATGACAGTCGTCCTTTGCGTGAGAGGAATCACCACAATTCATGCATTTAGCTGGCATGTAGCAATTTTTAGTTCCGTGACCCCATCCCTGGCACTTACGGCACTGGGTGAGGTTATGGAAATTTCCTCCAGTCTTCCTGAAATGTTCCCACTTCACTCGGACATGGAGCATAAGGCTAGCTTTTTCTAAGGCCTTAAGGTTGTTTAGTTCACTAGACTTGAAGTGAACTAAATAAAAATCATTAGAAATCCCGTTGCGCGAATCGCCAGGACGGGATTTCATTTTCATTTTGATTACTTGGAGTGGCACAACTCCAAGTAATTTTGCCAGTTCATCTTTGATCTGATCCAGGGATTCACCACTGGGCAGTCCTTTCATGACAACCTTGAACACACGTTCAGTTTTGGTGTCGTAAGTAAAAAAATTGTGCTGCTTCTCAGTAAGATACTTGAGAAGATATTTAAATCCGTCCAAGGTTTTAGCCAATACACGGCATTCACCCCAACGTCCAATTTGTAGTGAAAACTTAACTTTCACGAAGTTTAAAAGTTCCATGCGAAGAGCATAGAGATTGGAAGTGGTTATCACAATAGGGGGAATCTTTTCCTTCTTGGCATTAAGCCGGGAAAGTTTACTAGAATTTTTCTTGGATGATGGATCATTCTCATCATCCGTGAGCAAATCAAATTGATTGCTCAAATTAATTTCAGCGGAAGGGGGATCAAGAGTTTGCCCCTTTCTTTTGCGTTTAGGCGCCATGGCGGCAGTAAATTTTTATCAAAATCGACTTCCAAGCAGACTACTATAAGAATCTGAAGGATCGAAGAGGAATTTTCCAAATTGATATCCAAGAAGGATTACCTCGGGTAGGGTCCAAACAAGGATCGAAGAGGAATAAGAGTTGAACAAGGTAGAAAAATTTTACAGGTTAAGCACTGAAAAGTGCTGTTTAAATTTGTTGTAGCTATAGGTAGTAGATCCGCACGGCAAGAGAGCACGATGCGGACTGATTTGATAACTTTGTTTTGGTATTGGTGTAACCATTCGCGTTGACGACGACTCTGCAACAGTTCACACCTATAGGAAACCCCCATATTTAATGTCGTATTTCGTGAAACATAGCGGATCGTTCCAAATTTTTTCACTCCACTGAAAAATCCCTAGCAAAATGTTAATCTTTGCGTGAAACGCGGTACACACGATATTTCTAAACAACCCAACATTTAGAAGGATCTACTCATATTCGTCAAAAGTAGGCTACACCAAATTGAGTAAACAAAGTTTAAACTAACAAGATGACGAATGTAAAACATCAAGCCCCACTTTTGACGAATATGAGTAGATCCTACTCAAATTCGGGTTGTTTACAAATCTAGATAAATATTTCAAAAGGTCCTATCTGCATTGATCGATTCTCTTCATCGATTTCCTCTTTCGTTAATAATTCAGCTGCAAAACCATTATCTGTTGAATTTGACGTTTTGGACGCTAGATAAGAAGCTCCTTTATCAAACTATGTGGTAAAATTAGCGCGAAATCTGTTTGCAAAGCAGTGGTTATCAAAAGAGAAAGTCGATGAAGAGAATAACTTAGCTACAAATCCGTTTCTTGCCGTGTGTGCCGCATTAGATGCTAGATAATAGCTTCGTTTATCGAACTATGCGTTGAAAAAAGCTGGAAATGTTTATACATGGCCGTGGGGATGCAAAGAGAAAATCTACTAAGAGAATCGGTCAATGTGAGTTAGGAGCTAATGCATTGTCCGGCTTGCTATCACTTGACTTGACAGTATGTTATATATGTGGTCGTAAGATGATCTATTTGGCTCGTGATTTATGTTATCTGGATCAATCGGAAAGAAAACACTATCTCTTTCATCCTTATAAGTTCTTACGCGAGAATGATAAGGAGATCCATTTATAGACCCAATTTGAGTACAGTAGACCGACATTTCATCCACGTACCTGGAATGCTTTCATGTTAAAATGGTGAAATTAAACAAATTTTCAGTCGTGCCTAATAAATATCCAAATAATAAGAATATCTAAGCTTACATGTTCACAGTGTAATATCAACAGCAGGTTAGGGACAAAGGTTAGGGACATATACACTGAAACAAATCGACATGTACCGTTTATTGGATCCATCTTATAACATAGCAATGTCAGCAGATTTATTCATTCTATGTGATGATTGTTAGATTCCATTGGATTATCACTTAAAAACTATGACTGCGATATGGAATGATTTCTATCGTAATTTCACATACTTAGTACTAGATAATACTTTGCTTCGAACGTGGTTAGCGATAGGTAATAAGTATATGAATATTGTCTGATTTATTTCATGGTGAAAAACTGTTGATATGTCATGGGTGGGAACAGACATCTAGAAACTAATGGAAAATCATATATAGTTGAACTAAATACTACTAACAACAATGAAACTGTATTGAATAATCTTTGTTTGTTTCCGGAAAAGAATGTATTGACATTGAAAAAAAAATTATTCTACTGCAATATTTACTTTGCTATGATTCTAATTGTAAGCCTTCTACACAGCTAATTCAGATTCCAGCCCTAGTACTCGAACTTCATGAACCAGTTACATCAACTTATATAATTTAGTCGTTGATTTATTGCACACAGGTGCATTAAGAAAGATTTGAACAAACCACACCACCGACGGAACATAAATTTGTCAGTGCTATTTGTCTTCACTCTAGCAAAACGAGCATAAAGTTGCACTGCATTCCATGTCGGGAGAGCTGTTCTTACTTCATGCTATTTGAACGAGCTCAATCTTGAAGTCAGTCGTGGCCCAGTGAAATCGAGCGCAGACACCGAAAGCATCACACCTCAACAGTCCTTGATCGAATCCCAAATCAGCTACAATAAAAAAGGCACAACTGTGAAAGCTCCCACTGCCTGATGTTTATTTTTCGATTTATTTTTAGAAATCGATTAAATATATGTGTCAAAAGAAGAAGTAAATTTCATGTGATTTTCACACAAACTTTACTTCGATTGATTTATGACACATATATATTGTGGTGAAAAGTGTAGCTTATGCTTATGGGTTTCAAATCCATTTCAGTTAATTATTATAATTTGATCGATTTTCATTTATCATACGACGATCATATAAAAGTTACCAAATTATCAGCATTGTAAATGTATCAGATATTCATATAGAATTTACCTGGCACATTTTCAATCATATAATTTTCAATGGATTATCTTATAGCGCAAATTTATAAGATTTCCACATAACAGGAATATGTCATATTGGTTCAGTGTACCCAATGTCCTGTCTGCGGTTGTTGAATAGTTCTAACGACGTTTATCACTACCAAAAGTCCCATGTTGCCGAAAGCATTCTCTGGCGATGATGTTTTATAATGCAACTCTTCTTTACCCAACTATTGTTTTCCTTCTCTCGACATGAACAACGTAGTCATCTCAGAGAGAAACAGTTGGCTAGTGTTGCGTGCTGAGCCAGGTAAAGAAGTGCGCATTTGTTTAGTATTGTCGCAATTTCAACTTCTGTTCAATTTTCACCCTGCCGAACTGTCAATGTATCCTCTTCAGAACTTTCTCTTGTTAATAAATTATCACACTAAAGCTTCATGTTGATATTAAAACAGCATTTCCTCACAACTCTGAACATCGTAGACTTCACGTATGAAGTACCAAAACACTTTGAAAATGTTGTGCCTAGCAATCGGGATCCCGGAAAATGTTATTTCCTAGGAAATCGTTCCCGGGAATGGAAACCCTAAATGTATTGTGATATCAGCTATAAGGTTCAACCGGGAATACCAATATTATCAATAGGTGACTCCACTCCCCCAAGGAACATTATTTAATAATAACCATTTCTAGCAAGGCACATCAGCAATTGCTGGGCATGATTCTTCCGCTGTCGTTGGTATATTAATCAAAGAAAATTATCCCCGGACACGAAGTGCCCGTCGACACTTTCTCCCGTCCATAAATCAAAAAGGCTAACAAGAAGCAAGTCGCGAAAACCGTCCTCCCATCTGCCAGTTCGCCTCTCTCCTTTCCCGGTCAGAGATGAAGCAAAAGTAGGAAAATTAATTATTTCCTGCATGTCGACGAAACGGGACAGAGCGCGCAAAACAGTTGAGAATAAGTAACTCAGAACAATAGAACAAGAAACCATTACAAGGCACGTTGTTTATGTTGTTTTTGACTTTTTGTCGTCCCGAACGATGATCACATTTCCTGCAAACACATGGCCCAAACCAACCGATCCGATGCACAGCCCCGAAGAAGAGCCTTCAAAAGATAATGGATCTCGGTAATGAAGTAGGTATGCCGAAGAAACCCATATGGAACCCCGAAAGGAGCAGGACCTTCCCGGTAAAAGAAATATGCGAATCAGTAGTGGGATAGAGGAACAAAAACAAATCACTCATTGCTTCTCACAGGCAATTGGTCACCCGAAAGGCAAACACCAGAAAGAAGAGAGAGAATCTTTTTTTTTTTACAAGACTTCTTCAGAAACCAACCCGCGCCGACGAAAACGACAATTCGCACCGTCTCGTGTGCCATCTGATCCTGGCCACAGCCACCAGCACGGTCAATTTCTCAAGTAACACGTCCTGTTGTTATTCATTTGAACTGGATGCAATTCCAAGCATGTGATACTGCTGCTGCTTCTGAGTGTTTCGGCTTTCCTTACTTCGTCCCTCCTGTCGTCGTCGTGGTCGTCGTCGTCGTCGTCGTGGTCGTCGTCGTCGTCGTCGTCGTTCTGAACAGTAGAGAAGACAGAAGCCAGTCGAAGCAATGGTCAACAAACTGAAAGACATCGTTTCCCGGAGAGCACACTGTTTGTCGTCCGTTCCACCACCGTCATCATCATCATCATCATCATCGTCATTGGTTTCCATTTCGGACCCGGCCAGAATCCGATGGATGAGCCATGGTCCGATAATGTGTCACCAAAGCCGGGGTCCGAACGCAGTCTATATGTCTCGTCATGATTAATCGCTAAATCGTGGATATTTATCCAACATAATTTTAGCTCGCTGTGGTTGGTTGGCTTCTTGCTGGATGCTGTTCGAAAGATATGGGGGGCGAGGAGGTTGGATCGGGAGACAGGTAGTTGTTTTGCTTCCAGTGCCATCTCCTGAGTCCTTGAACGGTTTTTGCTTTTTTTTTAGAAAGTTTGGTACGGGAGCTGGGGAAAAAAAGGCAGTGTGTTAACGTTTGAGTTGACGGTTGTGTAAGGATATTTATTTATATATATTAGTTTTTCAAAAGGACCAATGCAGCATTTTCTTCATATTGAAAAAAAAAAACTAAGTTTAAGTTCGATAGTTTTGAAGCAATGCGTTTAACAAAACTTTGTTTGCCACAATAATAATGGCCAATATTCAGCAGGAATAGTAACATCACACTTCTGTTATTACATGTTACAATATGGTAAAAATCACATTCGACGTTTTGACTAGCCAAGTTGTACTTCGAACATGTTACATTGAAATTTTTTTTTCTCAATGACATAATTAAGGAGTGTTACATTGTACGTTTTGTTCTACATAATCTAGATTCCCTTGCACAGATTTCATAATAGAGTATCGAAGACCGGAAAAATAACCGGTATCTTTACTTATAACTAAGATTGATTTCCCATGCCTCGCCTTTAGAAAATGAGCACGAATCAGCAAAGCATACAAATTGTCCAAAGCAACAATCAAGCACACATCATTCTAAACTCTTCCGTACTTTTTCAAAAGGTCCTAAGTAACAAATGTAACAAATCGATTTAATCGATACAAACTATTGCAGGGCTAGGTCGCCGGCAAGAACTACACTTTGTCCCTTGAAAGCGGCAGCCGCCGGTATTGACAATTGGGACGAGTGCATCAAAATCGACTGCGACCTCTAAGCCATTGCAGTTCAGGTCCATCCTCCGATACCAATGATGATGGTGTCGATATACATCCCTCCCAGTTCCCAGCAATGCCATACCGAGCTAGACGACTTGTTTGCACGATTACCAGCGCCATTGTTGTTACTTGGCGATTTCAATGCGCACCATCCCGCCTGGGGCTCCACATATTCGACCGCTTCATCGCCGAGAAAACGCTGACTGAACAGCGGATTATCATGAATGATGGATCGCACACTCGGATTGATCCAGCAACCGGTACATCGTCAGCCATAGATCTCTCGATTTGTTCCGAGATGCTAGCTCCCAAATTTATTTGGCGAACTCTCTTGGACACACACAGTAGCGATCACTTTTCGATCACCGTTTCCTCACCTTAATACGCACAGGTCACAACGAAGCTAAATAACCAGATGGCTCTATTATCAAGCAGACTGAATATCCTTTGAACGGATGATTACTAGCAGCATCAAACCAGGTGATTAAATTGAAGTGGAAGAGTTCGTTGACCGGATACTGTCTGCAGCAACAGCTAGCATACCTTGAACATCAGATCGAGCCGGTCTCGGAGGTGGAAATAGCAATTAAACAGCGACAACAATGATTGAGAGTACTGAGGTGCACCAGAGAAGCGGGTGCAGATGCAGCAGATGTCCTTAAAAGGTTCTAGGAAGCGAAGGCAGCGTCCAAGAAGGAAGTGAAGGAAGCCAAGTGTCGATCATGGGAAGAATTCGTCGGAAAAATATCTCCAAGTAGCACTACGGCAGAAAGTGGCAGACAGTCAACACTCTGAGGGGCAAGCGGCAGCACAGCAGGGCTATCATCAAACGATCCGACGGGTACACGGATAACGCGGAAGATGTTTCAGAAGAACTGGCTAAGCACTACTGTGAGACATTGGCGACCTCTAGATATGTTCCATTGTTTCAAATGGCGAAGGAAAAAGTGGAACGGGATCGCACTGATTTCCTTACCTATAACGCGGACTTCACCCTGAACAAGCTTCTGTGGATACTCGACAAATGACGTAGTGTTTCTACAGGTTCCGACTCCATAGGGTATCCGGTGCTCCGATGGCTTCCTCTATCAGTCAAGACTGCGCTACTGGAGCTGCTCAACAGAGTATGGCATAGGGGTGTTTTTCCGACCAGCTGGCGAACTGCAATTATTCTAGTGCCAATCCCGAAACCGAATTCTACAGAGTCTGTCGCTTTCCGACCCATCACATTGACCAACTGTATTGCGAAGGTGCTGAGTATCAATGCTACCAACACCAGGGAGGCAGCTCCCACACCTGGACCCTACCTATCGTCCCATCAATCTAATCTAATCTAATCTAACACCAACACAGCCAGTTCTTGAAAGCATCCTGGAAAATGATATATATACCTACATCATTTTTCTTGTCTATTTGATACATGTTTCACATCGAAGATTCGTTATACCAAAACGGCCAGGCCTACTGTGCAGCATTTAAGGGGCAAGATGATTTATAAACATCGGGCCTGTTTAAATCGAAAATTTAAACACGATGCTTCAGAATCCAATAAATGGATGAAACGTGGACATCTCGTACCGTACGTTCCGATTTTGGTAATTATATGATTGGTTGGTCGTTGGAAGCATCAAAGCTAGAAAGGTTAAGTGATGCTCCATTTGCTTCTGACGGTTGGGGCATGAGCACTAACTCTTGTCCTAGCCTTTTATGACTTATGGCTATAGCGCCATTACTCGCTTTCTGGAAAGAGAAGAGGGAAAGGAAAAGGAGAAGGACAAAGGGAATAGGATTATGTGAAATCTATGAACATAAACAATATTTTTGATTTGAAATAAACAATATAGAAATGAAGAACGCGGTTGTCACTACTCGAGTCTTGTCACTATTATCAAGTCGTACAAGTAATAAGGACTAAAATGTGATCCTTTTATTACTGGAAAATCCTGATGCTTGGAACTAGTAATCATCCTCAATGTGTGAAAACTGGTAATCTTAAACTAGACAATACCAGCGCCGGCCGTGCCCTAACGCAGGCCAAGAAAAATGGGTAGAAATGTGTTGACGTGACACTCGCTTTGATGGAAGCCAAGAAATCCTCTGCACTTCCACGAGGAATTACTGGGATGTTGGGTAAGAGGGTTGGGTTTTCGCGTACAAGATTATAAAACGTTTATTAACTAGGGGCATCCCACTCTAAACTTCATACCTAATATCAATAAAATATTTGTAAATCCCGCGTAAGTATTCTTAAGTATTTTTAAGTATTTTATACCATTGCTATGAATTTCCATCGAAGTAACACTTATTTTTAAATGACCGGTTGCTAGTGCATGTGTTTGTTTTTGACTTGTTGTTGTCGGTCGTCTTGTATTTATAAAAATAGGAGTGTTAAGTATTTTTATTATGAGTATACATTAGTATTATTTAATTTATATTTTTCAGCGATTCAGCATGTAAAAAAGCTTCGAGGGCTGGTTACAAAGAATGATGTTTTCAGTACAAGTTTAACGGTGTTTACCGATCGACTGAACTCAATGTGTTTTTTTTTTTATATAAATTTATTTAATAAGGCTCAACCGAATTAACTTTACAGAGCCGAGGATGTTTGTTCACTATACAATATAGTACATCTTAAAACTATAGTCAAAAGATACAACACAATAAACATTTTATCTTCCACTATCCAATAAGCCTCCTTTACCAGAACCGGAGCCGCTTCCAGTGGTTTCATTGTTCGACAGATTCGCCAACGGGGAGCAGAGGCTTCCATTGCAGCAATGGACGTAACACGTGGTCAGCACTCACACATTCATCGCGAAACGGTTGCTTTCTAAAGTCGATGACGCATCGACTGAAAGAGCTACTGTTGAAGAACAATGAGGAGGACCACACAATGGTTGCTGCCGAGTAAACAGACGATCGCGTGACACTTACTGAGAGTAGTCTGCTTCTGTCGACAGCCGAGTGAACACTGACTCAAAGTGTATATTGGCTCACATATACCCTCTCGGTGCACAAAGATCCTGCGATGATGAGTATTGGTATATTCAGCGTGCATTAGCTGACCGGAGCAAAATTTGCGATGGCATGAGAGAGACAACTAGTACTTTTCTCTGTCTCTCTCCGTCTCGTACCTTCGCAAAATCTCGCCTTGAGCGTGAAACATCGCTCAGGACGAAATTCACCTTATTTCTAAACATTTTAATTACCGTTGACCTACCTAGCAGCAAATCATCTGACTACGATTTTGTTTTTGCTGTATCGAGGATCTGAAGCCGTGAAAACGTGTTGCAGACCTGAGCAAATGCAGGAAGAAAAGTTAGTCGATCTACCGGGTGTTGAATGGGAATGATCGTGATTCGTTTCTGACCGGAAGCTTTTGGCCCTTTTGAATGAACTACAATATTGATTATTTTGAAAAATTAATGTTTTTATTATATCACATTGAACACAAATTTTTACTTGTTTAAATTATACTTAGGAAAATAAAGGAAACTAAATCCGTTCATTTGAATAATTCTGACTATGTTGCTTATACTGTGTCCAATGGCCTTTATGGTTTATTATCTACTGTAATAAGCATGTTTTGCGTTTAGAAGGTGGAAAGCTAAGAGATCTGCGTTTCCGCAATACCCCCATATTCTCGTTCAAAATACTATCCGGACGTAAACGAGAATATGGGTGATAGTATGGTCACATGGTTTCGTAGTGATGATAGCTAATTTTGATTTTCTGATCTTGATTGTAGCCTAATGGGTAAATTTCTAAAAGTAGAAGTGACTCTCTCTCCCTCTCTGAGTTGTTCTCATTGGCCGTGTTAACATTTCAAAAGAAAATTTTCATACCCAAAAATTCTATAGAATTGTCAATTTCCCACCGCATCCGCTATTGACGCAACTAGAATCTGACGTCGCGCTCGCCACTGTTCTTATCAGGCATTGTCATAGTCACACAGCCAAGAACCGAGCGGAAAAAGAACAACACAAAATTCACTATTAGATTGGTTATACAAATGATGGAACTCGAACGAGTAACAACAAAAGGTTCCAATGCCTGACATTGTATAAACAAGCAAATCAAATTGACATAGCAACCAAGCAAATAAACTCACGCTAGATATTTCTTAAGTATTTTTAAGTATTTTTGGGTATCTTAGATATCACTTAGATTTTTATATGTATATTAGGAAACATACAAAGTTTAGAGTGGGATGCCCCTAGCTTATTAACAAACTTTTAATTTGCAGTTAAATTTTACCCGTTCAATTTTGGCAGCAAGCCCGAAAATTTAGTGTTGCCTTTATTGAACGGTCTTATTTTGAAATTCAATTTATGATTTAATTGACTTCGGACTTTATTAAAAGTTGTAATCACAAGGAGCAAAAGCACACTATTTCAGCCGGCGCCGGTGGTGTAGTGGTAAGCGTGACTGCTTTCTAACACCCCAATGGGTCTGGGTTCAATCCCAGCCGAGGTCGGTGGGATTTTTCTGAGGCATAAAAATCTCTGGTCACGTCTTCCTTCGGAAGGGAAGTAAAGCCGTTGGTCCCGGCCCATGTGTGTTGTGAATGGGTGCGATATCCTACGCAGGTGTGGAAGCTGCCTTCCTGCACATTCGGTTGCCGTCAATGGATGGCAATCGATGTCCGTCGGTGATTGGCACTAGATTGCGGAACAGAGACCGACGTTAAATAAAGGAAATGAAAAGCACACTATTTTCAAATTCCGTTCAATCTTGGCACGTTGCCAAAATTAAACCCCGTGCCAAAAAGGAAAGGTTTTGTGATTTTGTTGCTAAAATCTGGGGGCAAGACAGCTGTACTCAGAGTAAATATATTTGCAGCGAGTAAATTTGAGTTACTCACATTTACTCAAAAATTAACAAAGTAGTCGCGATTTTCTTAAAATCGTCTGACATCATATTTTGTTTTCAACACGAGTTTAAAACGATAAACAGGAATGATATAATCGTTAAGTTTTGTTGTAATGATCCACAATATTCCATATTTCCCACAAATTAGACGCTGTTGATTGTGGTATATTATTAAGCTGATCATTTCTGGCCAGATTAGGTCGAGTAACATCATAAATCGAATAGAGCATTCTATGAATTTAAAGATTGGATAATAGACAAAAATCATATGTTGCCAAAATGGGAAGGCACTGTATTCTGATGTTGTTGAAAAACATACAGGAATGCATTCTTTTATATTTATATATTTGTATAAATTACGTTTTCACCGAGTTTCTGGATGTATAAAAAATATAAATGCTAACTACATTGCTGTAACGTTATACACAGAATGAATTTATTGAATTATTTTAGCTTAATTCGAACCTATCGAACCGCACTATAAGTTCCTACACAGAAATTCAAATTAAAGCCACTGCTGCTCTGTTGAGTTATCCAAGTCCGAGGTCCACGATGGTGGTTCTTCGGCGTTCTTGTTATATGCTACGATTGTGGCGATCGTCGATGTTTAGCTTATCTTGCTGTTTGGCCATAAACATCTTCCATCGACTTTGAAGGGCCAGCGTGAATTTCATATCGTACACGTGCTATACGAAAGTGCATTTTCAATTCCATCGCCAAAATGTCTTCCCGGGTGAGCATTGCTAGCGCACCGTTTGCTGCTAACCCCTCCAGCTTCAGAATGTTTTTTTTTAAGTGGGGAGAACTTTTCCAACGTCTCGTTGGATTTTACCCAAAAGTAATCCTACGTAAGTGGAACGACAAATTAATATTCTACACTTTTGGAATATAATACGAAAAAATTATAAGTTTCCTTTTTTTAATTAATACTTAATTCGAGGCTCATCGATCAAAACTGAAAAACACGTCAACTTACTTTGCTTGACAGCATCAGTTTCAACATTGTTTTCAATATAACATTCCGGTTGCTATGTGTATAATATATTGATCAACGTGAGTTGCTCAGAGTTACTCAAAATTAACTTGACCATCATAATCACAAGTGTTAATAAGTAGGAACGAACTCACCAAATGAATCCATGAGCAATGTCAACAGAATGAAATTGCATGGCGCTACTGGTACTTTCATGGTCCACCTTACCTGCTCGAATCAGGGTGATATCCACCTGGTACTATTCCACGAATTAACATGTTGCCTCTCCTTGAATACATCTTGATTCCTGGTGATTCCTTTTCTTCAGGGATAATTTCCTGTAGTCCTGTATCTGTTATCTTTTTGTAATTTTCACATTTTGATCATCCAGATTAGGTTCAGCTAATATGAAATATCACTAAAAGAGTCCCAGGATCAGCCCTTGTGGTTCGCTTCTCCGTGACGTCATCGCAAACGAAATAACGTCGGGGGTTCACTGGAGGAGTTTGTTTTCGGAGCCCTCTGAAGTTCTGATAAAACTTCATGACACGGGTTTTGTTGAGAGTCATGGAAAGACAGCTCCAAACTTGAATAACTTTAGAAATCACTGTCAGATTGGTTTTAGTACTATTTTAAAAATATGCCGAAATCATTTCTCCGAAAAAAATCACAGCAAAGAAAATGCACGTCAAACTTGTTCAAAGACAGAGCCTACTCTTCGGACCCTACCTATCGTCCCATCAACTCATGAACTGTGGACCAACTTCCCTTCTGAAGGAAGGCGTGATCAGAGATGTTATGCCTCAGAACATCCCGGCGGCGCCAACTGGGATTGAACCCAGGCCTGCTGGGGTGAGAGGCATTCACGCTCACCACTACACCACCGGTGCCGCTCATTACCGTACTTCTGTATGCAGACGATATCTTGCTCGCGATTTGCAAGCTGCGGTGAAAGCTGTCGACAAGTGGGGTAAAAGCGTCGGTTTCAAAATCTCCGCAACAAAATGCAGCATTTTCTATAGAAATCCAAACGCCTGTCGGGAGCCCAGCAACGATATTTTCATCAATCGGGTAGTTATACCGAAGACGACGAGGCTGAAGATCATCGGTGTTACCGTCGACCTGTCACTAACTTTTGAGCAGCATTTCAATCTCGAGGCTGAGATTCCGCGTGGGCAACGTGACTCTTTGTTATCTATCGGCTCGGCAATCATCACTTCGCGGCTTCTCTACGGCATTGAACTCGTCAGTAGAAAGCATAGAGCAGAAAGCAGAGTGAAGGATTCCGTCATCCAAAATCTTCCACCCGTATAATCGGATGTTCCAGTTCGCCTCTGGGTGCTTATGGCGGAAGTGGGTACCTTACCGTTTGACCTCCTGGTTCTTCAAGATTTAGTTTGTACTGCCATCACTGAACGTGACGTGAGAATACAGGTATATCCTGGAGATCCCCCGGATACAGTGCATCCCATTGTGCAGGAACTTATAGCACACCGGTTCAATCGTGCTTCAGTTGTCAACACTGCTGGGTAAAAGTGTGACAACGTAGTAGGTGCAGGTATATTCTGTGGCAGTCTGCATAGAGCAATAGGCCTTCCGTCACAGTGTAGCGTCTTTTCGGCGGAGGTCTTTGTTATCAAAGCTCTCAACACGGGTATATCGAACGAATTGGTCATCTTGTCCGACTCGGAAAGTTGTCTATTGGCAATTGAAAATGGCAAATCACAGCATCCTTGGATCCAAGAGATCGAAGGGCAGTTACGAAACAGCATATCGACTCTTCGGCGAAGCATGCACCAGTCCGTCTCTCAACGTCGCCATCTCGAGGAAGGATGGCAATGAACCATACCATTCGTCTGCTATGGGAAGAACGCTGGGTGCAATTCACGACAGTCAAGTTGAAGGAGGTTAAACACGAAACCAAAAAGTGGATCGACCAGCAAAGACTCACTCGACTGCGCATCGGCCACACAAGGCTTACACACGACTTTCTTTTGAAAACACCGTCACCGCCAGTATGGGAATGTTGCGGGACGGTCGTGGATGTACGCCACGTGATTATACACTGCAGGATGTTTGAAACAGCTAGGATAAAACACGAAATTGATCCAACCAGCCTACATACGGCGTTATGCAACGAGAATGACAAGGAAAAGCGGTTGTTGAAGTTTCTGCAGGAAGCCAATATGTATCGAAGCATCTAAAGGAAATACAGGAAGTGAGACGATCATGAGGAGGAAACAGAAGAAGACGGAACGAACGAAACGTGGTGAAGAAGACGGAAGAAGATTAAAACGATAACGGGATGGAAGCTGACGAAGAAGAGAGCAAAATAAAATGCAGAAACTGAGAACAGGATGGATATAAAACAGAAAAAAGACCGAGCAGAAGAAGATTAATGGAAAATGTAACTGCGCGAAAATAAATGAAAAAAATTCGAAGAGGCAGATGAAGATAGCGAACCAGAAGAATTATCGGGGAAGGAAAGAAGAAGACACGGATTCAAGGCGAAGCAAGGAAATTACGAAGGAGGTGAGAAGAAATTGAAGAAAAGGAAGCAAAAGAAGACGAGAAGAGGATTAGGAGGATACAGACGAAGCGAAGCGGAAACGCAATTGGAGCAAACCGAAAAACGGATAGTAAGAATTGAACGAAGGATACAAACTAAAAAATTTTTACAGAAATCTGTAAAATTTTACCGTATTCTCAACAGCTGAACGTTCGGTACACAGTTTCACGGATTTTCTGTACTTTTTCACAAATATCTGTGATTTTTTCACAGATATCTGTAAAAAATTACAGGAAAACTGTAAAACTGTTTACCGAACGTTCAGCTGTTGAGATTTCGGTAAAATTTTACAGAAATCTGTGAAGTAATCTTAGCGTGTACGGAGAAGAGAAAGAAGATTATGAAAAGATAGAAGAAGGGGAAAGGGAAAAATTATGGAGGTTTCCTCCAATATTGCAAAAGTGATTGTTGAGGTGACTGCAGATCTGAACCACATCAGAAATTGACTGGTCACCATTTTTCATCGATGAAATGTGGGCGCCTCCTTGAATTTTCCCGAGTACTTTAAAGGGGGGTGTACCGTTTAAAATCCGCACACACTCAAATTGCTCTAACTTTTTATCCGTTGGGTAAAATTTATTGAAATTTTGCGTAGACATAGTTTAATGTGTATTATTTACATTCTGTGAGTTGAATTCATCAGGTGCGCAAAAGTTTTCCAAATGGTGACAAAAGAACAGTGCTTGCGCGAAAAAGTTTTGCATGAGTACTTTGAGAATAAGGATCTGTCGCATCGTGCCATCGGAATAAAAGAGTTGGGAACCGCGAATTCCACGGTATCTGGTATCATAAAACGGTTTGAATAACGTCTGACTGTTGATCGGAAGCGAAGATCCAAAAAAACAAGCCGACAGGTCAACGAGAACGATCACAAACGCGTGGTTGGGGGCTTTAAACGGAAACCGAACGCCTCTGTTTTGAGATGTGGCTAAAAAGTTGCATGTGAGCAAGACTTTCGTGCAGAACACCAAAACTCGTGCTGGACTACGTACGTTTAAGGTTCAAAAGTCCCCAAAGCACACAGAAGATGTCGAAGTTCGCCAAGAAGTACTTAATTTGTCAAGCGATTTGTACTTGCGGAAAGCGGAGTAAACCTTTCCTTACCGCACCATGAATGGACAAGTGTATTTGGAAGAGTGTCTCCTGAAATCTCATGACGGTTCGACGATCTTCTGAACCAGATTTGGCATTACACTACTACACGAAGGACGTGCCAGAGTGGTATAAGGCGAATGATGTCGATTTCGTGCCGAAAGATCTGCCTCCACTAGAAGAATACTGGGCCATTATGAAGGAGCACCTTCTAAAACGACCTAAAGTGGTGAAGAATGTAGAAGAAATGAAGAAAGCATGGGCTAATATGCAAAAACCTGTCGATTCGGAGGTCGTGCAGAACCTTATGGCTGGGGTTAATGCCAAGGTTTGCGCATTGGGATATAAAGGTGAAATAAAATAAATGAATGATGCCAAAACTAACTTTAATTATTTCTTTTTACTCCCTAAAAATTTGGTGATAATCGAAGAAAAACTCGAATTTTGAGAATGAATTTTGTGTGTGCGGATTTTAAACGGTACACCCTTTATTAATAAATTTTCTCGTCATTTTTTAATCTGCTCTCTCCAAATTCGTTTTTACTATGAGCTTTTTTCATCTGTAGTTGTTTCGATAAGCGTGCAAGTGATTTATACTTAAGTGTACATTTTATCCGATAAATAAGGAGTTCAAAATATTGAGTTGATAGTTTCGTTATAGTACGGCAGTGTAAAAATTGTATACAGAAAGTATCAAGCGAGCAAAGGACAATTGTGAGGAAGGTACGAGTCTGATCGAGCATTCCCTCTACCAAACTCATCCGTTGGGAAGGGGTTGTGAAGGTTGTTTCCCTTTGCCACCACTGGAAAATGGAATGATCACCGATTCGCTCATGTGCCTCAGACTGAAGACAAAGGGTAGAACTGCAATTTACATCAAGGATTTTAAATGGAAATGGAATTCGGCAGCCAAACAAGTGCGAACAGGTCTCATGCAATATATGATGGGCCTGGTACGAAGAAAAGATCGAACAATGGCCTATGGTAAGTAGGAATACTGAAACAATGGTCTTACAATAAGCATAATACCTACTAATGGATAGCTGTTACATTGACCTATGATAAATCAAACGCATTTTTAAACCCCAGCAAGATTTTGTTGTCTGGATTTTTTCATGTTCAACCTTTATCAAACCGAGTATCATGTCAACACATTCCTACCCATTCCTTTCTTGACCTGTGTTCGGGCGCGGCTAGCGCTGTTATTGTCAGTTTTAGATCACAAGGTTTTACACATTGATGATGATGTCTCATCCCAAGCATCGTCTACTGGTGCTCTGTGTAACTACAGCTAATCTGGCTATAACAGAGTAGCAACCGTGGGCGGTCTATCATGCTTATGCTCCTCATTTGGCCTGGAACTGCTCAAATGTATAGGGGAACTAGGGGCAAGAAGGTCACCCTAACGATAGCGCGTTTTTATATGTGATTCCGTGAATATTTATAGGAGTTTGAGAATCGAATTGTAAGTTTACAACCTTGTATCCATGTATCATCATTGAAATTAAAATTAAACCCCATCAAAAAATGCTAATGATTTTTTTCAAAATGTCATGTCGAACCTGCTCTAAAAAATGCTACGGGGCAAGAGGGCCACTCTTATGGGGCAAAAAGACCATATGTCTAAAATGAAGTGAAACTGATAAATGTTCATTTCTAAACAACAAATTACTATTCTTAGGTATGACAGCAACTGCTTTTATTGTTTATTCCACTAAAATATTGACTTAACGATATTTTTTTTTTAATTCTTTATTAAAGAGATTTTTAGCCTTAGGCTAGTTTATCTCTAAGACTTAACGATATATTTTTTTTATTTCTAAAACATATAAACCATGTACGTCAAAGATTCAAATGGAAACTATTTTTGATACTATTTTATACAGTCTGTTTTCCAAAATTTCACGAAAACAATGTATATTGGAAACATAAATGCCCAATTGTGTTAATTTCTGAAAATTTTTGGACAATTTAATACATAAATGTAGGGGTGGCACTCTTGCCCCGTATAAAGTTTATTTTTAGGAATATAATTTTTGATTAATTAAACAAAATATTTAATAATTTATTGTTATTAATGTATCAAACAACCATCAATAGTGATGTCTCAATGCAGAAATTGCGAAAAAAATAAATTGGAAATTCCGAAAACCTTATTTTATGATGCCTCATTCTTATAAAAAAAAACTAGCTTTTCAATGCATTAACACAAAACGATTTTTTGCATTTTTTTAAGACTTCGATTCAGACAGAACTTTTTAGAATGCTTCATAGGAATACCGTGCATAGGTTCATCGTGAGATAAAATTGAAATGATTTCATTTTCAAAATATATTGAGGGTGGCACTCTTGTCCCGGGTGACCTTCTTGCCCCTAGTTCCCCTACTTTTGAACATATTTGTTGATGTGATTATATCAAAATTATTAGTAAAGTAGATGTAATCAATCGACTGATTATTTCCAATTTATTGATAATTTGTATACAATCATATCACCGTTTGTCATCATGTTGTTACAAACTAGACGAATGACCAATGTAATGATTTTTGCAAATTAAACAACTAACCAGTCAGATTTTGTAACAGGCTCTGTTGCAAAATATTTTTTGAAATAAATAACTACAGCTGTTATAATTTTGTTATGGACTTCTGATCGGGTTAACTTAACAACTTCACCTTTCTATTTGGTCAGAATCTCAAGTATCAGAATCTGAGAAAATTGTAAAACTAAACGTTTGTCTGTGCGTTAGCGCTACAAAGTCAGTAAATTCCGACAATTTGACCAAAGAAGCACATGATGGACAAGATAAGGTTCCTGAATAAGCGCACTTTATCCACCAATTTCACTAACTGTCTCTATTAGTCCATTATTTCGGAGTGCTAGTTAAATTTCAAACCCGAGCTCTCGGTTCACTCACAAGAAAAAGTTAACTACCTTTGCAACTTTCTCAAGTTCCAGTAAATCTCTCTTTTTGTCACCCATTCTTTAAAGGTTTGTGAATATCTCCTCTTGGCCCCTGCGATTGGTAAACCACGAATCCATTTTTAACGATCATGTTTAGCTTAAATGACTGACCACGACGACGATGGGTACGACAACGGGTCTTAGGAGGAATGAGAATGCTGCACTGGCCCTGTTGAACACCCATTCTTTCTTCTTCTTCTGGAAAGGGAAGAGCTCCGTACCGTATTACGATACAAAAAGTCAATTCACTTTACCAATGACGGCGACGACGACGACGACGACGACGACGATGATGATGATGATGATGATGATAAAGCAAACTGAGGGAGTTGGGTTTCGGTGGTTTGTGGAAGCCAGGGTCAGTCAGTCCTCGAGTACATTATGGGAGTGCTAACGAGATTGACTGGTTTGTGAAGGGATGGGAGGATGAAATTGGGCGGACAGACCAGAAGTTTCGTGATTCTGCAAACGCTGACAAATTGTTTGCAGAAATGGATGGTTGCATTTTGTCGTACGTTATTGCTGACAGTAGTGGCGATCCTTGTCCTGTGCTGGGACATTGGTGAACACGGTGAAAGGAGGAAGATTCGACTGAGGTCAGACTCACTCTCGTACCTACCGGTTGACAACAACGACGACGACAACGTAGTCGTGCTCGGTAACCCGACTGATAAATTGATCTACAACGAAACAAGAGGAAAACGTTTGATTAATTATTTTTATTCGAGTATAATGACTAACTGGCACGATGTTTGGGGATTCGCATTTTGCTCTGGCCGGAGCGGAGGGAATTGAAAAGCCAAAATGGAACAAATCGTCTGTCTGCTCGTTGTTGAGCAACGCTCGAAAACAAACTGTCAGAAACAATCAAAATCCAAATGCAAGCTTAATGCAGCGGTGCCATTCGTAATCATGATGTTAACCCCAAAAGCTACAAAACCATTCGCTTCGCACCAATCCTACCCAATTTGGTCACGGATCTCCCCCGGTGTGAAGCGAAGCTGTGTTGTACGAGAAGAATCTTCTCTCGACAAGTGTTGACAGATGATGAAATGCAATTTCGCTGCGCTTTTCTGCTCACTTGATGTGTTGTTGCGTCCTTTTGGCAAATCCCGACACGAGAGTTAGGGTGGATGTAGTGTAATCCATTGCTGCAATATTTCCTAATCCTGAATGGACACACCCTACCCCAAAAAAAAAAAACCCTTTCAGCGCAGCTTTCTTTTCACTGAACTCGTCCTTCAGAGGCGGCTCACGGCTGCCATCTCCGGCTGATCCGATCTTCGGCGTGTATAATCTTTATATTTTTCACGCTCTTCTGCGTCCAGTTGCTTGTTACTTGGTGTGGTTGAGTGCAGGATTCCGCGCGATGGATCAACCTGACCTACCTACGCGCGGGGAGCGCTGTCCAAGCACCGCAGAAATACCTACCGAACATCTGAAATCGTTTTCAATTTTCGTCATGTCAAAATCAGATCTTTGCCATTTATGCTCCTCCGTTCCCATCGTTGGTTTCTTCGTTTCGCCACGTAGAGACACCTACATATATGTAACCTGGCAGAAAGTAAATCCTCTCCTGAAGGTGAGATGGCAAATGCTCTTCATCCGTTGCACCGAAATGGTAACTTCTTTTGCACTTTGGAAACCACGTTGATGGACATTTTAATACTTTTTCTCTGTAATGCTCTGAAAAAATATGCAAATTTGACGAGACGATCGTTGAAAGCCATTGAAAGGGAGTCGTGAGAAAAAAGTAATTAAAATGTGATGCACTGTCTTTCAGAGGATAACGCCATTGCGCAATGAAATCAGTTCATGCTACAACATGGTAACATTGCAGAGTAACACTTCTTGCTGGGAAGCCATCTCGATCAGCATTGCCAGAATGTTTTAAAGCTTATCGGTATCAGGTTTTAAAAAATCGGTATTTGTCGGTATTTACTTTTTTAATTAATTTTATATTCTTGTCGTTTTTAAAAGCGAAAGTTTAAACTTTTGGACTAAGATCGAAAAAAAATTACATCTTTTCGTGACGGTCGCAATTTTAGATTTTCGATTTACCCCCAGTACCTTCCCGTAAGACGTAGTCTACATCAAAACAACTGGACAAAATTCCAGAACTAGACGAAAGAAATTTCTGGGAGAAGTTTAATTGAACTTCCTGGAGAAGACAAAATAAACTTCCTGGAGACGATGGCAGAAACTTCCTAAGGTAGATTGAAAAAAAAAAATCTGGATAAAGTCGGAAGCCAGAGCGCTTACGGAACAGTCGAAAGAAACAAGGACATAATTCCGGAAGAAAATGTTTCCAAATGGTCATAAAACATCCCTGAAGACCCCGCAATGCCCCTGAAATTTTTGGAACATTCCTGAAATGTACTTAGGAATATTCCATGTTTCCTCGGATTTTCTTAAAAGTTCTTGTAATTTTCCTTAAGTTGATAGGGCTGTTTTTAAGTACTCTGATCATCTCTGAAATACTTGGAACTTCCCTGATTATAATGAGACTACCGAAATATCTCTTATCAATATTGACGGTCTCTAGACTTTCTTAAAGATTACGAAATTTCTTAAGCGCTCTCACAATATTCTTTCTTTCTATTGTAACATCAGCATTGAAATTCTCTAATCTTCCAATTTTTCTAATTTTTAAAAGTTATCAACACTGCCATTAATAAGCACGGAACTTCCCATAAAATGTTCTCACAATGTGCTAATGTTCATGTAAAGTTTCCTAAATTTGCATGAGCCCCTCGGAACATTGCAGAAGTTTTTGGAAATCGCCTGAGTCTCGTAGATGTTCTCGTAGCTTCCTAATGTTCTCTAAATTCTCCTGAAACTAAACTGTCCTGAAAACCATTAAATTTTCCGGAAGTTCTTTGGACTTGTGAAGTATCCAAAATATTTATGATGTTTCGTTAAGTTCACTTGAGTTCGCTGAACCGGGTTTTAGAATTTTAAAAGAAGTTATTGAAACATTCTTTAATTTATCGAACCTTACTCAAAAGTCGGGACTTTTCTGAAGTTTCAGAACTTCTTTAAAGTTCCTGCAGCTAGTGTGGATCCGCAATCAAAATCTGGAAGCATCCCTGAAGTTCCGGGAAAGTTGAAAAAATCTGGCGGGACAAGATGGAAGAATCATTCGAGCGAAGACTGAGGAAGCTTCCAAGGGAAGTCGAAATAAGTTTCCGAGAGGAATCGAAAAATAATTTACGATGTAAGGTGGAAGAAAATTCCTGGGGAATGTTGGAAGAAACCAGTAACCAGTTACCAGAAAGAGCCATCGACTGTTTATCGATGCATGGGTATCCATACGACATTTTTGAGGATGTTGTTTTTTTTTTAATTTTAATGGCTCCATAAATTTGAAATATTCAAAAAGATACAAGTCTTTCACAATAATTTTCTCCGAAATTTGAGCGCGGACAGGAAATTATCCTTTTGGTTAGTTAAATAAATCGGTATAAATCGGTATAAAACCTCAAAAATCGGTATTCTGGGGAACCTTACCTGTATATCGGTATCTAGTTCGGAAATCGGTATAAATACAGATAAATCGGTATATCTGGCAACGCTGATCTCGATATCCACTTGACAGATTGTTACGATTTTGCACATATAAACATTACACACTTAACTAATTGTACTCAAAATTTCATCAATTTGTACCCATGCAATAAAAAGTTATGCATTAACATTAGGAACTGTGATATAAGAAAGGATTTGGGTTCATGACATAGACACGAACCTGGATGGCCATGAGGAAGATCCGAAACATCTGTAGAAGTGGTCAATCCATGAAACTGATCCTACCCTAACAGGAGGAAATAACTAATGAATACCTAATTCTGACCTGATACCAAAATTTGGTATTGACCAGCATGACATAAGAGGTAAAATACCAAAGAATAATACCAAAAAATGACATGCAAAATACTTATAAATAACAAAAATTGATTTTTGGATACCAAAAGAATACCAGTGTGGTATTGTTTTGGTATTGCATTGTCATAATTTGGTATTGGAATGGTAATGTGGGAACATTTTTTTGGTATTATTGTTTGGTATTTTACCTCTTATGTCAGGCTCATTCATACCAATTTAAGCTATCGAGATATTCGTTCCTGCTCGGGTAGAGTGAATTTAGTCGTGACATAAACATGGTCCCAGATGGCTATGGGACCGTCCTCCGGAAAATCCAAAACATCTTTAAAAGTGGTCCATTCATGAAACTGATCCGCGATTTTTTTCGAAAACACGTGGAACTGTGATATAAGTAATAATTTAGGGTCGTGACATAAAAATGAACCCGGATGGCCAAGTGTATATAAAATAAGCTGTAATCATTGTAACAAAGTATACGTAGGACAAACCAAGAGAACATTAGCAACTAGATTTAAAGAACATATAGCGGAGGTTAATAAGGCCAAAAAGCAAGAGGAAAAAGGCCTAACATATGATTTCAAATCAAAGGTTGCAGAACACATCTTCACAGAGGACCACCAACTATCGACGGAGGACATCACGATTTTACGAACCGTATCTACACCATGGAAATTGGATGTTGCAGAAAGCCTCGAGATCAACAAACAACGTAATTCAACTTTACTCAACAGGGATCAAGGAAACGGACACACATGGCTTTTTAAGTTACTACCTAGGACACATCAACGAGTAAACAGCGGAGTACCTGTTCCTATAGAAAAATAAATTTAAGTTTACCTAGTTTCTAAGTGAAAATTTACCTGTGTTAATATATATTCGGTAAATGCGATGTTTTTCTTCAGTCGAGTATTAGTACAAGACACTGAAGAAGTCTGCACATTGTAGACGAAATACGCGTATCTGTCAAGGATAAGCAAATAAAGTAGTGGAATTAAATGGAAAATACTAATCCTTCTCTCTCTCATTAAAACAAGTATTCCACTAAGACGCCCACATTCATCAGTATTATATTCTCGATCCATCATAAAGACGTTTTGTAAGCAGAAAAGCCTTCATTTATCTGCCGGAGTGTTATTTAAATGTATTTTCAACTCCTTATAAGACAACCTGCACCTTTTCAGTTGTATTAATGTATGAGATGTCATAAAAAAGTTTTTTTCAACTTTCGTTATAACAAACCTCTAAAAACCTCATAAGAAACTGTCAATCACTGTGTGAAGAGACAGTCCGGCTCAATGGCGCCGTCAATG
Organism: Ochlerotatus camptorhynchus; assembly: GCF_037179485.1. Taxonomy (NCBI): domain Eukaryota; kingdom Metazoa; phylum Arthropoda; class Insecta; order Diptera; family Culicidae; genus Ochlerotatus; species Ochlerotatus camptorhynchus. Next base: position 1,673,826 of record NW_027040681.1, on the reverse strand, counting down.
TCCCCGCCAATCTGGAAAGTGCAGAATCTCTTCAAGAACTTTACAAATTCAACTAAAATTGATTTTGTATACGACATATTTTAAAGTGCACACTACGAAAAAGACATGTAAATGACAATGCCCTGAGACCGACACATGCAAGCGGCCCTTTTGACATAAGAATCAGTTGAAAAACCACCAGAAAATCAATTCAATCAAACACTTTTTTCGTCGAGTTGCATATGTTTCATTTTCAGGACACTTAATTTTACATGCCATGTTTGTTTACGTTCCATGATTTACGTCAAAGCTGAATTACGTATCGTGTAAAAATAGTAATTTTTAAGTGTATGGTATTGAGGGGGAAAATACAAGTAACACGTAAAAAACTCGACGATTTTCGGATTTTTTTTGTGAGCATATGAAACAACGCAAAAGTGTGTAAGAACAGAGTCAATGTCAATGGGACACGGTGGAGAACGGTAAGATAACGGTAAGATGGACTCGAGCCTAATAACGAATCTCTCGATCAACGAGATTTTCCTTTGGAACTTGAAATCAATTTAGGCTTACCTTGGGAACGCAGCACTCTTCGCATGATTATAATTCTTTTTCTTTCGCAGTTGAATGCGATCAATCGCATATTTTCTTACATTCTTCAACTGCTCCATACTTATCATTTTCATCTCGACAAACAATAAATGTTGATGAACTCGTCATATTGTGATTTTTCAGCGTTTCTCAACAATCATCCTTAATACTTCCTGATATACAAAGTGGAACACCATCAGCACATCACAGCTAATTCTAACGCTCCCGCTAATTGAGCCGACAGCCGCGGGTTTCCCCGTGAAAAATTACATTTTTAATTTGTTTTTAATGAATTTATGAAAATGACATCCCATCCCGGTAATTATGATGTGTGGTTCCCCATCACTCACAACTGTGTCCCGACCGGGAAAACTCTCAGCTGCCGGAGTTGTTCGTAAACCCTTTAAAACTTTTCCATCAAAGCGACGACCATCGAGGTGACGATGCCGAAAGGGGTCCATAAATAACTCAACGATGCTGCTGGTTCCTGCTTTTGATGCACTCAAAGACTCATCCCAATCCGTCAGCACGTGATGATTTTGCTCGTATTCCGTGAAATCGTGCCCGGTGCCCAGAAGGAGGAAAACAACACGACAATCCATGGCCGGTTTTGATTTATTTGTTTATTTCTTGGAACGGGAAAAAAAAAAGTAATTCTCCAAGCACGATGACTGCCAGCCATAAAAGATAATAAAAATAAAATAATAATTTTGTAATCCACTGCCAGTTGTGGGAAGTTTTTCTTCGGAATGTTCGGTTTTTTATACGCTGCGCATTTCGTATTCTGTGAGGTTTTCACATCGCTCGTTCCGCATCCGAAAGAACTCCATCAACTTTCCTCGCTCGCATTCATCGGTGGAAAAGAGAGTAAAGAAAAAAGATAGATTTATTGAATCTTCATTTCGTTTCCCATCGCTTATCCTCAACCTTATCCCATCATCGCAGTCGTTCGTGTCATATATGAGCATGTGTGGTTGATGAGCGAGTTATATATCTTCGAAATCGGAAAAGTTTGGTGGAAAATTGTTTCTCTGATTCTTGATTCGGTGGATAGTGCCGCTGCTTCTTACGGAAAGAAGTGAAGTTTTTATGAAATCTAACGGGAAAAATAGTGGCGATACTGTTGGGATATGATGATAGTTAAGGAACGAGCAGGGTAAGCGGATTATAATTAATCTATGTTGTGACGGGATGTCACCGGATTTATGAGACACTGAATGGCTTGGTAATTAGGTTGATGACAGGAGGTAGTGGTTTGAAACTTTCGCAGCTTATATCACAAAAAAAACAACACAAAATCAGGTTTTCCCGTCATTGTAAAAGTAGAAATTGATTCCTTATTAGGGAAGAGCTGTAAGAATAACACGCTGTTTTCCATGGATTTTTTTTTTATTCTAGGAGTTTCCAAGTAACATTTCAAGTTTAGCAAAAAAAAAGGAGAAATTGTCAGTGCTCATAAAAAAACGTCTAATGCACTCAGGTAACTAAACCGATGATATCGATAAAAAATCTCTGGGGGATTCACTCGAGGATTGGAGCTGTTGAAACTCCCTTAAACTGTGCGTAGCAAAGTACAAAACTATTTCCTTTACAACGAAGTGTCATCCGATCCACTTTTAGTATCGTGCTAGAACGATTAAATCAGGTCTGAGACCTCGGTGTGAACTAAATATTCGGATACATTACAACGTTGTGATTTGAAAGCGAACAGACAACGTGGATTGATCTTTAAGCTCGCCTTCCATGACCCTATATGCCTTAAATCAATGTACTGCGCCCTAGTTCGATCCATTCTGTAATTCACTGCATTGGTTTGGTGTCCATATGCAAGTGTTTGGTCAGATCGAATAGAGGCGATTGAAAGAAAATTTATGCGCTTAGCTCTGCGACATCTACCTTGGCGTGACCAGTTAGAACGCCATATGAGCATCGCTGTATGCCTAGACTGGCCTAGACTGTGTGATGTACGTGCAATGTAGTGATATTACGGCCGAAAAGCTCAAATTATCCAAGTCACTTATCTACACACTGAAAAAATTCACGTAAATGTTGGTGCTCTGAGACTGACATATACTAGTGCCAATTTTGACATAAAATTGAGTCATAGCAGATGCGAGATTCAGCTCAATCAAACGTACTTTTCGTCGAGTAACGACCTTTTATGTCAAAGATGGATTCCATCACCTTTAAAATTAGGTATTTCCAAGTGTATAACTATGTCTCATAAACCATGTGTTCAAATATTTTTCCTTTAGGAACACATCTAGAATACAGGTTTATATGGAGAAAAAAAATCCCACCTGGTATGAAAATGTGCCCTTTTTCAATAATCTGGCTCTTAACTGTTGTTTGAGTAACACACATTAAATTTGGATAAATCTTTTTTCCTTGATTTTCTTTCCACACTGAGTACCAATTCTACCGACGCCAGAGAGGCAGCTCTCACATCTGGCCAAATTTTGATTAATCTGTTTGATTCAACATTAAACACTCTTTAAAATGGTTAGCCAAATACACATAAAACTTGACACGATCTCCCAATTTCTTAAAAAAAAATATAAAATCCAGGTTTCTAGCCCTGGTATGCAGCTGATTCGAATAAACATTAGAAATGTTCGCAAATATCTCACAAATGTTGCCAAAAGAAAAAAATCGCAAATAGTCATAGCAGATTTTTCAAAAACTTTTCCATCACTGGTAGGTAGGTGAATGTCGAGCATTTTAATAATTGGTTCAGAAATCTTCGATAACAAGTTCTGAAATTGAGCGCCGCCGGTGGTGTAGTGGTAAACGTGATTACCTCTCACCTCAGCAGGCCTGGGTTCAATCCCAGTCGGCGCCGCTGAGATGTTCTCTCATAACGCCGTGGAAGTAAAGCCGCGTTGGTCTCCGGATCATGAGTTGATGGGTCGTTAGATAAGGTCCAGGTGTGGGAGCTGTCTCCCTGGCGTCGGTAGCATTGGTGCTCAGCACGGAAAGCAAGATCAACAGAAAACAAATAAAAAAAAAATCTCAAATTTCCATAAAATACAGGGAATGAGTCAAAGCATGCCTGCCAAAATGGAAATTACTTCTCTTCATGCCTGTCTTCGATATCGCTGTTTTATCTACTTTCTAATGGATGTATATTCATAATCCTCTTGATTCGTATCAAAGCATGCTAGAGTCACTCTTAAAGTTTACTATCCTTGTATTAAGTCGACAGGTTCTGGAAATTAACTGATTTGGTCTGGAGGGCTTATAGGCAAACTAAAACATCAAGATCATTATATACTTGCATATTTTGACGTTTTGTCATCCTAGCTTTCTTCGAACTGAGAGAATCTATGGTTCTTATCCATGATTCAATTCAAGCTAAAACTTCATGCACACGAACGCAGGAAGAATTAATTTTTTGGCTTTGGCCAATTGACTGGATTATTTCATCCAATTACACTAGTTTACAAATATTAGGAGGCGACCCCAGCGTAGTGGTTAGCATCCATACCTCTCACGTCAAAGTCACGAGTTCAAATCTCACCCCCGGTCAAGTCACGAATGACCCAAGAGTGTTAAAGTGACAAATAATAAAAAGTTTACAAATAAAAGTAAGAAATGAACTTTTTTAGATTCAGCGCACGATTTTACATGAGAATCATAGGTCAACTATTGAACCTTTTGAACCAATGTAGTCAGACAAAAACACAGTAGGATATTTTTCTAGATACATCTAAAAAAAAAAATCCAATTAGAAAAAGTTTGTTTACTAAAACGCAAATATCTCCGGCTGTAATGAAGCTACATCAATTATTTAAACGCCAAGTTAAGGTTGAGAAAATTTTCAATCAACATCAATTGTCAGTGAGCTAGGTGGAATTGTTGTCAATTAATAGTTTTTTGACGTTGAACTACGTCTTTGTCGACTATACTGGGGTGCAAATCAAAAAATATGTGTGGTGAAGGAGTGTTAGGTTTTGAACGTTTGTAACTTTGTCATTTATAGATGAAATTAAAATCCAAAAACGCCAATCGATAGGATATTACATAACAAACCTTCTGAAATAATTATTTTTCCATTTTTTTTTTGTAATTAAACTTTTGAAAATGGACGTATGATAATTTTATCACTGCTTTCATTAAATAAGCCTTTTTTCCCAAACCCAGTCATCATAAACAAATACCACTTGGTTCCACATCATTCTGCTTGAACCTGAAAAGATATAAATCAGCGCTGCTCTCCTGCCTCTGCGCCAACTGTGGTGGTGCTCACCAAGGTTCCGACAGACAGTGCTCCAAACGCGAGGACTTCAAACGGATCCGAAAACAGACGGCAGCTAACAACCAACCAGGACGCAAGAAGGACAAAGTCCCGGCATTTCGGACGGAGGATTTCCCGCCTCTTCGTGCTCCTCAGCAAAGGCAAGCGAATTCGCGGGTGCATTCCGCTCAAGCAACTTCTGGTGATTCTGCTGGCCAAAGCTCTCCATCCCCCCCTGGATTCTGGAGACAACCACCAGCGCAAAACAACAACCCCGATCTGTTTTCAGCGGATGAACTGATGGAAATTTTCGTCAACATGACCGGTGCTCTACGTAAGTGCCGCAATAAGCCCGAACAGATCCAAGTGCTCGGTAAGTTCATCATCCAGTATGGTGTCTAAACCGCTAACCATCGCTACCTGGAACTCTTACAGAGCAAAACATATTGAGCTTGCCGACTTCCTCCGCAAGCATAGCATCGACGTGGTTCTTCTAACTGAGACCCACCTAAAGTCCGGTGACAGCTTCTGGTTGCCTGACCACAACATTATCCGGCTTGATCGCACCAGCTCCAGGGGGGGTGGTGTAGCGGTCATCGTCAGAAAGGGAATCAAGTTTTGCACTCTGCCCCACATCCGCACTTCTATCATCGAGGCCGTTAGTGTGGAGGTGGAATCACCAACTGGAAACGTCCGGTTTATCGCTGTTTACTGCCCACGCCAGTGCACCGCCAACAATGGACTAGGAACTCAATTCAAGAACGACCTGACCGCCATCACCCGTACTAGCTCCCGATTCATCGTTGGGGGCGACCTGAACGCCCGCCATGAAGCTTGGCGGAACTACCAGCAGAACCGGAATGGATGTCTATTGTTCGACCACGCACAACATGGACTGTACACTGTGCAGTTTCCGGACGAACCAACTTTTATCTCTCCGGCGGGAAATCCGTCCACCCTGGACTTTTTCCTGTCAAACATCGTACTATCCAAGCCGGAGGCGCACAACGATCTCAGCTCCGACCACCAACCGGTGGTGACTGAAGTCGGTGTCAACGTGGTTCCTGCTAGAAGCTGCCTGCGTAAAGACTACCACCATGTCAACTGGGTGCAGTACGGACGAATGGTGGACAGCAGCATCGAAGAAAATCCACTGCTCGACACCGTAGATGACATCGACCGGGCGTTGGAAGGACTCCAACAGGCCATATCCGTGGCTGACGAGGCGTGTGTTCGACAAGTTCCTGTGAGGGGTAAGTTTGTTGCTATTGATTCCCACACCCATTTACTTATTCGGTTGAGAAATGTTCGTAGACGCCAGTTTCAGAGGACTGGAGATCTGGGCAAAAAACGTGAAGTGGCCGTTCTGAACAGGCAGATTGCTTCCAGAATGGACTCACTCCGAAATGAAAGTTTCGGGCGTGTTGTCCAGAATCTGGACGACCGCTCCAGACCATTCTGGAAGGTAGCCAAGGTCCTGAAAAATCATCCCAAACCCGTTCCACCTCTCAAAGTCGAAAATGATGACGATCGGCTTTTAATTACCCCACAGGAGAAAGCAAATGCGATCGGCAAGCATGTCGCTTCATCGCATTTGCTTGGCTCGACTATCCAAAGTCCGCTCGATGATCAGGTTGCGCAATGCGTTCAAAACCTAGATGTCTCTCCTTGTGTCGTGCCTCCGGCGGATATGATTACAGTACAACAAATTTGCTCAGCGCTGAAATGCACCAAGAACATGAAGGCTCCCGGGTTTGACGGTATATTTAACTTGATCTTGAAGAGACTCAGCATGAAAGTGCAGTCTCTTCTAACCGCTATCTTCAACAGATGTTTGGAACTGCACTACTTTCCAAACATCTGGAAAGTAGCAAAAATCATACCAATCCGCAAACCCGGTAAGGATCCAACATTGTTTTCAAGCTACAGACCAATCCGCCTCCTTTCAGCGCTGGGCAAATTGTTCGAGAAACTCATTCTCAATCGTTTGCTCAAGTTTGTCGAGGAAAATAACATTCTCCTTCCGGAACAGTTTGGGTTCAGAAAGGGGCACTCCACCAATCACCAGCTAGTACGGGTGATGAATAACATCCGAAGTAACAAAGCTGTATCCAAGTCCACAGCCATGGCCTTGTTAGACGTTGAAAAGGCGTTTGACAATGTTTGGCATGATGGACTTGTGTACAAGCTTTGTAACTTCAACTTTCCTTTACATCTTATTAAAATCACCCGTAACTACCTCCAGCAAAGGTCGTTTAAGGTATCGTTGAATGGTTGTCTTTCCGACACGTTTTCCATCCCAGCAGGAGTCCCGCAAGGCAGTCTGCTGGGCCCTTTGCTTTACAGCATTTATACTTCCGACATTCCTCCCCTCGGTGACGGTTGCGTGTTTTTCCTGTTCGCAGATGATACCGCAATAGCCGTCAAAGGAAGGATGCCTCGCGAAATAACGAACAAACTTCAACGATGCCTTAACGCCTTTGCTGATTATGCCACCACGTGGAAAATCAAAATCAATGCCTCCAAAACACAAGCGATCATGTTCCTCCATCGGCAATCGCCCAAACTGAAACCAGCTCCATCTTGTACTGTTATCATGAATGGCACAAGGGTTGAGTGGTCTGCCGAAGTAACCTATCTCGGGATGTTGTTTGATGAAAAGCTCCTCTTCCGTTCGCATGTAGAGAAAACTGTAGTTAAGTGTTCTGCCTTGGTTAGGTGTCTGTTTCCGCTGATTTGCCGCAGATCCCGCCTCTCAAGGGTGAACAAACTGGCCGTCTACAAACAAATCATAGCACCTGCGATCCTATACGCAGCTCCGGTGTGGGAATCATGTGCACAGACTCACAGGAACAAAATCCAGGTCGCTCAGAATAGAGTGCTGAGGATGGTACTTGATCGTCCTTTTGACACTAGAATAACAAATTTACATGAAGAGGCAGGCATTGCCAAAATAGATTCCAGAATTAACGAAATTAAGACTAAATTTGCACAAAAATGTAATTTATCAGAACATGCTTTGATAAGCAATTTGTATATAGTAGATTAGGTGTATATAGTAGATTAGGTGTATATAGTAGTTGTAGGTTAGTTGTAGTTGTAAATAGTAGTTATAAGTAGTCTCCTTTTTCAAAATTTTAAAACAAACCAATCCCACCAAGGTGGTCATTCTCTAAAACAGGCCTGATAGGACTAGGAACTGTAATTAATAATAATTGAAATTTCACAGGAACTAAAGTTGAAAAGACGCATCTGTGTCACTTGATAAGTTATACATGTAAACCACACAAATTCAAGAAATATAGATCATTTAAAGTCAAAGTGCCTCTGCTCATTACCGCTTCGGACGGCGTGGAACTAGGTCCTGCAGCAAGCAGGACTAAGTTAGTGGCTGAAGGTGGATCACGGCGTGTCCACCACAATGAGGAATAAGACTTGAAAAAACGTGCATGTAAAACCCCCTCCCCCTTAACAACCTCTCTAACAACCCCTCCACCCTTAACATAACCCGAAAAAGACATGGACTTTGACGATCATTTTTTTTTCCGGGAAATAAATTTTAAGCAAACCACAACTATCTATGTATAAACAATTATTTTTTTACATGCAGGGCCCACATTTTCAAAAAAAAAAAAAAAAATGGCTAACAGGAGACATACACTCGATGAATTACCAACAACTGACTGTAAAACATATCTGGTACCTCTATATATTGTAGTGCATAAATTATCTTAGCTGCATATGGCCAACCGATGTGGCACAGCAACAATATTTCCCATCGTCAAGGTCTCGCAACGTGAGCAAGAACAACCAAGTTCAATAGCACATGTTGCACCCGCCAACGATGCATAGTCCCAGGTTCAATTTTAACCTTTCTCCAATTACACAATTATCGGCAGTTCTCGACACTTTGTCAACTGCAATAAATTCTCAACACATTTGGTTACCAGGCACCTCCAACTCTCTCTTGCGCTCTCTTTCGTTTTAAGCACATTATGTAAAACTTTTACGAATAGGTCTCAATAAAGCATTAATAAATAAACCGACATATTCGGAACGTAACACTCAACGAGTAAGGTCTGATTATATTCGGAATGATGACAACCATCATTACAATATGCAATTATATTAACATCCAAAGTCCATCCTTTTTTCCATGTTCTGCACAAAAGAAACGTTCTGCCCCGCCCCCATTCATAATAAAATGGCGGGAAATCCTGTGAGTTGCGGGGCTTAGAAGGTATGTTTTGTGCAGAATATGTAAAAAAGGAGGAACTTCGGATGTACTTTTTCTGCAAAATATGTAAAAAATGAGGGACGTCGGATGTTAATCTAAATGCATCTATCTTGCATCATAGATTGAGATAGATAGATAGCTTCTACGTCATACTGCGGTCGTGTCTAGGACACAACCCTTTATTTATTTATTTATTTATTTTTATGTTTTGCATATTTCCAAGAAAATAAAAATGATTTCAGCGTTTTTAAGTAAGGTAAATACAAATGTTTGTAGTGGTTGTGCCTACAATACCACTAATCCCTCTAAAAAAACAACATAAAATTGATGGAAAGCAAATTTTCTCGCCAAATTTAATTTGACATTTAAAGAATTGATATAGCTTCATAACAGCCGCTGGTAATTTTATTTTAATAAACAAACATTTATTGGATAAAATTTCATTGTTTAGTTGTATCTTGAAAACTTTCCTACTAGGGATTTTCTCTGACTACATTTTTGGATTCATCGCACGATTTTACATGGGAAATGACTATCAGCGTACAAAGTTCAAATAAAGGGTGCCCCAAATCAAATTGCATCACGGAAAAAATGCTGTAGAAAATTACCTAGCTAACCGATCCTTTTTAAACTTTCAGACAATAAAATATAACCCATTAGTAAGCTTTTGACATATTTATTTCATTCAAATTCAATATCATAACCGTACGCTCGCACCTTACGCTCAACTCCACTCATTAGGTTCTGTACAACATCTGGCTGCAGCTTCTTATGTACGGAAACCCACTTTTTCTTCATGTCTTCCTCAGATGTTACCTCCTTGGGATGCTTCCGTAGTGCCTGCTTAATAATAGTCCAGTATTTTTCGATGCGCCTTAGTTGCGGTGCTTTGGGGGGAGGGGGTTCATTTCCTTGGGTACGTACCACTTCAGGACAACATTTGAATAGCGGCACTCGCGTAGCTTCAACAGAGGAAGCAGACGCTTATGTAGACACTTTTTGAGGTAGATCTCCCCGTTTACAGTCCCGGTAGTCACGAACGGCGCACTCAGTTTGCCACATGAGCAGATCGCTTGCCAAATCATGTATTTCTTGGCAAACTTTGAAAGTTTCTGCTTCCTTACTTCCTCCAGAAAATCAAACTTGTGCTGGGCGGTAAAGAACAGTAACCTCGGAAGCTGACTCCATGATGAGGCAATGAGGCTTCGTCAGCATCTGGGTGTACAGTTTCCGGCTCCGTGACTTTCCCACCGTATTTTACCGTTCGTCACAATTAGGATCCTTCTGCACTTTTTACGTATGCAGTCCCTCCCGGTCCCTTGGCTCTCTGAACGAAATATTTGGACAGATTCAACTTTTTGGCCACATCCCTGAACGAAGCATTGTGATTCCGCTTAAACTCTTTCACGACACGCTTGTGATCCTGATCACTAATAGAACATCCATTCTGACCGCATTTCTCCTTCCGTTCGATGCTCAGAATTTCGTAGCAACGTTTAATCACACGACTCACCGTTGACTGCACGATTCCGAGTTGTTCTCCGATGTCCCGATGAGAGAGTTGAGGATTTTCCAGGTGCTTGCGCAAAATCAATTCGCGACGTTGCTTTTCGGGTGACGCCATTTTTTCCAACTTTCGAAAAACTGACAACGATAAAAATACAGTGCAAACAATGCACTCTAAACAACTTCTATCCAAAGGTTTAAGATAGAATACCCAATGGGTAATTTTCTACAGCGTTTTTTTTTCCGTGATGCAATTTGATGTGGGACACCCTTTATGCTGTAAACTAGAGTTATTTGTAAGAGCACTCCACTTCAACACGTATACTCAATACTCACTTTGATCATTTGATACGACTCACGATGAGGATGGGAACTTTTCCAACGCGGATGTTCTGCCAACGGTCCAACTCAAGGAGCTAGCGTAGCTTTGATGGATCGAAGGCGCAGAGCCAAGTTCAAGGCCGAGACTTGCTCAGAGGTACTAAGGTTAGAGGTTTTGTTTTGATTGCTTAGGCCCAATAAAAGAGTAGTTCTGCTAGTTAGAAAATACTGATTTATTCAATCAAGGGGTTCCCGCATGTTTTCGTTGATAACTATAGAAAGCTATTTCGTGCGCTAATTATGATTCAATGCGACGAACAATTATTATTGATGAGCTATGCTATTGAAGCGCAAACTTTTTCAGCCGATTTTTTTCAAAAAGATATTATGGAAAAATGCCTGGTTCTGATCGATCGAACGGTGCGTGTATTTTTGTTGGATTAGCACGCCTCCGCTCCCTGCGCGGTTAGCGTATAGGGCGTCCATGTGCCAATTTGGTCGTGGGCCGTGGCACATTTTGAGTATGAGAGAGTGATTGCAGTTAGATCAAAAGTGCCTGAGAAAAATGCACGCACTTTCACGGATTACCCGGAGTTGCGATTTTTTTTTTTCCTTGTCAGGTATTTTCATCACTGCGACCATTTTTCTGATCTATTGTGATATATTCTCCATTTTTTTTTCTTTAGCTATATCAAGATGCCGTATCACTATTATTAGGAGTGATCGCCATCGTTTGACTAATAGCATTATCCCAGCACGGCATTATACTTCGAATAAAGTGCACTGCCGTACTGGGAGTTGTTCTCCAAATGTCAAAGGGTTCTATCAGCCCCTTGTCGAAGAACTTACGCCTTTTATTGAAAATTGCCGGACAGTGGCATAGCAAATGTTCCGAGTCTTCCTTTTCTATGTCACAGAAGCGACATACATCATCTTGAAGTTTTCCAATCAGCTTCAAGTGATAACGGATCGGACAATGACCTGTTATAAGACCTGCATATATACTAAGATCTTTCTTAGAAAGTTCCAGAATTTTGTGGGTCACAGAAATGTTTGGATTAATGAATCGCTTCGAATGCCTAGCAATAGAAGTGTTCTTCCAATTTTCCTCCACTTTTGAACATTCCCACGCTTTTAGCCCCATTCTAAGAGATGCAGCCGATAAGCCACAAAAGGGCTCTGGCCCGATGAACTTATGAGAAGATCCGAGTCTTGCTAGTGCATCAGCTCTTTCATTTCCCTCAATCCCGTAATGTCCAGAAACCCAATATAAGTTGACTTCATTATGACAAGACAATTTTTGAAGTGATTGAACACACTCCCAGACAAGCTTTGATGTACATGTCGCCAACTTTAAAGCATTTAGAGCAGCTTGACTGTCGGACATGACGCATATATTTGAACTCTTATAGTTTCTACGCAAACATATCATGGAACACTCTAAAATTGCTTGGATTTCAGCTTAGAACACAGTTAGCCATCTGCCCATGAAAACCGATATTTCTATCCCTGGGCCAGTTACTCCTGCTCCCACTTGATTGTTCAATATTGAACCATCTGTATAAAAAACAATCGATCCTGGACGAAGAACCGGGACATCAAATTGTCATGATGCCCAGGGTCAACTACTCGAAAAAGTCGATTGAAACTGTATCTTTTCTCCATCCAGTCTTCGTTGTTCCTTACTAGAGAGTTGATACTAACAGTTTTTAGAATCCTAATATGTCCTCTAAGGTCTCCTTCAAAGAGTTTCACTGACCTTGCAATCCTTAGAGCACACTTTTCGGCTTCTAATTGTACAAATTGATGCAATGGTAGCATATAAATCAAAGCATCCAATGCCTTCGATGGTGTACTTCTCATTGCACCTGTTATTGAGAGAGTTGCTAACCTTTGGAGTTTTTCTAACTTTCTCTGAACAACACTCTCTTTTGTTTTCGGCCACCAGACCAATGCACCATAAGTAATCCTGGGTTTCACAATTGCCGAGTAAATCCAATGGATCATTTTCGGTTTCAGTCCCCACTGTTTACCGAATGTTCTTTTGCATATCCATAGAGCATTAGTAGCTTTGTTTATTGCCTGCTCTAGGTACATATTCCAATTAAGTTTACTATCGAGGATTACTCCAAGATATTTGACAGCATTAGAAAGTTCCAAAAGTGTGCCTTTCAATTTTATGTTGTCTAATGAAAATTTCTTCCTTCGGGTAAATGGCACGATAGTAGTTTTAGAAGGATTTATGTTTAATCCTTCCCTATCACACCACGATAAGACAAAATTTAAAGCAATTCGCATTCTGTTAGCGATAATACAATCATATTTGCCAGGTACAATTATGACTTTATCATCTGCGAAGCCAATTATTGCGAAGTCATGGGCTATTAAATTTTTGAGAAGATCATCAACTATTAAAGACCACAATAGAGGTGATAACACGCCTCCTTGCGGGCATCCTTTGGTTGCTCTTACACTAATTAGTGAGCTTCCAAGGTTTGTTGATATTTATCTTTTTGATAACATTTCATTGATCCAATTTACAATGCTTCGATCGAAACCACGTTTCATCATAGCTGTAGTCATTGAATCGTGAGATGAATTATCGAATGCACCTTCAATGTCAAGGAATGCAGCAAGTGAAATTTCTTTTGCTTCAAAAGATCTTTCTAGTTTTGTAACAACCGTATGGAGTGCTGTTACTGATGACTTACCTTCCTGGTATGCAAATTGATATTTGCTCAGAGGATTTGTAACTAAATATGATGACTTTAGGTGTTCATCTATTATTTTTTCCATTATTTTTAGCAAAATAGACGATAAGTTTATTGGCCTGAAGGATTTTGGTGAAGTTTTATCCTTTTTATTAGCCTTGGGAATAAAAATAACCCGCACTTGTCGCCACACTGCCGGTATATAGCTTAATATTAAGCTTGCTCGAAATATCTTTGTTAGAATAGGCATTAAAACCGCTTTTCCCTTCTGTAGTAGTACAGGAAAAATTCCATCCCTACCTGGTGATTTGAAAGGTTCAAAGGATTCAATCGCCCATTCAACTTTTCTTTCAGTAAACATTTTGTCGGCCAAAGTGTAAGCATCAGCTCTTGTTCTGTCTAACTCAGTCGTTTCATTCAATATTTCATGAATATCCGTCCTGGTTTCATCGATACCAATTGCTGTTGTCGTCACGTTTTGGTCTTCGTTTGAATTAATAATAGAACATGGAAAATGCGTTCTCATCATCAACTCTAACGTTTCATTTGTAGAAGTAGTAAAAGAGCCATCCTCTTTTTTCAAAGTGCCCAGACCATTGGAATGATCTTTAGCGAGTATTTTCTGCAACCTAGCAGTTGCTGAAGTATTTTCAATATTCTCACATGTGTATCCTCTTTGATCTCCGTATTTCCTTATTATAGGCGGTGAGGGATTCCTTGTATTGTTCCCACTGTTGTGTTCGTTTAGCCCTATTGAAAAGCTTCCGGGCTTTTTTACGATGTTTCTGTAGCCTGTTGTTCCACCAAGGTACATCCTTGTTTGTAGAGCGCTCCTTTTCGATGCAACTCTCATAAAAGGCATGTTGGATCAAATTTGAAAGTTGTTTAGAACTATTCTCAAGTTCTTCACAAGTGTTTAAGTTAATTGCTATTAATTGCAATTTTTGATTTTGTCTGAGATTATTGGACTACATAAAGTCAAATCAAGAACTTCTTGTCTAATTGCATTTGTAAATGTTGGAGCATCTCCTCTGTTACATAAATCTATATCATTGTTAGAAATATAATCTAAAAGGTACTCACCTCTGGTATTGATGTCCGTGCTAGCCCATATTGTGTGATGAGCATTTGCATCACAGCCAATTATAAATGCCTTATTTTGTTTCTTGCAGTATGAAACAAACGCCGCTACTTCTGGTAAAGGTACATCTCCCAAGTCTCTTGGAAAGTATGCTAAAGCAATATAAGCGGAGTTGCGATAGTGAAGGTATGATCACAGACAAGCATACATAACAAGCTTAAGATGTTCATCGAAATCGCTTTTAACGGTCAATTTAAATGTTTCTTAGTTGTTTCGCCAGTTGTGGCGTACATAATCAATTTCCTAGCGTTTGACGTTTACACACTGCAGTCATCTGTTGAGTGTATTGCCCATCACAGTGTATACGACAGATAGCGGTAGGGTTTACAATGATAAATGTTCAATATTTTGTGTCTGTTGGTCTGTGATATAACATTGAGGTAACGTTAGGATTAAATTCAAACATTGAGAAATATAACGCATCACTTTCAGGAATACTTCACTTCGCAACCGATGAACCATTCTGACGGCCGTATGAGTACCCAAGTAACCATTTAGTCTCAATATAGCTTGCATTTACTCAGTGGCGTCCCGTAACCTAACTTTTTACCTGTGCACCTACTTTCAAAAGAGTGGAGGCGAACCAGCCCAAGGCTGAAAGCCTCCCTAATAAAGTTATATAATAATAATAATAATACTTTCAAAACCAGATTCAATGTCATATTCATTCTCGAATCGGTAGAAAATACACTCCACAATATTGTAAGCAATATTTTGATAATTGTTTATGTTTTGATAGTTGGTGCACAGGTGGTTTGAGGTTGCAGAAACACCACTGTATTTACTTGCTCTACTTCAGGGAATCTGGCGAAACTATCATTTCTTGAAGCTAATCCCTTTCGTATTCTATTCATTATCTTTTCACACTTTGCATATAATACCATTTAATACTAATCTCTATATTGATTCAATGACTCATTCCAATTGCTCGGTAGACCAGTGACTTAAGACGCAAGCCTTATGCCAGATGACCATGGTAGTACAGTAACAGATGATGGACATGAGATCGACCACACCAACCAACGAGGAAGAGCAAACATCGAACCAGGTACGGAAATTAGTGCGGATTTATCTCCCTCGGAAAACAAGCAAACCCCGGAAAAGGCGGAATCATGTCAGAACCGACCAAGGACGATCTATGGAAGGAAATTGCCGGTGAAGGGCGGAATGAAATACGAAGCGTTAGAGAAAAAGTATAAGGGATTCCAAAAGAAGCTATCAATGGTGGCAGACCAACGGAACGTGGTGAGACCGAGCCTATTATTATTTATAAATTTAAATATTTGATAGAGGTAATACATACATGCGGGGCTTATTGTAAGTGAAAGTAACCTTGGAATGGGTGTGACGCTCCAGGCATTCTGAACTGGGTTACTGGAACTCCGGACTAAAGCGGTCTACAATGACCATCAATGCAGCATTGATTCTTCGATAATAAAACTGCCGGCCAGTGGGGGTTAGAGGGAATACACACACACACACATCCCAAGTAGCAATTTTGGTTTTATGAGGGTTCTGTAGACCATGATTTAGACTTGTAGAATACTATAAAACCGCGATAAAACCTGCAATGTTACTTGGGATTAGCACGCCTCCGCTCAAAGCATTGAGTAACACCAATTTGAATGCCGCACCGCGATGCTGTGTTAAGCTAATGGTGAGTTAACTTATTGCTATGGTTGGTTGTGTTATAATAACAATTGTTGAATAATTGGGATACGCTTTATGTATTGAATGAGATACAGTATAGAGGGTACAAGTGGGTCTGCGAGAATTTTAACCGTTCTCGAATTAAAATTCTAAATTGACGCAAAAGTCAGAATAACACTCGGCAGAAACCAATCTCGATAGCTGTGGAAGTAACATGCTTTTGTAGCTGATACCTCAATCAATTATTTTTCTGCAAAGAAACAAACAGTTCAAGTATGGAGCTAATGTGTTAGTAAATTTATGAGAAGAGCGGACCTAATCTCGGGTCGAATGGTATATCAGTGGAAAATAGTTTCTACCTGTTTTTTTATATCTAGAAAAAATTTAACATAAATAACAAATAATTCAAAATGCTGCGATGGTAGAGGTATGGTGGATTTTAAATTAACCTGGTGTATTGATTCTGTATTGCATGAAAATCATGATTAGGATCAGAATCTTCTACACTCACGCGAAGCCATATCTCATCTATTTTTCACGAGCGATCCAATTTCAAGATCACTTGATTTATACATTTTAAGATACACACCAAAAGCAAGCAACCGCGAAATGTTGCTTGCTACCAGCTTCGGATCAATAAATCACAACTGTCGTAAACAAACAGCGCATCCAAACTATATAAATAGAATCTTCAAAGTTGGCCTCTCAACCGAATGGAACAGTTGGAAAAATTGTATCCACAATCTACGGAATAATAACTCTCGCCACAAGAAACACTCGCACATATCATCACCAAAACGACGGCGGCAACGACTTCTACCGTCTCAGAACGGAACATGTGCTTGTCGTTCTAAACATGTCATAAATAATTAGTCCTTAATTTGTTGACGGCTCATTCTGTCTGCTCGTTTCGGACGGACTTGCCATCTCGCGGATCGTTTGACAAACGGTGCTGTATTTTTCGTAATAGATAGTTAAACGTGCACGCTCATTATAGTGTGACAACACGAACCGCAGCGAGATCTACAGAATGAAAAAAAAGTATATGGTAAGCACACAACTGTCATCAACTGGTTGGCACCCGGAGTCAGCCTCTTGCTTGTTCCGGAGCGAATAGGCGAAGCTAATTTTTTAAATTAGCCGCAAGCCGCCACCGGTTTCAACATCTTCATTCGTGTGGTTCGTATTTTTTTTCTGATAAATGAATGTTGCAGCGTTTCTAGACACAGTTTGAAGTATTCCAATGACCATTTTACAATCGATGGGATCATGATACCGCGATCGCCTTTTGGCATCGATTGTTACAGGCATACCGAACCTGTTCCGGATCACACCTTCTTACACGGGGTCACTCAACGACCCAACCCCTCGTAGAATAAATCATCGAACAAAAGCGCAACAAAAACCACCTCCTCGAAGCAGCCACCAATGACCTCAATTAAACTTCGGGAAAAACAATTGAAACATTGTTCTTCAACTGGCCAAACCCCCGAGGGCCGCCCACCTTGGCCCGGGACTCTTTCTCATCGACCGAAACCACATTTGATACTGCTGGCCGGACCATGCGAGGAGGTCATGCGCCTGCACCTTTCTGAAATATGATTGCCGAAATGCGAAGGTACCTACGTGAGAGCAGTATCTGTGGGTGTGTGTGTGTGTGTGTGTGTGTGTGTGTGTGTGTGTGTGTGTGTGTGTGTGTGTGTGTGTGTGGAGCGAGCGGTGCAGCCTATCATCTCTTGAGAGACCGTTTCTGGAGCTGGCTGTAAAAAGGTGTGCTGCAAGAGCAGGGCCCACAAAAAATCCCAAATAATGAATATGAAATTTTCCGCCTTGAGTCAAATTGTACAATGGTTATTATAATCGTCTTACGTTTCGGGCCAGTTGCCAGTTCTGGTTCTTGACCCGAGGAATCAATGGTTCATTTTTGCTGGAAAGTTCCGACACACGAACGCCGGAAGAATTCATTTTACAACTTCGGCCACTTCAACGGCTTTCAACAGAAAATAAACTCGAAACTGACGCAAAATTCACATTACACTTGGCAGAAAAACAACCTTCGGGAATGACCTACCACTGACTGCCAGAGCAACAAATTGAGTCATTAGCTTTCCGTTTCGTCGTTTTGAAATAATTGGCACAGTCCTGAAGGAGCTCTCGTGCGCCCCCAAAATGGCCAATTGCATACCTGATTGCCGTTTAATGGCGCACGATGCGGTTGTTCCTTCTGGTGTACCAGTTCCATCAGTTTATGATCAGATTATGTTTTCATACAGGAAATGCATATTTTTGTGATCAATTCTTATCTCAGACTTTAAATAAACAAAAATGTGTCATATTTATTATATTTTGACGAGTAAATGTTGAAAATTTCATCAAAATCTATCAAGTCGTTTCAAGGTAAGCAAATTGAAGCAAGAAAATTAATTCGGCACAAACACTATACAGAGACCTCGTGATCTGTTGGCAGGATAGCGAAATTGTTTCAATCCTCAGTTATTTCTTTATGCCATTCAATTCCTGGCCAGACAACAATTCCTCAAACAAAAAATGTAAACAATTTTGAACCCAGCTTCAATATAAAACTGTGAAGTGATGACAGGGCCCAAAGGGGTCGACCTGCAAGGGCCCTTACAGGCAGAGATGCCAGATTTTTTTTCAAAAGTCTGTGAATTTCAGAAATGTCTGTAAACTGTATAATGTATAATGCGAAATTTGAAATGTCTGTTAAAGTCATGTTCGAGCAAAAATGACCTACTTTTCACGAATTGAACCTAATTGTAATTGGGAATGCATCAATTTACGCCGTATACGTTAAAAGTAATTAATAAAAAGATACATTATGATTAAACGACAAATGAGGTCAACTTAAAGTTGAGATTAGTTCACTCATATTATTGAAAACGTAGTTGACTCATATACTGAGTAAAACGTTACGAGATTTTACAGGAATTTGTTTTCATGTAGTTTCCATTGGGAATGCACATTACATTTTTCCATTAATAAAACTAATAATATCTATCTAAATTTCTCATAACATTCATGTGATCACATGAATTCTATATGATAAATTTCATTTGACACAAAATGTTCATGAGATTTTGTGGTACAATTCCCAATTATGATATCACATGAAAGTTATGTGAAATTCCTATAAATAATTTCTAGTCGATATGTGATTTATTCTTTGAGTGTGTACTTCTAAAATGAGTAAATTTTTCGTCGATTTTTGTCATATACGAGAAAATTTATGAGGCTCAGAAAATTTGACTCATTCTACAAGTTAACTACGTTTTCTAGAGTTTGAGTAATTTGATCTTAAATTTGAGTACTTATTCTTTTGCACGCCAGCAGTGGGGGAACGAGCACATCATAGTGAGATATTCAACTTTTTATTACCTAAATATGGAGAAATCGACAATCAAAAGAGCAATTTAGAAGCTTATTAGTACGATTCTGAACACTTCGTGCTCAAAAATTGTTGATGAATCAGGATCAGTGTTGCTGAAACTCAATAGAGATGGGCGATCCGCTCCCGAACTGTTCTATAGACCCGATTCTCTAAAGTGATCTGATGACCCGCGGTTCATTTTTTAGGAACCGCAGCTCATCAGCTCACTGATATCACAAGTCTAAACCATTCATAGCGGAACTTTTCCAAAACGGACTCATTACTTCACTTACGCATTGCATAGTAACCGCGTAAACCAAGACGCAAG
Organism: Ochlerotatus camptorhynchus; assembly: GCF_037179485.1. Lineage (NCBI taxonomy): Eukaryota > Metazoa > Arthropoda > Insecta > Diptera > Culicidae > Ochlerotatus > Ochlerotatus camptorhynchus. The sequence goes on along the minus strand of NW_027040681.1, from coordinate 1,653,737 downwards.
CGTAATACACCTTGTGCCTACTGATCGACAGCATCAATGGTAAAAGCAAACTTCCAAGCGGCTGTTTGGGAGAGAGAGACATAGTATGTACATGTGCTACGCGGTGTTAATTTTCTACTGGGATTATCCAATTTATTTATGTACCCAGCTCTTATTGCTTATGTTATTCCTCCAGCATATGTGCTCTCACCTCTCTTCCCATCATTCTCTGGGGGAGCGGAAGCTGTTCAAAAGAATCGACTCCCTTTAGTGAGCTGGATGGGTTTGATCCACTCAGCCAGATGAGCTGTTTTGCCCACCTCTAAAACTCAACATATTCATTACAATTTTGCAAAATAAGTACAACACCTGCTTTTGTGATTGTTGCACACTCAAACTCTGGAAGCAACGATATTTGCCCGGAGATTTGGCAACAGAATTGATGGCCAACCGTGACCAAACGCAATACCAAACGATAGGTGCCATAGATGCTGATCTTCACCGGATGCCTGAGATTGGGGAAGTCTGTTGGGGTAGTGATGAAAATCAGTAATGACCTTGAAGGTATCGGAGAATTCCCATTCGTGACATACGCGTTTCCGTACTTCCTATAATGTATGTAATGCGCTATACTATCACCTCAAAATTTCAAGAGCACAGCTGCCACAAAACAAACAACAATGAAACTGGAACTTCACATTTGATGCAGCAGACAGGGAGTTTCAACTTCATGAGTGATATCACAACTGTGTCCGAAATTTGTTCTCTACAACACTTGAAGTGATCGGGCATTTCAGCCATGATCAGGCAATTTGTAGACTTTTCAAGGAATCACCATAAATTATTTTTGAACATACTATTTTCGAACAGATATATCAAACAACAATACTAAATAGTGGATCAGCAAACATGTAATGACCTTATTTGGCAAACTGAAGCACGCCTACGCAAATAAATTCCACCATCGAATAGGAGAGAATTTTTCCGAATCCGATAAAATAGATTTCTCCGACTATAAATCAAAAAATCAAACTTTAGAGTAATTTTTGGCATATTTTGAATAAATCTTGAACTTTTGTCCCTCTCGATTTCATTAACTTTTTCAGTGACAGTGTCTGTATAACAGTGACAGCTCGTTCATGTGGTGGATTTGAAAACGCGCGAATTTCTAATGCGTGTTGCAAAATACATCGCACGTGTAATTTGATTAAATATGTAAAACAGTGTAACACAATAAATTTTAAATTTTTTTCTTGATTACAAAAGTCTGTAAATATCTGTAAAAAAAACTTAAAAGTCTGTAAATGTCTGTAACGAAAAAAATGTCTGTGACATAAATGAAAGTCTGTGAATTCACAGACATGTCTGTAAATCTGGCATCTCTGCTTACAGAATACCTTAGACAATTTGTCTACTTGGGCTATCCAGCTAGGTATAGAATTCTCCACGGAGAAAACTGAGTTGGTCGTTTTTTCTAGGAAGCATAGCCCAGCATAACCGAAGCTTCAACTTTTGGGTAAACCGATCACTCATTCTATGTCCTTCAAATATCTTGGGGTCTGGTTCGATTCAAAATGCACCTGGAGATCCCACATTGAGTATCTGAGACGAAAATGCCAACAAAGGATCAATTTCCTCCGAACAATTACCGGAACGTGGTGGGGAGCCCATCCGCAAGATCTTCTAACATCATCGTTCCATGATTGTTCCGTCAATTTATGCTGCAAAGTTTGGCCAAGTTGATTCCGCTAGATCGTTCTTCACAGAGGGATCACTAATAGAGGCGTTCGCTGGTTTTGGTATTCATAACGAATTTCACAGCGCCTCTCGAATGCTGCAAGCTTCTTGTTCCGTATATGTTGCTGAGCTGGCGGCAATACATTATACGCTAGAAACTATCGCCTCACTTTCACCAGATAACTACTTTATTTTTACGGATAGTCTCAGTTCTGTTGAGGCTATTCGCTCCATAAGGCACGTAAAGCATGAAAATACGAGAGCTTCTAAGTCCTTTACCATTAAGATTTTTTGTAATCACCTTTGCATGGGTCCCATCTCATTGCTCGATTCCGGGCAATGAGAAGGCGGACTCACTTGCAAAGGTGGGCGCTATGGAAGGCGATATTTACGACCGACAAATCTCCTACGATGAATTTTTCTTCATTTATCGTCAACAGTCACTCGCCAGGTGGCTAAATAAATGGAGTGAAGGGAGTTTGGGCTATACTCGATCATCTCTAAGGTGTCGAAGAGTCCTTGGTTCAAGCGGATGGAGTTGAGTAGAGACTTCATACGTCTGATGTCTCGCCTCATGTCCAATCACTATTCGTTAAACGCTCACTTGTTCCGTGTTGGGCTGGGGGATAGCAATATATGTGACCAGGACGCCGATCACATTATTTGGTCATGTGCTGAGCATCGTGGTGTCAGATCTGAGCTGTACGATTCCCTTCGGGCTCGAGGTAGACAACCTAATATTCCAGTTCGGGATATTTTGGCTAGACGCGATCTGGAGTTTATGAAACTCATATATGTTTACTTTAAGACTATTAACCTTAGATTGTAAGTTTGATTAACCTTGTGTTTAGTTTGTATTTAGTACGTGTGGTTTTTTTTATGTTTGTTTTCAAGATTAATAGAAATAAGTTCACGTTTTAGGATTAATTAAATATTGTATCGTAAATTAAATGTGAACCTTCTTCTCCCTTTTTCCGTTCCAGAATATTGTAAATCTCCACTAACCTCGAGACAATCGCGAGTATTCGGTCCAGTTCCTTCAACTTTATATAAGACAGTAATAATGTATAACAAAAATGATAACTTGGCTCTGTAAAGTTTATTCGATTGAGCCTAAAAAAAAATATTTACGGTGAAGTTGAGTGTTTTATATTCATAAAATAAATGCGCCATCATATATCATATTCTATGTACTCTCGGTTTGAGAGTTACACTTCTAACAAAAGTATCGTGATATGAAAAATTACTTGAGATTAGAATAAACACTCGTTTCTATTAATTTGCCTTTAAGGTTCAGCATTCACAATAGCATAACCATAAATAAAATATTTTCCCATTTGGGTAATAAAAAGGAACGAACAATTAGATTTTGATTAGTGACACATTTTTGAGCTGCAGTGTAGCTTCCATTTTACCAGATCATAGAGATTGCATTTGTGTTACCATATGGAGACATGCGACTATTAGGGTCACGCTGAAATGAAAATGTAATTAAAATGCGACAAACAACAGTGGCGAAGCTACATATTCGTCATAAAAATAAAGTTTCAGCGTAACAACTTTTCCGCACGAATTTGACATGTCAAGATATTCGTAACTTTTCGGTCACTATTGTGTGGCTACTCAGTTACATTTTAACCAATTGATAACATTAGATCGACACACAAAGGTTACACTGTGCCATCATCGAGACCAGATAAGTCGCATTTTATCTTAACATTGTGACATTCTGACTATGAAGTTACCAACGTCCATTATGTGACATTAATGTGACCTGTTACTTAGAAGGTCATGACGTAACTTCATTTTGACTTGATATGTAATTGCATATATTTCATGGTTACTTTTATGTTATCATTGTGTAACATATTTCTCTTTCTCTCTTATAAAAATATGTTACAGGTGCTACTTGGGAAAGGTGGCAATCGTTAAACATTTGAATACAGCATGAGGCTTTATAAATGAAATTAGCAAACCATTTACATTGTGAAAATTGTTAGTTGGCATAGTAATTAACTTTTATCTAGTAGCTGCAAAACAAAGCTAATAACAAAGCTAACTCTTGCTGGATGACATGAACATCAAAAGTTCGAACTTGAGAAATGTAGCCATCTAATGATGTAACTTTGAAATTTTAATAAAAGTACGATAAAGCAACCATTAATGGACTTTTAAAAACTTAATGAATCACGAATTACAGGTCTTTTTGTGCGTACCAATTTACTTTTAGTCAGCCTTTATTGAGCGATTTTGTTGTAGAAAGGGCATGTAGATTTTATTACGTCAGCTCAAAGTGTTGGCGTTGGTAAGTTGGTAGTGTCAAGGTTTACCAATGTGGTCGTCTCAGGTTCAAATCCAGGTTTCATGGTGCATGGTTATAATTTATGGTGTGCTTATTTATAACTTATTTCGATTAATATTATTGGCAGCTAAATAAAATCAATTTGCTCCAACAAAAAGTCGAAACAATTTTAACCCAGCTTCAAGATAGAGCTTGTGTAGTGATTATTGGGTAATCGGGAAAAGGTTGAATAAGCGCCTTTCAAGTTCACACAAAACTAAACAGCAGAATGACAGCTATATTGAAGCGTAAATGGATAAGCAATAAGAGCTTGACCCAACCGTCCCACGGAGGGGTATTTGTTCTACGCTAGCTGGCCAAAAGTCGATTTCTCAAAATAAGCCAAAACAGATTCTGAATGCATGCATTGTATACTTCAGAGATAGGGTAACATTGCCCTGTACTCATTATTTATTTTTTTCTAAACTGACCGCGTTGTGGCATCAGTTCAAACTTGCCTGTTGTTGAATCGTGTTGGTTTATTAGAAAAAATCGTTCCGCAGTGCCATTGTTTTCGTGTCTCTACTTGTTGTTGGGATAATCACATTAATTTGCAAAAATGGATAGTGATCAAGCAGGTATTGAAATATGTATTCCACGTGACATCAGCTGATTTCAGTTAGCTTTGACTTCGTAGAAGCAGTTTATGAAAATCTTGTCTTCAAGTGCTATTTAAAGTATAAAATAAATGTATCGTGATAAAAAAGTTGACTTATCCTGTAATATCCTGTAAAGCCGTATATGAGGCATTATATGTACATATGTATAGAAGATTATAGCAAAACATCAGCTGCGATTATTTGCGATCTTTTGAGAAATTGGAAAATGAAGATGGCGTGTCCATATAGGTGAATTTATCAAATGCAGTTATTGACATTTTCATTCATTATATGGCGGTCAAGATGGCAACCTAGGCGATCAAGGCCTTGTTTTGGGAGGGGGAATAAGGGGGGGGGGGGGTTGTCTATTAGGTATATTTTTCTTGTTTCAAAATTCCATCAGATGCGTGTGGATATGAATTCTGATACGAGTGTGTTCCACAGTTGAGAATAGTTTGTGGATCCAATGCAAACATAGTTTGGCAAAACCCAACTCCATCTTCACATCGCTACTGTCGAGATCAGATATATTGAAGATGCAATTAATTCGCTACGGTCAACACAAGTTACATTAAATGGCAAGTAGTCTATTAGACATACTTTTATGCTCACTATGGTTGATGGGAAAGTGTGTAATGCAGCAGCTGAAACGACATCAACGATGAAATGTTATGTATGTGGCGCAAGTTCAAAAGAATTCAATAATCTTGGTGTTAAAAAGGAAATTAACACAGATTATCTTAAATTCGGATTATCCATTCTTCATGCCAGGATTCGTATTTTCGAGACAATTTTACATCTTACTTACAAGTTGCCGATCAAAAAATGGCGATTAACTGGCAATGAAAAGCAAATAGTCAAAGAAAGAAAAGAATACATTCAAGAAAACTTCAGAAAAAAATTGGGACTCCTTGTGGACTTTACAAAACCAGGTTATTTGGAAATTCGGATGGCAACACTAGTCTAAGATTCTTTGCTGATCCGGAAACAGCTGCTTAAATAATGGGTTTGATTTTAATTTGATTTGCCGTCTTAAAGTTATATTGGAGACACTAGCTAGTGGTTTTATTTTTTTTTTTTTGTTCATTAATTTATTTGATAAGGCTCAACCGAATTAACTTTACAGAGCCGAGGATTTTTGGTCACTATACAATATATCTTAAAAGTATAGTCAAAAGGTACAACACAATAAACACTTTATCTTCCGCTATCCAAAAAGCCTCCTCCATCAGAACTGGAGCCGCATCCAGTAGTTTCATTGTATGGCAAATTGTTGTACGCCAACGAGGGTCAGAGCGCGTCCATTGCAGCAATGGACGCAAAACGTGGTCAGCACTCACACACTCATCACGAAACGGTTGCTTTCCAAAGTCGACGACGCATCGACCGAAAGAACTGCTGATGAAGAACAATGAGGAGGACCACACAATGGTTGCTGCCGAGAAAACAGACGATCGCGTAGCACACATCGAGAGTGGCCTGCTTTTGTCGACAGCCGAGTGAACACTGAGCTAGTGGTTTTAAAATTGATACGGAAAAGTTTAAAACATTTACTCAAATAACAGCGGAGATATACGTTCGACTGTATCCATGGTATCCGATGACTTCAATTCTGCATAAAATTTTAATCCACAGTTATAGAACATGCACTGCTACCAATAGGGCAGTTGTCAGAAGAAGCTATACAACATGGATTTACTGAATAGACTTCTGCCTAGTTCTGATCCTGAAATCACAGGTAAACAACGTAATGATTATCATACGTGAAACTTAATAAGTATTCTTTTAGGATTGATAAAAATCCCGCGGAAAAAGTCAAGGGTTTTGATGACAGAAACATTGCAAATGTTACTCTCAGAGGACTTCATGCAAGAAAGCGAAGATCGGCTGAAAAAAATAAGAAATGAAAGAAACATATGAAACAGACGTTTCTAATGAACAAGAAAATGTCTTCTCAAATTGGGAATGAAGTTTTTTTCATTTAATTTAATTTGTTTTTTACTTGTTGTTTTGTTTTTGTTTTGAATTGTTAAATATGTTGTTGCTGTGTAATACTCGGTGTAATATAATTATTTTCTTAAGAAGAAAGTTGATGGAATCCACAAATTGCCTTACCACTTCGAATTTTTGGCACCTCAAATCTCAGAAACTACAAAGTTTCCGTGCATGAAATTGTAATGACATGTATGCTGCAGCTCAGCAAAAGAGTGATTATAATTTGGCACACGAAATACTTTTAGTTTCTGAGATCTGTGCTGCCAAAAATTCGAAGTGGCAAGCAAAATAAACACAATAGCGGCCATTTGTGGATTCCATCGACTTTCACCTTAAATCTCAAATCTAAATATCTGAACTTATTTTACAATGACTGATTGTAAAACTTAAAAAAAATCTTCAATATTTTATTTTCTTATAAGTTTTTACACCAGCAGCCAAAAAAATATAATCATAGGAGGATTTTCATGTAAATTAGCCAACTTTTATGTAATATTGTTTTGTTATATTCAATTAAGCTAATATTGTCATGCAGAAGCAAACTATGGTGAATTTTGCGTGTACGAAAAATAATTTAATATAAGGATCTTGAAATATTTCGAATATCAAAAACGCTATTATTATTAAACATTTATAACCATATCGCTAATTTTTCCAGGAGTTTCAAAAAGTTTGGCCTTTTGTTCACGAAAAATTCAGCATATTTGTGGTTCTGTGTCAAAATTTCAGCTCAATTGATCATAACAGAACAAAGTTACAACATGTCAAATTCGGCAAGTTTGCAAACAAAGTTCGGCCTTTCGTGCTTTTTTTATTGACCGCAGATGTGAGTGTATTTATATATTTTTTTATTTAAAGTATTATTAGCTCCCAACATTTCATCCTTTGACGGTAACTAAATCCGAAAGAATACTTAACGACTTACAAGTTTTCAAATAAAAAAAAAATCATTATAACATGACCCTCCCCCCTCCAAAGCATGACTCCACCCTTTTTTGACCAAACAATTTTATTATCCTTGAATAATAAGATGTATGTGACAAGTTAGAGTGGTTATATATTTTTGGCCAGCTAGAATTAATAAATACCCCACTGTGGCGTCCCAACAACCATAAGTAGCTCACTAAGTTCGCAAGATTTGCATGTAAAGAGGTTGAGTAAAGGTTGCCTCATATCGTATAACATTTTAATACAGCATGAGGCTGTATACATGAAATGAGCAAAGCGTTTACATTGTTCAAATTGTTAGTTGGGTTGATAATTTAAAGCTATGAAACATTTCATGAAATAATCCAAATATTGTATGTAATCGTCCATCTTTGTAAGAAACATTGCTTACAAGTTGCTAGTTTGTGTGAAAAGAAATACAAGTTTACATGCAAGGATGGTTACATCATCAGTAATATTCAGAAGTTGTTATGTACACCATAGCACTGAGTAACTCCACTTCTTATGAAACTGAGCAAAATTTGTATGGGAAAAATGTAGTGAGTCAACTTGGCTCAGTCTCTGAGTTACTTGTGACGGGTGTGTAGTTTTGTTTTGTAAACAGCCTCATTCAACATCGGTTCAAAATCAAACTAGCTCAACCAGCTCAACCAACTAGCACGAATTTCTGTTGCTCCTGAAATCTCATGCTGGTAGATGCTGACGCCCTATTTACATTATGTTGACAAATTTTTAGTACACTCAGATTTTTTTTTACACAGGGGATACGCACCGTGTTAAATAGCGTACCAAGATTTTGATTTTCCACATGCTAAAATATAAAAAAAATCATATTGATGCCATTCGTAATCATAGCATGCTATGGTCCATAAAGACATATTTTTAAAATGCCTGTATTTACATCATCAATTAAGATTATTTAAGTATGCCATTCAATTACCTATGGCTTGAAACGGATAATGAGATTCGAATCGAGTCAATAGGTTGTAGCGTAATCGAGAAATCGTTAAAAATGTACCGTGAGGACTGGCTTCTGAAGAAACGTGAGGATTCTACTTTGAAAAACAAAGTTCGGTCATATCTCAAGCTTATTCGTCTTTGTATGGAGAAAAATTACTTCATTTTCAGAGGAAACTTTTATCAACAAACTAAAGGTGCTCCTATGGGCAATCCACTTTCTCCATTTTTATGTGAACTGCTCATGGCTAACCTAGAAAATATTCTGGAAGATATGAATTTGTTACCCAAGTGTTGATGTAGGTACGTGGATGACATTTTTAGCATGGTCAAAAGGGAAGATTTATTAAAAAAATCGGAGGCCATAAGCAACGTTCACAAGGACATCCAACTTACTCAAGAAGAAGAGAAATACTCCCCTTCTTAGATCTTTTCATCATCAGGGAAACGTCTTCGTTCAATTTCGAAATCTATAGGAAATCAACAAATACAAAGTGAGTAATACCAAGTACTTCAAACCATTCTCATCAACACAAAATGGCCGCTTTTCACCACATGGTGCACAGGATGCAAACTCTTCCTCTTAGCGATACAGGAAATCAAAAGAAATAGCTCACTTTTTTCAAATCGCTAGACTTAATGGTTATGAATAAAAAACAATTCAGACAGTAATCGATAAAAGAAAAAAGGACAATTTTAGGCGTACTTTAACAACTCTTCCACCAGTTACTGAGGGTTTAAAACGGGTAGCGGTGAATTTCGACAAAAACATTACCAAACCATTGAGTTTGAAGTTTAGAAGTTTTGGCCTAGATTTAGTATTCAGCAGAAGGACAATTCAGCTAATGTCACTGTTAGGATCTACAAAAGAATCAATAAATGTCATAGGGAAAGCCGGAGTCTACAAAATCTATTGTCCAGATTGCAATAAAATCGACATTGGTCAGACGAAAAGGACTTTGGAAACAAGGTTTAAGGAACACATCGCAGAGGTTAAAAAGGCTAACAAAGAGATCGATAAAGGACTTCATTATAAATTTAAATCCAAGATAGCAGAACACATCTTTACAAGAACACAATTTGACAAAGGTTAATGTTAATATCCTGCGGAGTGTATCTTCGTCTTGGAAACTAAACGTAGCAGAACGTTTAGAAATATTTAAACATAATCCATCAACATTGCTTGATAGAGATCAAGGGAACGGGTACTCGAGACTCTTTAGCATGCTACCTAAAACCACACATCGCAACATGCCTCTACATGCTCGAGACTAAATTTAGGTACCTATTTAGGGAAATGTGACATGGCAGTTGGATACCTGCTGATTTTTAATAACTATTAATTAGTATATAACTCGCAGATAAAAGGTGGATTCTTCAGTGGTGTTCAGTTCTTTTCACTGATGAAGTCTGCAAGTAGTAGACGAAATACGCGTATCTGTCAAAAGATGAGCAATTATAACGGAATTAAAAGGAAATATACCAATACACTCAAAGCTCTTCATTTAAATTCACGTTTTTCAATTAGTTTATAGTATACCCCTGTGATGGTGTGTTGTGACTGAATTGAAAAAAAATATAGCCTACTTAACTTTAAAATAAAAAGGAAGTGTAAGACGTCTGGTATAAGTACAAATAAAGTGGGGGCTTTGTTTTACTCAAAAGGTCTATAAAACGATCTTAAAATGAGCAATAACAATGTTTCTTGGTCGGCCAGATGCCAAGCTTCAGTGAAATAATAAATATTCCTACATAAGAACATTTTGCAACTCTAATGGCGTCAATCTCCAAAGCGTCGTGCCCACATTGGCTCCGTGTCTTAAACACCTGTAAAATTTCGCTAACAAAATAAAGCATCTGGTTTCAAACGGCCCACTCCAATTGGCTCATCAATTTTTCTTCCCATCCATTCTCATTTTTTTCCACATCAAGTAGAGGCTGAACAATTTAAGAAATGGCACTGATGCCCGAACCTTCACCCATACACAAATAAATTAAATTACAATATCAGCTTTGACCTGCTCGATGGGAAGGGTTTCTGTTTTGGGACCATCTTAGCCATAGGACATGAAATAATGAGCGTATTGTTATTTAGCCAAAGCAACAAGTATGACGGGGGAGACAGAGACAAAATGATACATTGCCCGCTGCCAAAACTGACCAATAGAAATCGCACGAGCGACCGTACCAAACATTATGACTGTTGGCATTTTGGTGGACGTGATAGAGATCTTGCTTCAATGCTGTTGTCGATTTTGAATTTCTTGTATAAACTGGAAGGAATCATCTTCAGTCATGTCTGTGCATCGTGTAGTGATCGGTGCAGGCTCTTCGGGACTGATGAATCATCGTGCCGGTAAATTATGACGTTCGGGTTGCTTTTGGGCGAACGAGTGCGGATGGCGTCGACTGGGCGTGCAGGTACATAAGATTGTTATCTACGATTTATTGCCACTTTATGGAAAGTTTATTAAAATTAAGAAATTAAGATGGCCCGATAAATCATTGCGGCTTTCGAGTGGCATTTTTCGAAGTCGATTAGCCTACGCGGTATGGCACCTATTGGTGAGAATATTGAAGCGCTTGCAGTTGTATCTGATTGTTGAATTTCCACTAACCCACATATCAGCAATTCAAATTGTGACTGGAGAGTGCTTTATCTCATTGTTTTGCCAGAAAGATATACGAATAACATTTGAAAAGGGCCTATCCTCGTTGATCGATTCTCTTCAACGACTTTCTCTTTGGTTTACCACGTCAATATATATGAATTTCTCGCTAAGCTCGCAGCACAGTTCGACAGAAGATGATGGTAGATTGCGCCTGAATCAACACACTGAATGGGAAATTTTTATTTATTTATTTATTATAATCTTAATTCATCTGACTTTTGGTTGTCTTAATGAATAATCTAAGTTTAAAAGGATGCTTAGTCAATCTATACATTCAGGACATTCTTCTGATAAAAACAGTTAACGGTACATTAAAATCGAAGCAAGCATAAGCATCATTAAACGCATTAGCCACGGCGCGGATAGGCTCATTCATCCCATACTGTCGGTTACGAGTCGCAAGATGAACGAAGTTACGTTGTCTCATTACTCTCTCAGGTGCGTAGAAGTAGAGCTGCCGAAGTAGTTGTGGGGAGTCAATTTCACCGATAATAATCTTAGCGGCAAAGACAGCTTGAGCATTACGTCGTCTTGTTTCCAGGGTATCAATCCCAAGCAGGCGGCAGCGGTCCCCGTATGAAGGCAAGTTAGATGCATCACGCCAGGGTAGATGTGTAGCGCGTAACGAACAAACTTTCTTTGTACACTCTCAAACCTTGCAATCCAGCAGGCCTGATAAGGGCACCAAACGACAGCACTGAACTCCAAAATAGAGCGGACCAATGAACAATACAATGCCCGCAGGCACAGCGGGTCACGAAAGTCTTCGGAGATTTTGAATATAAAACCAAGCTGTCTGTTGGCTTTGTTCAGGACGTCATTGTAATGGGGCTTGAACGTCAATGCACAGTCAAGAGTAACTCCTAAGTCTCTGACTTGACTAACTCTCTCCAAAATCTGGCCGGAGATGGAATAATCAAATCTGATCGGTTTCTTCTTACGGTAGAAGGATATCACATTGCACTTATTGATGCTAAGCGTCAAGTAGTTACGGGAGCACCAGCTTTGCATATGATCCACAATCTGTTGCAAATCCTCACAATCAGCGATGCTATTGATGATCATGTACATTTTAACGTCGTCGGCGTAGAATAGTCGGCATCCAGGTGGCAGTAGACGAGAAAGCTCATTGATAAACAACGAAAACAAAAGCGGTCCCAGATTACTTCCTTGTGGAACACCGGAGATGTTCGTGAATACTTCAGATTGCGAGGCGCCAATCTTAACGCAGAGCGAGCGGTCTGTGAGATAAGACGTGAACCATGAAATCATGGAGTCAGAAACGCCAAGTTTTTCAAGTTTGCCCAGTAATATGCAGTGGTCAACTCGATCAAATGCAGCCTTCAGATCAGTGTAAACGGCGTCGACTTGTCCACCAGAATCCATGGTCCGAACGCAAAGTGACACGAGTTCAGTCAAGTTTGTCGTAACTGACCGCTTTGGATAGAATCCATGCTGAGCCGTGGAAATGTAGTTTTCGCAGGAACTGAAAAGTGCCTCGTTGATGATAATCTCGAACACTTTGGAACAGCAGCATAACGATGTGATCCCTCTGTAGTTCTGGACATTCCTTTTGTCACCTTTTTTGTGCACTGGGAACATGTACGAAAATTTCCATGCCTCAGGAAATTTGCACTCCTGCAAAGACAAGTTGAACAACTTTGCCAAGGGAGTGAGTAGCGATTCAGAGCACAGCTTTAGGACGGACGAGGGAATCCCATCCGGACCAACAGCATACGAGAGTTTCAACCTTTGAATAGCCAATTCAACAGTATGCTCATCGATTTGGAATGAACGAAAATCAAACGCATCTCTTGGAGTATCGCGGGTTGCTATTCCAACTTGGTTAGGTGATGCCGACATATCATTAAAAGAACTCATGAAATGTTGAGCGAAGAGACGACACTTTTCTGTTTCAGAGCTGGCGGATTGTTCACCGAGATGAACTGATAAAGGCAAACCGACTTCGTTCTTTTTTGAGTTAACAAACGACCAGAAACGCTTTGGGTTCCTGCGAAGGGATGCCTGTGTACGGAGCACATATCGGCGGTACAAGTATCGGTTGTATTTCCTATAATTATTACTGCTACGGTTGAACTCTTGCTTCGTGATGTATGAACGATTTCGGCAGTATCTTCGTAAAGCTTTGGCCCTGTACCGTTTCAATCGACGCAAGTGACCATTAGACCATGCGGGCTTCGGCGCAGGTCGTGAAAGAGGAACAAATTCAGCCATGATATCGCAAATAGTTTGCCTGAAGTAATTGACGGCATCGTCAACACAGTCAGCTAATTCTATTGGTCGCCAGTCGACCCTGGAGATATCAGCGCTAAGTTCAGCATAATCAGCTCGTCTAAAATCGAAGGTACGAGAATCGTCGGTGCGCGCCTCAAAAACGACCTGCGGCGGAAGTTGCATCATTACATCCAGAGCAGGGTGGTCAGGATCTAGTGTGGTCAGAGGTTCAACAGCCTCCGAAACAACACATGCTGGAGTTGCAGCTTCGTTCGACAGAACAAGGTCTAGGAAGCGAGCATTTCTGCATTGCAGTCGGGTTATTCGCGAAGGAGAAAATCGATGAAGAGAATCGATCAACAATGATAGACCCTTTTCACGTGTTGCGCGAGAAATATGAATTTAAAAAAATCAGATTTCTAAGAGCACCCGCACCAATGCGTTACTAAAGCTATTTTAGCAACCTCCACCATAACGCAGTAACCGCACTGGAGGTTTGCTATTCAAGTGCGGGAAATAACAATCTGCCTCTCGGTGAACAGCGGGTTGACAAATATAGCAACGCGATAGGAACCGGCCCAAGCGTTGCTCTAGGATCTAAATTTTTTAATCAACTTGTTGTTATTCTGCATGAATGAATTTGGATTTGAAACCAGTATGTGCACTCTGGTGGCCATGGAACGGTCCTTCAAAAGATCTGGAACATCCGTAAAGGGGGCCAATTTGTAGAAAAGATCCTAGAGCTCCGTATTTCTGGGACCAGCATGCAAACTCTGCTGGCCACGACCCAGGAGGTCCGGACCATGCGTAAAAGTGATAAAAAAAAAGATTCAAGAGCTTCACCATTCACTTATTCTGAAGCTACATGTATGAATAAGGATCTAGGACTAGCATATGCAATCAGGTAGCGGTGTGGTTCTCTGGAAGATTTTGAACATCCACAAAAGTAGTCAATTCGCGTAAAAATCCTAGTTTTATTTGGACTTCCTGAGGTTTTGATTTTTTTTCCTGAAGTTCATTAATTTTTCTATTGTTCCGGCAATTTTAATCATATATATTAAATTTTCTGAAGACCTCGCATTGTTTTTGATGCATCGCAAAATTCATGAAATTATAGAATTTTCCATAATTCCTTCGAATTCCTTGAAATATCCTGCAATTTTCCTTAAATAAATGAAACTAAAATGAAGATCTCTAATCATCTACGAAATTCCGGGAACTTCCTAAAATATAATGAAACTACCAATAAATCTATACCTTCTCTGAAGGTCTTTAGACGTTTTTGAAGATTTCTGAACATTTTAAAAGATCTCGCGATTTTGTTGAACATTATCTGATCGTCGCTGAAGTTCCTGCATTTTTTTTGCAGTTCTTTCAACTGCTACTTCCTTAAAATGATGCTCATGTAAGATCTCTTATGTTTCTGAAATTTATATAAAGGTCTTGGTACTTTGATGAAGCTTCGGAAATTCCCTGTGTTTCTTGGAACTTCTTAAACATTCTTCAATTTTCATGAAATTAGTTTATTTATTCATTTATTTTTTCATTCCTGGAGTACTTTCAACTCTATTGAAGTTCTTGGAACTAGTCCGAACTAAATAGAACTGTCAAAAAAATTCTCGAAGTTTTTCTGAATTTTGTTGAATTTACCGGCATTTATCGGAGCTTACGCATACAAATCTCCGAACTTCCATGAAAGTCTGAAAATTCCTGAATTTCTCAAAGTTATGAAGTTATTGGAAGTGCCGTTAATATCTTTTAAATTGTCAATTTTCTTCAAGTTATCTCCACATCTCTGAAATCATTTTGACTTCCCTAAAGTTCTACGGATATCCCTGAACTTCTCGAATTTCCTGCAGTTTCCTGAAGTTTTTGAAACACCTTTAAAAATCCTGAAGTTCACAAAAACTTCCAGAAATTTTGCGGAACTTTCCTTTTGTTCCCGCAATTTGCCTATGAAACTTCCTGAAATTCTCAGTAGTTCTTTTCATTCCTGGAGATCTGTTTCTTAATTGTTTTCTGAACTTAACGGAATTTCCCTTATGTTTTCCTGATGATGTGCCTGGAAGTGTTCAGATATTAATGGAACTGCCCAGAAGATTTTTAAATTTCCCTTTAAACATGGATCTTCTGTGTAGCTTTCTGAATGTTTTTAAGTTCATTCTCTGAAATGTTTTACTAGCCTTAAATTTTCGGAACTTCTTGATGGTTTCCTCTATTTTACTGAAATAACGGAACGACCTAAAGTTCTCACAGTTTTCTTGATATTCATGGAACTGCCTTAACATTTTCAGAATTTACCCGATGTTCACGTAACTTACTTATGTAATCTAGAAATCCAGATGGGCATCCGGAAATGCGGTTACGGCTTGTGATATGCAGTTTTTGTAAGACGAGCGCACGAATGTCGATGTTTCGATAATTTTTCCACAATGAGCACTTTTCGTGACAACCAGTGTGGGCATGCTGGTCCCAGATTCAAATTCATGCATGTAGCATAACAACAACTTATGTAAAAAAATGGCTGGGCTATCCAGATCTTCAGGAGGACCATTTCTTGAGTACCTGTGAGAGAGAGAAAAAACAAAAAAAAAAAGAGAGAGAGAGAGAGAGAGAGAGAGAGAGAGAGAGAGAGAGAGAGAGAGAGAGAAGGATTAGACCGCGTAAATTTATTGGAGAACTAAGTCCTGAAAAGCGACACTGTTTTAAATAATGGTCTACTTTTCCTAACTAACCAGTGCTTAAATTAACATGAAATACAACGTGTGCGCTATATATCGCAGAAATGTACAAGAATTTTGCATCAAGAGTACCTACACAAGTTCACATTGCGCATGGGATACACAGGAACATATGTCATCATCAGTGGTGGCACGAGTCCTGGAGTTTAACATTTTTTCCTTAACATTTGATACTTTTTGCAATAACCATTTTGACGACACACAAAAACAAACTGGCAAGCTGCAAAAATGTCATGACATTTCTAAACTGTTTTCTGCCAGCGACAGAACATTTTCGCACAAAGAAGCAGATAAGACCGGCGGCGCGCGCGACATAAATTTATGTCGTGTAGAATTTTGCTGATTTCTGGCTAATTACTGCATTTATTTGATGTTTATTGCATGGAATTAAAAGATAAGAATGAAGACTGACCACTCATAAGCATTGATGTTAAAATTATGCGTAAATAAGGGAGTAGGTCATTTACTGTCACACGCAAGCCTGCAGCTAAAATTTCATTACAATAAACTGTTTGGAAAAATCAGGCTGCGAGATTTTATTTATTCTCTATCTCCGCTGTTCGCTTGGAATGTAGTTATAAACGGCCGCCCGTGTGCTGGCTGTTTTGTTTCGCTCTGGACGATGGTTTTTCAAAAAATGTACTGTTGCCACCTCTGGTCATCATAGGACGCTCCGGTCGAATAAAGTTCGCCGCAGCACGAAGATGACTATCTATAAGACGCTGGTTAGACCGGTGGTCCTCTACGGCCACGAGACCTGGACTATGCTCGTGGAGGACCAAGTTGGTATTTTCGAACGGAAAGTATTGAGGACCATCTACGGCAGAGTGCAGATGAAAGACGGAACGTGGAGGAGGCGAATGAACCACGAATTGCACCAGCTGATGGGAGAACCATCGATGGACGCACACTGTAAAATTTGGGCAATTTCGGTGGGCTGGGTACGTCGTAAGAATGCCCAGTGCAAATGGTTCTCGAAAGTGACCCAACATGAACAAGAAGAAAAGGCGTGCAGCGGGCAAGGTGGATCGACCAAGTGGAAGGCAACCTGACGATACTAATGGATATTTTTGGTCGCTATTCAATACTGAATACTCTGGCACTGAGCGATTCGGTGGTACTGCAGAATAATCAAACGGGACTAAACCGAACACGGCCACCACCTCCAGGATGCGATCGTCGAAACTTTGCGCCAGAAAGCAGTCATCCTCCTTTTTGTTGCCCCAAAAGTTGGTACCCCCCCCATCAAGCTCGGAATGTTGAGTATGACGATTCCCTGCAGCGATAGTAACGGAATACGTTGCCCGTCGCACTCAAGTTGCACTTTCTGTTCCAAGTTTTAATACGTCTTCTGAAGCCACTGCTTTGAGCCAATTCTTCGCTCGTGATCTACACTTTTCCGGATGTTCTTCCCGTTTGTTATGGAAGTTCGAGGATATTTTTGCTTCTTCACCCTTTCCTCTTTCTCTTCCTTTTCTTCTTCTCGTCTTATTTGCTCTCAGCATCTCCATCAAAGTTGAACAAACGAAGGTTAGAACTAAAAATATTGCTTTTGGAACTACCCAGCGCTTCCGGTATGAACAGTTGTTACCGGCGGGTAACATAGTATTGTTTAAAATATTGATGTGGGGAGTAGGGCCAATAAATTGTAGTGAAATAACGGCCGATTCAAAGTGGGGTGCGATCGGTTTCGAAATGTGTGGATCTTGTGTAAGGGTTGTATTAGAAGCTAGGAGATAGGAGTGAAGGCTGCCTACGATCGGGGGTGGATGGAGAGAAACGCAACACCACGGTCGATGTGAAGAGGAAAGAGAGAGCCCGACGGTCAGTGGATTTAGGCAGTAAGTCGTGAGCCCTCGTAGAAGCGACAAGGAAAGTTTGTTGCGTGTGGGGTGAAATTTTAGTCACCCTCGCCATCGGTCCAAGCCACGCGGTGTGAGAACGCTTTGTTTTCTGGAGCGCTAGGAGACCTGATCATCACCCGTTCACCGGTCAAGTGATCCGGTTATCACGGGGTCCTGAGTATCGGACCACTTGTTATTCAGTCCGACGTCTTTCGACGCCGTACTGCCACTCCAGGTTAAATCAATGCCCGGCTTCAAGGTCAACCCACCATTAGTCGCCCCTGGCTTATTCTATCGTCGGCCGAATCAACCTGGCACCGGCCAAGTTCCCCGGCTATTCACGAATCTGCCCGGTCAGTCCGCCAGCTGGCCAGTCGATCATCAGTCGGACATCAATCGCCACCGCATTCCGGAGAGTCAGTCCTTCGTAGAAGGCCCGCCACATTATTCGCCGTCGGCCCCTGCCATTGCAGGTTGACTACCCGTCAAAGCCCAGATCACCCCGGCCATTCAAGTCCTCCCGTTGGCCACCCGGCAACCGATCAGCACCCGATATACCTCCCGGGCTACCTTCGTCGCCGCTTAGAGCCAGGATTACCGGCAAACTCACACGGGCGTCTACCATCGCCGTATCCCGGCCAGTTTCGACCGAACCCCCAGCCGTTTACCGTTCGATACTGCCCCGCCCCACTGTCATCGCCGGCCAATAAAATACAAGCTAATAAAAAAAAACATAATTTCAGGTCTCCTCACATCCAAAAACTCTCCCACGCCAATACGCCCTGAGACCCTGAACCTACAAGGGACTTGAGTGCCCAGCCCGGGAGCTGCTGTTGGTTAAGACCACCAGCTTGGGGCTTTAGGGAGTTCCCTTCAGGGACTCAGTAGTTCCGGGCGGAAAGTAGTCTTATACAGTAGACTTCCACTGCTGATTCGTCGCGTAGCAGCTGGCGAGCAATTGAGAAAGCTTATATGTAAAGGGTGTCCCCGATGAAATTGCCACACACAAAATTGATTCGCAAAATTCGAGTTTTCATCCGATTGCCATCAAATTTTCAGGGATTGAGAAATAACTATTAAACTTCATTTTACCATTTTACTTGTATTTTATTTACAGTCCATACGCAAATGCCCGCACCTTGGCCTTAACCCCGGCCATAAGAATCTGCACAACCTGTGAATCAACCGTTTTTTGCATGTAAACCCATTCTTTCTTCAGTTCCTCGACTGTCTTCACTACCTTTGGTCGTTTAAGAAGGTGCTGCTTCATAATCGCCCAGTACTTCTCGATGGGGCGGAGCTCCGGAGTGTTGGGAGGGTTGAACATTTTCGGCACGAAATTGACCTTATTGTCCGCATACCACTTCAGCACGTCCTTGGAGTAGTGGCATGAGGCCAAATCCGGCCAGAAGATTGTTGGGACGTTGTGGGCCTTCAGGAGAGGAAGCAGCCGCTTCTGGAGGCACTCTTTTATGTACACCTGTCCGTTCATCGTGTCCTGGGTCACGAAAGGTGCACTCCGCTTCCCGCACGTGCAGATGGCTTGCCAAACCAGGAATTTCTTCGCAAATTTGGACATCTTTTGAGTGCGGACATGCTCCAGAACGCTGAACTTATCCTTGGCCGTGAAAAACAGGTTGCCGGGGATCTGTTTGAAGTCGGCCTTCACATATGTTTCGTCGTCCATGATGCAGCATGCAACTTTCGTCAGCATGTTGAGGTACAACTTCCTGGCACGGGTTTTGGCGGACTTGTTCTGCTTCTCGTCGCGATTAGGGGCCTTTTGTACCTTGAACGTTCGAAGCCCAGCCTTAGTTTTGGCCTTCTGGACAAAACTTCGGCTTAGGTGCAGCTTCTCAGCCACATCCCTAACGGAGGCGTTCGGATTTCGGTTGAAGGCCCCAACTACGCGGATGTGATTTTTGGTGTTGTACGGAATACTTTTTCCTTCACTTCTGGGCTTCCGATCGGTGGTCAACCGTTCCTCGAACCGCTTAATCACTCGCGACACCGTGGAATTCGCGATTCCCAACGTTTTAGCGATGGAACGATGCGAGAGATCCTTGTTCTCGTGATGAATGCTCAAGATTTTATCACGCACGAGCTGTTCTTTCGACTCCATTTCCGCGAGTTTTGATCACAGGACTTTAAAACTATGAACTAAATCCACCCAAATTTTCATTAAATTCTACCCAACGGTTAAAAAGTGAGAGCAATTTCATAGTGTGGCAATTTCATCGTGGACACCCTTTAAATTCGGATTATTGCCCGAGTGTCGTCGGTTGACATCGATCTTTCGCGATGTCAGCATGTTTGGTGCATGGCTGGAGTGTCGTCGTATTTCCGGCACCCAAAGCGATCGCAGCTCGTCACTCATAGCCCGCGATGGTGGTTCGACGACCACGTTGATTGTTGGAATGCCTGTCATCTCATGTGATTGCTCATCGGTGTCGGGTTCATTCTCGATCTCATCATCATCATCGTCATCCAACTGCCCTCCAGCTTTACCTTCGGAGTACTGATCTTCATCTGATCCGTCGTCTTTGTCATCGTATTCCGTTATGCTATCCTTGTCCGGGTTGGTACATGCCAAACTTCAGTTTCCGGTTTTCGATCCCACACGTTCGCACCGTATCCGTATCGGATCCGGACATATCCGATGGGGATCCATGTGGTTGCAGTAAACATGCGGCCAGATTCTTCGTATTCTAGTATTCATTTGTCAGCACCTTGTACGCTCGACTCGCTAAAATTCTGGATGGCATTCCACGACCGACCGGTCGCTTGAAGCTCTTCCTAGCGATGGCATTGCCCTCAAAAAACTTGGCCAGACTACAGTAGCGATGCTCTCGAACTTTCTGATCATCGCACCGGTTATCGATATTACACGCTCGGTTCTCGAACCCGCACTGTTCCGGTTCCATGCTCCCTTTTCGTTGTTGCTGCTGCTGCTGTTGTTGTAGTAGGAGTAGTAGTAGTAGTAGTAGTAGTAGTAGTAGTAGTAGTAGTAGTAGTAGTAGTAGTAGTAGTAGTAGTAGTAGTAGTAGTAGTAGTAGTAGTAGTAGTAATAGTTGTACTAGTAGTAGTAGTAGTAGTAGTAGTAGTAGTAGTAGTAGTAGTAGTAGTAGTAGTAGTAGTAGTAGTAGTAGTAGTAGTAAATTAAGTAAAAGTGAAATTAATTGAGAAGGAGAAGTGTAAGAGACGAAATGTAATGATCAACGATGAAGCAAAAGGAGAGAAAACGAGGAAAAGAGACAAAGCAAAGTGCAATTAAACATAAACACCAACACTCACACCTACACATCATTACACTAAACTGAAACAGACATGAATGCATCTGTGGATGTAAAATGTCTTAAATAAATACAAAAACAAAAGTACGGTAGAGAATGAATACAACGGTGCTTGGGATTTTTGAAAAATACCACAAAAGGGGTCCTCGTTGAGATTGGAGAAGAATCTCTACAGGAATTTGAGGAAACAATCTCTAAGAATTGAAGTAGGATCCATTCAGGAATCTGAGAAAAGTCCCTTCCGGTAGTTTTTTCAGAGATTTGAGTAGAATTCCTTAAGACATTGACTAGAGATGAACTAGCCTAAGGCTAAAAATCTCTTAAATAAAGAATTTAAAAAAAAAACTTAAGACATTGAAGTAAAATCCAGATTCGTGTACAACTCCAGCAATTTATTTAGAATGCTTACAGGGGAATGAGTAGAATCCTTTCAGCGATGCGAATAAAATTTTCAGGGCATGGATTAGATTATTTAGAGAATTTTTGTTCAATTCTAATAAAATATATCAAGGGATTCCGGAATAAGGTTTTCGCGTAAAATTATTCCAGGGACTGGAGAAGATTCCCACCAGAGATTGGTGTAGAATCACTCCGGTGATTTGTGAAGCACCCCATCAGATATTCGTGTAGAATGCTTTCAAGGATTTGTGTAGAATCACCGCAGGAATCAGTATAGAATCTAAGAAATTTGCGTCCAGAATTACTTCAATGAGAATCATTCCAGGGATTAGTGCAGAATCGCTCCAAAGATTGAGCTGGACTCTCTCTCTCTCTCTCCAGGGATTGGTGTAGAATCTCTCTAGGAATTGTTATAGCATCCTTCTAGGGATTGAAGTAAAATCCCTCCATGGATTTGAATAGAATCCTTCAAGGAATCCATTAAAATCTCTCCAGGGGTCGGAGAGCAATCCTTCCAGGAGGATTTCAGTAAAATTCTTCTAGAAGAATCCCAACAAATTTAAATAGAATACTCCAACGTGTAGAATTTATGCATGGATAGAATCTTTATAGGAATTGGTATTGGGATTGAAGTGCAATGCTTTCAGAAAAATTTAAACAAAATCCATCTAGTAGACTTTCTACAGGGATATTAAAGGATTTTCTTCAAATATTCGAGTAAAATCCCTTGAAGAATTCGTGTAAAGTTTCTCCAGAGATTTGAATGGAATTTCTCTAGGTTTTAAAGTAGAATTCATCCAGTAATTCAATTAGAATTCATGCACGGGTTTGTGAAGAATCTTTCCAGACTTTGTGTAGAATCTTTCCAGTGATTCGTGGGAAATGTATTCAATATGGGAGCTAAATCTATTCAAGGATTCGTGTAAAATCCAAAGATTGAACTAGAATCCCTCCATAGATTCGACAAGAATCCCTCCAAAAATTTGATTGAAATCTCTGGAATAGTGTAGAATCCCTCTAGAGATTGGAGCTAGAATCCCTCGATGGATTCAAGTTGAATCCCTACAAGGATTTGATGGGAATCCCTCCTGGAATTGAAGGGCAGTCAGTTAATGTAGAAGAAAAGTAGAAGATAATGGGCCCAAATTAGTGGCATTTGGGTCGACATTACATCCATTTCTACGGGTTTTTTTTCTTTGATTTGTTTTCCGTCGATTATGATTTCCGTAATCATTGACAAAATGTTTCTTCACACAGTCACTGACAGACTTGATCCTTATAAAAACCTACGTCATAATCTCATTCATTTTTTTTTGTCGATGACAAAGATTCACCTGGTAAAAAAAAATATAATTTCGTACAATTTGTGTCACATTTTTGTTATCCAAGCAGCTCAGGACGTAAATGCTTGTTCACTTTAACGGCTCCTTGTGATTGTGGTGCTCAAGTCATTTAATATCGTTAGAAATTTAGCTATTATAAAAATCTACACATGTTCGTTACTGGAGGCATTATCATTGACAATTCACATGGTTTTCCGTGACAATGACTGTTATTTAAAATGAGTGACCAAAGCAGAATTTTCAATAACACCGTGTATTGTCGAAATTTGCTGCAGGTACTGAGTACCAATGCTACCACTGTGCTCCGAAACACTTAATATGACCACAAGTGACCTTATTTCCTAAATATCATGTGAATAAATGTGGCACATCATGGTTTGATAGAATTTTATGTCATTTTGTGATACAGTCTGCGAGCATCATGGTCATATTCCGGGCTTTTTTCAGAATTGTAGGACCAAACCAAACTATAAGCTAAACTGATTCAATTAGATGCATGTATTGTTAATTTGACGATAACTAGTGCAAATTGGTGCACACATAGCATATCATAAACCAGGTTGCACAATTTCGTAGGTGATACGAGCTCCAAACTGTTGTTAAGAAGGAGACCCACCTTCATCCGTTGCTGTTAGATAGTAATTTGTGATTAATTACTACCTCTTAGATAAAGGATTGAGAACAGACCAGAGCTGTCCTGACCACGCCCTTGCATCTGGTGGGGAAAGGGGAGGAATGTTAGTCCGACACTTACTTAAGAGCGATACAGAAAACTCTACGATCCCTCATAAGTGTCACGGGAAGGGTGGATTTTTGTTAGTAGGGAGGGTAAGCCATAGGATACGCCCAGCCGGCGTTGTTGGCAATCGTTATATCAAGCATTTAATAAATAGAAGTTGTAAGTAGTTCATCTGTTCGTTGTTGCTGCCCATTACCCAAGTCCCCGGCAACGTGACAGATAACCTTAGTTTCACGTACCCACTTGCAAATAGTAGATGTCGCCACACAACGTAAACAAAGGGACTGCCCTTCACCGCCGCAACGGTATTTCTCTATGGGAAAACAAATTTGTGTTTCACCATGTATGGATGTCAAACAACAAGCAACAATGACATATGAAAAGAGCGAATTTATGATTTTCGTGGTGAAATGAAATAAATCCAAACAAATCGAAACAGATTGAAGGAGGTCTTCCCTATATAATCAAATGGAAATAAATGTACTTTGGTCACTTCTATTATATTTTGCTCTTGAATATTATCAGCCTTGAGAATAATGTTTCTGAGCATAGCTGTGCGATAAAGACAAAAGCCGTATCAATATAGAATTTACTTCCCCATATTTATATTGCGGGGTTAAAAAAATACAAAATTGATTCTTATTCGCGGTGAGTAACAGGTTTGCTGTGTGAAAACTTACATTTCGTATATCCATGCACTAACATAGGGGTACGTTTATAGATGTACTTGGGACCGATAGGCTAGTCAAGTAGTGAGCCAATTTAAAATCGTTAGTTTCATACGGATGATTGTACTAACGTTGTACTCTTTTAAGCTATTACCTCAAATTGTATATTATGCAAAACTAACTGCATTTAATTAGTACGCTCTTTCTCGCTGCAAAACCATTTTTTCTTTGTTCATCATCGACGACAATAGCAATAGCGTCGAAAACATCGAAACGCTCAATTCTCATTTGTTTCGATTCATTCGATGGCAACCACTTATTTTCGATTTACAAATCATATGTTTAAGCTTTTGGTTTTGTTCTGCTCAAAGACATACGCGGCTTCACAAAAAAAGATTAATAAACTGATTATGTATATGCAATAAGATTATCTTTAAAATTACTTTTTATTTACCGTATGTCATTTCCGCATTCGCCCTATTCAGATAACATTTCTGAAATTTGTAAGTTTGACAGAACCACCAGCACCAAATTTTCGGGGTACACTGGAAATGTACTGGAAATGTCAAGTTGCCCCCGGGTTGCCATTACCTAAACATATTATTCAAAACAGTCTTCAGATTTTGGAATTAAGAAACGTTATCAGCTCGATCCTGTTGCTTCTTTGCGCCTGAAAATGTTTGTTGATCCTAAGCAAATGCACATTTCATTCTGATCGATAGGATGTTCTCATGTGTAAAAAGTTACTAATAGTATGTGGAATCGTAGATTAGAATAAAGATTCGTCCTTGGACTAACTGTCACTGTCTGGCAGTGGCACTATCGATACAATCTGTCTGCAATCATTTCTTATGAATGGAAGAAGCTTGAACCCGGGAGTTAGAAGGTGACAGCTCTACCGCAGCTACAATAGTATATTTAAAGAAGCATTCCGAAGCTATTTTCACACATGATAAGCCCCGCTCCAATACATTATCGAAGCAAATATAGACCATTGATAATGTACTGAAACTTTCAATCAAACTTTCAATGTAGTGCAATACTTGATTGACGCGTATTTAGTAAGTTTTGAAAATATCGTTTGGATATGGATATTTCCTATCGAGGACAGAGGAACGAAAAGGTAAATAAACTTAGCTGAGCGTAACTACGCGAAGGATAGAACAGTTGGCACCACATGCAAAGGATGAGAATTTGAAAATTTTCACTTAATGCACTTTTCAACGTCACTTCTGTTCTTTCAAATTAACACTTTTTAAAAATGAAATTGTAAATTTATAACATTTGCACTAGAACGAAAACGACGCAGCAAAACAAAAATACGTCATTTTAGCAGCGCAGCCTACTTCGATCCAAAATTGTTCCACACATGACTACAATTTGATAATCTGGAACTTGGGCTTTCAATTTATGTTATACCATTCGAATGCATTCTTATGAGGGGAATCTTGCTTAATATTTCATTTTCGCCGATGAAATATTTTAAAACTCCTGCATCTTCTTCCTAAACCTTCTGTCCAACTTTCGACGAAAAACACTCCGAGGTTTATTCAAATTCGATAATATTCATGTTTCAATAACCGGTTATGTTCTGCAATAATTAGGCTATTTAAAAAAAACATAAATAGGAGCATGGGGTCCCAATAAACTTTTGGGTGTATACGTCTCACATGTACATTCACCAGTGATCAAGATAATAACTGTCTCCAACCGATGGGAGTGATTCATTGCTGACAATCTTTAACCTCTCGCTTCACCTACCGGAGCGAAAAACTCCATCGCCGTGACAAAACAGCGCATATCATTGACGGTAATAATACACCTTTGAATAAATTATCAGCACCTGAGCATCTCCCAGCACACGGCTTCAGGAAGATTTCGAATTCCAAGCGACATTGAAGGGAAGATGTTTATTTTTATTTTCACCCACCGTCCGTTGCTGTTGAACAAGCGATTAAGCTATCACCACACGCATCGGGCCGGAGGAGATGACCCCAGCCAGAGCCGGGTCGCTTGCAATGGATAATTGTGTCAAAATGTGCCTTTTATGATGATAGAGACCCGGGACCGCCTGCCGCGATGGGGATTATAAAGTCACAGTCCTTTCGCTATTGCTATGATGGGGGAGATTATTCCAGCTATTTGCCTGTCATTATCCATAATCAATCTGCAATTAGCCTCAAAGTGCGAAAATGTAATCCCGGCCTTGTGAGCACACAACCGTTAAGCGGCTAACGCGGTCTAGTGTGATTATTGCAAATGAGATGATTTTATCTTGTGCTTATTTATTAGGTCGATTATTATCTCCAAATGCGGCAGCTGTGCCCGGTCTAGTACCGAGTTCATTTGCGAAAATTCGATAGATTATCCTCCGAGGAACAGCTTTTGATGGGCAACTCTTTAAACTCGCCCGGAACTTGCTTTTCATCAAAATTTAACATTCCCGCAGAAAACTGGAATTGAGTTGAGACTGCATCTTTGCAAACCCTTCTTGAGCTGCACAATCAACGGATTTATGTTTCATCGCCGGCGGGCCGCGGCACCAATTACTCGTTCTTATCCTTGGCCGGGCGCGAAGGGCGAATGGCGAAGGGGAAGCTGAGACAAAATTCTTCTCGTTTTCGACCTGCCGGAAGGAGCCACGAAAAGATCCGCACAAAGAAGGAACAATTACCTTGGCGGTGTGCTCCACTCGCCATCATTTCGGGATGCACCCGGGTCGTTCCAACCGCATTGTGTCTGTTTCTCTGCGCTCTAAGCTGCTGCCGTACTGCTACTTACTCCGGCTCATACCTGCCTACTCTCTTCTGTGGTCGCGCTTAATTCGAGGCGCGATAAGACAACATCTCTTATCCAACACATTTCTCAGCCGCTTTTGATGAACGGTCGGCCGTGGCATGGCGAGAGTGTAGGCACTACTAGTGCCCGGAGGGTCCTGCACGCAGCAAAGCCAGTGTTGCCATATTTTTGCAACTTTCATTTTGCATTTTCGTAGCAAAAAACTTTTTTGATCTGTATCTGGCTGACAAAAATCTGTAAACAAATCTGTATAATTCCTTCAAAGTTTAGATTCTTGGAAAATGACTAAATATTGCTTTCTGAAGAATTAATCTAATTAAAAAAATCTCGATATCCTACAATCTAGGTTTTAACGAGATTTGTACTCTTAAAATACAAAAAAAAATGAGAGACAAATCTGCTTCCGGCTTAAAAATTCCTTAATAACTACTACATCTTTGAGTGTTCACTCGGCTGTCGACAAAAGCAGACCACTCTCGATGTGTGCCACGCGATCGTCTGTTTTCTCGGTAGCAACCATTGTGTGGTTCTCCTCATTGTTCTTCATCAGCAGTTCTTTCGGTCGATGCGTCGTCGACTTTGGAAAGCAACCGTTTCGTGATGAGTGTGTGAGTGCTGACCACGTTTTGCGTTCATTGCTGCAATGGACGCGCTCTGACCCTCGTTGGCGTACAACAATTTGCCATACAATGAAACTACTGGAAGCGGCTCCAATTCTGATGGAGGAGGCTTTTTGGATAGCGGAAGATAAAGTGTTTATTGTATTGTACCTTTTGACTATATTTTTAAGATGTATTGTATAGTGACCAAGAATCCTCGGCTCTGTAAAGTTAATTCGGTTGAGCCTTACCAAATAAATTAATAAACAAAAAAAAAACTACTACATCACATATCCCTAGAATATGTTTTTTTTTATGTCAGAGATTACGAAAATCTCTATCTGATCAGTGTTTTTTTTTTCACTCCATAATTCTTCATAAATTTGAACACCAAACTTTTACTGGAAGGTTAGTCGAATCACAAACATTATTCTTTCCAATATGACGCTATTCAAGTTTCAAAAGAGAAGAAAATTTCCTAAAATGGCTTGTTTACTCATTTGCAAAAAAAAAATGAATTAACCTTCGTGGTGTCGGTTACCACGTGACATGGTTATTTAAACAATAAGAATGGGAAACTAATATTGCTCCCAACGAGAAATCAGAAATCAGAACATCCGGACATCATCTTCTTTCCTTTATTTAACGTCGGTCTCTGTTCCGCAATCTAGTGCCAATCACCGACGGACATCGATTGCCATCTATTGAATGTGCAGGAAGGCAGCTTCCACACCCTGCGTAGGATATCGCACCCATTCAACACACATGGTCCGGGACCAACGGCTTTACTTCCCTTCCGAAGGAAGACGTGACCAGAGATTTTTATGCCTCAGAAAAATCCCACCGACCTCGGCTGGGATTGAACCCAGACCCATTGGGGTGTTAGAAAGCAGTCCAGATGCCCATTCAAAATTATAGAAGATAATCCAATAATATGTTATTTAGTGAAAAATGCAGTTTTGGTTCGATGCTCAAAGAATGAGTTCAAGCTGAATGAAAGAAAAAAATTACTATTTATCGGAATAAAAGAATTCAACATATATTCCGCACATTAAGAAAAACTGAAAAATTTGTACATTTTCTAAAAAGTCTGTAATCTGCATATACAAATATGTATCTGCATCGAAATATAAAAAAAAATCTGTTCGATTACAGATAAATCTGTATATGTGGCATCACTGTGCAAGCCTCGGTAGAAGATCGGTCGGTGCTATGACGACGGAAGGCTTCAGCAGAACACAGATCTTGAACACGTAAACCCATACATATCTACCAGCACTGCGTGCATAGAGGTCCAACCGTTTGCGCGCATGAGCGTCTCAATAATGAGCTCGAGATAATGACTTAATCTAGCGAAGTGGTCGCTCCCTTTTGCTGAAGTAGCTGCTGCTGCTGCTGCTGTTGTGCCGGCTACTTCATTACTTGCAAACAAGATTGCTCCCTTGTTATCTGTCGGTTTGCGTCTTTTTTGTTGTCTTTCATCTTACTCATTGCAGGGAAGTTTTGCATGGACGAGAAAATTATATGATGCAGCTCAGGTCGGCCGGCCGGTTTTTAATGTTTCAATCAGGACTGATTTCGGTGAAATCAAAATTATTGATGCCCTCGTCGGATTTTATGGAGCTCGGGTTCATTGAGTTTGATGGTCGTTGCCGTAAGTGGTTTTACGAAAAAAACAAAAGAAAGACTTGCATTTTTTTTTTCTGAGTTTTACGGAAGAAACTTGGTTATTCAAACAGGAGAACAATTTTCGTGGCCTATTTGGCAAAATAGATATAGACATTTCAAGTAAAAGATAAGAGCTCCAGCAAAACAGGTTTAAGATCTCAAATTTGGAAAATAAATTCAAGGATTCGGAGGCAGCGATTTTGGGCATAGACATATTTTCAAGATCCCACTCATTCAATAACTTAGCCCATGTAGCAATTTGGGTTTTATGAGGGTTTTGAAGACCATTATTTAGACTTTTAGAATGCTGCAAAACCACTTGCAATGCTACTTGGGATGAATCCGTGCTACCCACAAAGATTTCCAATCTGAGCTTGTTTTCGTCTTGGAGCAAGTCAAATTTCTTTTAGCATGTAATAAAATAGTTTTTTACTCAACTTTCTTCGATTTATCTAAAATTTTGTATAATTATCATTGGCGTAGCTAATGGGAGTCCCAAGGGGCCAGGCCCCCTCCAGAATATTCAAGCCCCCCCCCCCAGAATTTGTGGTGTTTTTCTTTAACTCACTGGTATTTAGTCAAGCTTGTCAAGTTCGATGTTACTATTTAAAAGCGATTAATAAAATTGGACCACAAACAATATTTTTTTAAGTCTTCTATGTTGCCTACTTTTCTTATGTTCTGAACTAGAAGAAGCAATTTTGAGAAATTATATTATATCAACATTTAATCGATAGCATAATAAGACGTCTTCAGGCTCTAAAAACTGGCCACTAGCCAAGGAATTTATCTTTAACTTCGGGGAACTTCGTAAAACTTCAAGGACTTCTGAGAAGTTCGAAAGAAATTTAGTGGAAATTCTGGGAACTTCGTGGAAAATCAACGAAAAACGTAAAAGTGCAGCAAACTTTGTAGAAGTTTGGCGAATTTTGAGAAGCTGCGTAAAACTTCAAATATTTTGTAAGGAATCTTAAAAAAGTTCAAAGAATTTTGTAGAAGATCTAAAAAATTCTAAACACTTCTAAGAGCCTCAGCGATCCTCGCTTTAGTTTAGGGAACGTTGCAGATTTTCAGGAGGTTTAAGGAACTTCGTTAAATTTCAAGCACTTTCCAGATGTTGAAGAATATTTGAAGATGATAGGTTACTTTCCAAAAGCGCAAAGGTGTTTAGATATCTTCGTAGAATTAAGAGAGTTTGAAAAAAAAATTGAATTTGGAATAAATTCAGGGAACTTCGTAGAAGTTGAGGGAATTTTGTAAAATTTAAGGGTGTTTTGTAGATGTTCAGGAAGCGTGGCATAAGTTACACGATATTCTTTCTGACATCCTTCATAGACAACAGGAAATATTCAATAGATCTGCATATAGACGAAGATATTAGTAAAGTTCTCTTGAAATTTTTCCAAGACTTCAGGTTGATCTAGTTCAGAGGATCTCCAACTGTTTACAAATTCAATGTTCTTTCAAGACTGTAGGTTGTTCAGGAAGTATTCAAAAGTTATCCAGCTAATTGAAATCTTGAATGATGAATCTTATGGACATGTTTTTACATTATTTATAGAGAAGACCCGTGCCTCGGTGATTTAGCTGTACTGTTAAGAATACGTACTCCAGTAGCTGTATTCCGGAAATTCATTTCAACGAAGGGATAGAAATTTCTACATATACCTAATATTTAAAAATTACTTTCTTTTAGATGAAATGTATGCCCGGAATCCAGCTGCAGGATAGTTTTAATGCCTTAGTATATAAAAAAAATCCGTGTTTTTTATATTTAATGAATCAAAACCACTTAAAAAGCTCGTGTAAATAATAAATGAATGGGTTTAACCAAAATTATCTCCATTTAAAATAGAGATAGTTTTCGGCTCCATTTGCCGCATAATCGCTGGCACACTGCCTCCCGGACGGTTATATGTGTGTGATTAGTGGTTTTCTCGCTTTCAAAGAAGTTTTAGATTCGAGAAAGAAAACATGATTCATCTTGTTTGCAAGCATTAGAAGATTTGACGCTATCTCCGTTGTTTGATTTTTTCTCCCGGACTAGAAATTTGTGGCATCGCGAGTGATAATTATAATTTTAGCTTATTTATGATGATGTTGGGGTTTTTTTTCGCTGGCGCTGATTTTTTTTTTAATTGTAACAAGCCAAAATATATAATTTTTCGCAAGTGGAGAAGTGTAAATTAAGATCTATCACGTTTTAAGAAGCTTTTTAGTGATATTGTAATTAACTTGAAAAGAGTTTTAAATAGTTTGTGTCAGCGAGTGCGTATTAATCTCCATGACTATCGACCGTAGATGCTACATCAACAATATCCTTCCTTTCCCCGTAACGGAGAAGATGGGCGTGGCCGGCAATGGTAATTGTTATGATTTTCCTGTTCTTAATTTTGATTGGAGAACTATTCACTCCCAAATAGTTTTCCAACGTAAACTATCTCAATTTGAAATAGAAAAAAAAAACTCAATGCTTTTTAAAAAAAGATGCAATTATTATCTAGGATACAATCATTTAAGTTTTGAGTTCCTTCCTTTCCATTACATTTAAAGTTAAATCATGATGTTGTATAAAGATTGTACACGAAAACACTGCAACACTTTCTTTTGTATATAATTTTAGTTTGTAATGTTTACATGTAAAAAATCTCGCCACAATCTGTCAAGTGGTTATCGAGATGGCTTCTAAGCAAGAAGTGTTTCGACAAAAAATTATGGGAACGGTCGTGGAAAATCCAGGTCAGTCCCACAGGTGGATCGCGAAACAGTTTGTAATCGACAATTCGACCGTGTCCGTGTGGTCAAATCGTTCAAGGAGACCCAGACGACCCAGCGGTGAGCTGGCAGCGGAAAAAAGCGAAGAGGACCGACCCCGTGAACGCAAGGAAGGTGAAGGATTACTTCAAGCGCAACTGAACCTTTCGAATCGGGACGTGGCCAAGAAGGTCAATTTAGATTGACATTTGATCATCCAATGCTGTAACTTTGAAGTTTTAATAAAAGTACTGTAAAGCAACCATTCATGAACTTTTTAAACTTATTGAATCACGAATTATTGTTCGTACCAATTAACTTTTAGTCGGCCACGTTCATTTGGTAAATACGTACTCTGTATTATTCGTTTATTGTGAAATTCTGGCGTAAACATTTGTTCGTATGGTAAGGTATATTCATTTTTTCCGAATCTATCGTCGAATTTCCGGGTCCTTTTATAGTTCCAGATTTCCTCGGTTCACTGGCCACCTTGTTTTCCTCAAGTTAAAGCGTCTGCCGCGAATCTCTTTGCTCTTCAATGAATTTACAGACTTTTTCTTGAAATCTATGTACTGCCCTGAAGTTATCGAAACTTATCTGAGATCTCAAAACTTTCCTGCAGTTCTGGACGTTCTTGAAGTTCTTGGAATCACTCTTTGAAACTTCCGTAACATTCTTTGAAATTCCAAGAAAGGTTCCCGCATTGTTTTATGATGTTTATGGAACTAACATAAAGTTTTCTAAATTTTTCTAACATTCACGGAACTTCATTAAAATTCCAGCAATTTTTTTTTGACGTTCATGGGTTTCCCAACTTTCTTAAAGTTTTCTGGACTTTGTTCTTGAAAAATCTGTAAAGATCTTGCTTTTTTCAGAAATTAATTTTAAGGTTCTTATGTTCTCAGATTTTTCCTGAAGTTTTTGAACTCTCACAAATTTTACACAATTCCAAAGTTTCTAAAATTTTCTTGAAGTTAATAGAACTGTCATTAATTTTAAATAAATGTCATGTAGTTCTGTCTTCTTTATAGTATCTCAGTTGACGAAATTCCTGCGGGTCATTTATGTGCCCTGTGGATTTAGGAATTTTCCCGTAAAGATCTCAAAGATTTGAACTTTTCTTTAGTTCTTGGAACTCTCGTGAAGTTATTCAATAGCTCTGAATCTTTTGGATATTTCCTAAAGTTCTTGCAGCAACCCTGAAGTTGTGCTAATAAGTTCCAGTTTCCTTTGACTTTCCTTAATTTACCAAAACTTCTATAAAACTCCTGTAATTTTCCTGAAATAAGCTTGACTGTCCTGGAGTTCCAAGTAAAAAAACGGTTTAAAAACATGCTATACATAACTTTAAATGATTGGATTAAGTTTTCTTATGTTATGCCAGCATTTAAGACGTTATACACGTTTTGTTTTTTAATGCATCGATTTTTATTTTTTCAAGTATCTGTTTTCATGTTAAGAGGTACAAATCGTCCTCCGTCTCTAATTTTTTAACACTGCTTCTTGACCCCAAATTTGGCCTACGGATTCTAAATTAGTACTAATGCATTGAAACGCAATTCAAACGCCATCAAATTCACTACAACCTATTGGATGAAGATAAAAATTGATTTTTTTTTTCTTTCTTTATTAAAGAGACTTTCAGCCTTGAGCTGGTTCGTCTCTGGGATAAAAATTGATTCGGTCGGAGCGCTTCTTTAGTTTTTTGAGAAAAATGGGTGTAAATTGACTTCGTTCGGTAGCTTTCGAACTAAAGTATCGTACCAAACGCATAATTGACTTGTTAACTCAGAAATAATTGATTTATTTTATGTTTTTAGCTCGATAGGCCCAAAATGGGTGATTAGGCCCAAGTAGTGTTCTACCCTATCTGTCTTCACCACAGCACATGAATATTCATTTGGCAACCAAAATAAAATTAAAATATTTGTATCTGATGGACGCTTTTTCTGGAACCATTTGTTTATTAATTTTTAATATTTGCGCATTTAAAAATCCCAGAAAATCACTTCTTTTCACTTTTTTTAATCGCATAATTAAGAAAAGTTGGCTTGTAAATAAAATCGAAACGTCGATTCTTGCAGTTTTATGAGTTCAACTTTGAGCCATGACATAGAAAAAATGTTTTACTCGTAAATTTTCTTAAGAAAAAAGGAAACAAATTATTTATTCAAATTTCCATGGGGTAGAGAACTACTTCTGCCTAAGCGGCCATTTTTGGGCCTATCAAGCAGAAAACATCATATAAATCAATGATTTCGGCGTTAACAGGTAGATTATGCGATTGGTACGATACTTTAGTTCAAATGCTACCGAACGAAGTCAATAAGAATGGGTGATATGAATGTTTGCACCCAATATTCTCAAATACAAATGAAGCGCTCCGACCGAATCAATCTTTATCTTCATGCGATAGGGCGAAGTGAATTCATTACCGTTTCAATGGCATTCGAGTTTGGTGTCAAGAAGCAGTATAAGACATTTAACAATATCTCAACAATTTGTTTCTCTTTATCAAATCTTACGGTACGTGCGGAAAGGTAAATAAATTTGGAAGCCACCAGTAATAATAACATTCCGTTTGGTGCTAAACTACACTAGGTTAAGAAAGACTGAGTGCGGATTGTGCTTAATAGGCTGGAAAGGGGTAGTTAACTGAGAGGTAAGCACATATCATCGGTAAGAGACGTGTGTGTGAGAAAATTTGCGAAAAAATCTAAGGGCACCGGTGGGATTCGAACCCACAATTCCCATTCAGTACACGGGTGCATTGCCAATTATACAACGGTGGACAATTATATTGACTGCAAAGTCGCTAAACCGTAAATCAAAAAGTTAACCCTACCTTTTCTCAATATTTTTGGAAAATTCAAACGTATTTTTTTATCTGTGTGGTTAGCTTCCCCTTAAGGGTGCTGATTGAATTAACGTTATGTTAGTCGTTTGAAGCTCAATTTTGCTCATATGGGCACACAGTAATAGATGGGCGTCCTAAAATTCACACATGCACAGTTCTTATGAATCAAGCGCATGATGTTCGATAAAAAAAACAAATCGGCTCGTGGAGCTGCTTCCTCCTGCTTTAACCATGAGTAACCACCATGGCAGACCTACTGAGTGCTTATTTGATGTGCATTCCGTTCCTACTTGTGAGCAGATTCCAAATTCAAAGTGCCAAATTTTCTCGTAATATAAAATTATTATCATTGAATATGGTAATGGACTCTATCATGCAGTAATCCTAGCCGCTTCATGTCTCCAACGCCCCAACTGGTTAAAAGCTGTGGGCTTAGTAGTCGGGTGGTATATCCTTTGCAAAACGTGTAAACGGTCAGTGAGTGGAGCGTGCTCTACCGGGAAGCATTGGCTTACACATGTGGTCTGAGCAGTTATGTAGGCTAGGTGAATGAGTGGTACCCGAGTAGCACACTTTCATCACAATTAGTTACAGCAACTTGATTATGACTGAAATTAGTCGTATATAAGTTTCTACAATCGATTTGCGACAAGCGTGCTACTAGGGTAGTAAATACTTGCAAATCGTTTTTTTTTGTGTGCACGCAGTCCAAAAAGGAAATAATCATCAACTATAAGTAAGTATTTTAAAAATTATATATTTGTATAGAACTCCAGCAGAAGTGAAATGGTGGTGATCAACAGTTTCAGGAAAATCTAGACCAGTTTGAATTTAAAATCTGAAAAAAACAATCTGGAATCCTCTGAAATAAAGAAACCAAAACCAATTGAATTAATAAAGAATATGAAATAATTTCCTTCAAAATGATGTTTACGTAGAAAACATGTTTAAAAAGATGCTTTTGAAATAAAATTGGTTTTCTAATCAAAGATCAGTGTAGTCATTTTTTTGTAATTACCTGTTGGAATTGCGACCTTATATGAATATGTTTATACATTTTTGAGTGCTTTGATCATTAAAGGAACAACCATTTTCAAAACCATTTTTTTAGCGGCGCCGGTGGTGTAGTGGTAAGCGTGATTACCTCTCACCCCAGCAGACCTGGGTTCAATCCCAGTCGGCGCCGCCGGGATGTTCTGAGGCATAACATCTCTGATCACGCCTTCCTTCGGATGGGAAGTAAAGCCGTTGGTCCCCGGTTCATGAGTTGATGGGTCGATAGGTAGGGTAGAGGTGTGGGAGCTGCCTCCCTGGCGTCGGTAGCATTGGTGCTCAGCACGGAAAACAAGATCGACGGAAAAAAAATCAAGGAAAAATAAAAAGATTTTTTTTACAAAGTGGATATGTTGAGCAAATCTGAAGACCCATCCTGTAAAGCTCCTAACCATAATTTTTCTACTACATTTCTTATTTTCTATGAAGTTATTCTTGTTTTCCTTGATTTGTTTTCCGTCGAACTTGTTCTTCGTGCTGAGCACCAATGCTACCGACGCCAGAAGGCAGCTCCCACACCTGTACCCTACCTATCGACCCATCAAATCATGAACATAATGTTAATTATGCTCTTGAATCTCTGACTACTTCTATAGTTGAAGCAAGAGCTACCTCAGTGCGAGGTTAAATTCGATTCAATTATAATAGATGACGATCTTCAGCTCTTGATCCGTCTTAAAAATGTCCGTAGGAGACAATTTCAAAGAACACGCGATCCTGCCATGGAAGTTATCTGGCGGGATTTGAAAAAAAAAAACAAATTAAAAAGCGATTATCTGCCCTGAGGAACAAATCTTTTGAAAATAATGTTTCTAAATTAGACCCGAGTTCCAAACCCTTTTGGGTACTCACAAAAATTTTGAAAAAACCCCAAAAACCTATTCCAGCGCTTAAAGAAGGTGGTAAAATTTGGATCACAAACTTGGAAAAAGCTCAGAAACCTGCTAAGCAATTCGATAGTTCCCATAATTTCAGTTTGGGTCTTACTAGTCCTATTGAGAATCAGGTTGCTCGGGATTATCTAAATATTTTCTCTCGGGAAAGTATTTTTGATGATTCCTGGGGGACTGATTTGGACGAAGTAAGGTCTATAACTAAAAAAAATGTATAGGATGAAAGCGCCAGGTGATGATGAAATTTTCTATATCCTCTTCAAAAAACTCCGAGAGAGTACCTGTTTTGGTATAATTATTTAACAATGATTTTGGCCACATCTTGCTGGACCTTATTAATGAATCATTACAAACTGGACATGTGCCACAAATTTGGAAGGAATCCTTAGTGGTCCCTATTCAAAAAGTTGCTGGAACGATTAAAGCCGAAGAAACGGCGCCGGTGGTGTAGTGGTAAGCGTGATTACCTCTCACCCCAGCAGGCCTGGGTTCAATTCCAGTCGGCGCCGCCGGGATGTTCTGAGGCATAACATCTCTGATCACGCCTTCCTTCGGATGGGAAGTAAAGCCGTTGGTCCCCGGTTCATGAGTTGATGGGTCGATAGGTAGGGTCCAGGTGCGGGAGCTGCCTTCCTGGCACCTCGGTAGCATTGGTGCTCAGCACGGATCGACGGAAAAAACAAACCAAATGATTAAAGCCGAAGAGTTTCGTTGCACACATTAGAGACAATTTTAGAACTTGTTGTTAAAGGCCAGCTGTTGGAGTATTTAAATAGTAATAGTTTGTTGATACCAGAACAATCGGGATATCGAGAAGGCCATTCTTGTGAAACCACGTTGAATTTGGTATTAGCGAGGTGGAAAAATAACTTGGAGTGTAAAGATACGATTGTTGCTGTTTTTTTGGATCTTAAACGCGCTTTTGAAACAATTTCTAGGCCCTTATTGTTAAGATCAATCAAGCGCTTTGGAATTACGAGTACTGCATATAAATGGTTTGAAGGCTATTTGTCTGACAGAACTCAACGGACTGTTTTTAATGATTCTGTTTCCAGTCCCGTGGTGAATAACCTTGGAGTGCCCCAGGGAAGTGTATTAGAGCCCCTATTACTTATTATGTATGTTAATGAGTTGCGACGTGTTTTACGATTTTGCGACATTAATCTTTTTGCAGATGATACTGTGTTATTCATTGCAGCTAAGGATTTAGATTATGCCGTTTTACACTTGAATGAAGATTTGCGTTCTCTAAGTAGATGGTTGAAGTATAAGCAGTTAAAATTGAATACAAGTAAAACTAAATTTATGGTAATTTCACGGAATCGAGTAAATGAGATCGTCTCTGTTGTAATTGATGATGAGACTATTGATCGCGTTCGGGAGATTAAATATCTTGGCGTTATGACACACTTTAGTTCAACTCTCACATTGACAATGTCATCAAGAAAATTGCCAAGAAGTATGGAATTCTATGTCGACTGAAAAACGATTTAACTATTGCCAGTAAAATACAGCTATACAAATCAATCATCTCTCCTCATCTTGACTTTTGCCCTTCCATTTTATTTCTGGCCAATGCAACACATATATCGAGATTACAGCGCTTGCAGAATAAAATAATGCGTTTGATTTTGAGATGTAATAGATTCACTTCCTCAACTTTGATGCTAGATGCCTTACAATGGTTGTCGGTGAAGCAAAGAATTGTATATTTGACTATGGTGTTCATTTTTAAAGTAGTTAACGGTTTGCTGCCTCGATATTTGTGTGATCGAATTGAAAGAGGAAGTGACTTTCATAGATATAATACTAGAAACGCGGTTGAAATAAGAACACCACATTTCTTGACTTGTGCTTCACAAAATTCATTATATTATAAAAGAATAAATGTTTCAATTCGATGCCTAGACATATCAAACGTTCAGCAACACTTACAGAATTTAAAAGACACTGCATTTCACATGTTAGAACTGTATTTTGAACAGTTATCCAGTGATGTTTTTATGAATTGACAAATTATGTATCTTGACGAAGTTATCTCTAACGGATTATTTTTTGTCATAACGACTTTTTAATAATTATTGTAGCACTGCAAAAACTATTTCTGTTCACCACGAGGGTGATGATGGATTTTAAATATTTGATTTAATAGTAGATTAATTAAAAAAAAGAAGTCTACAAAGGTTAGAGCCTCGCGCGCGTATTACGGATATAGAGGACTGAATTTAACATTTGATAAAAAAAAATCAATTTTGAAGCTTATTTGAAAGATACCTTGAGTTAGTAGTACGTTTTCTGGCAAACGTTAGGGGTTCGTGAGCATTCCTGGCATTCCTGAAAATTATGATAGCATCAGATTGCGGGGTTGCTAGTGTAATAGGATGCTTTGTTGATTGTTCATTAACTCTTGATCGCTTGTAATACTTATGAATATTTTAGGTGGACAAAAAGGCAAACTAAGATGTGGACGCCTAAGCTTTTTCACATTTATATCAATGTGAAGCAACTGTAAACTCTAGAGGGAATTTGTATCTGTAACTGAAACCAGTTCGATTTTGTTTGCCAACCTGGTTAAAATGTCATATTCAATTATCTTAGAGATAAATCGTCCAGCTCAAACCTTTGTAGGGGTAAGAGGTGGGACCATCATCATCATCATCATCAACAAATGGGTCCCGTTTGGTATACTTTTCTGATAAATAGAAAAAAAAAGATAATACCGTCCAATAAGTAAATTATTTAAAAAGTTACATTTTGGATAGAATGATGCTTCAAATCAATGCGAACTCAATTTTCGCAGCTGAGCAGTTTGGACATTAAACTACTCATCAATTGTTAAGAGTTACCAATTTAAATCGTTCTAACAAATCTGAAGGCTGCTCAACTAGAGTTGCTCTTCTAGACATAGAAAAAGCATTCGACAGTGTTTTGCATGAAGGTTTGATTTCTGAATTGAAATGTTTCTCTATATTCAGAAATTAGTTCAAAATTATTTAACTGTATCAGGTAAATTATAGCGGTGCCGGTGGTGTAGTGGTAAGCGTGATTACCTCTCACCCCAGCAGGCCTGGGTTCAATTCCAGTCGGCGCCGCCGGGATGTTCTGAGGCATAACATCTCTGATCACGCCTTCCTTCGGATGGGAAGTAAAGCCGTTGGTCCCCGGTTCATGAGTTGATGGGTCGATAGGTAGGGTCCAGGTGCGGGAGCTGCCTTCCTGGCACCTCGGTAGTATTGGTGCTCAGCACGGAAAACAAGATCTACGGAAAACAAATCAAGGAAAAAAAAAAGGTAAATTATATAAATTCCAAACCTGAACACCTACCTGTTAGAACTGGAGTTCCTAAAGGTAGCATTCTTTCATTTTCATTTCATTTTATGATGTACAAGGGGGTCCATGTCACCGATGTGAATATTCACACCAGGGAAGGGGAGAGGAGTGAGCAACACAGCATCTTTACCCCTGGGGGTTTAAAAAAGTTCTGCGAGGTACACTTATGGTGAACCAGCTGCTCAGGGATTGTAGAAAGGAAAGGGTTGGGTAGGTTTTGTGTGAAAAGCACATAAGTTATTATCGTATCGTTGAAAAATGGCCTCGTTTGGTTTGCGCTCTCGTCACATAGCACATCGATTACATCACGTCAATGAAAAAGAAATTATGAGAGATTGAAAGGGATTATTAGTGAGTTTTAAACTGTGAAATACCTATTTGAAATAAGCAATCTCTCTCGCCCTCCCGCCGCCTAAACGTCTGAAGGAGTGTGACGTCAAACTCCGTCATCCATTCAATCATCCGGAGAACAAAAGAGCGTGCAATGAGCGTCAGCGACCCTAATAAAGGGTGGGGGAGCACCATACATGAATGATACCACAAATCGTGCAACCGTACCACATATTGTTGGGATGATAACCCGAATAGGTTGTTAGGCACTCCTTATGGTTATCGTTCATTCGGGTGTTTCAAAGCAATTTACATCTAATCAACCCTCTGTGCAACCCAATCCGTGCATTGTGTTTAATGTTGAGAACCTGGTGCGCTTTTTCATGAGTGATCACGGATCTGGCAATCCTCACATGACTATGCGTCCCGGCGACGACGACTACGATCTAACCGGCTTACAATAGGTTTTATACAAGAGTACTAGAATAGATCGGAGTATACTTACAGTTTTCGACGTTCTCATGTACTCCTTGTTTACCTTCAATCCTACTTTCTTCTCTTGATGTATTGTGTTTCTGGATATGCCACTTCCATCATCCCTCTGACACAAGATAATGGATCCTCGCTCCGGAATGTCTTCAAAACTGGGGGGATTATAATCACTCCTCGTGCACAACCCCTCCAGTTGACAGACCACTCAGCATCTGAAAGAGCGCTAGGTCCGTAATACATTTGATATGGTTTGCAATGTGACATAGCAAACAACAAAAAGAGAAAACCGTAATATTAGCAATAAAACGGAGAAAATAATACAAGCGGAACACTGCATAAGCTCCCAAGCGATACAGAGATACTCTTTTCATCGATCCCCTCCCTGCATCCCCATGGCAATGAAAAGACATTTTCAGCCATTGCAGCACACAGTTCGATATGTGCATCTATTATCTAGCGCATTAACACGAAAAGAAACGGTTTTTCTTGCAAAGTTATTAACAAAGGAGCAAATCGATAAAGAGACTCGGTCAATGTCACCTAGGACCCCACGCACTGCTCAGCTTGTATAAACAATATCACATCACCAACCCATTTCCGCATCATTTCGGCAATCATACAGTCATCGAAATGAAGGGTTGGTACAACAATTTGGGAAAACTTAATTATGTGATATTGCCACTGTGGAACTAGCACTTAGCTTCAGGCCTCTACACGTAGGAACCCTTACTGAGCGCTTGCGGCACGTCAAGCCGGCCAGTTCAGCGCAAGGGAGTTCTTCAAGGTAGCATTCTTGGGCCTATATTATATAACATTTTCACTTCGGACCTCCCTGATTTACCACAGGGCTGCCAACAATCTTTGTTCTCCGTTTACACAGGCATTTCCACTAAAGGAAGAAGTCTTCGTTTTATTTGCAGCAGATTGCAAAATTTTAGATGTTTTCTCTTCATATTTTCAAAAATGTAAGATTTTTCCCAACGCTTCCAAGACTCAGGTCCCACATAAGCTAAGAGCTTCCTTTCTGAGAACCAGTAGTATTCTCATAGTCTCTATGAGTGGAGTTCCAATTTCTTGGTCAAGTCAAGTGACATATATTTGATTAAGATCACATTCAGGGCATTCAAGCCAAATGTAACAAATATATAAAATGTTTGTAAATGTTGTCTTTTAAACAGGAAATCCAAAATCTGACGAATAAACTTCTAATATTCAAACAAGTGGTTGGACCTGCCATGCTTTACGCTGTGCCAATATGGTCTTGTTGTTGCACTACAATGTTCTGAAGATGATGATTTTTCTTCCTAGTACAGTACTACCGAGGTACATTGAATTTCGAATCTTGAGACTTTACAACAAATGTCCAACAAAATAATTAACAATTTCTGGTAAAAATCGTTGCAATCCTCAATTAATTCCTTTATTTCGGAAAGATTTAGTTTAAGTTTTGAATTTGAATATGTCTATTGTTATACTGTGATTGTCCTGAAAAGGCAGCCCTACTTTTGCCCACTAAA
Source organism: Ochlerotatus camptorhynchus (assembly GCF_037179485.1). Classification (NCBI taxonomy): domain Eukaryota; kingdom Metazoa; phylum Arthropoda; class Insecta; order Diptera; family Culicidae; genus Ochlerotatus; species Ochlerotatus camptorhynchus. Next base: position 1,610,955 of record NW_027040681.1, on the reverse strand, counting down.
ACAAATGAAATTATCCTTAATAAGTAAAAAAATATCATTTAAATAGATCGGGTTGCTCCTTAAATGATTGATCAAAATACTTTAAAAATCTTAAAATGCTCAGTAAATATTTAAAGTATGCTCCCTAAAATAGAGAAAACTGTACATTAAGCATTTGAAAATGCTCATTAGTATGCACCGCTTTGCACCATTTTGAAGTGTAATTGTACCATATATCATCGGAAAAGCTGCTGTAGAAAGGTTAATAAGTACCATGAAATCAGCTGAAATGTTCAGTAAATCATTGTGTGCATTTGTGCATTTTTACTGAACATTTCAGCTGATTTCATGGTACTTATTAACCTTTCTACAGTCATTCCGTATCGAGCGCTGAGCCAGTTAACAGCGTCCTGGTCTCTTCATACGACACTCGTTTTTTACCGCGTTTCCATCGCTATCGTTGTTGAAAAAAAAGTGTTCAGGTGAATCGCGCACGGTTTTCGGAAGCAGCTATCGTAAGCTGAGTCTTACGTATAGACTGTTCACCTTTACCCCAGTGATCGATCATCATCAAATCGTCACCATCATCATCGCATCATCTCCGTCAATAGCCGCAGCGTAGCAGCAGCAAACGGAATACCTAGCTGCACCGGCTGATAGGTTGTTTACACAACCGGCATAAGTATAGTACAATACATTTTGCAAGTCCATTGCCTCCCTAATGTAGTTTTGTTTTGCCTCGTGGCGCGTGGTTCTGTCTCTCACCCCTGGTAAGGGAGTATGGTTCATAGTGAGACAACTTGTTGCAACTAGATAAAAGTTTTTTTTTCGATTTTTTTTCGCTTTAATTTGCTTGTACGCCGTGCAAAAAATTTAATTACTAGTAATTAAAATTAATAAATTGGAGAAGGTTTTTATTTTTTTTCCTTCTTAAGCGGTTGCGCACCGCTTTTGCGCAACACTTATGGCATCTTCCGATGCCAACGTTGCGCGAACCAGGTATTACCAACCACTTTCGAAAGGACCATGGGTTGTCTTTTTTCGGCCTAAAAATAAACCCTTGAAAACTCTCGATATTTCGAGAGACTTGCTGCGTAAGTATCCGGGAATCTTGGTACATAAGGAGAGATTCAACAAACTGCGTGTAGAAGCACCGAATTATGATGTAGCAAATAAAATTGCTGATCACGAGTTGTTTAGTGTTGAGTACAACATCTACATCCCTTCTCGAGATGTGGAGATAGAAGGCGTGGTCTCCGACGCGAGTCTGTCTGTCGAAGACTTGAAACGTGCCTCGGGTTGTTTTAAAAACAGAAAAGTCACAAGCGAGCTTGTAAAGATACTGGATGTTAGGCAACTGCATTCAGTGTCTTTACAAGATGGCAAGAAAGTCTATCAGCATTCAGACTCGTTTCGGGTGACTTTCGCTGGTTCAGTTCTCCCAAACTTTGTCAAAGTTGATGGTGCTTTTTTTCCGGTGCGGTTGTTTGTACAGAGGGTTTATAACTGTACCAACTGCAAAAGGCTAGGACACTCGGCCAGCCATTGCGGCAACAAAACTCGTTGTGGCAAATGTGGTGAAAACCACAAAGAGGATTCTTGCCACAAAGAATCAGTAAAATGCGCGTACTGTGGCGAGAATCCTCACCCCTTGCAGGAGTGCCCGATGTACAAGCAGCACTCCGATAAAGTGCAGCGTTCAATCTCAGGACGCTCCAAGCAGATATATGCACAAATGGTGAAGGCTGCATCAGCCGTCCAAGATGCAAACCAGCTGTCAGCTGAAGAATCGGACTCTGACTCATCCGATGAAGTTGATTCTACGGTGGTACACGCACCTTCAAAAATTGACGGATCCTCAAAAAGAAAATGCCCCTCCCCGAAAGTGCGCCGTAAGAAAACTAAAGTCACCTCCAGAAGATTGGCAAATTCCCAGGGTAATGGGGATGAAAAAACGAAACCGAAGGCTCCTGCTGAAGCAATCCCTGGATGCAGCAGGAATTTTCCACCATTGCCCAAAAAAGAAAAGAAAAATAATAAAGCTGCTCCTCAAAAACTTCTCAAAAGAAATCCAAGTCCGAACGAGGTTTGCTAGCTTTTTCTGACATTGTGGAATTCATATTAAATATGTTCAACATACAAGACCCTCTTAGAAGCTTAGTTTCTGCCTTGCTTCCAACATTAGAATCATATCTTAAGCAATTGACTGTTTCATGGCCCCTCCTTGCATCAATCATATCTTTCGATGGATAATTCGTCGAACGAGGTTGAAGATATGATCACTGTGCTACAGTGGAACTGCCGTAGTCTAGTGCCTAAACTAGACTCGTTCAAATTTTTACTTCACAATTCTGATTGTGATATATTTGCTCTCTGTGAAACATGGCTTTCTTCCGATGAAGAACTCAACTTCCACGATTTTAACATTATACATTAGGGATCAAAAAGTGCTACCCTTTCTACAAAATTTCCCTTCCTGCTCTATCAGGCGTCGAAATCGTCGCTTGCCAAATAAATGTGAAGAACAAAGACCTTTGCATAGCTTCAGTTTATGTTCCACCAAGAACCTCCATTAGCCGTAGTCAACTCTGGAATCTAGTTTCGATTCTTCCATCCCCAGTATTAATTCTGGGCGATATGAACTCCCATGGTACTGGGTGGGGCGATCTATATGATGACAATAGAGGGGCTATTTTTTACGATTTATGCGACGATTTCAACTTGACTATTTTGAACACTGGTGAAGCGACACGTATAGCAAAACCTCCGGCTCGAGAAAGCCGACTCGACCTATCTTTGTGTTCAAGATCGCTATCATTGGATTGTCTGTGGAAGGTTATCAATGATCCCCATGGTAGCGATCATTTGCCAATCATCATTTCAATTAAGTGTGCCCCTCACTCTGCAGAACCATCTCGAGTTCCATTTGATCTTACAAGGAACATAGATTGGCATAAATATGCAACGGCGGTGACAATCGGTGCCGAATCAATAGATACGCTTCCACCATTGGAAGAATATCAATTCCTCGCCGATTTGATTTACAAAAGTGCACTGGAAGCACAAAAAAGAAAAGTTCCAAGTGCGCCCTTCAAAAGGAGACCAGCCACACCTGGATGGGACGAAGAATGCACAAAACTGTATGTAGAAAAATCTGATGCTTTCAAAGCTTTTCGTAGACACAAAACCTCCACATACTTCGAGGAATATTCAAAGCTTGAGGCAAAGCTGAAACAATTAATCAAAGCAAAAAAAAAACGCGGTTATTGGCGCAATTTCATCGAGGGACTCTCACGAGAAACCTCAATGACCACCTTGTGGAAGGTGGTTCGCAACATGCGTAACCGCTCATCTTCTAATGAGAGTGAAGAATACTCCAACCGATGGATATTCGATTTCGCTAAAAAGGTCTGTCCGGACTTAGTTCCAGCACAACACATTCTTCGAGAAGCGTCTCCGAGCGGCAGCTCTCTGGATAGACCATTCACAGTGCTGGAATTCTCTATGGCTCTTCTTTCATCGAACAACTCCTCACCGGGAAGCGATATGATTAAATTCAATCTTTTGAAAAATCTCCCAGATATCGCTAAAAGACGCTTGCTAGACTTATTCAATTCCTTACTAGAAAACAACATTATACTGCCTGAATGGAGACAGGTCAAAGTAATAGCCATTCGAAAACCTGGCAAACCAGCGTCTGACCATAACTCATACCGCCCGATTGCGATGCTTTCGTGCATTAGGAAATTGTTGGAGAAAATGATCCTTCGGAGACTCGATCAGTGGGTCGAAACAAATAACTTGCTATCAAATACACAGTTTGGGTTCCGCAAGAGCAAAGGAACAAACGATTGTCTAGCGCTGCTTTCCACAGATATTCAACTGGCCTTTGCGCACAAGGAGCAATTGGCTTCAGTATTCTTGGACATTAAGGGGGCTTTTGATTCAGTTTCCATTGACATTCTGTCAGACAATCTGCACAGATTTGGACTTTCTGGAATTTTAAATAATTTCTTGTACAATTTATTATCAGAAAAGCAAATGAACTTTTCCCTTGGACAACTGACAACTTCCAGAATTAGCTACATGGGCCTGCCCCAAGGCTCATGTCTCAGCCCTCTTCTTTATAACTTTTATGTCAAAGATATCGACAACTGTTTGGCAGAACAATGCACGCTAAGACAACTTGCAGATGACGGTGTTTTTTCCATAAGAGGTCCACATGCCGTGGACTTGCAAGGACCATTGCAAAGTTCCTTAGATAACTTGTCTTCTTGGGCTAGGAATCTAGGGATCGAATTCTCGCCGCAGAAAACTGAACTGGTAGTGTTTACTCGAAAGCGGTACCCAGCCCAAATGCATCTTAATCTTTTGGGCAGAAACATTACTCAATCATTGTTTTTCAAGTACCTTGGGGTCTGGTTTGATTCAAAGTGCACTTGGAATACCCATATTACGTATTTGAAGCAAAAATGTCAGCAGAGGATCAACTTTCTCCGTTCAATTTGCGGCACATGGTGGGGTTCTCATCCGAGAGACCTCATAACGCTTTATAAAACAACTATTCTCTCTGTTCTAGAGTACGGCTCTTTCTGCTTCCTCTCGGCAAGAAAATGTCACCTAATAAATTTGGAACGAATTCAATATCGTTGTCTGCGTATTGCTCTAGGCTGTATGCACTCAACGCATAACATGAGTCTCGAGGTTCTGGCAGGAGTAACACTCCTCCAGAACCGTTTCTGGGAGCTCTCTCTCAGAATACTAATCAAATGCGGAGTGACGAACACACTTATAATTGCAAATTTTGAAGAAATTCTTGGGCTGAATTCACAATCTCGATTTATGAGAATCTACCATCACTACATATCGTCGGATATGTGTCTTCCTTATTATACTCCAGACCGTGCTCACTTCACCAATCGCAGTTCCTCAATTGAATATGATCTGTCCATGAAACAAGTGATTAACGGGATTCCAGATCAACTTCGAACTATTATTATCCCGCGTATTTTTACTGAAAAGTACCAACACGTCAATTGCGTAAACAGATATTTTACAGGCGGGTCTCGTCTCAGTGGATCAACTGGCTTCGGTGTCTTCAATGAAAACTCTAGCGCCTTCCGCAAACTCCAGGAACCTTGTTCCGTTTTTGTTGCTGAGCTGGCAGCAATCAACTTCGCATTGGGGATGATTTCCAACATGCCCGCAGACCATTACTTCATCTTCTCGGATAGTCTCAGTTCGATTGAGGCTATTCGGTCGATGAAACCAAGTAGGCACTCATCTTATTTCCTTTCAAAGGTAAGGGAGCAGATGACTGTACTGGTCGAAAGATCATATATGATTACCTTTGTATGGGTCCCATCACATTGCTCAATCCCAGGCAATGAGAAGGCGGACTCTCTCGCAAAGGTGGGCGCGCAGGAAGGCGAATTTTATGACAGGCAAATTTCACACGATGAATTTTACCATTTAGTGCGTCAGAGTACCCTTTCGAGTTGGCAAACCGATTGGGACAATGGAAATCTTGGACGGTGGTTACATTAAATTATTCCTAATGTTTCTTCGAGAGCGTGGTTTGAAGGCTTGGACTTAAGTCGTGACTTCATTCGCGTGATGAGTAGACTTATGTCCAACCACTACTCGCTAGATGCTCATCTCAATAGAATAAACCTCGTAGACAGCAACATCTGTCGGTGTGGAAACGGTTACGATGACATCGATCACGCAGTTTGGCAATGTACGGATAATGACGCCACCAGAGAGCGACTTTTGAATACCCTTGAGGCCCAAGGAAGACAACCCTATGTTCCTATCAGAGACGTGTTGGGAACTCGCGATATCTGCTATATGCAGTCGGTTTATGTGTTTCTTCAAATGTCTAGTATAAGAATTTAATTCCTTTGTCTTTTGTCTCCCTTTAATAGTTTTTGTTTGTCTTGTCCCCCCGTCTCGATGAGTCTCATCGTCGCCCACTGGTGACCATAGCCGGTCGAACTCCAGACGAAGCTAGAACCGCACTACCATTCATACTGGCGACAACGCTCTGATGAGACAACGAAACCTTACCCCCAAACTCCTCCCCTGATCCTATCCTTCGACAATGTACCTCTCTAACCTCGAGTAAGCCGCGAGTATTCGGCCCAACTCCTACTAGACATAGAATTAAGTGAATTTTGTTACAAACAAAGAACAATGAACTATCGGCTCCGTAAAGCTAACGCGATTGAGCCTCCCAAATAAACGAACTAGTTAAAAAAAAAACCTTTCTACAGCAGCTTCTCCGATGATATATGGTACAATTACACTTCAAAATGGTGCAAAGCGGTGCATACTATGGAGCATTTTCAAATGCTTAATGTACAGTTTTCTCTATTTTAGGGAGCGTACTTTAAATATTTACTGAGCATTTTAAGATTTTTAAGGTATTTTGATCAATCATTTAAGGAGCAACCCGATCTATTTTAAGGAGATTTTTGTTACTTATCAAAGAACATCGTCATTGTTTAATGATTCATTTACCTTTTTACCTCCTGAAAATCCTGAAAAACCTTTTGATATGAATTTTAGTTGGGGCATGTTCAGAAATTTAACTCTTTTGGAAAATCTTGGTGGCCCTGAAATGGGCCGATGGTAGTAGAGGCATAAAGCCTTTGGAAGATGATAATGACGTATGGGCAGTTTGATCAGCAAATCAGACGGAACAATCCCATATTATTCGGTTCAATGATTGGGCACTCGTAAGAATCTCGGCCCGTCTGCTGCTGGACAGGGGTTGAACTGGTGTCTGCGACAGGTTGGAAGGCCGCAGAATATCAGTGTCCACACAGCTAAAGCTTTAGCAGAAAGACGCTTAACACTTTTTTCAGCGAACTTATGACCCTGTTTCACGTAATGGATCTTTTTATGCCTGTTCAGATGAATATGTGCTTTTATATATTTTCTCTACTCCGCTAAATCGAATGAGTAGAAATAAGAAGGGATGTTGGTTACGCGCTCGAATAATTGAAAAAAAAAACTTTAAGATTGATCGTAAATCGAATAATTGGACTTTTAGGCATCCCTAGAAAAAGTGTATTTTCATGTTTTTTTTTTGTGGTCCTCCGAAAATGTCGAGCTGCAGAACCAGCAAGTGTAACCCAAGAATCAAAAGCGGTGCCATGCTAGTTTTCATTGCTATGACCACGACTGAATTGAGAAGCTTAGAAGCAGACGGGTGAAAGTCAATTCCCTTCATCGATTTCCTCTTTTGATGACCATGGCTTCACTAACCAATTTCACATTATTTCTGCTGTGTTCTTCTATCATACAGAACAACAAACGTATCAATGAATGTGTTTGCCGGTGAGTTATTAACGAAACAGAAAGTCGATGAAGAGAATCGATCAAAATCACTTGCACCCCTGCTTCCAAGTTTGGTTACAAGATTACAACTCTGGAGAGCATTTTGTGTGGTCGTTGGGGGCGTGTGGTTTATGGCGATGAGTGTGTAAAATGTTATGCAATTGCATCCTCCCTATTCACACATGCCCGAAGATCGGGCGAATGCCACTTCGACTTGTTTCATCTAGAAACGATTATCTGATGACTGTGTTAGGGGAAGCAGCATATGCATGTAAGTAATTGGTGGATTTGTAAGTTATTTCTACGCTTTTGGACAATGCACGCCATTTACCACTTTTTCTATAGTTTCTTGAAGTGATCTTGACATTTTTACTTAGGGAATGAGTACTTAAGGGGGTTAGGTTTTTGATGAGTCTTTAGTGGGAATGACACTGATGAAGAGTGCACATTGTAGTCGAAATACGTATTGGTCATGGATACCAAAATTAATGAAGTGGAAATTAATGGATTTTTTCTGCTTTATTTAAATAGTTTCTTGTTGAAAATCAAGAACTATTTAATCGATGCTGTCAACAATTTAATCGATGCGTAGAAATATTTCTGATAGATTGATGATAACATTATTGAAATTGGTCCTGGGGCAACTGAGTTATTATCGTTCAAAATCTTTCATAATGTCGTTACATGTTCCATTGTCTGTTTTCACAAAGTGTACCCCCATATAGAAATCACAGACGTAGTCCTACGTCAAAAAGGACTGCGTCCAGTTTCCATCACCAATCACTCGCGACACAAAGACTTCAGTTCGCCAGTACACAGTCTCTAAGATGCAGCGCCAGCTCTTCACTGGCCGAATCAACTAACGACCAGCGCTGAAATCAGAACCGACAACCAGACATGGAAAATCATTTGCATTCATTTCGTGCATTCATTTACCCCTAACTTTTTCGCAAAATGATGTGTGGAACTTTTGTAGGTTTTGTTATAAGCTACAACTTTTTTTTAACATTTCAAATCCGTATCTCTTATGCATGACGAACCAGAGCGAACAGAAGCCACTACTGTTTTTCAGTGAATGTATGTTACATTCACTGAAAAACAGTAACAAGTTCTGCCCGCTCTAACTCCTGATGTATAAGAGATACAGATTTGAGTTATGACAAAAACTACTAAAGTTCTACACATCATTTTGCGAAATGCTATTGATGAAAAAAGTTAGAGGCAAATGAATGTAAATGAATGCATGAAATGAATGTAAATGATTTTCCATGCCTGCCGACAACTCCAGTGACCGACAACAAATGCGTCTAATAGCGACCACGGCACTCTTCGATTGCATTTCTAAAACACAGCCTCAACGCACAAACACGACAATGACACCATTCGACAAGCACATTTCGTCCGGGAGGCGGAACGCCAGCACGCAGCAAGCAAGGCAAGAAAAAAGGCACACACAGAACGGCACGAGCTGCTAACATTGAAAGTCAAACGTGAACTCTTAGCTTTTCTTAAAAAGTTAATTGAAAGTTACATTCTTACATGCACTTAAAACTTATAAAATTCTTATAAGCAAAAGAGAATATAAAAATAAATAAAACATTAAACTTGGTTTTTGAGGATTTATTCGGCTTGCGGATACTGTGCGCTGTAGAAACTTGACTTCTGATTGAAGTTTTGATCATTTCCAAACTTGAAAAGCGCAATCATCAGGTCCCACAAAACAAACAACAATAATAGTGATATTTCAAGTTTGCTGTAGTGCAGCAAACATAAGCTAGGAATTTCATAATCAATTTCGCAATATTGGCACAAATTTATTCTATAAGAAGTAAGAAGTGGTAGTGCAAGACAACCATCAAATCTTAAATCATTTATGTTTTAGTTATGCCTGTTTTTCTAGATGATGCAAGTTGTTTGAAAAATCTGGGAATATCTGGAAATTTAGGTACTCTATCTGTGTACCTAGCAAGATGGCTAAAAATCTGGAAATTCTAGATAAATCTGAAATACTGACAACACTGGTAGTGATTATACAAGCAATAATATCCCGAAACAATGTTATCTTGACTATCAAACTGTAAGGAATTCCTTGCTTTCTTGATTAGGTGTTCGTGCCTACAATAATCCGAAATCGGATGTTCTAAAACTGAGTTGGGAATTTCCCCCAAATACTTTTTTTTTCTGAAACGTCTAAATTTTCCCCGCCTAATAACTCGGGGGTACGATTTTGGGTAACGACAAAAAGTCTCATTTGAACGTAAGTGCCAAATGGACACAAATCACTCTTTTGCGATTTACATCCGGTCAGATTTTTTGCACGATTAACCCGTTCGTTGGTCACTTGCAGATGATTTTGGTGGAGGGGGCTGCTGGTTGACCGTTGGCTCATACACGCACTTTAACTTGTACCTACTGCCTACAACAGCCCACTATGCAACGATACAGTGGCAGACCGAGCCGGAGGATCATTTGTATTCATCGCTGGTGGCAATCAGTGTTCCGTGTTCCTAAAATTGCACTTGTCTGGGCTATGGTGGGTGGTCGAGATATCATCTATCAGACATGATAAAAACAGAGTTTTCAGTGGAAAATATATTTTGCACTCGGGTAGAGGAACGATAATCAGTTGAACATTGTTGTAAATTTTGCAGTTTAATAACGCGAATGAAGAGTAACCTGAAACCTTAGTTCCATTCACTTCCCCATCGGTATAACATAAGATAGCAATCTGCAAATGTCTCACTCCTCTAAACACACCGCAAAACCGACAGACCGATGCGAGCATAGTGAATCCATTTATCAAACGCCGAAACATTTATATGCAAATTGTTGATATCGCTTTTTTGCTGCTGCTGCTAGCTGTGGCTACGCGCCTTCAAACATTGCATATTGGTAGCAGAGAGAGCATCCAAAGCCAGAGTGTAAAAGCCGCATTCATCGAAAAGGTAGCCGTATCGCAGCAGTGTGGAGGAAAAAACGGCCACTGTAGGCAAACGACACCCGCAGACCTGCAGAAGCTGAATTATGCACGCAATGTCACAAAAAATTAAAATTCAAACCAAGCTGGGCCGGGTGGGAGACGGAGCAGCTTTGAACGGGAGAGATAATGGCCCTGGCGTTGGTAGGTTGTTGGGAGGATGAACGCAGTGGGACCGCGAAAAACAATAACGATTTGCTGCAGCAAAACTAGATTCCTGACGCTGCTGGTGCCTCTAGCTCTGATGTCGTCCGAAGGGAAATAGCAGCAGTGGCAGTGTTGAAGCCGGGCTCAGAAAGCGTTTTCAATTATTAAGATAGTACTAAAAACTGATTTGATACAACATTAAAAAGGCTTGATGGAGAATTGAATCATCACTCAAAGATAAACCCATCCCTTGCTTAAGTTTTGGACAACGCTTGATTGCAATCTTTCGTTGAAAAGATAGCATGCACTCACACCCAAGCATAGAAAAAATAATTCACTCGCACGAGTAGCCCCACACAGAAAGGAAGTAACCATCGTCAGTTGCTAATAGGTTGTTTCCAAGCAATTCAAAGAAACAGGTCAGAAACTGGAAGAATATGAAAAAGTTTTTTCTAAATTCTGAGAACTACTACCTCGTTTTACTATGGAATGGCTGTATGTATTTAGATTAACATCCGGAGTCCCTTCTTTCATACATATTCGACGACAAAAATGCTTGCCAAGCTCCGCGCCTGGATCGGAAAACTACTTCCATAAATAGGAGTTCCAACATTTGTTAAGGTCTAGATACTATATTTTGTAGTCTGTAAAAAGGAAATCACATATCGTGCGGCTACAATATACATGGCATGTTGAGAAATTAAGCTCGTAAGAGAAAGTTTTGGCTCTTGGTTTTGAATATTTTTTTTTGTTCTCTCGGGACTGTTTTTAGAAAGATTCCGGATTTTCTCATATGGTCCCACAGTGTGTTTATGAAACTTCACTGAATTTCTCGACATTTCCCTTCAGACCAGAATCCTGGCTGCACCACTGTTCTTTATTTGACAACAACGATGACATTTTTCTTCATGGAATTAATGCTTACAACGGGAATAAATCTCTAGAAAAGCAATGTTTGAGTTTCGATGTGATTCGTTGGGATTTCAGTATACTTCGGATTCTGGACACTTTACAAATGGACACTGGATGGTGGCCGATTATTCGGTGCATCACTAGCTTAAATCGGAGGAATCGATGATCCATGCCTTGATATGACTTTAAATGATCTTTATTTCTGGTATTTGTGTGGTTTTACATGTATGAATTAACAAGTGGCACAGATGCGTCTTTTCAACTTTAGTTCATTTTGAAATGTTTAATTATTATTTAAAGTTCCTAGTCCTATCAGGCCTGTTTTTAAGAATGACCACCTTGGTGGGATTGGTTTGTTTTAAATTGGAAAGAGAAACTACTTATAACTACTATTTACAACTACAACTACTATATACACCTAACCTACTACATACAAATTGCTTATCAAAGCATGTTCTGAAATATTAAATTTTTGTGCAAATTTAGTCTTAATTTCGTTAATTCTGGAATACATTTTTGAAATGTCTGCCTCTTTGTGTAAATTTGTTATTCTAGTGTCAAAAGGACGATCAACGATCATCCTAAGTACTCTGTTTTGTGCCACCTGGACTTTGTTCCTGTGAGTTTGAGCACTTGATTCCCACACCGGTGCAGCGTAGAAACTTGCAGGTGCTATGATTTGATTGTAGGCAGCCAGTTTGTTAACTCTAGAGAGGCGGGATCTGCGAGAAATCAGCGGATACAAACACCTAACTAAGCTTGAACACTTAACTAACGTCTTTTCTATATGCGAGCGGAACAGGAGCTTCTCATCGAACACCTTACCAAGGTACGTAACTTCAGCAGACCACTCAACCCTTGTGCCATCCATGACTACTGTGCAAGAAGGTGCCGGTATCAGTTTGGGCGATTGCCTATGCAGGAACATGATAGTTTGGGTTTTGGAGGCATTGATTTTGATTTTCCAAGTTTTTGCATAGTCAGCAAAGGTGTCAAGGCATCGTTGTAGTTTGTTTGTAATTTCGCGAGGCATTCTGCCCTTGACTGATATCGCGGTATCATCTGCGAACAGGAAGAGCACGCAACCTTCTCCGAGGGGAGGAATGTCAGAAGTATACAAGCTGTGGAGCAAGGGGCCCAAAAAACTGCCTTGTGGAATGCCTGCCGGGATGGAAAATTTGTCGAAGAGTCAACCATTCAACGATACCTTGAACGACCTTTGCTGAAGGTAGTTACGGGTAATTTTGACCAAATGCAACGGTAAATTGAAGTTACAAAGCTTGTATATAATCCAGACATTGTCCAACGCCTTTTCGACGTCTAGCAAGGCCATGGCTGTGGACTTGGATACAGCCTTGTTACTTCGAATGTTGTTCATCCCCGTACTAGTTGATGAGTGGTGGAGTGCCCCTTCCTGAACCCAAACTGTTCCGGTAGAAGAATATTGTTTTCCTCCACAAACTTGAGCAATCTATTGAAAATGAGTTTCTCGAACAATTTGCTCAGCGCTGAGAGGAGGCTGATCGGTCTCTAGCTTGACGGCAATGCTGGATCTTTACCGGGTTTGCGGATCGGTATTATTTTTGCTATCTTCCAGATGCTTGGAAAATAGTGCAGCTCCAAGCATATGTTGAAGATGGCAGTTAAAACTGCACAGACTTTCATACTAAGCTTTTTTATGATTAAGTTAAATACGCCGTCAAAACCGGGGGCCTTCATATTCTTTGAATATTTCAGCGCTGAGCAAATCTGTTCTACCGCAATTCTATCCTCCGGAGGCACGGCACAAGGGGAGTAATCTACATTTTGGACGCATTGCGTCACCTGATTTTCGAGTGGACTTTGGATAGTTGAGCCAAGCAAATGCGATGCAGCAATATGATTGCCAATCGCATTTACTTTCTCTTGTGGGGTTATGAGCCGATTGTCATCATTTCCGACTCTGAGAGGTGGAACGGGTTTGGGATGAGTTTTCAGCACCTTAGCTACCTTCCAGAATGGACGGGAGCGGTCATCCAGATTCTGGACAACACGCCCGAAACTTTCATTTCGGAGTGAGTCCATTCTGGAAGCAATCTACCTATTCAGATCTGCCATTTCATGTTTTTTACTCAGATCTCCAGTCCTCTGAAACTGGCGTCTACGCACATTTCTCAAGCGAATCAGTAGCTGGGTGTGGAAATCAATGTCAACAAACTTACCCCTCACAGGAACTTGTCGAATACACGTCTCGTCAGCCACGGATATGGCCTGGTGGAGTCCTTCCAGAGCCCAGTCGATGTCCTCTACGGTGTCAAGCGGCGGATTTTCGTTGATGTTCCGGTCAACCACACGTCCAAACTGGACTCAGTTTACGTGGTGGTAGTCTTTTCGTAGGATTAAAGCAGGAGCTATGTTGATGCCGACCTCAGCCACCACCGGTTGGTGATCGGAGCTTAAGTCGTTGATTGCCACCGGCTTGGATAGCCCGAAGTTCGTCAGGAAGAAGTCCAGCGTGGAAGGGTTTCCAGCCGGAGAGATGAATGTCGATTCATCCGGAAATTGCACCGTATACAGCCCATGCTGCGAGTGGTCGAATAGTAGTCTACCGTTCTGATTCCGTTGGTAGTTCCGCCATGCTTCGTGGCGGGCATTTAAATCGCCCCCAATGACGAATCGTGAGCTCGTGCGAGTTATGGTGGTCAGGTCATTTTTAAATTGGATGCCTAATCCATTACTGGCAGCACACTGACGAGGGCAGTATACGGCGATGAACCGGACGTTTCCGGTGGGTGATTCCACCTCCACACTAAGGGCCTTGATGATAGAAGTGCGGATATGCGGCAGCGTGCAGAACTTGATTCCTTTCTTGATGATGATCGCAACACCACCCCCCTGGAGTCGATTCGATCAAGCCGGATAATGTGGTGATTAGGCAACCAAAAGCTGTCACCGGATTTAAGATGGGTCTCTGTTAGGAGGCCCACGTCGATACTATGCTTGCGGAGGAAGTCAGCAAGCTCGAGTCTTTTTGCTCTTACAGAGCATGCGTTCCATGTGACGACAGTTATCGGTTTAGACACCATACTGAATAATAAACTTACAAGGCACTTGGATCTATTGGGGCTTGCTGCGGCACAGACGAAGAGCACCGGTCATGTCGACGAAAATCTTCATCAGTTCATCCGCAGAGAAGAGATCGGGATTGACGTTTTGTGCTGTTGGTTGTCTCCAGAATCCAGGGGGATGGGGAGCTTTGTCCAGCAGAAGCACCAGACGTTTCTTGAAGGGGGCCGGATTGAACCCGCGGATTTACTTGACCGTGTTGCGTAGCTGGAAGAGGTGGGAAATCCTCCAGTCTGAATGCCGGCGTATTGTCCTTCATTCGTCCTGGTTGATTTCTTGTGGACGCCTGCTTTCGGATCCGTTTGAAATCTTCGCGTTTGGGGCACTGTTTGTCGGACCCTTGATGAGCGCCATTACAGTTGGCGCATTTGGCCGTTTCCGACTCGTCGACAACACACTTGGAGGAGATATGGTTTTGGGCGCATTTGCCACATCGCAGCTTGACGAAGCAGTTTTGGGTGCCGTGCCCGAAATTCAGGCAACGTTGACACTGGGTGACGTCGTGACGGCCGCCACGGTATGGACCCATGGACCCATCGGACAATGATGGAATTGATGGAGCGGATAAACTTCAACGCATTGAGCGTCACCGTTCCCTTCTGGAAATGCACCAGGAAAAGACAATCCGGATACCTCTTGACGTTGTCGTCCCTCCTTGTCATCCGGAAGATGGCAGTTGGGGCCAGCTTGTAGTGGTTCTTGATTTCCGCTTCAATCAACTTCGGGTCAAAGTTCGGTAGACCCCTGATGACGACCTTGAATGGTTTCTCGCCGGGAATGTCGTGGGTGAAAAATTCCACCTTGGAAGTCGACTCTGCCCAACTTGAATTCGGCTTTCCAGATTTGCGATGAGATAGTTAAGATGGGCATTTTTTACTACCAACGGAGGTAGTTTTACTTTTGCCGTGCTTGTGTCGGCAACGTCACCGAAATCTCCGAAATCACTGCCGTTTGTCGCAGTGGCATCGTCGCGAGAAATCGTGCAATCGGACTGGCTCCGATTCTTCTTCCTCTTCTTGCTGCGCTTTCCTTTTGCAGCTGGCTGGGTATGCCCATCAATGCGAAGAACAGCAAACCTGTTCGATGTGGGCACACCGGAGCTTCCTTCACCGGGGTTCTGGTCCTTCACCGGGCTTCGCGAGCGATGCTTCCCCATTTCGAGGCACACACACACACGCACAACAGACCACAAAAGAGGGAGCGCGAACACTAACTAAAAAACTTTCCGAACAACTCAAGAGAGCGAGTTCTAACCGAACTAGACTGCTTGACGTTCAAGCAGAGAATCTGTCAATCCATGCCTTGACATTCAAATCGGAAGATTTAGTTTTTTATTATGTGAATGGAGAGAAAGCAGAGGTACGCATATCGCATGCTGGGGAATGAGCTTGCGTTAGTGCTGGGGAAATATATGAATGTTAAACGTGTCATCTGGGAGAAGTTTAACTGACGTGTAAGAGATGAACTAGCCTAAGGCTAAAAATCTCTTAAATAAAGCCTAAAAAAAAAACTGACGTGTGCTTCGAAATTTACACAGGGTTAGGTGAAGTATACATGGATGTGAAAAAGGAAATCCCGCATTACATTTCCTGAATTGGAAGGGAAATATATTGTATGACGGTAATAATGATAAATGGTTCCTTTGCACAGGAAGCCCCAATCAAAATACTCTGAAGGAACCAGAGAAGCAATACCAGGACGAAGGAAAGCAGCAACACAATGGAGAACAAAGCAACAGTAGGGTAGATAACTACTTCGGCCTAATCGCCCATTTTGGGCCTATCGAGCAGAAAACTTCAAATAAATCCATGATTTCAGAGTTAACATGTCAATTATGCATTTGGTACGATACTTTAGTTAATAAACTACGAAACGAAGTCAATGAGAACGCGTGATATCAAAGTTTGCACCCATTATTCCCAAAACCAAAAGAAGCACTCCGACCGAATCAATTTTTATCTTCATCCGATAGGCCGAAGTGAATTCATTGGCGTTTCAATGGCCGTTTCAATGCGTTAGGCCGAGTTTAGAATCCGTAGGCCGAGTTTGGCGTCAAGAAGTAGTGTTAGACTTTTGCAAATATCTCAACGATTGGTTTCTCTTTATCAAATCTTACGGTACGTATGGAAAGATAAATTAATTTGGAAGCCATCAGTAATAATAACATTCCGTTTGATGCTAAACTACGCTAGATTAAGAAAGGCTAAGTGCCGGTTGTGCTCAATAGGCCGGAAATGGGGTAGATAACCCTAGTACGTATGCTGGTCAAATGGCGGAAGGTGCGTCCTTGGGCAACAACGACCACAGAAAGGGTTGGAGTTGCTGGTGGAAAATGTGGTCGAAATAGACGAGACTGCCCCGACGGTCTAGAAGAGTAGTAGAGAACAAACAACTAACAACGACATCCAGAAGCAGCAAGGAAGAGGAAGAGGAATAGATGTAGACAAGGAGGAAGTTGCGAGCATGGGCGAGAGTCATTAGATCGCCGCCCAGGAAGAAGAGCTTGTAATAATATGCATTTTGAATACAATTTTGTTTATTTTTTGTATTTTATGTTACTCGACTGCGTTGAGTTGTTCTTATGACATTTGAGCCTTCCAAACAAACGAAATGAGGAAATAAAACATTGCACATTCGTCCGATGAGTTTCAATTTCTCAGCAACAGTGCTGAGTCCGAACTAGTATTCTATCCTTCGAATTCAAAAATTATACAAACCGAGAAAACATGTAAGAAGCTATTGTAAAAGTGCTGATAGACTTAAAAATTTGCAATTGATACAGAATTGGCCGCAGATACACTTGGATGACAAACTATGAGCATAAGCATTATTTGAATAATAATTATGAGCACTATACAACAACTATACAAGTGTGACCATGGATAAGCTCAAAATTAATTATACAAATAATGCTCATGTTCATAAATTTATTTATTTATTTCGTCAACCAACGTAGACTAGTACAACTAATACAGTTTTGTTTTCTTAAATATATATTTATATAAAAATAAGTAGTGTCAGCTTTCTTGTCTTTTCTTTTATGAGTTGTTATTTCTTATGGAATAAATATATTGCTTTAGTTTATGCCGGGACATTGTAAAGTCAATGGTTTGGCAGTGTTTATTGTAAGAGGCCATCATGCGGTTTAATGGTCCATATTTTGCATAATTTGTGCGATGATGTTTTATGGCAAATAAATTTCGATTTCGGAGTTGCCGAGTGGGTGCATGGAAATTTAATTTTGATAAAAGTTCTGTTGAGTCAATTCGCTGCGAAACGATATCATTTACAAATGAAACCATTGCATATTCACGACGCTCTTTTAATGTTTGTATGTTTATAAGCATGCAGCGTGCTTCATATGATGGAAGAGGAAATGAAGTCCAACCTAATTTACGAAGAGCGTATAATAGAAATTGTTTTTGTACGGATTCTAATCTTTCTTCGTGCGTAATTGAAAAAGGAGACCATACAATGCTGCAATATTCCAGTATTGACCTCACATAGGCGATATATAGTGTTTTAATTGTGTATGGGTCCTGAAAGTTATAGCAAAAGCGCTTGATAAAGCCTAGCATGTTATTTGCCCTGTGAATAATTGTATTGTGATGGTCTATGAAAGTTAGCTTAGAGTCTAAGATAACCCCTAAATCCCTAACTCTTTCACATTTGTCTACAGTTTGATTTCCTAATGCAATTGAAATGTTTGAAGTTGTTCTTTTTTACTAAATGATATTAAGTTACATTTTTTACATTCAATTCTAGTAGACTTTTTTTGCACCATATGTAGAATATGTGTATTTCATTCCGGAATATATTGATGTCTTCTTCATTTCTTATTTCCAAAAAGAGCTTCATGTCGTCGGCATAAATAAGCAATTTAAGTTTTTTGAGAATGCAAGATATGTCGTTTACGTATAGAATAAAAAGGAGAGGTCCCAAATGAGAGCCTTGAAGTGACTTGAATTGGGCTCGATTTCTTTCCGTTGAAGCTAATTATTTGTTGGCGGTTAGTTAAATATGATTCAAGCCATTTCAGGAGCCCTGACTTAATTCCAATTTTTTGCAGTTTAAAGAGTAACATTGATATGTCAATGCGGTCAAATGCCTTGCTAAAGTCTGTATAGAGAGCTTCTACGTGGTTTCCATTATCCGTTGCATTCAATGAATAGTCTATAAATTCAAGTAAATTTGTCGAGGTCGAGCGACCCTTGAAAAAGCCGTGTTGCATGTCAGTAATTCTATTTTTGATTTGGAGAAATAATTTTTCGTTGATAATTGACTCGAAAAGCTTAGGAATGCAAGAGATAATGGCTATACCACGATAATTACGTACGTCAGATTTTCGACCAGATTTAAAGATAGGTACTAGAAATGAGCTTTTCCAAATTTTAGGGAAGGTTCCGGATTCCAGGGACATATTAAAAAGCCAAAACAATGGAGCAGTGAGTTCCATTGCTAGACATTTAATAAATACTGGAGGAATTCCGTCAGGTCCAGGACCTTTTGAGGCATCTAAATTTTTTAAAGCCTGCAAAATGTCCTGCACTTGAAGTTGATTGAGGCCAATGTCCCTTGAAAATTCTGGATAAAATGCAAAATAATCGCGGTCACGATCTTCTTCAGAAAATGTCGTTTAAATTTCTTGAAAAAATTTTGCGAATAGATTACAGTTTTTTCCGAACTATCACCGACATTTTCGTCTAGATGCATTATTGAAGGAAAATTGTCAGATTTTAATTTCGTTTTTACGTAATTAAAGAAGTTCTTCGGACAGGACTTTATTTCACGTTCATTTTTTTTTTTTTTTTTTTTTTTTCCTTGATTTGTTTTCCGTCGATCTTGTTTTCCGTGCTGAGCACCAATGCTACCGACGCCAGGAAGGCAGCTCCCACACCTGGACCCTACCTATCGACTAATCAACTCATGAACCGAAGACCAACGGCTATACTTCCCTCAGAGGCGTGATCAGAGATGTATGCCTCAGAACATCCCGGCGGCGCCGACTGGGATTGAACCCAGGCCTGCTGGGGTGAGAGGTAATCACGCTTACCACTACACCACCGGCACCGCTATTTCATTTCACGTTCAGTTTTTGCATTATATTCTTCAAATGCAGTACTGATAGCTAAATTCAGTTGATCGCATAGATCCAAATAAATTAATAAATTATTACTACTATAGTGTTTTTTATAAATTTTATGTGCTTTTTGCTTCCGATTTTTCAAGTTTTTATTTGTCTGTTAAACCAGACTGGATTTTGTGTGTTTCTGTTACGTCTTTTTTTCTTTAAAGGTATTTCTTCCGAAATTATTTCTGTTAAAATTTTGTAGAACACGTCTATACCAATTTCGACATTTCCTACATTCCTTAAAATTAATTGCCAATTGACACTGTTTAATTTAAATTTTATTTTTTCGTAGTCTGCTAATTTGTATTCAAAGACTTCTTCGTATTCGCAGTCGTTGGGTCTTTGGTTTTCATGCATAAATAAAGAATATTCGATTGCTGTGTGAAACGCTTCATTTTTCCACAGTGGATTTAATGATTCGGTCACACAGAAATCTTCATAAATATTCGTTAGTAAAAAGTCCAAATAGCAATTTTGTTGGTTTTTGATGTGGTTAATTTGGTTCAGTCCTAAATTAGCAGTTTTGTCAAATATGAACTGCAATGTTTCATTATCCCCAACGACTGGGAGTAAGATACATTCATTTTCAGAGTCCAGAATGAAGTCAGCATGGCGTTGATTAAAGTCTCCATAGATGTGAACTTTAACCTCAGGAGGAAGGTCAGATAGAATTTGTTCAGCACTTTGGAAGAAGGCTTCATAAGTGCTTTTATGAGCATGGTCTGGTGGAAAATACACTGAGGCGAACACGTGCGTTTCACCGGCTATGTGTGATTTTACCCAAATATGCTCAAATTCTGTAAATTTTGGTGTAAAGATAATTTCTGAGTTAAAATTGGCCGAAAGAGCGATAAGAACTCCACCACCTGACTTCTTCTGTGTTGCATGAAAATTTCTGTCGTCTCTGAATACATTACAAGTGTATCCACGGCATTACTACGAGCACTTTTTGCGAGATAACTATATTTTGTAGACATCCTCAACAATCATTGGATTTGCCTCCAAATTCTTCCACACCTTTTCCATGAACACGATAAACTTTTCTCGTGATTTTATATTACTTAACGTGCTATTAAAGTTCCCTATTCCAATCGGCGCCGCCGCGATTTTCTGAGGCATAAAATCTCTGATCACGCCATCCTACGAAAGGGAAGTAAAATCGTTGGTCTTCGTTCCATGAGTTGATGGATCGATAGGTGGGGTCCAGGTGCAGGAACTGCCTCCCTGGCGTCGGTAGCATTGATACTCAGTACGGAAAACAAGATCGACGGAAAACAACTCAAAGAGAAAAAAAAACTACAGTTCCCTAGACTTGCCTGTTATGCTCACTGAATCCATTCAAACGATTGTCGATATTCTGAATTTGAAGTGAATGCAAGTTATGTTTAACGACAACAGATAAAATTCCTTTAGTAACCTAATCATTAATTCAACCCTGGTTCTGTCACCAAACCATCCTCTGTGTGTTCCTACCGCCGAATCCAAAATGTACTGTGCAGTACCCTCGTAGGTACCATTCGATGAGTGTGAGATTTGGGACTGTTTGGCATACAGTTTTCCGGGCAACAAAAGGACAGGTATAAAGACGGGAGAATGACAGCAGGCAGAGCGTCCACTGGGAGGGGGGCAGTGAATAAAATAGAAACATAAATTTTCAATGCTACGTCTTCACACATGCTGCTCGAGGAAGACCATCTCCGGGATGCATAAAATTCCCATTCATATAGTTGGCTTTAACCAACAAACGCCCGCCCCGATCTGGAAGTCCCCAGCTTTATACAAAAGTCACCGTCGTCGTTGTCGTCTGTTGCCGGAGGAACCAAGGACCATATAGCAGCTCGACGCTTCCATCCTCCGTGACCAGAGTGGACCAGATCCAACGGAACCGGGAACCTGGAAACCTAAAACAGTAATCGTAGATATGTGCGGTGCATACATTGTTATCATTACACATATTTTATTATTATTGTTTTTTCGCCATCGTTTCAGCAGCGTCTTCTAGTTAGAAGCGGCTGGTCCTGTGGGATAGGTAAACGTTTGCCGAGTGCGGCCCCGCCGGACTGACACAACAACCGTATCCATGCATGCAATTTATTCTTTTCTTCAACGCATATCTCGTGTCTTGCCCATTATTGTTTTGCAACTCACGCTTCGTGGTTCATCCTCGTGGGGAAGAAGGTGGAAGCAATCGAATTCCACAAATGGCAAGCTGAAATGAATGTCATTTCTTACATCCTCTTGGCCGATGTTCCCGTTGTCGTTGTTGTTAAAGTTGAAGTTTTTAACGCGTTTTGGTCTAAAAATGGTAAATCTGTACCGACTCGTATCGGCGGGATGGGGTCTGTGTTAGGAAGGTTTCCACTGGCGGTATCAGGTCCCCATTCAAAAGGAGGAGCTAAATTGTCCAAGAGAGTCATTGCTGCAGTTAGGTTTGAAGATCGTGATTGATATGCATGAAAATTTATTATTGTTCCAACACATGATGTCAAAGTATCACGTTCCCTTTTCCATTCATTTTGGCTAAAAAATGATTTATGAAATTATGGAATAATTTTGTGATTCTTTTAAAATGCATAATTCATGAACCAAGCATCGTGGAGCAAATATCGTGCATTAAAATCATAAGAAAACTATCTCCGCAATCCATATAAAATATAAGGACTGTACTCGAAAACAATGCAACAGACAAAAATGATCACCAAACATTGATTTGATATTTTTGAAACTCTCAGGGAATAAATAAACACATATAAGCTATGTTTTTGCAATGTTGGTTTATTCAACCTCCTCTTCTAGGCTAAATGCCCGCACCTTGGACTTAACGCTACCCATCAAATCATCGACATCTTTTTTACACACTTACATCCACTCTTTCTTCAAATCTTGTCGTTTTTGAAGACCTTCCCTGTTTTCCGGAGATTGACCTTCATAATCGCCCAGAATTTTTCTATCGGGCGAAGTTCTGGCGAGTTTGGCGGATTTGCCTCCTTCGGCACAAAAACAACATCGTTGGCTTCGTACCACTCCATTCGTGGAACCGGTGGAAGGACAGCAGGCGTTTCTAGAGACATTCTTCTTTATATATTTGGCCGTTGATGGTGCCGGTCGTTATGTACGGCTTACTGAATTTGCTGCACCCACAGATCGCCTGCCACACTAACCACTTCTTGGAAAATTTGTCGACCTTCTTCTTCCGAAACTTCTCCGGAACATCCAGGCGGGACTTGCCGACGAAAAACTCCAGGCCGGGAATCTGCTTGGCGTCCGCTTTAATGTACGTCTCGCCGTCCATTACGATGCATTTCGGCATGGCAAATGTTTCGCACGAAAATGTTCACGATGCCGGGAAACCACAAAGAAAAGTAGGAAATCATTTTTTTTAGTGATGAAAATTATGCTAATGGTGGTTTCGACTGATTGATTGGAATTCTTTTATGGGGTGGCTTTCTCAGTCTTTTAGTAGAAACGATTATTTTTTTACGTTCCCGACGTTTTGACCGTTTGGTTTCGGCCTGTCTCAAGGGTTGCTAAAAAAACAATATATTGCACATATAACATATAAATTTAAAATAATTGCACAAATAGTTAACTCACTAATGTCTATTTTTTCCGTTATAAACTTTTACGCATCGAGGACAGCGTAAATGTTGATTTTTCATGACCTGTCTAATTTAATTTGTATGGTGTATTGAAGTGTTATTTTGTTGGTTGATCATATTGTTACTTACTGTTAATTGGAAGGAAATTTCGAAGTGATCTTTTGCACAGTACTATAAAGTTTGTTTTAAATAAGATTGTGGGACCATCAACAAAGGGGGGTCACAGTCATTATTTATTTACGGTGGGTCATGATCATCATTGTGAGCCAAATGATATTGAAGTGTTTGATCAGATGGTAACTCAGTTGTGTTTCTTCTGCGTGTTGTTGACTTTTTAATTGTGTGTAACAGACCTGCATATGTGCTGTTAAGCCCTTGTACATCTGTACGGTGATTGACTGTATTAGATTTGTGTGATATGTGACACATTTCTCATCAGTGTTGGGAAAAATATCAAAAAATCAAATCTCACCAACGCCCAAGATCACGCTTGATTTTCGTAGACAAAAATCAACAAGCAAACAACTGCGGTTGATTTTGCAAGCTGTGATATCGCAGCTCAGAATATCAAGCTAACAAAATTCACCAGCTGTAAATCTCAACAAGCTGTGGTGAGATTGAGTTTCGTTTTTTTTTTTTTTTTTTTTAACTCTTTATTTGTTCCAAATTCAAAATAAATTACATTTCATTCTTAACCTAGGTGCTCCAGTTACTACAGTAACTTACCAGCCTTAATTGTTATGATATATATCTAATTGATTTTACATTGTTCCTGCCTTAGCAATTCAGTATTTTAAACAGGTTTTTCAAACCTGCATGTCAGTATAACAATTGAAATCTTAAAACTAAAAACTAAAACTAAATCTTATCTAAGTATAAAGGGAATTAATCGTTGCAATTGAGGATTGCAACGATTTTTGCCGGAAATTATTAATTATTTTGTTGGACATTTGTGCTAAAGTCTCAACATTCGAAATTCTATGTACTTCGGTAGTACTGTACCAGGGAGGCAACTTCAAAATCATTTTCAGAACTTTGTTCTGAATCCTTTGAAGTGCTTTTTTCCTGGTAGTGCAACAACAAGACCATATTGGCACAGCGTAAAGCATGGCCGGTCTAAAAACTTGTTTAACTATTAGAAGTTTATTCGTCAGGCAAAGTTTGGATTTCCTGTTTATAAGAGGATACAAACATTTTATATATTTGTTACATTTGGCTTGAATGCCTTCAATGTGATCTTTAAAAGTTAATTTTTGGTCAAGTAGTAATCCAAGATATTTCACTTGGTTTGACCAGGAAATTGGAATTCCGTTCATAGTGACTATGTGACTACTACTAGGTTTCAAAAACGAAGCTCTAGGCTTATGTGGAAATATTATAAGTTGAGTTTTGGAAGCGTTGGGAGAAATCTTCCATTTTTGTAAATAAGAAGAGAAAATATCTAAACTTTTCTGCAGTCTGCTGCAAATAACACGAAGACTTCTTCCTTTAGCGGAAATGCCTGTGTCATCAGCGAACAAAGATTTGTGGCAACCCTGAGGCAAATCAGGGAGGTCCGAAGTGAAAATGTTATACAATATAGGCCCAAGAATGCTACCCTGAGGAACTCCTGCTCTAACAGGTAATCTATTAGATTTGGAATTTTGATAATTTACCTGCAGAGTTCTGTCAATTAAATAATTTTGAACTAATTTCATAATGTAAAGTGGAAAATTAAACTTTTTCAATTTAGCAATCAAACCTTCATGCCAAACACTGTCGAATGCTTTTTCTATGTCTAGAAGAGCAACTCCAGTTGAGTGGCCTTCAGATTTGTTTGAACGAATTAAATTGGTAACTCTTAAGAGTTGATGAGTAGTTGAATGCCCATGGCGAAATCCAAACTGCTCATCTGCAAAAATTGAGTTCGTATTGATGTGAAGCATCATTCTATTTAAAATTATCTTTTCAAAAAGTTTACTTATTGAAGAAAGCAAACTTATTGGACGGTAGCTAGAAGCTTCAGCTGGATTTTTATCCGGCTTCAAAATTGGAACAACTTTTGCATTTTTCCATTTATCAGGAAAGTATGCCAAATGGAAACATCTGTTAAATAATTTTACCAAGAAGGACAAGGTACTCTCTGCGAGTTTTTTTATGAGGATATATAAAATTCCATCATCACCTGGAGCTTTCATATTTTGAAACTTTTTAGTTAAAGACCTTATTTCGTCCAAATCAGTCCCCCAGGAATCATCAAAAATATTTTCCCGAGAGAAAATATTCAGATAATCCCGAGCAACCTGATTCTCAATAGAGTAAGACCCAAACTGAAATTATGGGAACTCTCGAATTGCTTAGCAAGTTTCTGAGCTTTTTCCAAATTTGTGATCAAAATGTTACCACCTTCTTTAAGCGCTGGAATAGGCTTTTGAGGTTTTTTCAAAATTTTTGTGAGTTTCCAAAAGGGTTTGGAACTCGGGTCTAATTTAGAAACATTATTTTCAAAAGTTTTGTTCCTCAGGGCAGAGAATCGCTTTTTAATTTGTTTTTGCAAATCCCGCCAGATAACTTTCATGGCAGGATCGCGTGTTCTTTGAAATTGTCTCCTACGGACATTTTTAAGACGGATCAAGAGCTGAAGATCATCGTCTATTATAATTTAATCGAATTTAACCTCGCATTTTGGTACTGAGGCAGCTCTTGCTTCAACTATAGAAGTAGTCAGAGATTCAAGAGCATAATTAATTTCATCTTTGGTTTGCAAAGGAATGTTTGGATCGAAGTTATATTCCATAAATGTTCGATATTGCTCCCAATCAGCCCTATGGTAATTGAAAGTAAAGCTGTTGGGATTAGAAATTATTTCTTGGGATATTTCAAAAGTTACTGGAAGGTGATCAGAACCGAAGTCAGCATGGGTAACCAATTGGCTACAAAGTTGACATGAATCAGTTAAAACCAAATCAATAGTTGAGGGATTTCTCGCAGAAGAAAAGCATGTTGGGCTGTTTGGATATTGAATAGTGTAATAACCTGCAGAACAATCATCAAACAGAATATTACCATTGGAATTGCTTTGAGCATTATTCCATGAGCGGTGTTTTGCATTAAAATCACCAATAATGAAGAATTTAGACCTATGACGGGTAAGTTTCTGGAGGTCACCCTTGAGAAAATTCTTTTGCTGGCCTACGCATTGGAATGGCAAATAGGCAGCTATAAACGTAAGTTGTCCAAATTTTGTTTCAACAGAAACTCCCAAAGTTTCAAAAACTTTGGTTTCAAATGAAGAAAGAATTTTATGTTTGATTCGTCTATGAATAATGATGGCAACGCCACCACAGGGTCCATCAAGACGATCATTTCTATAAATCAAGTAATTTGCGTCCTTCTTAACCTTATGGTCAGGTTTAAGGAACGTTTCAGTTATAACGGCAATATGCACGTTATGAACTCTCAAAAAATTAAATAGCTCGTCTTCATTATCTTTAAGAGATCGAGCATTCCAATTTAAAATGTTTAATGCTTTAAAATCCATTACTGAATTTTAAAGTCATGACAATATTATTAGCAAATTTTACTCCAGTTTGAATAGCATCAAACATGGAGTTAGATTTAAGCATATCAGAAATCATGTCAATTAATGAATTCTGTAAAAATTCCATTTTAGGGGCAGAAATGCTTCCTAAGTCAAAATTGTCAAAATTTCCGTTAGAACGTTGGTTAGTATTTTGATTTCTACCCGCTGCAATAGCAGCATAGGTAGCTCCATTAACTCGCTGAACATTGTTAGCAGCGAGGGGAGTAGGTACAGATGAAACATTTGAAGCAGGGGTGATATTTGTACCTACGGGTACGAATGTAGAATTTGTTCCTCGCTGACCGTTGTTAACAGCAGAGGAATTTGTACCTGTTCGGAAACGTGGAGCGTTTCCTACCTGTCGGTTAGAACGAGATTGTAGGATCGCTTTGCGAGTCTTACATTCCCAAAAATTGGATTTGTGGTTTTCACCACAATTTGAACATTTAAATTTCTTAGGATCTTCCTTCACAGGACAGTCGTCCTTTGCGTGAGAGGAATCACCACAATTCATGCATTTAGCTGGCATGTAGCAATTTTTAGTTCCGTGACCCCATCCCTGGCACTTACGGCACTGAGTGAGGTTTTGGAAATTTCCTCCAGTCTTCCTGAAGTGTTCCCACTTCACTCGGACATGGAGCATAAGGCTAGCTTTTTCTAAGGCCTTAAGGTTGTTTAGTTCACTAGACTTGAAGTGAACTAAATAAAAATCATTAGAAATCCCGTTGCGCGAATCGCCAGGACGGGATTTCATTTTCATTTTGATTACTTGGAGTGGCACAACTCCAAGTAATTTTACCAGTTCATCTTTGATCTGATCCAGGGATTCACCACTGGGCAGTCCTTTCATGACAACCTTGAACACACGTTCAGTTTTGGTGTCGTAAGTAAAAAATTTGTGCTTCTTCTCAGTAAGATACTTGAGAAGACATTTAAATCCGTCCAAGGTTTCAGCCAATACACGGCATTCACCCCGACATCCAATTTGTAGTGAAAACTTAACTTTCACGAAATTCAAAAGTTCCATGCGAAGAGCATGGAAATCGGTAGTGGTTATCACAATAGGGGGAATCTTTTCCTTCTTGGCATTAAGCCGGGAAAGTTTACTAGAATTTTTCTTGGATGATGGATCATTCTCATCATCCGTGAGCAAATCAAATTGATTACTCAAATTAATTTCTTCAGAAAGGGGGTTAAGAGTTTGCCCCTTTCTTTTGCGTTTAGGCGCCATGGCGGCAGTAAATTTTTTATCCAAATCGACTTCCAAGCAGATTACTATAAGAATCTGAAGGATCGAAGAGGAATTTTCCAAATCGATATCCAAGAAGGATTACCTCGGGTAGGGTCCAAACAAGGATCGAAGAGGAATAAGAGGAGTTGAACAAGGTAGAAAATTTTTACAGGTTGAGCACTGAAAAGTGCTGTTTAAATTTGTTGTAGCTTTAGGTAGTAGTAACACTTCCTTAAGCAAAAAGCAAATAGATCCGCACGGCAAGAAAGCACGATGCGGACTGAGAGATTGAGTTTCGTGATTTTTGCTTAACACCCGAATGCAACCGAAACTTCCATAACGGCTGGCAGCAGTTACTTCGTGTCTGCCATCGATTAACAGTAAAAAGAGATAGCAAACTATACCTTCTCTTTCTAAGAAAACAAGTGCAAGGGAATCATTATTGTGTTGAGTCAACTCTCAGCTTGATTTTTGCACATTGTGAATAGTCTCGCAATATCAAGAGGGCTTTTAACATTAATATCAAGCATGATATTTTGTTCCAATATCACGCGTGATATTGAGAGCGTATGAGAGTGAAAAATATCAATTGGGTTCTTTAAGGGTATTGAGGTAAATGCATATTCGTAATCTGCATTAAAAATGGAACCCAAACCCAAAATTTCATCAATTTTGGTACACTGGAACTATTTTAAATAAGTACGATTACATTTGCAAAAATCACCTTATTAGCGCCCCTCGGTGTCACTTTGTATGGGAGCGAGCTGTCAGTTTGTCAGTTTAGTGTCAAAAAGTGAAGTTATTATTTTGCTTTAAATCTTGATTTAAAAATCGAGATGAAAGTGTGTGGGTTTGAAAAAAATATCGCTGTGCTCAGTAAACGAAGCTCTTTCAGATGATATATAAAAACCGATATATTTTTCAAAATTAAAGAACCCAATTGATTGATGATTTTGCCAACACTGTTTCTAATATTGGTAATGTTGATATCTTGTTTGTTTTGTCCAGAATTTTTGGTTGTGTTAGGTTGAACATATGGGATTCTTCGATGATGTGCTTGATCATGGCTGTTTTTTCCTCTAGGTTATGTATCTCTTCATCTGTGTTCGTGTGGTTGTTTTGGATTAGTTTTGTGTATTGGTTTATATTGCTTCGATGTCCACGGATTCTTGTTTTGAGTTGGTTTCTCGTCATCCCAATGTACGTTTTCTGGCTGTCTATACAGGCTAAGCTATAGATAACGTTACGTTGGTCGAGATCATTAATTGGATCTTTGACCGGTCTAAGTATGTTTTTGGTGTTGTTTAGTGTTCTGTAGGCGACTTTTACCTGTGGGTAATCATTCTTGAGGAGGCAGACTATTGTGGGGCTGAGATGAGCGATGTACAGGATGCTTCTGAACCGTAGATGATGTTGCTGGTTTGCTGCTGGATTTTGTTACTGTTGGATTGTTTGTTTGGTTCTGCTGTGAAAAAATCTGGTGGTGGTGTTGATGTTGTGGTGTAGTTGATTTTGCTCGACTTATCATTCTGTTAATAAGCGATGATGGATAGTTGTTCCGACGTAGTTGGTGAAAAATTATGTTGTATTGTTGTTGATGATTTTGGTTGGTGGTGATTTTGGTTAGAGATGTGACTCGTTTTACGAAATTATCAGCGACGTTTATCTCCATGCTAGTGCGATGAAACGAGTGGTAGTTCAATAGCCGACCTGATGAGATTGGCTTTGAATACCACTGGGTGGATATGGTTGGTCCGGGTTCCGAATGACTAGGGTGTCCAAGAAAGGTAGTCGACATTGATCCTCCTTTTCGACAGTGAACTCTAGATGTTGGTTGTATTCGTTGAAAATGTTCTGTGTATATTCGATTTGCTCCTGTGATAGTGCCAGGATAAGATCATCCACGTATTTTTTGAGAACTGGAACTGGGAAGTTTAGTTTCTTGGTGACAGTCCTTAGGAGGATTTCCATTACCAATTCTGCCAGAATTGGGGGAAGAGGACTGCCAATAGCTGTTCCAAATTGTTGTTGGTAGTATTTGTTGCGAAACTGGAAATAGCAACTGTCGATACAGAAATTAACCATCTCGAGGAAAAAATCTAGGTTTATGTTGGTTGCTTTCCCTATAGTGTCCCAGTTCATGATGATATCGTGTTCGACTAGTTTCTTCGGTATGTTCGTGAAGAGGGAGGCTACGTCGAAAGATACTAACACATATCCGGCCGGGAGCGTAACCCATGTGATGTAGTTAACGAACGTGAAGCTGTCGGTGATGTTGTATTCACTCTGGAAACCATTTGACATAATTGTTGCGATGAGCTTCGACAGGTTGTATGTCGGTGCAGGGGGATACCATCTTTGTGGGCCTTCGGTTGACCGTATATACGTGGGCAGGTGGCCGTTTTGCTTATGAGGCGATTAGTGGTTGTTTGGTCAATCAGTTTAAGATCGTTTAACCGTTTGACTATTGCATTGTTTCTTCGTTGTATTGATTGTGTCGGATCTTTTGATAGCACTTTGTAGGTGGGATCATTTAGTAACAGTGTCATTTTATGATCGTACTCAATTGTGTACATAGCCACCATCCTCTTTCCTTTGTCTGATTCCACAATCACGATATCTTTGTGTTCTTCCATAAATTGTTTTGTGGTCGTTATAGCGTGTCTGCAGAATTTCGAAACTAGATTGTCCATTTGTCTTGACCGTGTTCTAGATATGTGGTTTTGTATAGCTGTGGATATTCGGCATCTGTTGTGATCGCGAGTGGCCTTATAGGGTGAGATGTTGAGAATAGATTCAATATCGGCGATCATGTGGAAGAGGTTTCGTGGATTTAGGATGTCTGAGGGAATAGCAAATTTGGGCCCTGGACTGAGTAGCGTTGCAGTCTCTTGTGGTAGTTGAACCTGGGTTGTGTTGAGTATGGACTTGTCATTGCATGTGGGTGTGGGATCCCATTGACCAGACGTGCGTTTGAAGATGCGTTGCAGTTTTGTGTTAGTGGTCCGTTCGTTGTCACGGATTCTCCTATCAAACGACTGCTCATGGGTGTCAAAAAAACCTTATTGTCTGCTCGTTTGACGTCTGGGTCGAAATACTCAAATGTCGCTTTTGACTATACAACCAATCCTTTTTATGTATAACTAACATTGTAGAACGACGCACACACTTGCTTCGATTATCTCCAATTTCCGTTCAGTAGAAAAGCATGCTAAATGAAATCATCTTACTATAATTTTACTCACTTATATACTCCACATGTGTCGTTCTTCAATTTTCTTGCATTGGACCTCAGCTCGGTATATTGTATCCTCCGTTCGTGTGGTCTGCGATGAATCCCACAAATCTTACATCCCCCGGTTGGGTGTATGGAAAGTTAAAAAAAAAGTCATCTGGATTTTTCTCATGACTTCACAAAGGCAGGTAGTTTGAAGATCACGACTTGTTTGAAATTTCAATAGACTACTCTCAAATATGAAGTCTTCAAGTAGATCAGGTATTATTCGGAAGATCTTCTACTGATAAAAAAAATAAATGGCGTCTCGAAAGCATTCTTTTCAGGTGCAGGGATTATTCAAAAGACATTAAGATGATCAAAAATTCCACTCTTCGAAGAAATTTGTTTCGATAACTGAAACAAAAAATCAAATGATGTTCTTCAAATTAGAATTCTTAAATGAATTTGAATTAAATAAGAAACTACAGGCTGACTAAATGTAAATTGGTACACTCCTTGCGTGCTGCTAGCCACTAGTGTTGGGAATCAAAAATCTTTGACAGTGGTTTATTGACACTTCTATAGAGAGCAACTGGTGCAAGTTTGATCAAAGTAGTCGATCGTGTTCAGAAATAACGTCAAATAGAACTCGAAAGGGGCCTCGTAGCCTAGTCAGTAAAGGCACGGTATTACCAAGCCGGAGGCGGCGGGTTCGATTCCCGGTCCGGTCGAGGGAATATTTCGGGTTGGAAATTTTCTCGACTTCCCTGGGCATAGAGTATCATTGTGCTTGCCACACAATATACAAATTCAACTGTGGAAGTGCATTTAGAACACTAAGTTGAGGGCACGCAATAAGCTAATATGCGCTAAGCAATAACCTTGAAATGCGAATAAGAAGAAGAAGGAACTCGAAAGAAGAACAAATATTGTGCACAAACACCTGGAAAATCCGGAGGGTTTCGGTTCCATGCTGGCTAAAGTGCTGAAGATGCCGGAAATAACAGTTTGTCGAGTGCTCAAAACCCACAAGGAAACCTTGCGTGTGGAAAGGAATCAGCGGCCCTACAAAAAACTGGAACCAGGGATCGTCAGCTGCGCAGCAAGGTGTTGAGGTGCGTTAAAGCCAACCCCGGTCTTTCGATCCGAGATGTGGCCATAAGGTACAACGTCAACTTTCAAACGGTGCGGAACATCCTTGCCAGGGAAGGATACAAGACGTACAAAGCCAGTAAACATCCTAACCGGTACATGAAGCAGAATTCCGTGGCCAAAAAAACGTGCAAGGCTCTTGTACGACCGTGTTTTGACAAAACAAAAGGGCTGCACTTTGATCGAAGACGAAACATACGTCAAACTCGTTTTTAAACAGGTTCCTGGTCAAAAGTTTTACATCGCGACTGGACGTGGGGATGCGCCGGATTTGTGGGGATTTGTGACAGGAAATGCATTAGGTATAGTGAAAACGTGACAAAAGGGGGAGGGTTTTGTTCTCTAAATTTCTCGTGATGTGCTTAATGCATGCTCCCTAAAAGGTTTACATTCTTCAAATTCACGATTAATCAATCATATATACTCGACAAAATATTTATCGCCACTTGTTTTTGGCTTTGTTACATCCCCTCTCCGGCTCTTAACTTAGTGTTCTTTGAGCACTTCTACAATTTTTCCATCCCGAAAAATTCATAAACAGTACTGGGAATCGAACCCAGCCACCATCAGCATGGTCTTGCTTCTTTATAGCTGAGCTAAGCCAATGACACTAAAATAAAAAATCATAGAATAAAATGGACACCGTGAGGACGGCTTCAGATGTTCCCGAAAACGATTTGATACAGGTGAATCCGTTTTTTTTATTATTAATTACTTTATTTGTACAGGCTCAATCGAATAAACTTTACAGAGCCGAGTTATCATTTTCGTTATACTTGGCACTGATGAAGTCTGCAAGTAGTAGACGAAATACGCGTATCTGTCAAAAGATAAGCAATTATAACGGAATTTAAAGGAAATAAACCAACACACTCAAAGGTCTTCATATTATTTTATGGTTCTGAGATTCGAAATATTTGGTATCAAATTTATAAGGAGACAAAGGAGTAACGATGAAAAATGGCTTTACTTCCCGTGATAAGAGATGTTTTGCCTCAGAATCCCGGTGGCACCGACTGGGATTGAACCCAGGCCAACTGGGGTGTGAGGCAATCACGTTTACCACTACACCACCGTCGCCGCTATTATTCAGAGATTGGCAAGCATTTACAATTTGCATGAATGTCTTCACGGGGAAGGTGGTTCTAAATTCTCTATAAAAACAATCTGCGTAGTTTATGGAGCTACTTTCATATACGCGATTAGAGGACTCATTCATTTACCTGATGTAATGTTGACACTAATATCTACATTCCACAAGAGAAACCCCAGCTGTAAGCCCCATAGGGGGAGATGCAGGTTGTTTTTTTAGGAGAATTGACCATATTTCTTCTAGTAGGTGTGATTTAATATGCTGCGTGATATGGTTATGAGATACATCAAATTTGACAGTATGGAACCATAATCCGGAATATCCGGAATATCCGGAACCGGTTATACGGTGGCCTTATGGTTCTATGGTTGTCGTATTGAGTTCCATTGGTCTTAATTCGTAGAATAGATGAAAGTAGTTATGGCATGTGGTCCTATAATTGTTCTTCTTTATTTCCGGGAGTTCCACGAAAAAAAAGTACGTTGTCGCAATGATAAGTAAAAGTAAAATTACGCAAAAAAAGTTTATCTACCCCCAAACGGATACAATGACTTAAATGTGTTTTACAGAATTTTAGTGTGTATTCTGCAACTTTATCGAATGTAAACATTGTGTCTATCTGTCATTTACTGCTCTTGTTGTTTTCGTGCTCAAAATTTCAGTTCTGTGTTCAAAATTGGAAGTTATTTGTTGCAAAACGTCCAAAAAAGCACAAATTTCGATCAGTATCCGAAATTTGATTATTGAACATCGCAAAACTGGCAAAGGCTACCGTGATATTGCCAATATTGTCCAGCTTCACAAAGATACGGTCGCTAGAATTGCACAGATGTACAAAAAGCTTTGTTCTATCTCACCAGCTAAGCGATTAGGTTATATATATTCAAGGAAGGGACCTGTGGGGGAATATCACCCATCAAATGTAAGAACCACTCAGCGGAATGATGTTAAAAAAATCAATTTAATCGGCCATGGTTTCTCTGGGATACGAATTTTTGAAAATAAATAGTTTGTCCCTGGTGTTTGCGGGTTAAGCTATACTTAAAAAACAGAAAGCTTCAAGTCCCCCCATGGCTTTTCATTGATCCGCTACTGATGGGTCCCTCAAATGATGTTGGTTTGCTCGTTGCTTTCTGGAACCGGAACATAACCTACACATACCGTTCCAGGCATCTTCTTCCCATATGGCAAAGAATGAAGGTATAAATTATAGGAAAAATTGGAAATTGATTCTAATCGGTTGGCAGAAATACGCTCCAACCCACATATCTGTGCGGTCTGATACATTGTGATCTCCGTATGGTGCAATGCATCTGCATATAAAACCTGCACAAAAGCGCAGCAGTGTAACGACGACGACCCACAAATAGAACCTCTCCCGGAGAAGTGAGCGCGTAAAACAAACACAAAAACGCCGCCGTACCGCTAGTCACTCCTCCCGCTAGTCTCAGGACCAGATGGAGGGGTGGAGCAACCACCCATTGGATATGTCAGAGCAATTTTTGTTCATAAATTGCACATTTGCATAGCTTTTCTCCGTCTCTAATTGTTGCCTTGCTCGTCGAGTCGTCGGTTCTCGCCACATAGGACAGAATTCTATTATCTTTTCACCTATACCGACCGAAAGGAACATTCGACGCCAAACGGTTTAGCGCTAACGTCCAAGGAAACTGTCGCAATCGCACATGACCGGGCTTGTATTTGGAATATTTTGAATTCAATTGAATTATTTGTCTAATATAATAAATTATGGATCCCGAACGGTCGTATAGTATTTGCTTGGCCAGTTTCGCTTGCCAGTGCTGGCGGTGATTGTTTGACCGGCGGTGGTCGAGCGAAATCTGGTCAACAGAACCGAGTTGCTATGAGCTTGCACGGACCAAAGTTGTGCGTTTGATTGTTTGCATCAGTCAGGACCGTTGTTGGTTTGTCGAATGGTGGGATCGATAGCTGAAATCACGGACATAATATGGATATGAGATGTAATCTAACATAAAAATAGATTTATCTCCCGTTCATCTTAGTTTCGGAAGATGCAAAAATAACGCACAATGACATAAGCATGAATTCCAATAACGCACCCACAACGGGAAACCACAGTGCCATAGTCCACAACAACGATGGCATTGTTCCATTTCCACGGTCACTAGGTCTACTTGGTCCTTCGGAGCCGAGCAAAAGCACACAACACTATTTCTCACAGTGCAACCAGCAACAGCATCGTCGTCGTCGTTGACTGGAAATTCTCCGGTAATGTATTTGCATTCTTCGCTCAATGCACCCATTATGTGACATCGTGTGCCAATGCAGTGCGGTACGGTGCGGTGCAGTGGTCCAAGATCTCGTCAAAAACCGTTTGTTTGCGTACACAGGCCAGAACTGGATGTGTACACAAACAACGTACCGTGCATGGAACGCATTTAGCGGACTGAATTCATAACTGTAACCGCGAGCAATCCCTGCGTTGCTGCACAAAATAGTCCAACCCTCCCGAGTGCCGTACCGAGGCGAGGTCTTATTGGCATGCGGTTCCGATGCCGCCAAGACCCGTGAAAGGGAAACAATCATCGCGCGGATGTGGGCTCGGTTTCTAATGTTGGAAGGCACGCAAAGGCCAAGGAAGCATAATGGAGTAGAATCGGTAAGTACGCACATTCGATATATGTGGGATGCATAAAGGATCCGACTGACGTCCCCAACCGGGAGAGAGCCAACAGAGTTGTGGATGCTTGTCTTCGAACGCATGCTTGGCAAATACGCAAAATGCGGGAGTCAGTGTACCGATATAATGAGGAAATCGGCAGCGAATAGCAATTGTTTGCCGAGTGCTGGTTTAAGCCCACCTCGGTAAGGCGGTGGCAGGAATGGTGGTGAACACCAAGCCATATTTGTTCGCATGGGAAAATTGTAGACCGTTGACTGGCACAATTGATTTCGAATTTTGTGATAACGAATGTATGCATATGTATCGTTTAAAGAATAGTTGCAATAATCGGAGTGGGATTTGCATTGAAAATATGTTCAACTGGGATACAACGAATCGACGTCGAACAATAGTGGTCACGGCTTGAAATGAGGTAATTGTAAATTTATTGGAGAAAACTCCTATATGTTTTAGACACTTTCATTTCGATTTCTAATGAATGATTTGGGATAGGTTAGTAGCAGGGCATCAACAATGTCTTTATCATGATAAAATGACATATGAGCCAAATGATTAAAGGCTATCAGTGACGGCAAGCAACATGATAAAATTGTTAGAAAGCTTGTCTGCCTAAAGCGTGGTTGATGACATAGCTTGATCGGAGCAGTGGAATGATTTAACACAAATTTATCCATTGATTTACGATTTGCGAGCAGCGAAAATTGCCGACAAACTTGCGATCAATTTAACCTTGTTGTTTCCACCGTTCTCATCAAGCCTCAATCTAAAGGGTGTCCACGATGAAATTGCCACACACAAAATTGATTCGCAAAATTCGAGTTTTCATCCGATTGCCATCAAATTTTCAGGGATTGAGAAATAACTATTAAACTTCATTTTACCATTTTACTCGTATTTTATTTACAGTCCATACGCAAATGCCCGCACCTTGGCCTTAACCCCGGCCATAAGATTCTGCACAACCTGTGAATCAACCGTTTTTTGCATGTAAACCCATACTTTCTTCAGTTCCTCGACTGTCTTCACTACCTTAGGTCGTTTAAGAAGGTGCTGCTTCATAATCGCCCAGTACTTCTCGATGGGGCGGAGCTCCGGAGTGTTGGGAGGGTTGAACATTTTCGGCACGAAATTGACCTTATTGTCCGCATACCACTTCAGCACGTCCTTGGAGTAGTGGCATGAGGCCAAATCCGGCCAGAAGATTGTTGGGACGTTGTGGGCCTTCAGGAGAGGAAGCAGCCGCTTCTGGAGGCACTCTTTTATGTACACCTGTCCGTTCATCGTGTCCTGGGTCACGAAAGGTGCACTCCGCTTCCCGCATGTGCAGATGGCTTGCCAAACCAGGAATTTCTTCGCAAATTTGGACATCTTCTGAGTGCGGACATGCTCCGTGTGTACATGGCCGTGAAAAACAGGTTGCCGGGGATCTGTTTGAAGTCGGCCTTCACATATGTTTCGTCGTCCATGATGCAGCATTCAACTTTCGTCAGCATGTTGAGGTACAACTTCCTGGCACGG
Source organism: Ochlerotatus camptorhynchus (assembly GCF_037179485.1). NCBI lineage: Eukaryota > Metazoa > Arthropoda > Insecta > Diptera > Culicidae > Ochlerotatus > Ochlerotatus camptorhynchus. Next base: position 1,573,323 of record NW_027040681.1, on the reverse strand, counting down.
GTTTTGGCGGACTTGTTCTGCTTCTCGTCGCGATTAGGGGCCTTTTGTACCTTGAACGTTCGAAGCCCAGCCTTAGTTTTGGCCTTCTGGACAAAACTTCGGCTTAGGTGCAGCTTCTTAGCCACATCCCTAACGGAGGCGTTCGGATTTCGGTTGAAGGCCCCAACTACGCGGTTGTGATTTTTGGTGTTGTACGGAATACTTTTTCCTTCACTTCTGGGCTTCCGATCGGTGGTCAACCGTTCCTCGAACCGCTTAATCACTCGCGACACCGTGGAATTCGCGATTCCCAACGTTTTAGCGATGGAACGATGCGAGAGATCCTTGTTCTCGTGATGAATGCGCAAGATTTTATCACGCACGAGCTATACTTTCGACTCCATTTCCGCGAGTTTTGATCACAGGACTTTAAAACTTGCAGGATGTAAATAATGCACTATGAACTAAATCCACCCAAATTTTCATTAAATTCTACCCAACGGTTAAAAAGTTAGAGCAATTTCATAGTGTGGCAATTTCATCGTGGACGCCCTTTATATGTTCAACATTAGTTTAAATCGATACAAATAAGTGAAACTAGAAGACCCTGTGTGTTGCCTCAGGAGTGAAAATCGCTCGTCTAATTTTTTAACGTCTATATAGCACACTCAAAATTTGCTTTGGGTTAGCTATTAGCTAGAAAAGTTTTATTTTTCGTTAATTTTAAGGTGCAAATTCGTTATTTCATTTACAGATTTAAGTCCTTCAACGTGTTCGATTCACTCTGTAGCCTGTATTTTTGTTGTTCGTTTCGGATCTAAGTTTAGTTAATTTATAGTTATTAGTTCAAATATAAGTTAATTAAAGCATTAATTTACTTACACTTCAATTCAATAGTATTAATCATTTTTATTATAACTTCTAGCATTAAGTATTAACCATCAAATAATGCTCTATAAAACTATATACACACTAAGATTATTTCACCGAAATCTGTGAAATTTTACCGAAATCTCAACAGCTGAACGTTTGGTGAAGTCCTCAATGCACTAAAAAACTTAAACGCGTCGAAAGGGTCTGAAGAACTCACATTTCCTCTAGAGCGTCTTTTCAACATGTCTCTGAAAAATGGAAAATTCCCTGAAATTTGGAAATAATCTTATTTGGTACCTATTTTCAAATCAGGTGCAAAATCAGACATTCGAAATTATCGTGGAATTGCTATTATTTCTTGCATTCCAAAACTTTTTGAATCAATCGTAAACGGCAATATTTTTCAGCAGGTGAAAAATCTAATTACAAGTAAACAGCACGGCTTTTTTAAAGGTCGCTCAACTACCTCTAATCTTCTAGAATATGCATCTTTCATTATTAAAGCGTCGGACAGTGGCAAGCACGTGGAAGCGCTATACACCGACTTCAGTAAAACATTTGACTGCATCGACATACCATTATTAATCCTCAAATTGCAGAAAATAGGAATGGAGCCTGGACTTTTGAATTGGCTTCAATCATACCTAACGCATCGTAAACAAATAGTCCGCTTTCAAAATAAACTTTCAGAACCAATTTCAGTCACCTCTGGGGTACCCCAGGGTTCTCATTTAGGCCCACTTCTTTTTATTTTGTACATAAACGACATTTCCTACATACTTAAAAAAATAAAATTGCTTGTATATGCAGACGACATGAAGCTCTTTATGGAAATAAGTAATTCTAGCGATGCAGAAGAATTCCAGAATGAAATCAATATATTCCACACCTGGTGTAGTAAAAGTCTACTTCAACTGAACGTAAAAAAATGTACTGCAATAGCATTTAGCAGAAAAATTGAAACAACGCATATTGAAATATCATTAGGCAACCAAATAGTAGAAAAAAGCAAAATTGTAAGAGATGTAGGTGTAATCCTAGACTCCAAACTAACTTTTATAGAACATTATAATACTATCATTAGTAAAGCAAACAGAATGCTAGGCTTCATCAAAAGGTTCAGTCATAATTTCGAAGACCCATACACTTATACTTATATACCACATATGTAAGGCCAATTCTGGAATACTGCCACCTAGTATGGAATCCATACATTTCCATACACGAAGAACGCATAGAATCTGTCCAAAAACAATTCCTTTTATATGCTTTACGTAAATTGAATTGGACTGCATTTCCATTACCATCTTATGAAGCGCGCTGCATGCTCATCAATATACAAACACTTAAGGAGCGCCGCCAATTTGCAATGCTTTTCTTCATCAACGACATTATTTCAATGCGGATAGATTCGGCAGAAATTCTCGCACAATTAAATTTTTACACACCTTGTCGGTATCTTAGAACACGGAATTTATTTTCAGAAAAATCGTACAGAACAAACTCTGCAAAAAATAGCCCAATCAATCGAATGATGATGCGCCTATATAATTTGCATTGCGGAACTATTGACATCACTATGTCCAAGCAGCAAATAAAAACTAAGCTAAAACAGAATAGAATTAATGCATAGTATGTAATTAAACATTGTAATAATCATTGTATGTAGTCTACACTGGCTTGACGAAATGGAAATAAAGAAATTTATTCAACCGCAAACTTGACAGCGGTGCGCTTTACAAAAAACAAGTGATTTTTCACAGATTTCCTGTAATTTTTACCGAATATCTGTGAAAAATTACAGGAAATCTGTGAAAAATCACCGCACTGTTAACCGAACGTTCAGCTGTTGAGATTTTATTAAAATTTCACAGATTTCGGTAAAATAATTTAAGTGTGTATGTTGTACTATTGTTCACATTAAGCCTTTATTCTTCATTTGTAAACAGTCATTGTCCACTTGTCCTCTTTGTCCGCATTGCAGGTTTGCATAAACATTAAAGCTCGACAATGCAAGGTGTGAGCTTGCAAGGTGAGGATTGTCACAAAAATCCCCCAACCCGTATTGCTGCAGACTTCCATCAGCTATACTTCCATCCACTATGTGCAAAAATGCCAGTTTTGTTACTGGTCGCCGGAACACGCCACTGCCCGTCTTCACATCAACGCTTCGACGCTGCCGAAAAAGAAAATGCTGCCGACATGAGCGCGGCAAGAGTTAAGCTACCTCAGCTGATAGTGAAAAATGCCCATCTTAACGAGCTCATCGCGGATCTGGCGTCGCTGGGCGTCAAAGCCGAATTCAAGATGGGCAGAGTCAGCACCAAGGTGGTGCTCCGTACGAAAGCGGAGTATGACTTGGTCGTCGCCCACCTGGGACTTCCAAGGTGGTATTCTTCACCCACGACATCCCCGGTGAAAAACCGTTCAAGGTCGTCATCAGGAGCCTACCAAATTTCGACCCGAAGTTTATCAAACATGAAATCAGGGACCGCCCAAGTAACCAAAAGTTCCGCATTCAACACTTCCAAGTTCCATAAAGTTCGAATAAAGTTCCGACAGAACATTCAAGTTCCATAAAGTTCGAATAAAGTTCTGACAGAACTTTCAAGTTCCATAAAGTTCAAATAAAGTTCCGACAGAACTTTCAAGTTCAATAAAGGTCAAATAAAGTTCCGACAGAACTTTCAAGTTCCATAAAGTTCAAATAAAGTTCCGACAGAATTTTCAAGTTCCATAAAGTTCAAATAAAGTTCCAACAGAACTTTCAAGTTCCATAAAGTTCAAATAAAGTTCCGACAGAACTTTCAAGCCACATGAAGCAATCCGCACAAAAGTTCTTTTTTTGTAACAAAATTTAATATGAAATAATCAGTGGCCCGAATAAATCATAATTCTTATATTTATCAACATTCTATAAAAAAAAAAATAAAAAGTAATTTCCTGGATTCGAACCCGTGAATTCGGCATGTGATCTACGATTGCTAACCACTGCGCCACAAGTGTGATGGAATACCATGCGGGCAAACACCAATTTAAATTCATCAAGGTGTTGTGTTTCGTATTCAAGTCAGTCAGCTGGCTCAGAAAACTCCAACAATAGGCGGGACAACAGCTCACTTTAATATATTTCAGATGACGTAGTGGTTCGTGCTGAGACTCTCACGCAGAATGACTGGACTTAATTCTTCAAACAGCTCCATTTTACTACTACTAATGCTGATAAATCAATACACATCAATACCTGCCTTTAGAAATAACTTTCATAAAAGTGCGAACTAAATATAGAATTGGTGTAGAGGACAAAAACCTTTTTTAATTTATTTTCTAAAATTTCCGTTCAAGTTCCACCAGAGGCTGCTTAGAATGCTCTTCAATTATGGTGCCGGAACTTTCAAGTTCTTATAACGACTTAAAAATGAGGCTGCTTAGAATTCTATAGACCACCTTCAACCAAGGTGCTTAAGCCATAAATAGCCTTTTATCAGAACTTTTGGTTACTTGGGCGGTACATCCTGGCCCCAAGCGCAGTCTACCGGATGACAAGGAAGGACAACAACGTGAAGGCGTATCCGGATTTCCTTTTCCTGGCACACTTCCAGAAGGGAACGGTGACGCTCAACGCGCTGAAAGCCATCCGCTCTATCAATTTGATCATCATCCGCTGAGAGCCATATCGTGGCGGCCATCGCAATGTGACTCAGTGCCAACGGTGTCTGAACTTTGGACACGGCACCCGAAACTGCAACATTAAGCCACGCTGTGATAATTGCGCTGAAAACCGCGCCACCACCGAATGTGCTGCGGATGAAGCTGTGGCGTCCAAATGAGCCAACTGTGGTGGTGCTCACCAAGGATCTGACAAGCAGTGCCCCAAACGCGAAGATTTCAAGTGCATCCGAAAACAGGCGTCCACCGACTGGCTGTCTACAAACAAATCATAGCACCTGCAATCCTCTACGCAGCTCCGGTGTGGAAATCATGTTCACAGACTCACAGTAACAAAATCCAAGTCGCTCAGAACAGAGTGCTTAGGATGGTACTTGATCGTCCTTTCGACACTAGAATAACAAATTTACACGAAGTGGCAGGCATTGCCAAAATAGATTCCAGAATTAACGAAATTAAGACTAAATTTGCACAAAAATTAATTTATCAGAACATGCTTTGATAAGCAATTTGTATATAGTAGATTAGGTGTATATAGTAGTTGTAGGTTAGTTGTAGTTGTAAATAGTAGTTATAAATTCAAATTTAAAACAAACCAATCCCACCAAGGAGGTCATTCAGGCCTGATAGGACTAGGAACTGTAATTAATAATAATTGAAATTTCAAAGGAACTAAAGTTGAAAAGACGCATCTTTGTCACTTGATAACCAAACAAGTACAAGAAATAAAGATCATTTAAAGTCAATTAGATGCAACTCATTCTCTGCTTGACCATCAAGCTGCACAGTCCGGTTCTATTTTCGCTCGCTCTCTCGAGTAGTTTGGTGTTTTAAGTCGGTCGTTCAGTCGTGGTACCCGTCGAGAGTTTTCACTTTGGCTAGCAACGTGTCATCAGCAGGGCCCCACAACGTTACTTTCAATCGAAAATCATCAAGCGACGATGAAGCTGTAAACAATCACTTTCAATTGAAACCCATTCTGTCTTCTCTTCGAGCAGGTCCCCGTCAACATCAACAGAACCGCTCTCGATCAGTTTCCATGCTGTTTGTTTTGGCTCGACTCGTGTTCATTTTTTCCTTCATTGTCAAATGAACTTACTTTTGCATTGAAGCGAAGCTGTTCGATCCAAATTCGCGCAGTTTTTATGACTTTTGTTGTTTGTTCACTCGGCTCATTTAAGCGAATGCGCATAGATCTGTGCACGTGGATGTCAAATTTATCATTGTCGGGTGGTTTATTTACCTATCAATATGGGTATTTTTTTATCAAAAAATTGATATGCGACACCATTTTGAAGTCCAAGATGGCGGGATGGCGTGTAGATGCTGAAAATCAAGTTTAAATGGCCTTCAAATGGCATCGAATATCGATTTTCAGCATCTACGCGTCGTGGGAATCGGAAAGGTCCAAAACATACCCTGATATTATGGTATTTGACACTTTTTTATGAAATCTGATGGCTGCCATATTGGATTCCAAAATGATATCTGATACTGATTTTCGGCACCTACACGTTGTCCTTGTTTCGAGAATAACCATATTGTAGGGTATTTGACACTTTTTCTGAAACCCGATGGCCGCCATATTGGAGTCCAACATAGCATCGGATATCGATTTTCGGCATCCATGCGTTATCCCCGTTTCGAAAATACCCATATATTAGGGTATTTGACTCGTTTTATGAAACTTGATGGCCACCATCTTGGATTCCAAAATGGCGTCGAATATCGGTTTTGGCATCTACGCGTCGTTCTCGTTCCGAAAATACCCATATTGTAGGGTATTTGACACTTTCTGAATACTGATGGCCGACATATTGAAGTCCAACATAGCGTCGGATATCGATTTTCAGCATCTACACGCCATCCCGTCCCGAAAATATCCTATTGTAGGGTATTTGACACTTTTTCTGAACCCCGATGGCCGCCATTTTTTAATTCCAAAAGCAGTTTTCGAGTCATTCATTGCGTCTCAATTGAAACAAGTCTTTGCTTCAAATGAAATGAACTGAAGTACTTGACGAACGACACAAGCGACAGTCAAGTCATGTTTGAAAAAAGGAATGTTCATCGTGACTCGATAACAAGAAACACAATGACTTACACGAAAATGATATTGCTCGAAATGAAGCGATTCTGCGGAGAGTTCAGTTTTCTTTTCTTTGTTTCGAAAATGCATAGCCCTGGTTATCAGTTCTCGCCTCTCTTGTGGCAGTCGCTCAATTGGCGGTAGTGGAGCAACAGTTGAATTCCTCCACTCACCCGTTGAAAAAAACAAAAGGTGATGGGTCGACAAAGTGTGGATGCAACCGCATTCGATCATGATGCCCCGAAAAGGCCTCGCAAGCAAGCTGGTGCCAGCAACCACACGGAAAGGTTGCTTCAGAGTAATTCGTTCTCGGCACTCCCCGAAGAAGCAGATATAGATCCAGTTGAGAAACGGGAAAAAGTGCCCCAATGACGAAGGAACTCGCGTTGCTCAGGAATGAGCTGACTTAAAATCAAATCCATCCCCTGTTCAAGCTGTGCAACCTGGTGCACTTCGATAAGGACTCCACCAGTGTGGCTGCTCTGCGGCAGATTCGCGCGCTTTTCAACATCGTGATTCAGTGGGAGCAGTATCGCCCTCGGCACCGTGACAAGACCCTTAGGATGGTCCCAAACAGTCCCCCGCGGACTAGAAATTCTGAGATCTACCTCCTGGAATTCAGAAATTAGAAGAACGGAGAGTATTCATCCTGGAAAGGTTCAGAGACACCTGTCTGAGCTCAAATCATCAAATCATACGTGATCTAGCAACGTTAGGTTAAGTTATACTCGTAGTTAGGTAGGTTATCACTTTTTTCAATTCAAACAAAACACACCCCCAGTGGGCTATTCTGTAAACTAGTTGAAAAACGCAAATATTAAATTAGAATATCAAATTAAACAAAGATGAACAGTCAGGTAGGCTAATCAATTAAAATGTTAATTCAATGTATTATCATAATCATCAGAAATAAACATAATTTTACTACTACTACTACATTAGGAACGACTACTTAGCTCAAATTTTAGAAACACAGCACTGACTGTGGAGGAAATGCTGTCAGCTATTGTAAGTTCAGTAAAAAATACCGATGCATGTATGTATTTCTTGGTGGCTGTTATTTAGTTTTTTTTTCATTAATTTTAAGCCTTTCATATGATTTTCCATTAAAAAATTATTCCACCGGTTACACTTACCACGCTTCATTTGCGAATGATTATAAGCGAATTGTGCCTCGGCTACCGTAACTACCAATTCCAGTAAATTTTTCGATGATTACTCCCCCGAAACAGCCCCACCACCGCCACCGCGTCTCTGCCCATCGTCCTCTACAAATCTGGCGAAAATTGGAAATGCATAAAACCCTCTTTAAACTAAATATGAATAATCACACTTAATTGTTCGGTGGTGGTGACGGCGTGAAATTTGCATTTTAAATTGCCCACTGCCATGAGCCGGTCGACAACGACCAAACTGGCGGCCGTCAGACAGACAAACAAACGGGACTGGGTCGGAATTTAGGGGGTTCAAATGCACACATTCACACCCGTCCCGACGAGGCAGATGAGATACAGAGCGTTACAAATGTGATGTAGCAATGTAGCAAATACACAGAGAGTTCCACTCACTGTCTGTGGCCGTACTGGAACGCGTTGAAATTGTTAATTCCAATTTTGCACACTCGACCTTTCCGTGGCCGGCTGGCTGGCCGCGTGGTCCGGAACTGGAATCCTCACACCACTGGCCGGGGTGGGTGCAGGGATTCATGGAAGCGTGAAACACCACTCTACTCTCTTTCTCGTTTTCGGACGTCGGTCGATCCAGGCTTTGGCGCGCTCCGCTCGCTGGCCTGCTGAAAGGAATGGGAAATTATCGATGCTCATGAATATTCACACGTCGCATTTTAAATGCGATTTGTGTTACCTTGCGGTGAGCGCGGGAAGTCGTCGGCACTCCAGTCAGGCGACGGAGTCGGAGGGGTTCGAAGAAGGGAGTTAAGCGTTTATTCTGAGGTAAATTATGTCTTAATTTGGAATGGAGATTTATATTTTGGTGCACGCCGTCGAAGGACGCGCGGCAATGGTTCCAGGTGATTTGCGTGACTAAGCGAGGCTGCACGGCTTCAAGATCGGTTCGGTTGTAATGTTTGCTCCGATCAATAGCGATCGATCTGCAAGGGTTCATCATATTCACAGAGTAGAGAGAGAGAGAGAGAGTGAGTGGAAGGCTAACGCCCACATTATTTCCATGTGGAGCAAACTCGTTAGCGTCAGCATGATCATAGCCGAATGGAAGTAGGGTTGAAGCGAAGATCAAGACAAAGCACCATGTTCTAGCCATAGTTCTGTGGCATCAGATAATCTGATTGAATGAATGAGTATGCAACAAAGTAACGAGCTTACATATAGGAAGGAGCTATGGGGAATCGCATCATTAGTGTTCCAATGTTTTAAAGACCTGCTCCCAGTTGGATGCAAATGTTTTCGATTCATATCAATTTAATCGTTGTATTGCCAGACTGGGGATGGTCGGGGCTTTTTGATTACACGCCAATGGACAAAAATGCATGGCAGTTTATTTGCTCAAAATTTGTTCCTCAGTATGTTTTTTTTAATAGTACTCCAAATACTCCATTGATTCGACTTACCGAGAAAAGGTTATTTTTTGACAGCCTTTCAATTGATTTAGGATAGATTTAACTGCTTTGCCAGAGTAACACACGAAAAGCTGTAGCACCTGATTAATAACCGAAATAATTCGTATAGAACAGCAAATAGAGCACAAATTGAATGTAGTTCTTTGCAATGTTTCAAGAAAATTCTTAGGGATTTCTAATATTAATTCAAAGGATATTTGGAGGAGCGTTTTTGGTTTACATAAATAAGAAAAATTTAAAGGGAATTTTTTTTAAACCTGTAGTTGCAAACAATATTAACCCTCCGTTACTCGCGCTGTTGTACTTCGTACAACACACATGAGTTTTCCATTGCCATTTTGTTGCTGAGTTACCAATCGTTCTGAAATCAACGAGTATTCCTCAAAAAACTTGTTTTAATCTAAACAAGCTAAACTTTGATTACAGTAACACCTAAAAAATGCGGATAATAGGGAAAATGAAAATGGAAACCGCGTAAACTGTGACCATACTACGTGGGATTTGACTTAATTGAATATAACATGGAATATATCGAGATCCTGACCAGATAGAAAGCTACTGTCTGCGATAAAGTTGTTCAGGAGATCATTGCCTTGTCCCTGGCGGACAGTAGTTCAGAATTTTTTCACTACGTAGCGATAGTATACATGTTAAATTCTCGCATGTGATATATCTCGAGATCCTGACCAGCTAGAAAGTTCCTGCCTTTCACAAAGTTTTTCAGGAGGTCAAAGTCTATTGCTTGGTGCTCAATAGTTCAGAATTTGCTCACTACGCGACGCTAGTATACACGTGAAATTTTCATAAAAAATATCTCGAGTGCCCAACCAGATAGATAGGTACTGTCTTTGGCATAGTTGTTCAAGAGGTCAAGGCTTTTTCGCAGGTGGACAGTAGTTCAGAGTTTTCTCACTTTGCGGCGTTACTATACATGTGAAACTCTTGCATATAAAATAACTCTAGATCCCGACCAGATAGAAAGTAAATGTATTCGGCAAAGTTTGTCAGAAAATCAAGATCTTTTTGTTGGGTGACAATAGTTCAGAATTTTCTCACTATGCGGAACTTTTTTATTTTTTTTTTACTCTTTATTTGTTTCAAATTCAAAATATAGTACATCTCATTTTAACCTAGGTGCTCCAGTTACTGCAGTAACGTACCAGCCTTAATTGTTATGATATATATCTAAGTATTTTTACATTGTTCATGTCTTGGCAATTCAGTTTTTTAAACAGGTTTTTTAAACCTGCATGTCAGTATAACCATTGATATCTTAAAACTAATAACTAAAACTAAATCTTATCTAAGTATAAAGGGAATTAATCGTTGCAATTGAGGATTGTAACGATTTTTGCCTGAAATTATTATTTTTTTTGTTGGACATTTGTTATAAAGTCTAAACATTCGAAATTCTATGTACTTCGGTAGTACTGTACCAGGGAGGCAATTTCAAAATCATCTTCAGAACTTTGTTCTGAATCCTTTGAAGTGCTTTTTTTCCTGGTAGTACAGCAATTAGACCATATTGGCACAGCGTAAAGCATGGCCGGTCTAAAAACTTGTTTAAATATTAGAAGTTTATTCGTCAGGCAAAGTTTGGATTTCCTGTTTATAAGAGGATACAAACATTTTATATACACTCAAGTCTTTTTTTACACGGGGGATACGTACCGCGTAAAAAAAAAACCGTGTAAAAAAAAACCGCGTTGTTTCAAAAAACCGTGTAAAAAAAAACCGCGTTGTTTCAAAAAACCGTGTAAAAAAAAACCGCGTTGTTTCAAAAAACCGTGTAAAAAAAAACCGCGTTGTTTCAAAAAACCGTGTAAAAAAAAACCGCGTTGTTTAAAAAAACCGTGTAAAAAAAGACCATGTGTTTCACAAAACCGTGTGATAAACCCGTGTTATTTCAAAATTCATCATAACAAAAAAACTGAGCAGTGTGCATGGAATTTTATTCGGTACTTGTAAGTCATGATCACCTAGAACATATTCGTTCATGCTAAAGTTCTTCTGAAGGTAAAGACCTTCCGAATGCTTTGATCACACCATTACGGAATTTTCTCTCATTTGTAAATCCTAACCATCTTGAAAGCAGCTGGCTTCCACAAAGCCAGACAATGAACCAGGTTTGTGTTGGAATTCAGCCATTTCCACTCTTGCATGGTATAATCTAGACGTGTAGAGGCCGGAAATCGATGATTCATGCCATTTTGGAATCCAAGATGGCGGCTTCCGGTTTTGTGAAAAACTGTCTAATAGCCAACAATATGGATATTTTCGGAACGGGAACGACGCGTAGAGGCCGGAAATCGATGATTCATGCCATTTTGGAATCAAAGATGGCGGCTTCCGGTATTGTGAAAAACTGTCAAATAGCCAACGATATGGATATTTTCGGAACCGAGACGACATGCAGAGGCCGGAAATCGATGATTCATGCCATTTTGGAATTCAAGATGGCGGCTTCCGGTTTTGTGAAAAACTGTCAAAAAGCCAACAATATGGATATTTTCGGAACCGAGACGACATCCAGAGGCTGGAAATCGATGATTCATGCCATTTTGGAATCCAAAATGGCGGTTTCCGGTTATGTGAAAAACTGTCAAATAGCCAACAATATGGATATTTTTGGAACCGAGATGACATGCAGAGGCCGGAAATCGATGATTCATGCCATTTTGGAATCCAAGATGGCGGCTTCCGGTTTTGTGAAAATCTGTCAAATAGCCAACGATATGGATATTTTCGGAACCGAGACGACATGCAGAGGCCGGAAATCGATGATTCATGCCATTTTGGAATCCAAGATGGCGGCTTCCGGTTTTGTGAAAAACTGTCAAATAGCCAACGATATGGATATTTTCGGAACCGAGACGACATGCAGAGGCCGGAAATCGATCATTCATGCCATTTTGGAATCCAAGATGGCGGCTTCCGGTTTTGTGAAAAACTGTCAAATAGCCAACGATATGGATATTTTCGGAACCGAGACGACATGCAGAGGCCGGAAATCGATCATTCATGCCATTTTGAAATCCAAGATGGCGGCTTCCGGTTTTGTGAAAATCTGTCAAATAGCCAACGATATGGATATTTTCGGAACCGAGACGACATGCAGAGGTCGGAAATCGATGATTCATGCCATTTTGGAATCCAAGATGGCGGCTTCCGGTTTGTGAATGTTTCAAAAAAATGCTATGCAACAAATTTTAATTAATTTTTTTTTCGATGATCTGTAATTAATCTTCTTACATTTACAAGAACTTCATAAATTCAATGTTGAACAACATGTGATACCAGTGACTTGGTTGTGGAATGCATGTAGCACTAGAGGTTGTACAGGTACAAGTGGTAATGGCCTGCCGAGATTTGCTCAGCCGAGTTCGGTAGAAAAAAACTAATTGTGTGGATAGTACTTAACATAACAGGAACTGGGGTTGAAGTTGTCGCTGACCGAATAGTCAAAGTTATGAAACACAGTGAACGAAGAATCCTTGTCACTGAAATCGATGTTTAGCCAATAAGACATCATGGACACTGCCACTACCAGTGCACGGTATGTACTGAAGTAGACCCTTTAAATTAAACTTCAATTTAAATTCCACTGTTTGACATGGTCAAAAAAAAATGTGGTATACATGTATGTTCTGCAAAACCATTTCATCCATTACTAATTGAAAGAGTCGGCTCAACATAATCAAGGCGCCCTATAGTTTGACGGCAGTGGCATTTCAATAGCGATTTACGGGGTAACCTATTTCATCAAGCGGAATATTATTTGGCAGAATATCCCATTTCGCGTAATGTCCTATCTTGCAGAAATTTTATCCTTATACCGCAAAATAGGATTCTGCAAATCGGAATTGCGCCAAAGAGAACTTCGCGAAATAATTCTTTTCGCAAACATACGACTCCGAGTAAATTTTTCAATTTGTTGATTTTTTTCACACTATAGAGTTTTATAATTTGATTTATACTGATACATGCGCCCTGATTCATCTATTCTTTTTGCAAGCAATGAATAAATTATAAGTTTTTTTTTTCAGAAATGAGCGCTGGTATCAGTGCACAGTGGTACAGAGTGCAGATTTAGGTGGAATGATATGTTTTGAGCCTGAAATTGAAACTTTAGACTAAAAGTCTCTTCTACAAAGTTGTTCCTTATAGTTAGGCCCTCATTTTTATGACAATCAATTCTAGGGTGGTTCCTATTATCATTTAAATCAAAAATCTAACTTTTTTGTTTGAATAAATTAAGGTATACATTCTTCGGCAAAGTTATAGCTGAGCTAATTTTGTTGGAAATAACTTTTTTGTATCTCTTAAATTGGCCGATTTAGAGCTATTTTCTTGAATTGAGTTAGGCTGGCTCTTAAAAAAACAGTTTTTTTGCTCTATTTATCTTATTTCGAATTTCTCAGCAAAGGAGTCTTGAGATAACTTTTAGATCTTAAAAAGGCGCAAATTTTTAATGCAGAAAACTTGTCAATATCTTTCACCGATCAAGAGTTATTGACGTTTGTATACTAAAAATATGCACTTTTCAAATGTTCATATCTCTGGTTGGGGCAAAAAAAAAAAGTTTTTTTGCAGCATTTGAAAAAGCGTATGTTATTCTCAATAATATGAAAAAATAAAGGTATGTTATTTTTTAAACTCGTATAAAATCAATTTGAATTTATACATATTTTTTACTATATTTGAGTATATCTTTTTTATTTGAAGAGATACAGGCAACAAATTAAGCTATAAAACATTCGTCTTAAAGAGTTTTAAAAGTCTCTAGAATATAATTTTCATGAGAATTTTCAAATAAAAAAGTAATTGCTAAAAAACTATTTTTTCCAGGAACACCCTAAGTCAACTCCGAAAAATCACTCTAAAATGAGAACGTTAAGAGATAGAAAAAAATTTTTTTTCGATAAAGTTGCTTGCAAGTAACTTAACTACAACTTTTTTGAACAACTCATGTTTATATTTTGTAAAACAAAAAAGTTAGTTTTAAAAATTCCCTAATTTGAGGACCACCCTGACGTTCGCAAACACCAAAAGAAGGGAATTTTTAAGAACAAAAACTTCTTCCAAGACACTAAATGTTCAAATATTGAAATAAATGTATTAGCACATTTTATATAAATTTGTCATTAGAGTGGTCCTATGAAATCCATCTTTTTTATTTGAAATTTATCATGAAAGTCATCTTCTAGAGACTTTTGAAACTCTTTAAGACGAATGTTTTATAGCTGAATTTGTTGCCTGTATTTCTTCTAATAAAAAAAATATACTCAAATATAGTAAAAAATATGAATAAATTCAAATTGATTTTATACGAGTTTAAAAAATAACATACCTCCAATTTTTTCATATTATTGAGAATAACATACGCTCTTTCAAATGCTGCAAAAAAACTTTTTTTTTGTTTGCGCCAAACAGAGATATTAACATTTGAAAAGTGCATACTTTTAGTATAAAAACGTCAATAACTCTTGATCGGCGAAAGATATTGACAAGCTTTGTGCAGTAAAAATTTGCGCTTTTTTAAGATCTAAAAGTTATCTGAACACATCTTTGCTGAGAAATTTGAAATAAAATAAATAAAGCAAAAAAACTGTATTTTTAAGAGCCACCCTAACTCAATTCAAGAAAATAGCTGTAAATCGGCCAATTTAAGAGATACAAAAAAGTTATTTTCAACAAAGTTGCTTGAAATTAGCTCAGCTATAACTTTGCCGAAGAATGTATACCTTAATTTATTCAAACAAAAAAGTTATATTTTTGATTTTAATGATAATAAGAACCACCCTAGAATTCATTGTCATAAAAATAAGGGCCTAACTTTAAGAAACAACTTTGTAGAAAAGACTTTTAGTCTAAAGTTCCAATTTCAGACTCAAAACATATCATTACACCTAAATCTGCATTCTGGACCACTGTGCAGTGGACTAAAAATGCTTCGCACTAATGGCATGGTTCCTCTGTCGAAGAGCATTACCGCAATAATATACTGGTTAGCATTGACTGACGGGGTATGCTTTAATTTCATCATTTGCTTGTATTAAGTATCGATAAGTCTTAGTTATGTAAATAAGATTTAAGTCTGTCAGGTTTCCGACTAGAGTTACTTTGGCAGTGGCAGTGTCCATGATGTCTTATTGGCTAAACATCGATTTCAGTGACAAGGATTCTTCGTTCACTGTGTTTCATGACTTTGACTATTCGGTCAGCGACAACTTCAACCCCAGTTCCTGTTATGTTAAGTACTATCCACACAATTAGTTTTTTTCTACCGAACTCGGCTGAGCAAATCTCGGCAGGCCATTTCCACTTGTACCTGTATAACCTCTAGTGCTACATGCATTCCACAACCAAGTCACTGGTATCACATGTTGTTCAACATTGAATTTATGAAGTTCTTGTAAATGTAAGAAGATTAATTACAGATTATCGAAAAAAAAAGTTAATTAAAATTTGTTGCATAACATTTTTTTGAAACATTCACAAACCGGAAGCCGCCATATTTGATTCCAAAATGGCATGAATCATCGATTTCCGGCCTCTACGCGTCGTTCCCGTTCCGAAAATATCCATATTGTTGGCTATTTGACAGTTTTTCACAAAACCGGAAGCCGCCATCTTGGATTCCAAAATGGCATGAATCATCGATTTCCGGCCTCTACGTGTCATCTCGGTTCCAAAAATATCCATATTATTGGCTATTTGACAGTTTTTCACAAAACCGGAAGCCGCCATCTTGGATTCCAAAATGGCATGAATCATCGATTTCCGGCCTCTGCATGTCGTCTCGGTCCGAAAATATCCATATCGTTGGCTATTTGACAGTTTTTCACAAAACCGGAAGCCGCCATCTTGGATTCCAAAATGGCATGAATCATCGATTTCCGGCCTCTACGCGTCGTTCCCGTTCCAAAAATATCCATATTATTGGCTATTTGACAGTTTTTCACAAAACCGGAAGCCGCCATCTTGGATTCCAAAATGGCATGAATCATCGATTTCCGGCCTCTGCATGTCATCTCGGTTCCAAAAATATCCATATTGTTGGCTATTTGACAGTTTTTCACATAACCGGAAACCGCCATTTTGGATTCCAAAATGGCATGAATCATCGATTTCCAGCCTCTGGATGTCGTCTCGGTTCCGAAAATATCCATATTGTTGGCTATTTGACAGTTTTTCACAAAACCGGAAGCCGCCATCTTGAATTCCAAAATGGCATGAATCATCGATTTCCGGCCTCTGCATGTCATCTCGGTTCCAAAAATATCCATATTGTTGGCTATTTGACAGTTTTTCACAAAACCGGAAGCCGCCATCTTGGATTCCAAAATGGCATGAATCATCGATTTCCGGCCTCTACGCGTCGTTCCCGTTCCAAAAATATCCATATTGTTGGCTATTTGACAGTTTTTCACAAAACCGGAAGCCGCCATCTTGGATTCCAAAATGGCATGAATCATCGATTTCCGGCCTCTGCATGTCGTCTCGGTTCCAAAAATATCCATATTGTTGGCTATTTGACAGTTTTTCACATAACCGGAAACCGCCATTTTGGATTCCAAAATGGCATGAATCATCGATTTCCAGCCTCTGGATGTCGTCTCGGTTCCGAAAATATCCATATTGTTGGCTATTTGACAGTTTTTCACAAAACCGGAAGCCGCCATCTTGAATTCCAAAATGGCATGAATCATCGATTTCCGGCCTCTGCATGTCATCTCGGTTCCAAAAATATCCATATTGTTGGCTATTTGACAGTTTTTCACAAAACCGGAAGCCGCCATCTTGGATTCCAAAATGGCATGAATCATCGATTTCCGGCCTCTACGCGTCGTTCCCGTTCCAAAAATATCCATATTGTTGGCTATTTGACAGTTTTTCACAAAACCGGAAGCCGCCATCTTGGATTCCAAAATGGCATGAATCATCGATTTCCGGCCTCTACACGTCGTTCCCGTTCCGAAAATATGTATGTACTCATGTTGTCCGGTGAATCCACTCGAAGTACACTTCCAAGTTTGTTTTTTTGGCTAAGTCCATTCCTCAGAAAACACTTAGAATGTTTTGGCTCTTTAACCGCGTTATTTCAAAAAACCGTGTAAAAAAAAACCGCGTTATTTCAAAAAACCGCGTAAAAAAAAACCGCGTTATTTC
Source organism: Ochlerotatus camptorhynchus (assembly GCF_037179485.1). NCBI lineage: Eukaryota > Metazoa > Arthropoda > Insecta > Diptera > Culicidae > Ochlerotatus > Ochlerotatus camptorhynchus. The sequence goes on along the minus strand of NW_027040681.1, from coordinate 1,555,945 downwards.
GAAAATCGTCGTAAAAAAAACCGTGTAAAAAAAAACCGCGTAAAAAAAAACCGTGTAAAAAAAGACTTCAGTGTATTTGTTACATTTAGCTTAAATGCCCTCAATGTGATCTTTATAAGTTAATTTTTGGTCAAGTATTAATCCAGGATATTTCACTTGGTTTGACCAGGAAATTGGAACTCCGTTCATAGTGACTATGTGACTTCTACTAGGTTTCAGAAACGAAGCTCTAGGCTTTTGTGGAAATATTATAAGTTGAGTTTTGGAAGCGTTGGGAGAAATCTTCCATTTTTGTAAATAAGAAGAGAAAATATATAAACTTTTCTGCAGTCTGCTGCAAATAACACGAAGACTTCTTCCTTTAGCGGAAATGCCTGTGTCATCAGCGAACAAAGATTTGTGGCAACCCTGAGGCAAATCAGGGAGGTCCGAAGTGAAAATGTTATACAATATAGTCCCAAGAATGCTACCCTGAGGAACTCCTGCTCTAACAGGTAGTCGATTAGATTTGGAATTTTGATAATTTACCTGCAGAGTTCTGTCAGTTAAATAATTTTGAACTAATTTCATAATATAAAGTGGAAAATTAAACTTTTTAAATTTAGCAATCAAACCTTCATGCCAAACACTGTCGAATGCTTTTTCTATGTCTAGAAGAGCAACTCCAGTGGAGTGGCCTTCAGATTTGTTTGAACGAATTAAATTGGTAGCTCTTAAGAGTTGATGAGTAGTTGAATGCCCATGGCGAAATCCAAACTGCTCATCTGCAAAAATTGAGTTCGTATTGATGTGAAGCATCATTTTATTCAAAATTATCTTTTCAAAAAATTTTACTTATTGAAGAAAGCAAACTTTTTGGACGGTAGCTAGAAGCTTTAGCTAGATTTTTATCCGGCTTCAAAATTGTATTTTGCATTTTTCCATTTATCAGGAAAGTATGCCAAATGGAAACATCTGTTAAATAATTTTACCAAGAAAGACAAGGTACTCTCTGGGAGTTTTTTGATGAGGATATAGAAAATTCCATCAGCACCTGGAGCTTTCATATTTTGAAACTTTTCAGTTATAGACCTTACTTCGTCAAAATCAGTCCCCCAGGAATCATCAAAAATATTTTCCCGGGAGAAAATATTCAGAAAATCCCGAGCAACATGATTCTCAATAGGACTAGTAAGACCCAAACTGAAATTATGGGAATTCTCGAATTGCTTAGCAAGCTTCTGAGCTTTTTCCAAATTTGTGATCAAAATTTCACCACCTTCTTTAAGCGCTGGAATAAGCTTTTGAGGTTTTTTCAAAATTTTTGTGAGTTTCCAAAAGGGTTTGGAACTCGGGTCTAATTTAGAAATATTATTTTCAAAAGTTTTGTTCCTCAGGGCAGATAATCGCTTTTTAATTTGTTTTTAAAAATCCCGCCAGATAACTTTCATGACAGGATCGCGTGTTCTTTGAAATACGAGACTACGGACATTTTTAAGACGGATCAAGAGCTGAAGATCATGGTCTATTATAATTTAATCGAATTTAACCTCGCATTTTGGTACTGAGGCAGCTCTTGCTTCAACTATAAAAGTAGTCAGAGATTCAAGAGCATAATTAATTTCATCTCTGGTTTGTAAAGGAATGTTTGGATCGAAGTTATATTCCATAAATGTTCGATATTGCTCCCAATCAGCTCTATGGTAATTGAAAGTAGAGCTGTTGGGATTACAAATTATTTCTTGGGATATTTCAAAAGTTACTGGAAGGTGATCAGAACCGAAGTCAGCATGGGTAACCAATTGGCTACAAAGTTGACATGAATCAGTTAAAACCAAATCAATAGTGGAGGGATTTCTTGCAGAAGAAAAGCATGTTGGGCTGTTTGGATATTGAATAGTGTAATAACCTGCAGAACAATCATCAAACAGAATATTACCATTGGAATTGCTTTGAGCATTATTCCATGAGCGGTGTTTTGCATTAAAATCACCAATAATGAAGAATTTAGACCTATGACGGGTAAGTTTCTGGAAGTCACCCTTGAGAAAATTCTTTTGCTGGCCTACGCATTGGAATGGCAAATAGGCAGCTATAAACGAAAGTTGTCCAAATTTTGTTTCAACAGAAACTCCCTAAGTTTCAAAAATTTTGGTTCCAAATGAAGAAAGAATTTTATGTTTGATTCGTCTATGAACAATGATGGCAACGCCACCACAGGGTCCATCAAGACGATCATTTCTATAAATCAAGTAATTTGCGTCCTTCTTAACCTTATGGTCAGGCTTAAGGAACGTTTCAGTTATTACGGCAATATGCACGTTGTGAACTCTCAAAAAGTTAAATAGCTCGTCTTCATTATCTTTAAGAGGTCGAGCATTCCAATTCACAATATTTAATGCTTTAAAATCCATTACTGAATTTTAAAGTCATGACAATATTATTTGCAAATTCTACTCCAGTTTGAATAGCATCAAACATGGAGTTAGATTTAAGCATATCAGAAATCATGTCAATTAATGATTTCTGTAAAAATTCCAGTCAAAATTGTCAAAATTTCCGTTAGAATTACTTTGGTTAGTATTTTGATTTCTACCCGCTGCAATAGCAGCATAGGTAGCTCCATTAACTCGCTGAACATTGTTAGCAGCGAGGGGAGTAGGTACAGATGAAAAATTTGAAGCAGGGGTGATGTTTGTACCTGCGGGTACGAATGTGGACTTTGTTCCTCGCTGACCGTTGTTAACAGCAGAGGAATTTGTACCTGGTCGGAAACGTGCAGCGTTTCATACTTGGCGCTTAGAACGAGATTGTAGGATCGCTTTGCGAGTCTTACATTCCCAAAATTTGGATTTGTGGTTTTCACATTTAAATTTCTTAGGATCTTCCTTCACAGGACAGTCGTCCTTTGCGTGAGAGGAATCACCACAATTCATGCATTTAGCTGGCATGTAGCAATTTTTAGTTCTGTGATCTCATCCCTGGCACTTACGGCACTGGGTGAGGTTTTGGAAATTTCCTCCAGTCTTCCTGATGTGTTCCCACTTCACTCGGACATGAAGCATAAGGCTAGCTTTTTCTAAGGCTTTAAGGTTGTTTAGTTCACTAGACTTGAAGTGAACTAAATAAAAATCATTAGAAATCCAGTTGCGCGAATCGCCAGGACGGGATTTCATTTTCATTTTGATTACTTGGAGTGGCACAACTCCAAGTAATTTTGCCAGTTCATCTTTGATCTGATCCAGGGATTCACCACTGGGCAGTCCTTTCATGACAACCTTGAACACACGTTCAGTTTTGGTGTCGTAAGTAAAAAAAATTGTGATGCTTCTCTGTAAGATACTTGAGAAGGCATTTAAATCCGTCCAAGGTTTCAGCCAATACACGGCATTCACCCGACGTTCAATTTGTAGAGAAAACTTAACTTTCACGAAGTTCAAAAGTTCCATGCGAAGAGCATGGAAATCGGAAGTGGTTATCACAATAGGGGGAATCTTTCCCTTCTTGGCATTAAGCCGGGAAAGTTTACTAGAATTTTTCTTGGATGATGGATCATTCTCATCATCCGTGAGCAAATCAAATTGATTACTCAAATTAATTTCATCACAAGGGGGTCAAGAGTTTTCCCCTTTTCTTTTGCGTTTAGGCACCATGGCGGCAGTAAATTTTTATCCACATCGACTTCCAAGCAGATTACTATAAGAATCTGAAGGATCGAAGAGGAATTTTCCAAATCGATATCCAAGAAGGATTACCTCGGGTAGGGTCCAAACAAGGATCGAAGAGGAATAAGAGTTGAACAAGGTAGAAAATTTTTACAGGTTGAGCACTGAAAAGTACTGTTTAAATTTGTTGTAGCTTTAGGTAGTAGTAACACTTCCTTAAGCAAAAAGCAAATAGATCCGCACAGCAAGAGAGCACGATGTGGACTGAGTCTATGCGGCACTAGTATATACGTGCTTTTCTCGCATATTCAATAGTTCGAGATCTTGATCAGCTAGAAAGTTGCTGTCTTCGGCAAAGTTGTTTAGGAGGTCAAGACTTTTTGGCTGGTAAACAGTAGTTAAGAATTTTCTCACCACGTGGCGTTAGTATACATGTAAACTTCTCGCATATGCTATATCTCGAGATCCTGATCAGATAAAAAGTTACTGTCTACGACAAAGTTGTTCAGGAGGTCAAGGTCTTTTGGCTGGTGGACAGTTGTTCAGAATTTTCTTACTTCATGGTGCTAGTATACATGTGGAATTCTCGCATATAAAATATCTCAAGTTCTTGACCAGATAGAAAATTACTGTCGTCGGCAAAGTTGTTCAGGATATCACAAAATTTTTGTTCGTGGACAGTTGTTCAAAACTTTCTCATTACGTAGTGTTAGTGAAATGTGAAATTTTCGCCTGTGATGTATCTCGAGATCCTGACCAGATAGAAAGTTACTGTCGTGAACAATGTTGTTCAGGAGATTAAAGCCTATTTTTTAATGCACAATGTTTCAGAATTTTCTCACCCCGTGGCGCTAGTAAACACGTGAAATTTTCACTTATAAAATATCTCGAGATCCTGACCAAATATAAAGTTACTGTCTTGTGCAAAGTTGTTCAGGAGGTCAAGGTCTTTTGGCTAGTGAACAGTTTTTAAAAAATTTCTCACTGTGCTGCGCTAGTATACACGTGCAATCCTCATATATGCTACAGCTCCAGATCCCGAACAGCTAGAAAATTACTGTGATCGGCACAGTTGTTTAGGAGATCAAAGCTTTTTTACTGGTGAACAGTAAATAGTTCAGTGCTATAGCGCTAGTGTGCATGTAAAATATTTGTATATGCTGTAGCTTAAGGTCAGGAAGCAGCTGTCATCGTCAAAGTTGTACATGCGGCAAAGTTCTTCCGGATGATGAACATGCAAATGTGTTTTTTTCAAAGCTCTCTCATTTTACGTCCAATTTTTGATCTCCTTAGGTTATTTGAATGGTATGAATGGTATAGTATAAGGGTTCTACTACTACTTTTAATTTTTTTTTCAATTCAATTCTGAGAAAATTAATCATGATTCTTCAGAGTGAATTTTGAAAAATAGTGTAACTTAAGGTGAACCTTTGGTATACAAAATTTGAAAATGATATTGATCAATTTGGCTCTTCGTATTTCCATTAAAAATCTTTCAAATATTCTAAAAATTTGACGTTTTTAGGGGGTGTCCTTTAACTTATGATCGGGAGTGTACGGTTTTATAAATTTCTCCATTCAACTGAGCAAAAGTGCCTCACTGTCTGAGTTAGTCTCGTTGTCCGTGCACCCTTAAATACAGGGATTTTTTTTTTGTTCTAGGCCCTTCGATAAGACATTTTGAAATTAGTCTAAATGAAAGGGAGAGTCTAAACATTCATTTGGTGGAATTTTCAGTTATATTGATCTTTTAAGATAATGTTTTCCATCTGAGATACGTGTTACCACTAACTTATCAGAAGTATACAAATGGAACGACTCACCCAAATTTATGTATCCACAAATGCGCATGAAAATCTTCACCAGTAAAAGTATTCCAGAATACATTTGTCTTATCCCACTTAGGCTGATATAAATTGTATTTTTTACTTTGACTATATGTTTTAGTATTACTTCTACGTGAAGTCAACGATTTACATAGTTGAAGGTGCTAATTTCAAATAACAGACTGTAGTGGTAATTTTTATACGATAGATAGAGTAGATGAAAGCATAGAGTTGATAGTTCCGTTAGAGTACGGCAGTGTGAAGATTGCATATAGATATTAGAATAGCGAGCTAGGACAACTTTTAAGGAAGGTACAAATCGGTTTTTTCATCTCTCTTTACCAGTTTTCCAAATATGGGCCCGCAGCTTACAAGTTATACGATATCACTGTATCCGTCAACCATAAAACAAATTTATGTTTTTCCGATGTTTATCATGAACGAAAGAATATCCTCCAAGTCGATTTTCATTACATTATACTACGTACGAACTATTAAACTACACCAATCCCAAACAATCTTAGCTTTTGGGCACTCCTTTAATCTATGGAGATTAGTATCCAAGCTCCACATCTTCTGCATGATCCCTGGTTTCTACGAGTTTTTTAAAGCAGAGAGTTTCTGATCATTTACGATAATGTATTTTTTTTAATTATGTCAATGACAAAACAGAATATTGCGGAACAATCTTCTGTTGAAATACAATTCATGTTAATATTTTCCCAAGTTACTGGCCAGTTTGAATTAATGTTTGCTCAATTTTAGAAGTACAGCCCTTGAAGTAACCAAATAGTTGTTAAGAAACATAGTAGTGTTGTACCCATAACATGTTTTTACCTGCATTCATTCCATAATCCATACAATCCATACAAAATCTTCATTGCTGCCTGCGTTATAAAATATATTTACAGAAAAATAAAGCCTTAATCGTAGCTTCAGGGTCCACAAATTTATTGAGAAAGATACCATAGCTTTGATAAGATGAAAATATACAAAATCCAGCATTTTTCTTTTAGATTTAAGTTTCTCGCGTTGTGCTTCTTCAGAATTATTTTTAAGTTTTTAATAACTGCACTATAATTATAGTTTACTGTCGTATACCAGCTTCTTTAAGAGTTATTCTCAAAATGTTTAAATGTGTCTACTTCTTTAATCATATGAGGTTCCAGTTTTGCCTGATTGATCATTCAAAATGCTGATTTTGCAAAAAATATTCTTCTGTTGGCAAATCTTGTAAAATTTCCAATAGTCGATCAAATTCTTTATCATCCCGAATGATTATGTTAAAATAATCAGCAAAACAATAACTTTAGCAAATTTATCATACACTAAAAAACCTGCTGCGTCATTCGAGATTTCCCTTATAAGTGGCTCAACATATAATGTGAATAGAACATCTTTGCCGCACTGAATTGATTATTTTTTTCGTCTGTGGGAAAACCATTCACTAACACTTTTGATGATGAAATCTTACATATATTTTAAATACAAGTTTTTTTTAAGCAACCTTAGTAATCATTATCAGCGGAATCAAAACATCAAATTTGGATTTCAATTTGATCTCAGACTTCGCTCGGGAAAACATCCCTTGAAGCGTTTGTTCTCTCAAGATTGAGTTAACACTCTTCGAAAATCTTTCCAGTTATCTATGCAGGATTTCATCTCACTGCGTCCTAGCAAGAAGAACGGTTGACTTGTTTCGCGCTCCGTTAATTTGGAAGTTTTCTCGCTATTATCTGACGTAAATAATCAGTTTTTTCTCGCTTAGTGATTCCTGGCATAATTCCCGATAAATTTATCAAAAAGTGAGTTTTTTTTCTGAGACGAAAGTGTGTTTTCGGCATCATCGGAAGGAAAATTGTTTTTGCGATTGCCAATTCGCCAACCATTTTGCGCACCATCGGTGCGTGGTCACGCATACCTGTGCACACAGATCATCGTCATCGAGTGTCAGCATCTGCCTCCACATTCAAACCGCTCATCCATCTCGTGTGTTCAGCTGAGTGCCGAGCTTCATACAAGCACACACCAACGAAGACCGCCCGCACACGCGGATCGAAGATCATCAAAGCTGCGCGTCGCTCCGCTGCTGCTGTGTAAACGCTCGGTGGTAGTAGTATAGGATTATCAGATAAGTTTTTGTTCTTGTTTCTTTCTCTCTCCCATCAGTTAAATTTTAAGTTTGTGTTTCTGTGTTTGTATTTTTTTTTCTCGTGTATTGTGTCCGAGTAATTTTGATTATCGTTGCAGTGGTAGAGCGTTTTTCGCTCCCACTAGTACGGCAAAATGGACATTTTGTCGGAAGACGAAATGGACGTTTTGTCGGAAGATGACACCACTTTGCCACGCGATAGCAAGAAGGGTCGAAAACGTCTGTCATCCCAGAAATCAGATGATGTCATCCCTGGTTCGTCATCTCAGTCTGGTAATGGGCAGGGACAGATAAGCCCCCGATCGCGAGCCTACCCAGAAGACTCGACTGGCCCATGGGTTGTTTACTTTCAGCCCAAAAAGAAACCTTTGAATGTAATGCAAATTACTAATGATCTGACGAAGCGGTTCTCAGCCGTGACCGAAATCTCGAAGGTGAGGTACAATAAACTTCGCGTTGTCGTCTCTAACCTGAAACAAGCTAACGAGATTGCTGCCTCCCAGCTCTTTACACTCGAGTATAGAGTGTACATCCCAGCTCGTAATGTGGAGATCGAAGGTGTGGTCACCGAAGCGAGTCTGACCCCCGAGATCTTGGCGAAGCAAGCGGTTGGCCGTTTCAAAAACCCCTTGCTTCCCACGGTTGAGATACTGGAAGTCCAGAAGCTGAACTCAGTATCTTTCAGCGAGGGTAAAAAGAGCTTTACCCCCACAGACTCGTTTCGAGTGACCTTTTCTGGTTCAGCCCTTCCTCACTACATCGAGTTGGGAAAACTTCGGCTACCTGTGCGTTTGTTTGTTCCTCGGGTCATGAACTGCCAAAACTGCAAACAGTTGGGACATACGGCCTCTCACTGTGGCAGCAAGGCACGCTGTTCTAAATGCGGGGAGAAGCACGAGGATGGCGCCTGCACAGTCACTGCACCAAAATGCGTGTACTGTAAGGGAACTCCTCATGGTCTCTCATCGTGCCCGGCGTACAAACAACGCGGGGAGAAACTAGAACGCTCTCTTAAGGAGCGTTCCAGGCAGTCTTTTGCAGCAATGCTAAAAACAGCCACACCATCAACCAACGACAAAAATCCCTTTGCTGTTTTGTCTGATGACGAGTCTGACTCTGACTTGGCTGAGGAGGGAGTTTCTTTCAGTTTTCCGGAAGGTTCTGCACGGAAACGAAAACGCATCCGTTCGCGGAAAGTTGCAGATAAGGAACCCCAAATCAGCTTGCCCAAATCAAGGAGTGATGGAAAAAAGGAAGTTTCAACTCCTCCTGGTTTCCGCAGAACTGACTATAACCAGAACTTTCCATCTCTCCCGGGGACATCAAAAACCCCTGATGGCCCATTTTTAAGAACAGAAGCCCCTTCTTCATCCGGGTTGTTCTCATTTGATAAAATTGTGGACGATATTCTCAAGTACCTCAATATTTCTGATCCTCTCAAAAGCATTGTTCTGGCAATGCTTCCTTCTGTGAAGACCCTCTTGAAGCAATTGACATTGAAGTGGCCCCTCATTGCAGCAATCATTTCCTTCGATGGATAATTTTCCAAATGAGGTCGGGGATTTGATCACTGTTCTACAGTGGAATTGTCGAAGTCTCATTCCTAAATTAGATTCTTTTAAGTTTTTAATTCACAATAATGATTGTGATGCATTTGCTGTTTGTGAAACTTGGCTCTCTTCAGATATCGATCTTCCTTTTTATGATTTTAACATTATTCGACTGGATCGTGAGGATTCGCGTGGAGGAGGGGTACTTTTGGGGATCAAAAAGTGCCATTCCTTCTATAGAGTGAATCTTCCACAATTTCCAGGTATTGAAGTTGTTGCATGTCAGGCTATTATTAAAGGTAAGAGCCTTTGTATTGCTTCTGTTTATATTCCTCCTAGAGCCGTTGTTAATCGCAAACAACTTTCAGATATCTGTTCGGTACTTCCTGCTCCACGGTTGATTATGGGAGATTTGAATTCCCACGGTACAGGCTGGGGGGAACTGTATGATGACAACCGTTCTACTTTGATATATGACCTCTGCGACAGCTTTAATATGACAATTCTTAACAATGGAGAAGTAACACGTTTGGCTGGCCCATCCTCGAATGGAAGTAGATTAGACCTCACACTTTGCTCTAACTCATTATCGTTGGATTGCACGTGGAATGTGATCCAAGATCCCCACGGTAGTGATCACTTGCCGATCAAAGTTTCAGTTGCCAGTGGGTTCAATCCGTCGGAACCCGTTAACGTCGCGTACGATCTTACCCGTAATATCGATTGGACAAAGTTCAAGAATGTGATAGAAGATGCCCTAACGTCGGTAGAAGGGCTTCCACCGTTGGAGGAATATAACTTCCTCTCCAATCTGATCTTGGACAGCGCGCTTCAAGCTCAAACTCGGCCGGTTCCAGGAACGTCTTTCCGTAGGAAACCTCCTTCCCCTTGGTGGGACCAGCAATGCACTGAGGTTTATCGTAATAAGTCCGACGCGTTTAAGCTTTTCCGGAAACGTGGAACACCCGTACATTTCGAAGCGTACTCGGCTCTTGAACGCGAACTCAAGAGCCTCATCAAAGCCAAGAAACGCGGATACTGGCGGCAATTCGTGGACGGATTATCGCGCGAAACGTCGATGAATACGCTTTGGAATGCGGCGCGAAGGATGCGTAACCGGTCTTCAAACAACGAGAGCGAGGAGTACTCCCATAGTTGGATTCTCAAGTTCGCGCGAAAAGTATGTCCTGATTCTGTGCCGGCACAGATGATTCCTCGCGAAACGACGAATTCGGTAGACGAGATCAGCCAGCCTTTTTCAATGCTGGAGCTCTCACTCGCGCTCCTTTCGTGTGGCAATTCGGCTCCGGGGGCTGATAGAATCAAGTTCAACTTGTTGAAGAACCTCCCAGACGTCGCTAAGAGGCGCATGTTGAACTTGTTTGGTCAGTTCCTGGAGCTTAATATTGTTCCGGATGATTGGAGGCGGGTGAGAGTTATAGCCATTAAAAAGCCTGGAAAACCCGCGTCAGATCACAACTCGTATCGTCCCATTGCGATGCTATCGTGTATTCGAAAATTGTTGGAGAAAATGATCCTTTTTCGCCTGGACAAATGGGTTGAGTTGAACCACCTACTCTCAGATACTCAATTTGGTTTCCGTAGGGGCAAGGGAACGAACGACTGTCTCGCGTTGCTTTCCACTGAAATTCAGTTGGCTTTTGCTAATAAAGAGCAAATGGCTTCTGTCTTCTTGGATATTAAGGGGGCTTTTGATTCAGTATCGGTTGAAGTCCTTTCAGACAAACTCCACGCTTGTGGCCTTTCTCCATTAATTGATAACTTTTTGTACAATTTGCTGTCAGAGAAACATATGAGCTTTTCTCATGGAAACTCTACAGCTTCACGATTTAGCTACATGGGTCTCCCCCAGGGCTCATGTTTAAGCCCCCTTCTGTATAATTTCTACGTCAGAGAAATTGACAATTGTCTAAGTGACAACTGCACGTTGAGACAACTTGCAGATGACGGAGTAGTGTCTATGACAGGACCCAGAGAGGCCGACCTGCAAGGACCCTTACAGGATACCTTAGACAATTTGTCTACTTGGGCTATCCAGCTAGGTATCGAATTCTCCACGGAGAAAACTGAGTTGGTCGTTTTTTCTAGGAAGCATAGCCCAGCACAACCAAAGCTTCAACTTTTGGGTAAACCGATCACTCATTCTATGTCCTTCAAATATCTTGGGGTCTGGTTCGATTCAAAATGCACCTGGAGATCCCACATTGAGTATCTGAAGCGGAAATGCCAACAAAGGATCAATTTTCTCCGAACAATTACCGGAACGTGGTGGGGAGCCCATCCGCAAGATCTTCTAACGTTGTACCGGACAACGATTTTATCGGTTATAGAATACGGTAGTTTTTGTTTCCAGTCGGCGGCTAAAACTCACATCATCAAACTGGAACGGATCCAGTATCGCTGTCTTCGTATCGCGTTAGGATGCATGCACTCGACTCATACGATGAGTCTCGAAGTGTTAGCGGGCATGTTGCCACTCTCTGATCGGTTTTCGGAATTATCCCTCAGGCTCCTCACCCGTTGTGAAATTATGAACCCACTGGTGATTGCAAACTTTGAGAAGCTTCTTGAGCTAAACCCTCAAACTCGTTTTATGTCATTGTACTACGTGTACATAACACAGGATGTCAGCCCTTCGCAGCATAATCCCTATCGTGTTTGCTTCTCCGACTTCGACAGTTCTGTTCATTTTGATTTATCAATGACGCAAGAGATTCGCGGAATCCCAGAGCATCATCGTTCCATGATTGCTCCGTCAATTTTCGCTGCAAAGTTTGGCCAAGTTGATTCCGCAAGATCGTTCTTCACAGATGGATCACTAATAGAGGCGTCCGCTGGTTTTGGTATTTATAACGAATTTCATAGCGCCTCTCGAATGCTTCATGCTCCTTGTTCCGTATATGTTGCTGAACTGGCGGCAATACATTATACGATAGAAACGATCGCCTCACTTGCACCAGATCATTATTTTATTTTTACGGATAGTCTCAGTTCTGTCGAGGCTATTCGCTCCATGAGGCCGGTAAAGCACTCCTCGTATTTTCTCATGAAAATACGAGAGCTTCTAAGTGCTTTATCTTTAAGATCTTTTGTCATCACCTTTGCATGGGTCCCATCTCATTGCTCGATTCCGGGCAATGAGAAGGCGGACTCGCTTGCAAAGGTGGGCGCTATGCAAGGCGATATTTACGATCGACAAATCGCCTACGACGAATTTTTCTTCATTTATCGTCAACAGTCACTCGCCAGCTGGCAAAATAAATGGAGTGAAGGGAGTTTGGGACGATGGTTGTATTCAATTATCCCTAAGGTGTCGAAGTGTCCTTGGTTCAAAGGTTTGGAGGTGGGTCGAGACTTCATTCGTGTGATGTCTCGCCTCATGTCCAATCACTATTCACTAAGCGCTCACTTGTTCCGTGTTGGGCTGGGGGACAGTAATCTCTGTGAATGTGGACAAGGTTACCAGGACGCAGATCACATTATTTGGTCATGTGCTGAGCACCGTGGAGTCAGATCCGAGTTGTACGATTCCCTTCGGGCTCGAGGTAGACAACCTAATGTTCCAGTTCGGGATATTTTGGCTAGACGCGATCTGGAGTTTATGCAACTCATATATGTTTTCTTGAAGAATATTAACCATAGATTGTAAGTTTGATTAACCTTGTGTTTAGTTTGTGTTTTGTTTGTGTGTGTGTATTTTTTTTTGTAGATTTGTTTCTGTAATAATTGTATAATTACAGAGTTGATATAACGTCGATAGGATTAAGTATTTGTTTTAGAAATAGTGAAATTTTTTAATCATAAATCATATTCCAAATCTCCTTTTCCCTCTCCCGATCCAAACAATTGTCATCCACTAACCTCGAGAAGACCGCGAGTAATCGGTTCCAATCCTTTAATTTTAGATTTAAGACATTTATAATGTATAAAGAAAATGATAACTTGGCTCTGTAAAGTTTATTCGAATGAGCCTGTACAAATAAAGTAATTAACAAAAAAAAAAAAAAAAATCTATGCAGGATTTGTTTTCTAAGCATGCTGTTTGTCCAGCAGATAGTAGTTTATCCAAATGACCAGTTATTCTATCTGTCAGTATTTTCATGAAAAGTTTAAAATCGCAATTCAACAAGGATATGGGCCAATAATCGTCCAAATATTTGCTTTGACTATCCTTTTTGGGGATAAGCGTAATTATACCATCAGCCGGCGCCGGTGGTGTAATGGAAAGCGTGACTGCTTTCTCACCCCAATGGGTCTGGGTTCAATCCCAGCCAAGGTCGGTGGGATTTTTCTAAGGCATAAAAATCTCTGATGACGTCTTCCTTTGGAAGCAGAGATGCCAGATTTACAGACATGTCTGTGAAGTTACCGAATTTATTTTTCACAGACATTTTTTTCGTTATAGACATTTACAGACTCTTTAGTTTATTCACAGATATTTACAGACTTTTGTAATCAAGTAAAAATTTTAAGATTTGTTTACACTGTTTTCCATCTTTAATAAAATTACACGTGCGATGCATTTTGCAACATGCATTAGAAATTCGCGCATTTTAAAATCCACCACACGAACGAGCTGTCACTGTTAAAGAGATTAGTGACGTTTAACGTACGCACACTAGCGGGTGCATCGCCGTGTAAAGTTGTTTATTATTTTCCTGCAGTTTAAGTGCTGACCGAAGCAGCAATTTTCGCCGTTTTGTACCTGAACAAGAGTCGTATAACCCCACAACGAACTTTTTCAAAGGATCAGGAAAACTATAAGTTAAGGAAAATCAATAAAAATACTTGCACTAATCATTATGTTGAGTTCCATATGCTTTGAGGTATGGCACTATGCATTTTGGCGCATGTCAGAATCTATCCACTTCCCGGGGGACCCATCTGAAAGAGGCCATTGTGATCATTGGGGCTGAATATGTCCACTATTAATCTTAAAGTAAAATTCTAATGTGATTTAGGTGTCGCATGATGAAATATTGATACATCAATCTTTTACAAATTCCCCAGTGGAATCTGGAACGCACTTTTTTGTTCATATCTTCGGAACCATAATTCCGATCATGAAAAACATCACTAGCGATCTATGGGGATCTGGAACACATCTTCAGGAACTTGTTCCACTCACTCATTCGCAATATCACTAACACTTGTGTAGGAATAGTAATTTGACTCGGGTTCTCTCTGTTGATACTCTTTAGTATGACGCGCTTGACACAGATGGCCCACAGCGACTCACGAAGAGCTACTGATTCCGATCAATAGCGGTGCGGCTTCTTCCTCCTTCTAAGGATGCTCATGTGGGCTACAACTCGCTGCTTGCAGGCAGCCTTTTGTTGTGTACTGGAGAACACCATCACTTACCACGCGGTGATTAAATAAACGCCGTTTGGGGTGACCGGATGGAATTCAACTTTGAAATCCGTGTTAGGAAAATCGCTTTTCGCACGCAATCGGTGATAATTTTAACTATCATAGCAACAGTAGCACATTCGTTCAATTTTCAATAGTGACATTTGAATTTAGTTTTAAATTTAAAAGATGCCTAGAAATATTTCTGATGGATTCATGATTAAATTATTGAAATTCGTCCAGGGGAAGTTTAGTTATTAACGCTCAACACCTTTCATATTTTTTTACATGTTCCATTTTCGGTTTTCACACAGTGTACCTCCATATAGAAATCAAAGACGTAGTCCTACGTCAAAAATACCACAGTGGTCTGAGAAAGGCACTGGTATGGGTTTGAAACCTTGTATGTTCCCGGCAAAACCTTTCGGAACATAGAATCTATCAAGTCCTTGAGACCGATATTCCGCGATGAAATGTAAAAATTTTCTTCAGTAGTGTTAGTGCTACATCTTCCCAGAGTTGGGCCGAATACTCACGGCTTACCCTAGGTTAGGGGGGTACATTATCGAAGGATAGGATCAGGAAAGAAGTCCAGGGTGGGGTTTTGTCTCATCAGAGCGTTTTCGCCAGTATGAGCTGTAGTGCGGTTCTAGATTTTTCTGGAGTTTGACCTGCTACCAATGCTGATTTGCATCACGGTATTGACATTCTTTAGATAGACAAAAGAGATTCCTACGGTTAACAATCAAAACAAAAAAGAAACCCTCTCTCCGTAAAACTTCTCACCAGTATGACACAACAACCGTGAGATATCGTTATTTTGCTTTTCTCACTCATTCGCAATATCACTAACATCTGTCACGTGGTACCATCATATCACCGAGGAAAAATAAACAGACATATAATTGACCGTCATCTCATTTCGAGCATAAATACGGTTATGACGGTCAATCCTCTTCCAAAATCACGGATAAGCCGATAGTTGTGATGTATCAAGGAAAAAGTCTTACCAGAAATTATTATTGTGAGAATTCATATCTGCATGAACACGTACTACCAGTAGTCACGAATGCTTCTTCATGGATAGAGATTTTGCAGCTATTTATTTTTCCAGATACCGTGAGTACCGTTGACAGTAAAATTCTCGTGAGCTTGTCAATTGTGAGTTGTGTCAGTTTAAAAAATATTTTCGGTACGTTTTTATTTTTCTAAAAATATTGGGAAAAATTATCAAAAATCCAAGAAAATCAGTTTCTTCCTTAGATTTTTTTCAAAAATTACATGCAAAAAATTTTTTTCTATCCCATCATGAAAAAAAATTGGACTCTCAGAAAAACCGAAAAGTTGATGTTTTGTGGTTTTTTGAGTCCAACTTTATGCCATAATGACTTATAAAACATGTTTTTGCACGTGAATTTTCTTTAAAAAATTAGAAAAAATGTGATTATTTTAGATTTTTGATACTTTTTTTCAATATTTTTAGAAAAATCAAAACGTAATTATTTTTTTCGAAGCGGTGAACTTCCCCTTAAGCATCGTAGCATAGTCATTTTTTAGAGGTGACGGTAATGTGAGGATGACCGTCATGGTACAATAACCGTTATCATAATGCACAGCACTGCCTGCTACAGTGACCTGTGAGTGACGATAAAGCCCAGCCGTTTAGTTCCTTTTACCACCGCCTAGAATGCACTTGAGTTGATCTTTTAAATGGAGCGTCCTAAGGAGAGAATCTCTTGGTTAAAGTTGTGCATTTTATAATATTGAGGAATCATGGTTTTTTTTTCCTTCCAGTGAATATTTATTAGCAATTTCCAGGTTTTTTCCCGAATTTTATCACGGAAATTGGAATATTTTCCAGTTGTGCGAAAATTGTCAGGAGATTATTGGATTTTTCTAAAGTATTTGATTTGAACCATTTTACTTCACAGAAAATATTTCAGAATTCTTCTGAAATAAGTTTGGGATTATCTCTGGGAGTCCCTAAAAGATGTATTTATAACAGTCTAGAAATTCTCTGTCGATCAACCCCATGAAATTCGTCCTAAGGTTTGCTTCTTCACCTTAGAATTACAGTCAGGAATCCTTATTGCCGGGGTAACGGGGGCGTGAATAAGGAACCGCAAAAAAGGATACCGATGGCCACCATCTTGGATTTCAAAATGGCATCTGGCATCGATTTCCGGCCTCCAAACGTCGTTTCCTTTCCGGAAAAACTCATATTGTAGAGTATTTGAGTTTTTATTGACCCGATGGCCGCCATCTTTTATCCCAAAATGTCGTCTGGCATCGATTTCCGGCCTCTACACGTCGTCCCCTTCCAAAAATATCCATATTGTAGGGTATTTGACAGTTTTTCTTGAACCTATGCTCGCCATCTTGGATTGCAAAATGGCATCTGACATCGATTTTCGGTCTCTACACGTCGTTCCCTATCCGGAAATACCCATATTTTAGGGTATTTGACAGTTTTCCTTGACCCGATGGTCGCCATCTTGGATTCCAAAATGGCGTCTGGCATCGATTTAAGGCCTCTACACGTCGTTTTCTTTTCGGAAATACCCGTATAATAGGGTATTTGATAGTTTTTCTTGACCCGATGGCCGCCATCTTGGATTCTAAAATGACGTCTGGCATCGATTTCCGGTCTCTACACGTCATCTCTTTTCCGGTTCCTGTTCTCACATTGCACAGCAACATCTTATATGGACAAGTTTTCGAGACATAGCATATTAAGAAAGTTCATGTGCACACTAGCACCACGTAGTGTGAGAGTTCTGAACTAATATGACCATCATCCGCAAGGACTTGATCACCTGCACAACTTTGCTGAGAACAGCAACTTTCTATATGGCCAGGCTCTCGAGATACAGTTTATATAGGAATTGCACATGCACACTAGCGCTGCGTAGTGAGAGAGTTATGAACTTATATGACCATCATCCGAAAGGACTCGATCACCTGCACAACTTTGCTGAGAACAGCAACTTTCTATATGGCCAGGCTCTCGAGATACAGTTTATATAGGAATTGCATATGCACACTAGCGCTGCGTAGTGAGAGAGTTCTGAACTAATATGGCCACCATCCGAAAGGACTTGCCCAACAAACATTGGAAGCTGTATAAGAGCTTATTCAGACAAAAATATGCTTCTTCAACTTAAAAATGGCTTATTAAGCCTTTAATCAGCACAAATTGTTTGTTGGGTGGTCACCTGAAAAACTTTGCTCAAGACAGTAACTTTTTATATGGCCAGGATCACGAAATATTCTATGTTGGACCTATGATCCATATATTCTAGCGCCCGTCATAAGTAACATAAAAGTGAAGCGCCTCTAGCGGCGTAGTTCCGAATTTAACCTGAATCCAATGGCACAGGCCACTGATAACCCAGTAAAGCAACTTTGTCCAAGACAGTATAGCTTTATGTATTGAAACAAATGAGATAATCTACTACAGCCTCCATTTGTGAAAATCCCATAAGCTGTGGGTATCCTTATTCGCGGATAGCCCGGCAATAAGGATCCGGCAATAAGGGATACCGGCAATAAGGATTCCTGACTGTATATTGAAATTTTATTCAGAATTGGCTTGCAGCTATCCACTAAATCCTTCTGAAAACAAAATTTCAGATTTTTCCTTAAAACTATCTTGAAATCCATTTCGAGATACCCTTGGAATAATCCTTTAAATGCCCTTAAAATTATCATCCGAACTCCTTTCTAATTGAATCCTCAAAATTGTATTCCCTTGTAATTGCTCACGGATCCAGGAACCTTTTCAAAAGCGCCACGAAATTTTCAACAGGGCTACTTAAAAATTCTACTCTGAACTCACACAAGAGACTAAGACTTAAAGTCTAAACGCAATATGGTCGGACAGTGAGTTTACGTTTCATTATCACTTTAAGATCCCTCTATGACTGTTGTTGAAATTGAGATAAAACGAAATCTTGAATATCTGGTACTAAAGTCTGGAACGCGCAAAAATTGGTCAACTTCAAATTGGTGTATTTCTGTTAAAAATGCATAAAACAAAAACCTGAAATGCTGCATTTGGTAGTTGAGTGTATATACAATGATTGCTATGAAGAGTTTTCACCGTTTGCTCTCCAATTTTAAAAAATGACGTCCAAGCAAGAGGAGCAGCGTGTCAAAATTCGGCTCGTGACAATCCGACGTTCTCACACGCCAAGTTGGCAAAAATGCTGGATGTGGCCAAATCGACCAAGACAAACGTTTTAAAAGTGTTCGGGGAGCGTCTGTCAACCGCCAGGAAGCCTGAAAGCGGCGGCCATCGTAATCCGGACGTGGCAGCGACGACGAAGAAGGTGGCGGTGAAATATAAGCGGAATCCTAACCTCTCCATCCGGGACGTCGCTGGCAAGCTCAATGTCTCCCATACTACTATGCAGCGGGCCAAGAAACGAGCCGGGTTGTCGACGTTTAAGAAGGTGAAGGTGGCGAACCGAGATTACAAACAAAACACGTCGGCAAAGCAGCGGTCCCGAAAGCTGTTTACGAATCTGCTCACAAAGTTCGACTGTGTCGTCATGGACGACGAAACTTATGTGAAGGCGGATTTCAAGCAGCTTCCGGGACAGGAGTTTTATAAAGCATCAGGCAAAGGGAAGGTGGCTGAAATTTTCAAAACCATCAAACTATCGAAGTTCCCGAGAAAATATCTCCTCTTGTAAGCCCATATGCACGTGTGGTCTAAAAATCGGCATTTTCATTACTATGGGAACCATCAATCAAGAGATCTACGTCCAGGAGTGCCTGGAAAAGCGGCTGCTACCATTCCTAAAGCAACATAATAGACCTGTGCTGTTCTGGTCGGACTTGGCGAGCTGCCACTATTGAAGATGACCATGAGCCCCTTCTCGGAACGAGTGCATTGTTGATGGACCTGGTCTACGATTCAAGGTTGGATTCTGTGATGATGAGTATCACAAAAAAAGGTAAAATAAGTAGCACGATCTTCATCGAAATGCAAGCATTAATGACAATAATCATAACAATCAACTCGTATGTACATTGAAATACATATATAAAAGGGCGGTTTGGACGGGGAGAGTGGGAATGCCAACTCCTTGTTGATAACATTTCGTGGATAAAGGGCGGGCTCTTCTCCCCACTCATTGGGGCATCTTCCTGTTTGGGGGTTGTCTTTTTGACCAATTGGCTGATCAAGTTGGTGGAAGGAGATTCTTTATTGTTCCGTAGATGCGTATAGGCGACTTTGCCTATCGATCTAACCCAATCCGTTTTTGGCCCTTCATACAGCGACATGTTGAGGACAATCAGAGGTTATAAAGCTTGATCAAGACAAACAGAGAAGAGAGCCCACTGCTGTTGGACTTAGTTTCCGTGCTAAAATGGGTGGTAAACCACTATCATCATCACTTGGCGAGCTACCACTATGGGAAAAAGGCAATCGAGTGGTACGATGCAAACAACGTGGTTGTGGTACCCAAAGACCACAACCCTCCCAACAGCCCAGATCTCCACCCTATCGAACGGTATTAGGCCTTGATCAAACGGAATCTCAAAAAAAAAACTAATAAAACCAGCAGCAGTTTAAATCTAACTGGCGTTCGGCGGAGAATAAGGTCGATGAGACCACTGTGCAAAATTTAATGGAAGGGACTAAGCGGAAGGCACGGCAGCTCTGATTTAGCAAACCGAAAGAATAAACGATTTTTTTTTCCTTTAAATATATGAATTGAACTACCAAAAGAAAAATAAGAAGATTTTTGTGATATGAATTTTAACTGAAAGAAACGATTTATTGTAGACCAATTTTCCCGCGTTCCAGTCTTTATTTTCAAATATATTTTTTTTTCGTTTTCCCGAAAAATCTGGATACCCACAGAACTGGCCACATGAAGGTTATATTGATGTGCTTATATTAGTTTTCTACTTTACTAAAGGTACTTTTTATTTTAAGGAGAAGTGCTAGTTTCCAAAACTAGTTCTAAAATTTGGGTGGTGACAAATTTCCAGCTTGCACTGTACTTCATTGGTTCGGTGATGGAATTTTGTTGAAGCAAAAAATAATCGTGGATATTCAATTAGTTTTCAACTAGCAATAATCGCACCTCGGTTGTACCTCATTGGTCACGATATCGCCACTGAGCAAAGTCATCGCGGATATTTAAGACCACTGATTATCCGAAAAATTTCTGGTCACTCGGATGCAGAATCGATATGGTGTTGGCATATATCCTCTATGCTCAAGATTTTATGCAATTTAGAAAACATCAGGGCTTCCGGGTATCCAGAGGACCGTTTCCTGGCCATCCGGTAGCACAATCGATATGGTGATTGCATAGTTCCTCTATGCTCATGATTGTATGCAATTAAGAATAAATCATGAATCTTTAGGTATATTTTCAGAAATTGAGAAATCTGAATTTCCGCAGAGCCACCTCTCAAGAGTTTTCCCGTTCCGACTGGCCAACCACAGTTCCAATCGATTTCCTGCCCATGTTTATAGTCATACCTTTCAAATACCAGTGGGTCAATATTAAAATGTATTAACCAAATTGCTGAGAACCAGTCATGTCAACATGAATCATCGACACGCATATTGCTTGGGACTGTTGCGAGTTTTTTTTTCCGTTCCTGCTGACCAACCACAGAGAAAATCTGGTTTCTACCTGTTTCAAATAAAAGTAGATACCCCATACCTTTCGAATTGTGGCTGAATCATAACGATTGATCATTGCAATACCAAGAACCAGCCATGTCAACATGCATCGACACGCTGTTTGCAGCTTTGGGGTTTTGTCAGTCAACTTGAGCAAAGTCTGAGATCAAATTGAAAACCAAATTTGATGTTGTGATGTCGCTGATTATAATAACTCAGGCTGCTGTCATTTTGGTCGTTTTAACGGTTAAAATAACGGGTGTTCAATAAAAAATGAGAATGATTTCAGTGCCGTCCAGCGCTTTTGTGAGAGCATCGCGACTAAATTGCGTCGTACGGCTGACCAGGGCTCCTTCTCCAATATTTAGTGACGTTTTTTTTAATAAAAAATACTGAATTCGTTGAAAATAAAAAATTAACTAGCTATATGACTGCAAAAATTCTCATTTTTTATTGAACACCCGTTACTAAAATTGAGAGCAAAAAATCTTACTGTGTCATCAGATTGAAAAATAATTCTGCTATCAGTGAGAGTAAACTGAGATCACAATTTGGTGAACATTTTTCCAATTGATAACAAAACGAGTACTCAATTTGATGTTCTGCTCAAGCAATGATAACAAAACTGCAATTACAATATTTTTGAAAAGTAAATGTATAGCAACATGAAATCAAAATTTGTTATCAAATTTGTCAATCGGGTGAACTGAAATCAAATTATGATTTCAGTTTGATGTTGGTATTAACATTTGATTTCAATTTGCTGTCATTTTGATGCTGAACTTTGCTCGGGAACAACTACATTTTCATGGCACTTGACTAGTAAGGAAAAATAATGATTGAGAAATCTTTTATCAACACAAAGTTATGAAAAGAGTTGCTACTATCAACAGGTAGAGTCACCACCTCATCAAATGTCTAAAGATATCGTTTCCATTGTCATACCCATTTATCAGAACCATCGTAAAGATGATCGTCTCTCTTTGGATACCGGTTGATTGCATCAGCAAACAATACGCCCTGGAAAGACTCACCTAAATTAACCTTGAAATGATCGCTTCCGTGGCAGACAGGCAATAATTGCTTTATAATAATACTCTTTCCCACAGCCACCTCTACGAACGGCGCGGCGGTGGAACGTTACTTGGCACATTTTCGGAATCCCGCCGATTGCTTGATATTGTTTTTGTCCCATCCCGTCGCCACTCTCCTCGGAATGCTTCGTCACGAGTCACGGTGTAATGTCTTAAATGGCTTTTGATGATTTGCAGAAAGGCACAAATACATACCACGCTCCACCCGGGTGTTAGCGATCTTAAATGGCATGACGTTGACTGATTTATTGCCGAAGCAGTCAATTGTCTTTAACACACCCCCTGCTGTCAGTGATTACGTTTGGGACGAAGGAATTGTGCGGGAATAGTTTGTAATTTTGTAAGGAAAATGCAAAAAGCTAAATAAACCTCTGCTTGGGATTATCATTCTTCTTGCCACCCAAAGATCGGAAGATCGGAAAATTAAGCCATCATCAGTCTCTATTTCTCAAATCATCCCATAGTTGCTCGTGGTACTTCTCTGATGGGACAAAAAATAACACTCTTTCAATCAGCTCTCATTCGTGATCTGAACATCATAATTACAAGCCATAAACGAGACAGCAGTTTTTCTTGTCCCCCATATTCTGAGGACCTGGCAGGTCGATTATCGTCGTCTTCATCGGAGAGTGAGTGGCGTCATTATCCACGATCACTTGCACACAACGCCCGAAGAACAATTTTTTTTCTGTCTGATTCATGCCTTGCCCATAGGATCAGTAACATTTGCCATAAGTCGCAACTCATCTTCAACATGGAGCAGTGTGGCCAGATTAAAAGAGTGGACTAGGAATAAACTCTCTGTGAATCAATTGCATCAAAAGAATCATCTTTGGACATATTTATTTGCCGGATTTGAAGATTGACTCTTTACATGACAAGCAACCAACTGGCATTCCTTCCATCCTGTGAAAATCGCTAAGGTTCTCCGACGGAGCAAAAAAATCGCAAAAACTCATGTGCAAAAAAAAACGAAAATCAACAGATTGTCCAAAGCGTGTCAACATGTCTCGGAAAATAATGAACCACTAAAGAGCGAGCCTTGTGTGAGCATTGCACCGTCTGCCTGTCTGTGTCGTATAGCCGTTTGGTAATCGTGGAGAGGTTCACGTTGCTGTTGCACAGATCAAAGCTCCGTCTTCCGACGCGCAGATATTCTCGGCCTACCGGTGAGTGTGACCTAGCGATTACGACGACGATGAGTGAGTCTTTCATCGAGCATGCATACTGAAAGCAGTGTCCCAGCCAGCACGACAGACGCAAACGACGACGACGACGGTGCGATGTGATCTTGATCCTCTAATGAGTGGGAGTCGTCGTCGTCGTCGTCGTAGTTCGATTTACGATCTGTGCATGCTGGTATACCTACTTTCTTTTCTTCCACCAGATGTTCTCCGTCATGGCAGTCGCAGATTTCTTTAGAAGATCTAGTATGGGGGAGATGACGATGTGATGACGATCGGCGGTCTTCATCAACGTCGTCGTTAGCACATAGGCCACAATGTCGTGTCACACATGTGTCCGCGCCTTAGCAGATGATATACGGCCGGTTGCTGACGAGCATTAAATCGATACTTTTGTGAAGTTTATGCAAGAATGAGGAGGGTGAGGGGCGATTTGCATTGCGACGGCCGGCCTTGTTGTTTTGGAACATGCTGGGCTAGATAGATCGTTGGTTATTTGGGTGAATTTCGATTCAAAACAGCTGGAGTTTAGGCAGCAAAGTTGTTCTGTTCCCAAATAGTTTCGATAGATAGCAGAGGTCTAAGCAATTATTTATAATGTACTTGCGACATCCAATGATTGTACTTCTGAAATAGAGCTAATACATCATAGAGAAATAATGGCACTGTCATTGGTGTGCGAAACGAATTCGTTTGCTCGTCTGCCGGGCAAGAAATAACAACACAATTTGACAGTTTAGTATGCCGCACTTTTGTACGAACTTTGCCGGCATATAAAAGATCAATCAATAGTGGATGGAACATGTTATTTCAGGGCATGATTGCGTTGATGTTTTGAGGAGAATTATACTTCAGATATTGCATTAGGAAGCTTGAAGCTTATAACATAGGTCGCATTGATTTTTTTTGCATAGTCACAAAAGTGGATGATCGTGCACGGATAGGACCCGATTTGTACGTTGTGTGTTGTTAATTGTTGTTGGGCTACAAAATGGTGAGTTGACAACCTGGAAGGAGCGGAATACCTAGCCCTGGTCCTCACAAGTTCCTACTTCACGCCTCCTCGAGTCATATGATAACAAAAGACTACCAGCTAAAACATGGACACAGCTGGGTGGCGTAGCCTGGGCATTGTTGCCAGTCCGGCAATAGCAAAGTGAAGAGGTGCGACGCGAACACAGGCGCGGTAACCATAGTACGGTGATAGAGGAAATGCTTCACCAAACCTGAGCGTCTGTTCATCATGGAGTTGCGGCTCAAAGCGGCGTCTGTTCTCCACGTTAGGAGTGGCTGATCACCGTTCTAGTGCCAGCGTGGGACTCTAAACAGAGCTGTGCACGATGGTTCCCCGGCGAGACAGCGGGTTGGGGCAGGCCCAACAAGCCGCCCTGAAAAAAAAACAAAGTTGCAAATACCGAAGAAAGAAATACGGATCGGAACAATCGGCACAGACCTACGCGACGAAATAAGGACTACGATTGGAAACTCGGAACATGGAACGGCAAATCGCTCGGCTTCCCGGGTTGCGATAGGTTAATCTATGACGAACTTCAACCACGCAACTTCGAAGTCGTAGCACTGCAGGAACTTTGCTGGACGGGACAAAAGGTATGGAAAAGCGGGCATCGAGCGGCTACTTTCTACCAGAGCTGTGGCACCACCAACGAGCTGGGAACTGGCTTTGTAGTGCTGGGTAAGATGCGCCGATCAACGCGAGGATGTGCAAGTTGAGGATTAAGGGCCGTTTCTTCAACTACAGTATCATCAACGTGCACTGCCCACACGAAGGGAGACCCGACGACGAGAAAGAAGCGTTCTATGCGCAGCTGGAGCAGGTGTACGACGGCTGTTCGCAACGGGACGTCAAAATCGTCATCGGCGACATGAACGCTCAGGTAGGACGGGAGACAATATATAGACCGGCAATCGGGCCAAACAGCCTGCATGCCGTATCGAACGACAACGGCCAACGATGCGTGAACTTTGCAGCCTCTCGGGGTATGGTAGTTCGAAGTACCTTCTTCCCCCGCAGGATGTCCACAAAGCCACCTGGAGATCACCTGACAACAGCACACAGAAAACCAAATCGATCACGTTCTCATCGACGGGAAATTCTTCTCCGACATTATCAACGTCCGTACGTACCGCAGTGCGAACATAGATTCGGACCACTACCTAGTTGCAGTATGCATGTGCTCAAAACTCTCGACGGTGCATAACATACGTCGAAGTCGAACGCCGCGACCCAAAATTGAGCAACTACGGGACGCCGGAGTTGCCCAGGACTACGCGCAGCAGCTGGAAGTTGCACTACCCACGGAACAGCAGCTTGGAGCTGCTTGCCTTGAAGATGGCTGGAAGGACATCCGTTCAGCCATAGGTAGTACTGCTGCAGCGGCACTAGGTACTGCAATCCCGGACCGAAGAAATTACTGGTTTGACGGCGAATGCAAACTGTTAGTAGAGGAGAAGAATGCAGCACGGGCGAGAATGCTGCAATACCGCACGAGATTGAATGTGGAGCGATACAGACAAGCACGGAACAGACTCGGTATTCCGAAGGAAGAAGCGTCAGCAGGAAGACCGAGATCGCGAGGCGATGGAAAATCTGTACCGCGTAAACGACACACGGAAGTTCTACGAGAAGCTAAATAGTTCGCGCAAAGGTTACGTGCCGCAAGCCGATATGTGCAAGGACTTGGACGGTAACCTTTTCACGAACGAGTGTGAGGTGATTGAGAGCTAAGCAGTACTATGACGAGCACCTCAACGGTGAAGCAGCAGAAAACGAAGGTGGCACGGCAACAGATCTTGGAGCACGCGCAGAAGACGACAGGTTCCTGATCTTCAAGAAATTGAGGAGAAGATCGGTCAGCCGAAGAACTACAAAGCAACTGAGCTATTAAAATACGGTGGTGAAGCACTGGCTAGAGCGCTGCACTGGGTAATTGCCAAGATTTGGGAAGAGGAGATATAACCGGAGGAGTGGATGGAAGGTGTCGTATGCCCAATCTACAAAAAGGGCGACAAGTTGGATTGCTGCAACTACCACGCGATCACACTGCTGAGCGCCGCCTACAAGGTACTCTCCCAAATTCTATGCCGCCGTCTGTCACCATATGCAAGAGAGTTCGTGGGGCAATACCAGGCGGGATTCATGGGTGCCCGCGCTACCACGGACCAAATTTTCGCGATTCGGCAGGTTCTGCAGAAATGCCGCGAATACAACGTGCCCACACATCATTTGTTCATCGATTTCAAATCCGCATACGACACAATCGATCGAGATCAGCTGCTATGGCAGATTATGCACGAGTACGGATTTTCGGATAAACTGACGCGATTGGTCAAGGCGACGATATATTGACTGATTTGCGTTGTTCGAGTATCGGGGACACTCTCGAGTCCCTTTGAATCTCGAAGGGGGTTACGGCAAGGTGATGGACTTTCGTGTCTGCTATTCAAAACCGCGTCAGAAGGTGTGATCAGAAGAGCTGGGATAGACACGAGTGTCACGATCTTCAGGAAGTCCATCCAGCTTCTTGGCTTCGCCGATGACATCGACATCATGGAACGGAACTTTGAGACGATGGCGGAAACGTACATCAGACTGAAGGCTGAAGCTAGGCGGATTTAATTTGCCATCAACGCATCAAAGACAAAATACATGAAAGGAAGCGGTTCTAGGGAAGACAATGTTAGCCTTCCACCCCGAGTTCAGATTGACGGTGACGAAATCGAGGTGGTCGATGAGTTCGTGTATTTGGGCTCACTGGTGACTGCCGACAATGATACCAGCAGAGAAATTTAAAGACGCATTATGGCAGGGAATCGTGCCTACTTCGGAATAAAATTCGCCACCGCACGAAGTTGACTGTCTACAAGACGCTGATTAGACCGGTGGTCCTCTACGACCACGAGACCTGGACTATGCTCGTCGAGGACCAACGCGCCCTTGGTGTTTTCGAACGAAAGGTGTTGCGTACCATCTACAGTGGAGTGCAGATGGATGACGGAACGTGGAGGAGGCGAATGAACCACGAATTGCACCAGCTGCTGGGAGAACCATCCATCGTCCACATTGCAAAAATTGGGCGACTACGGTGGGCTGGGCACGTCGTAAGAATGCCGCACGACGACCCAGTGAAAATGGTTCTAGAAAGCGACCCAACAGGAACAAAAAGAAGAGGCGCGCAGCGGGCAAGGTGGATCGACCATGTCGAAGGCGACCTGCGGACCCTTCGCAGACTACGAGGCTGGCGAAGTGTGGCCATGGATTGAGTAGAGTGGAAATGACTTCTTAAGGTAGCAGAGGACAACAAGGCCTTAACCTGATTGGTAAGGTAAGGTAACTTTTTTAACTCAATTTTGGTGGTTATGAGCAGACCCTACTCATATTTGGGTTGTTTAGAAATAGCTTGCACCCGTGCATAAACTGAGCAATTCGCATAACCTTGGGCTAAGCATCTAAAGCGAACGGTACATTCACAATAATGATATTCAATTTCAATTTCTTCAATATTTGTGGATTGACAATAATAATGACAGTTTAACTTTATGCCATCAATATTTTTGACAAAATATCCCTAATTTTTGTATGAAGATATTGATAAGTGTAACAAGCGTTTTGAATCTTTGTCTATACATCATCCTCATTCTTACAATCGCAATCAGAACTGATAAATTACGAACAAAACTAATGAGACATTAGCTTGTTCAGCGGCGACGGTGGTGTAGTGGTAAGCGTGATTACCTCTCACCCCAGCAGGGCTGGGTTCAATCCCAGTCGGCGCCGCCCGGATGTTCTAAGGCATAACATCTCTGATCACGGTGAAGGCGAAGTAAGTCGTTGAGTTCATGGGTCGATAGGTAATTTCACTAACGACGTGCCAGCCCATCGTAGTCGCCCAATTTTTGCAGTGTGGACGATGGATGGCTCTCCTAGAAGCTGATATAATTCGGGGTACATTCGCCTCCCCATGTTCGGTCATCCATCTAAACTTCACCGTACTTAGATGGCACACAACACCTTCCGTTCGAAAACACGAGCAAAGTCTATATCTCGTGGCCGTCGAGGACCACTGGTCTAAACAGCGTCTTGTAGATATTCCACTTCATGCGGCGGCGAATTTTATTCGATCAGAGCGTCCTCCGGAGTGCAATGTAGGCACGATTCCCTGCCGTAATGCATCTTTGAATTTCTCGGTTGGTATCATTTTTGACCATCACTAGTGAGCCCATATACTCGAACTCACACGAACTTGACCACCTCAATTTCTTCACTGTCAATCTGAACTGAATGGTGGGAGGCTAACATTGTCTTCCCTAGAACCTCTTCCGTTCATGTATTTTGTCTTTGATGCGTTAATGGCAAGTCCAATTCACCTAGCTTCAGTCTGATGTAGCTTTTTTTGCCATCAAAGTCTCAAAGTTCCTTTCCATGATGTCGATGTCATCGGCGAAGCCAACAAGTTGGATTTACTTCCTAAAGATCGTGCCACTCGTGTCTATCCCAGATCTTCTTATCACACCTTCTCTAACGCGATTTTAAAGCAGACACGACTCGAGAGTGTCCCTGATACTCGTACAATGCACATCACTCGATCCATTGTCGCCTTGACCTATCACGTCAGTTTATCCGGAAATCCGTACTCGTGCATAATCTTTCATAGCTGATCCCGATCGATTTTGTCGTATGCGGATTTGGTGTCCATTTGGTATGTGTATTAAGAAGAGAAGCGCGGTGGAGAGCGCTCTTCTTAGAAGTAAAATATAAACGTTGTTTACATTTAAAGTAAGCAGGATATCTTATGGCGATCCTGCCAGGTATGTAAAGCTTGAAGAAGCATGAAATCAAATATGTTTTCCCTGGGATCAGTCATGTTTAATTGACTTGTAGCTCGTAATGTTCATGAACTAGATCCATCGAATCAAAACAAAAACATCGCATGCACTGAGTCTTCCAGGAATAATATCAAAAAAAAAGAAGATTAAACTGTGTAACAAAGGATCTATTCACCTGCCCGGTGGATCAATATGGGTTTTTACCAGGATATTCGGGAGCATTACCAATCACGTCTCCTTACGCCCATCCATCATTTTAGGACCACCAAAATCATCTTAGCAACAAACAGTTCGATTTATTCACTTTTATAATGAGAAAGCGAAACGACGGACGTAAGGGAGAACAGCCCATAATGCACCCCTGGGGAAAATTCCCACTTTTAGAAAAACAGCGATAACTTTTCCTCAGATGCATTTTCCGGGTAACGGTTTGTGATTGTTTTCAACTGCAGGTTTCACAAATAATTCTTGATCATAAAATCATGTATTGACCTGCTGATTCCTTAAAAAAATTACATTTTGTGCAAAACAGGACACAGTTGTTAAAATCATCGACTGTAAATTAAGCTTTTAACATCATATATCACAAAAAAAATAACAAATTTACGTTTCGTATATTTTTTAGATATTTTACTTGATGAATCACAGTTTAACATTCTATTGAGATTTTGAGACCTTATTTCTGATGTAACATAAAGAAATAATCATTTGAAATACCGCATCCCTTTGCATTATCTACTTGCAGGCAGGCACGTAGTCATGGGGGGGGGGGGGGGGCTATGGGGCTTTGTAAACAATGGCTTCTCTCGATGATTTCTCGAAAGACATGGATCTTCCTGCCTTGAGTTACTAGAAATCGACGAGAGAATTCATTGTTTACAAAAGCTGTTACGCCCTAATTCCAGCTCTACCTATGTACTTCGGTAGTACTGTACCAGGGAGGCAATTTCAAAATCATCTTCAGAACTTTGTTCTTATTCCTTTGAAGTTCTTTTTTCCTGGTAGTGCAAGATCTAGACCATATTGGCGCAGTATAAAGCAGGACCGGTCTAAAAACTTATTTAAATATTAGAAGTTTATTCTTCAGGCAAAGTATGCATTTCCTGTTTATAAGAGGATACAAACATCTTATATATTTATTACATCAATGTGATCTTTCAACACAACCACTTTCAATAGGATTACAATCTAAATAAGGGGACCTCATATCGGCTCTTAATCATTCGAGCAGTATAAT
Organism: Ochlerotatus camptorhynchus; assembly: GCF_037179485.1. NCBI lineage: Eukaryota > Metazoa > Arthropoda > Insecta > Diptera > Culicidae > Ochlerotatus > Ochlerotatus camptorhynchus. The sequence continues at coordinate 1,525,389 of NW_027040681.1, read as the reverse complement.
ACAGGTTTTTAAGGAGAGACGAGCTGACGCTGAAGCAAAATTTCCTGAAATTTTTAATGCAGCCTCAAAGCTGCATATGTCTGTTTTCGAATGTGCAGCTACGACTGCATCCATGTGCATCCAAGCTAACAATACGTGCAAATCAACCAGTAGAAACACCATAGGAATACTATCAAAGAACAGTTTTCATTCCATGACTCGATGGATTGATCCAAAACATGATGGGACGTTTCACAAAAAATGATGACATCCTTCCGGTGTTCCAAATATTGTTGCCTGGTTTTACAGATATTGGAGAGTGATTTCACCAGCGTGGTTGCCAGAGTTGCGACCTATCACAATCACGATCGCCAAACAGTTGATGGTAGTAACGCTTTGTACATTCCTATCAATGTGCTCGTCGAAGCTCTCTCCATGACCATCCATCAAGTTGACGAAAGAAGTAAAAAGCAACTGGTGAATGTCGTCTTCTGTTGTGATCCATCACCGATCTGGTCATTCCCGACAATCACGACACTCATCTGTGCTCGTTTTGAAGCAGTTACTGCTTTGCTTGCTTATTTGATTGTGTTGATGAGTGAGCCCAACAGCTTCCGTTTCATGTTGCCTGCTTTGTTTGTAACTCACACAGTCGCACCTGCCGAGACGAACTTGGAATGCGTAGGCATTGTTTTCATTTTCTTCTGTCGCTTCGCTTTTTCTCATCATCGTACTGCAGAATTCTTCACTGTTTTCGTTGTTCTTTTCATCATCAGCAGCGAGTGTAACGTTTTGCTTGTGAGCAGCGACCATTACTGGTGATTGTTGTTTGCCATAGCTCTAACTCTCAGAGCGTGACAAAACGATCTGTCAGCGATAGTCGGTTGATGCGAAGACGAGTGTCACGTGAGTGTCATGATATTTTGAATCACTGGCTGGTTGCAGGTAAAGGTGGAATACGAGCTCTGGTGCCGGACATCCATAAATATTAACAAGAATTTTGAGACATTTGGGCTGCTTGATAAATGTGACTCGACGTATTTTCCAACAATCAATGTTTTGTTGAAGATTTTGGAATGGGAAACCAGCGACTTTCGGGCTTGGCTATAATATCAATTAACTGCTTAGAGTAAAGCTAGAAGATTACTTTTGTAATAACCAGGTATAATGTCCAGGATATGGCTCTACGTTGTGTTTAATTTGTTGCTCAGATTTTTGGACAGCAGTTTGGAGATCGGCAACTGATTCAAATGAAGTAAAAGAATACATTTCTCATTCACATTTTATTACCTCCTTCAGGCAGCACCCTGATCGGAAGTCAAATTCAAACTTAATCTAATTGCATTAAATATTTGCACTTATATAGCTAACTGGAACAATACAAAATATCACAGAATAACGATCAATTCAAAAACAAAACAAAAATACAGTGATGCTAAAACAAAAACTTAAAAACATACAGAATGATGAAGGCAACAATATTTGCTGTTCGTGTTTCGTGTGAATCACAATGCTACCACTGCATCGAGGGATGTTTGTTTTTACAGCCTTCATACATTTAAATGAATTAGGCTCCGGTGCCGGTGATTTTACGATTCAACACCATTAAAATCTTAAAATAATTATGTTTTAAAAAATATGTAACATATTTTTGTCTTTCTTAACAGAATGCAAATCTTGATCATCTTTACCAACAGAAAACAAACAAAACTACAAATATTTTCTTGAATTTCATACATTTGTTTAAATTTTCTGATAACTGCGTATTAAAGAGTTTGAAAAATTATTATTTTACATTCTGATGGTTCATTAAAAATTCCGATCAAAGATTAAAACGAATTAACAAAAAAAAATGATGACACATGATTTTGAACGATTTTGGTTAAGGTAAAAAAAAACAGTGTATCATTCGATGTTCAGTTATGCGCACATTTTATAAATCATTGAAGTTTTTATGTCATAAAATTAGCTCCCCCCGAAACCAAATGCTGGCTACGGGCCTGCTTGCAGGGCTTATGGTTTGTTTACCATGGGGTGCATTTTACCCCAATGTTGTCGTGCGTCTTGTCCCAATGTTGTGGTGCATATTGCATCATGAATCAGGCGTTTTGCCCCGCTATCATTTTGGAAGCAATTTAGAAATACCTTTTGTAGTTCTAAATCACTCGATCTTTGTAGAAAACATGGTAATGAACCAAACGCCATTACTTTCTTCTTGATTTTAGCTTCAATTCGCCAGCCATTGACGATTTTGCTTAAAGGGTGCGTTTTGCACCATCCTACCCTACAGTTTTCACAGGTTTCTCTGCGCTGTTACTTAAGACAAACGGCATCTCCATAGAAATCGGGTGACTTGAGTAACATCGAAAAATATTTTGATCGGAAGGTGATTACGTCAAAAAGCAATTTGACTGGTAAATAAATTTAAAAATGGGATGGGATCCCATATTCGGACAGTATATAGTGTAATAGCAGGAGCATCGATTGACACTGATAGCTCGACTTTGTTTACCTTTGTTACTTGCGACGTAATGAAAAGTTTCTCTTGAAGTATTAATTTCGCTCAAAAATAGTACCAGCGACACTATTTGAATTGGTAAAAATATGTAATCTTTAACTGAATTTGCATAAATGTTACGCGAATGTTGGTTTGTTTTATCTAAAACTTTGTGAAAACTTCATCCATATTTCTGTTTGGTTGCCCATTTTCTGAGATTATCGAAGCACTCAAAACATTCAGACTTTGTGTTAGAGTTGACTGTTCTTAGTATTTTGGTGTGATAATTGGAATGCAAGTGAGTTAATTTAAAGAACGTTACATTCACATACATTCGGGTCCATTCAAATGTTGATTCCTTAGGCAACTCCATCGCGCAGCTCCAATTAATCACATGATGCGGTGCGGTGGGCTCCATGATCCGATTGTGCATGTAGCAAATGAAATAAATTGCATTCCTTCCCGCCGGCATCGTGCCACGACCCGCAACGACAGACGCAACTCACATTCTCACTGCAGAGATTCATTGCCACTGAATCATTAAATCTTCCATTAGATAAACATGCAGCGTTAAATGCATCGCGCTCGACCTGCTGCGCCGCGACGAGAATCGTCAGCAGCAGAAGCAGTCTGTCCCTTCCTACACCGTCCCGGACCCTACCATCATCGCACCGGGTTGGTATGCAAATCGTGATCTGCAGAATTAAAACACTCCGGTTGGGCAAACACGCGAAAAATTGCTACTTCGGGACGCGCCTTTTTGTTTTCGGCAAAAAGATTAGGTGACGACGACGGACGGACTCGGTTGGACCTAATTCTGCGGATTTAGATGATTCCTGTCTACCGGGTGCATGGCACCGCAATTTCAGTCGACACCGAGTGGTTTCGTTCCCTGGTATTAAGATATTATTGGTCTGCTTGTGGTAGATTGTTGCTGTTTTTTGCTTTATCTCGAATGTGCGCCTTCCCTAGCCCTGTCGGTAAAGCTGCTTCTACAAATCAAGACTACGAAACGATCCAACGAAGGGTTCGATTGACGGTCCGGTGAAGGAATGTTTGAGATGGAATTTTTTTCGACTTCCCTGGGTATAGATTTTCGTTGTGATTTCCACCGGAGCCTTTAATTAACAACTGTGGAAGAGCTCAAAAACACCTAGTTGAGGATAAATGTTAACTTCCAGTTGGGACCTATGAATAAGTATTTGAGAGCACACAAAGTTCTATTTATTAAAACTGATAGACAATGAAGATGTACAAATGTTGTCATACCTGCATCCTGTTTCAACTGAAATTGAAATTATGTTCTGGTTGATCAAACAAGCACAAACATCTACATTCCACTCCATGTGATAAGGTGGAAATATATGTTAATTAGCAATATAATTTGCATTTTAACGAGTAAATATTTTAGATCATTTAAAAAATTCAAATCACTTTCATCAATTTGCCAACTGTAGAAAAAAAAACACAAATTAAAGCATACATAAAAAAACTATACCCACTGTTGAGATGTCACATCCCTCGAGCCAGTTGAACGCATTGTGGCATCGTTTCTGTCACCCCCTCTGAGAGCATTCATATTCAAATGAAATGGGGTTCGCTGACACGGACAGCCCCACGCTCCGCAGGGGTATGAGCGCCATTCGATGTCAACCAGATTGATACAGCCCCGTAACGAACCAACTGGTCATAAATTGAAAAATCACGGAAAAAAAAAATTTAGGGCCGATAGCCACTTCAGCCGAACTGCCCATTTTGGGCCTACCGAGCAGAACATAAAATACATAGGGGAAATGGCTCTAATGTTGGCCTATGGATCTAAGATTGAGCCCATCGCTAAAAACCTGCTATTTATCAATTTTATCTAGATGAACGCGTCATAGGGACGTTACTAATGGTTATTTTTGGTTGTTATTGAAAATTTAGTCGATTGCATAATTTATGTATGGGCCCAAATTAGGGACATTTAGGCTGACATTACATCCATTTCCCCTACACGTATGTGTTGACGCGCATTCAAACGTTTGTTGAGTCGGTGCCGTGAATTTGGTCAGTTCTGAAACAATCAATGTACGAACACGGGAATTAATGATTGGAGTCTTGCACTGTAGTCTTGCTCGGGCACAGTAACGGTAAACACAAACTACACACTTAGAAAAACCTAATTTTACACGTGACGGAATCCATCTTTGACATAAAGGATGAGACGTAAACAAACATGTCATGTAAAATTAAGTGCTCCGAGACTGAAAAGTTTGTTACTCGACGAAAAGTACGTTTGATTGAGCTGAAATTCGCGTCTATTATGACTTCATTTTATGTCAAAATTGACGCTCGTATATGTCAGTCTCAAGGCACCTAAATTGACATGAATTTTTCCAAGTGTGTAATTACACTATTGGTTCTGGTTTTATTAGACACTTATTTTTGATCAGTACGTATTTTTGATCAGTACGTACCTGCAACGTTTACTTATAATTAGGACGGTTACATCACGGCTAATAAGACTAATAGCTAAAGCATGTCGGAGTACATAGCGGTATTACAGTCTCTCGAGACTTTCATGAAAGAGCCGAAGTTAGATAAAAATGGCCCTTATGTACACTTTCTTATGCTAGGTCGGTTGTGCTTGAGCTGTTCGGGACACTTGAAACTTGCCTAAACTGAATTTGAAAGCAGGCTTGCAATTACTCATTACAGCTAAAATGCTAGTTTTCGTAATTATGAAACTATGGGATACTAAAATGATCATTTTTATTTGTAACAAGCAAGAAGAGGTGGTAAAGTTTGTGTATGGCATATAAAATTCGTCAATTTTAATGAAAACAACAAAAGATAAGTATTTGAAGTGCTTAAAAATGGCCTTTAAAAGTGCTCAAATTGAAACATAAGAGGATACAATGGTGTGAGGAGGAAGTTAGGGTTCAGAAAATAATAATTCACATTTGTTTTGATGAAATAACAAGCATTAACTTTTATGACGACGAATGTTTGAAACAGGATCACTTAATAAACAGATTAGCTGTGAGGTTGACGAAAGAAATAGTCATAGTTAAGGAGGAGAAATAAATTGTGTTTGGAGTCACAGAAAGAATGAGGAAGTCAGAGCCCTATATTTTGGAAATAGTGGAGAAAGATAGTGAGATGGAATTTTGTGCGGTAATTGCAAGACCTCATTTCAAGCATAGTTCTAATAATCAGGCATTTAAATTAGCGGAAGACAGATACTTGACTAAAACAAAAGAAGAGTATTACAATTTTAGCTTACAATCATCTAAGGAAGTTTTTAAGATTAAAAAGATAGATGGAGATGGGAATTGTCTGTTAAGAGCTGTGTTGGACCAGATTGGAAGAGTGAAAAACGAATACTATATGTCAGATTACAATGTAGCAAAGCTTCGTTATATTATAGTTAATAAAATTAAGATAAACAGGGAACGTTTTGAAGTGTACCTAACAGATTACATTGAATTGGAAGGAAGTTTTGAAGCGGCGTTGGAGAAGTTGAAACAAAATGGGTATTGGTTAGGACAAGAAGCAATAGTGGTACTAGCAGAAATTTTTGAGGTAGAAATTAAAGTGCTAGATCAGAATGGAAATATGTATGAGTTCGGAGAAGCTCAGAGGGGAAAGAAACAGCTAAGACTATTTTATACAGGAGGAGTAGTCCAAAACCACTACGACAGTATAATTGATAGAACAATAGAAAATGTTTCAACTATAACTCCCACTCAGGTTTGTGATACAGAAGTTATCGATAAGAGAAACCAAAATGATAGAAGTAAGCCTTTAAGTAGGTGTGCAAGCGAAATGAATAAAGTAAGAGAACCAGCAATTTTCAAACAAAAGAATAAAAGAAATCGAAATAATTCTGAATATTCGGTTGAAAGCAAACCAGTAGAAAGGAGAATAGGAATAAAAATTGCTAGTTGGAATGTAAGAGGGTGCAAAACATTAACCAAAAGTACCGAAATTGACGGTACGTTAGATGCGAGTAGATGTAGCAGTATTGCAGGAAGCAAATACCCTAGGGAATCAAATACACACAGCGAATTTCACTTGGATGGTGGAAGGCAACCATATTAATAAGGCAAGAGGACTAGCAATTTTAATTAGGAAAGGATCAGGAATAAAAGTTGTTCATATTAAAGAAAGACAAAGAGGCATTATGTGGTGTAAGCTTCTAATAAATGGAATTAATTTAATATTAATAAATGTTCATGCACCTAATGTTAGACAAAATACATTTTTATCCAGTCTTAGTGATTTAATATCAAAAGACAAACATAGAAAGAACTTGTTGATCATGGGTGATTTTAATACACAACTAGGAACAAAAGACATGAGTAGTGAGGACCATAAATATATAGGAAATATGATCGGTCATGATTTCTGTAACGCAAATGGAGAACTGCTCAAATTATTCTTGCATACATCAAAAATTAAAAACGTTTCATCCAAAATAGGGAAGGATATAAAAGTAACTTGGAAATGTAAAGACGAACAAAGTCAAATAGATCATATTCTAGCTCCGCAGTATAACAATTTTAAGATTAAATTTATTAAAGGATATTGGACGCAGGTCAAAACGGACCATAAGCTGATTCAAGTTGACATTTCACTTAAAGATGTAGAAATTCAAGCATCAAAAGCAAAAGAATCAACTCGCATCTGTATAGAATTGTTCAAGGATCCAAGTATTAAAAAGAAATATCAGGAAAAAATAAAATCAATTAAAGTAAAACACACAAACAAGTATTCGGTAGATCAAAGATACTCAAACCTAGTTAAAAAGATGAAAATAGCCGCTTCTAGCATATTAAGAGTAAGTTAAATCCCAAGTACACCAAAGCGGCGAAAAGCTTTTAATAATTCAAGAGATGCTTTGAGATTTTCCAAGAAACATCCTGACATGCAGAACTATAAATACAAATTAGGTAACCGCAAACAAGAGTTAGCTCAAGCTATAAAAGACCATAAGGAAAAGGAAATTCTGTTATTCTTCAAACAATTAAACGATTTTGACGTAGGAATGAGAATAAGAAAAACATACAGTTATCTAAAAAACTTCAGAAAACAGAAGAACAACAAGGCATCAAAAATTAGTACACGAGTATGGGATAATATTTTGAAGGATTGTCAAGGGCCAGAAATAGATATTTGTAATGAACACGATTACGTTCCGTTACCAAACCCTCCTACCTTAGATGAAATTAGATTTATAATCAATACTTCTAGTAATGGAAAAACGCCAGGGCCAGACCGAGTTTATTTAGAATATCTTAAAAATGCAGATCAGAGCACGATAGAAGAGCTAATTGAAATTATGAAGTTGGTATATGTAGAAAACATAATGCCCAAAGACTGGAACAAATCGACGCAAATTCCCATTCCAAAAAAGTCATTTTCGTAGAATATCTCTTTGTAATGTGGCTTATAAAGTATGTGCTAAATGGATAGGTAACCAGCTTCGAAAATTCACAGGAGATCCAGGGTTCCATCAAGCAGCATTTACAAGAAGTAGATCAACAGATGATCATATATTCATTGCTAGGCGAGTCATGGAAGAATATTGGAATGCAGGAAACAATCTTATTGTTTTAGCGTTGGATATCAGTAAGGCATTTGATACAGTAAATGTGAAGAGTTTAAGAGAAGTTTTACTTAATTTAAATGTTCCATCTAGATATTAGTTGACATGGTGTTATTATGTGTTAAGAATGAACTCACTAGAGTTTCATGGCAAAACCAATTTTCTAAAGAGTTCAAAAGAGGTTACAGGGAATTAAACAAGGATGTCCCCTGTCACCTCAACTTTTTAATTATTTAATACAAGATACGTTGCAAGAGATATTCCTGAATTAGAATTGATAGATGTAGATTGCTTAAAACTGTCGATAATTTTAGCATTTGCCGATGACATATTAATAATAGCAAGAAGTATAAATGAGTTAGAGAATATTCTTAAAGTACTAGAAGAGGAGCTATCCAAAGTAGGTCTTAAAATCAATAGGGAGAAAAGTCAAATTTTAGTCAGATACCCAAATGACAAAGCAGTACAGCCAAACGAATTAATGCTTAATGGAACTGCTTTTAAAACTAGTGAACATATTAAGTATTTAGGAGTTTGTCTGACAGCAACCCTAAACAGGAAATAAACCAATAGGCATAGATCTATAAACGCTTTGAAAACTTCAAGATTAGTAGTAGATTTTTGTACAAGATTTCATCCGAGCTGGGAATTAGGAAAGCTTATATATAATACAGTTTTGGCGCCAGCGTTATTATACGGAACTAAGGTAGCGGTATTAACAAAGAAAAACAGAGTGGCACTAGCAAACTACGACAAAATTATTCTAAGGAACATTCTTAATAGTTGTAAAAAACCAAGTAATATGAAATTTAATGCAAGAAAAATTTTAGCAGGAAAAACAATAAATAGACGATTAGGGTAGGCAGAATAAGTTATTTTGGACATACCAGAAGAAGAGAGATGAATCATCCACTGCAATTAGCGTATAGATTAAAATTCAACAAGAAAAAAGAGGGTAGATCAAGCCTTACTTGGAGGAAATCATTAAATCAGGACTTTGATAGATATGAAGAACTTAATATAGAAGAATGGGAAGAACTAACTAGCTAAAAATTAAAAAAGAAAGTGGAAGAAATTTATAATAATGAGGATAGCGAAATTTCAGATGGTGTATCGACAGAGGAAGAAGATCGAGGAGAAGGAAATTATAAACACTGGAAGAAAAAAGGATAAGACAGAGAATGTGTAACAAGGACCACTGCAAAAAAAAAAAAAAAAAAAAAAAACTAATCTTGGTTGTATCTCTTTTCATTTGCATGCATTCCGGGTGATGAGCGAACATGATGAAGAAGATAGCTTTATCACAGAGCCCCGTCTCAGAACGAGTGGATTGTTGAACGACATGGTCTACGATTCAAAATTGGTTTCTGTAATGATAAGTATCACGATTTTCATCGAAATGTAAGTATTATTGACAAAAATCATTACAATCAACTCGTATATACATTGAAAACCATAAATAAAAGGGAAGGGACGGTCCAACAGGGCACCCGATTGAAGCGATTTGGACGGGGAGAGTGGGAATGCCAACTCCCTGTTGATAACATTTCGTGGATAAAGGGCGGGCTCTTCTCCCCACCCATTGGGGCATCTTCCTGTTTGGGGGCTTGTCTTTTTGACCAATTGTCTGATCAAGTTGCTGGAAGGAGATTCTCTTGTTCCGTAGATGCGTATAGGCGACTTTGCCTATCGATCTACCCAATCCGTTTTTGGCCCTTCATACAGCGACATGTTGAGGACAATCAGAGGTTATTAAGCTTGATCAAGACAACTGCTGTCGGACTCAGTTTCCGTGGTACAATGAGTGCATCATGCATATAAAATTTGTCAATTTTGCTTTCAGAAGGTCACAACTAGCTATTGTATGATCGCTGATTGCTCGCTCATCGCGTTGCTCATTTTTTTTCCTTTTTTTTTTAAACATTTATTTAATCATCTTCTAATTTCGCAGGTTAACAGCTTCTTGTTCGTTTTTTCATGTTTTTTAAGCCAACTTATTACTAACGTTTATGGGGGGAAACCGATCACCCGCGGCGGACTCGGGGCTAGTGAACACATCCATCTACGCTCATAACGAAACATTCCTACAGATTTTTCTCATTCATACGCAATAGCACGCATACTTTCTGACAGAGGAAGGGATCCTTAACCTTACTTAACCTATTTAACCTATTGATTGTGATGCAATTATCAGTTTTTTTTTATATAAATAAACTTGCGTACTTCTTTTACAATACTAAGAACTTTTAACAAATATTTATGAATTATTGAAAGTGTACAGTAAAGCATTTTCTATGATTTCATCTTTCTTCACGAATTAAATTTTTAAACTTATCCAGACCATCTATGCTATTTCTCCCATAACTCTTTAGATTAACATTATAGCTTCTACTGTAAGCCATAAGGCCGCTTTGTGTTTATAATCTCTATTCCCTATTTGTATTGATAAAATTTCATCCGGGTTTTCAATCTCTACTTTCATTCTGGTTCGAATAATCATTGCCACCCATTTCCAAACATCATTAGCTAATCCGCAAATCTCAATACGATGCTGCATTGTGTCGTTAGCACCGCAAGCATCACAATTAGGGTTATTTATGCCAGCAATACCATGTCTCGACATTTTGCTTTTGGTTGGTACCAAATCATTAAGTACAATAAACAACATTGATTTAGCAGATGATGAGAGAAAGTTTTTATCTAGATTTTCTAGTATCGTTACCCAATCCATATTTGGGAGTTCATTTTACATTCTAGGCGTTATATTTAACTTTTCAATCAAATGCCAGTATATCAACTTAGTTGAATTTAAAGTTGATTGCTGTTTAACTTGTTCTGCTGTTTTAATCCATTCTCGCGTGTTTCTGGTTACATTTTGATTACATACTTGGTTAAGCATGAACTCATCAATATTTAAATTAGAATCATTTTCCACGTATAATATGTTTTCAATGAAAAGACTTTTTGTTTTGCACTCGACGTCTTCTAAAGCTAACCCTCCTTTGTGTAAAGGGAGATAGAGTTCAGTTTTTGACACACTATAAAATTGTCCTTTCCATAGAAAATTGAAACAGACGCGTCTAATTTGAGCGATGTGCTTATTGTTTGGTGGATAAATTTGTGCGGTATACCAGAGTTTAGAAAGGACTAAAGAATTTAAAATGATAGTTTTTTGAAGAAGATTTAAGTTTCGTCTGCAATTCAAAGCGATCGAATATTTTATCTTGTCTATGAGGTCGGTGTAGTTAGTATCAATTGTCAAATTGTAGTTTTTGTGTAATTTAACTCCGAGAATCTTAAGGTAGTCAGCCTCTTGCATCAGGTGAGGTCCTGAACTACAATTGTTAAACCGGATAAATTTCGATTTAACAATGTTCAACTTTATTTTAGCATAAATGCTAAAGTAATTGACTAGTTCTAAGACCTTGTCAAACTCATGATTGTTACGGATTAATACATTGATGTCATCCGCGTATGCAACTACCTTTACAAAGTAGCTGCTTATCAGACAGCCACCAACAGAATCATAAAGCATACGTATCAATGGCTCTATGTATAAGAACAGAGCCATGCTCAAAGGGCATCCTTGTCTAACCGAGCTTTCTATCTTAAAGGAGTTGGTTAGAAATCCGTTAAATAATACTTTCGAAGAAGCGTTCTTATACAGTCTTTTTTAGCAATCTATGAATACCATAGGAAATTTGAAATTCTCAAGTACAGACCATAAAAATTCATGATCGACATGATCGAAAGCCTTTTCGAGGTCGATGCTCAAAAGCATGCATTTAAACTGTTTACTCTGTTTAGCCTTTAACCCAACATTCCTCAACGTACGAAGATTGTTAACGCATGATTTTTCTGTAATACAAGCAGATTGTCCTGGTACAATAAGTTTACTCAGCAAAGGCTGCAGTCTTATCCACAAAATGTTTGTAAACAATTTACAGTCCGTGTTGAGCATGATTATTGGACGTCGGTTATTTATATCATGGTTATCACCTTTTTTTGGTATTAATGCGATGATACCTGCAGAAAATAATCCTGGAGGATATTCTCCTTGCGTAAGGTAATTGTTGAAAAGAGCAAGAAGATCATTTTTCAATGTATCATAATACTTTTTATAGAAATTGTATGTTAAACCATCCGGTCCAGGCGAAGAATTTGTTGTTGCATTTTTGATTACATTATCAAGTTCAGAAAATTCAATAGGTTTGATCAAGTTAGCTCTATCTTCATCAGACAAGAAGGTCTTGATGTATCTCAAAAAGTTTTCAGGTTCTGCATCTGGGTCACTTTGCTTTTTAAACCTAGTAGAAAAATGTTCAAATATTGTATCTCTAAGAAGCCGTGCATCTGATGTCAGTACTCCATTTATACAAAGAGCAATAGCATTCGAAGCAGCTGACTTTTTTTATTCTATCTGAGATTTGGAATAGACTCAGTTTTTCATTTTCCAGAATATTACTACTATTTATAGTCCTTTTATAAAGCGCTAATTTTCCCTGTTCCAATTCCATAAGTTAAGATTTCACTATTTTCATTTCGTTATCAACCGGTTTATTATGATTTTGCTCGATGAATAGTTCGTTCAAGCAGTTGTAATAAAAAAAAATTCTCTATTCATTTCGCAATTTCGTGTAAACGACTCATTTAAAAAAAAAAATTCCTTACGCCGAACTTAAAATCATTGTTCCACCAAAAGCTTAAATTATTCAGAGTTGGTTGGAAATGCTAACATGAAGCTTAAGTGTGATGATTTATTAGCTAGAGAATGATCTTTAGAAGAGGGTAGGTGGATAGTTCCGTTAGAGTACGGCAGTATGAAAATTGAATAGAAGTTGAAAATGAGCGAAGGGCCATTAATGCGACAGTTTTTCAAGATAGACGCACATTTTTGCCTAACCCGTACGATGTACGCGGGGACATGTCTCCAAGTCCACAGGCAAAAATGTGCGTCCCTCTTTTTGCTCATAAACTGACTGCGGCCGTGGAATAGTTCTAGCGACGTTTTCATCACTAGCTAAAGCCCCACGTTGCGAGAGCATTTCCAGTCGATGGTGTGTTATAATGCAGTTCTTCTTTACCCAACTATTGTGTTGCTCCTCTCGTCATGACCAACGTGATCATCTCAGAGAGAAAGCAGTAGGGTGGTTGTTGCGTGCTGTACCATCATCAGCATTGTTGACGGCTACTCCCGCCTTGAGTTGTTACATTCAAAGTGTTTTTTATGTTACTTCATACGCGAAGCACTGGGATAGGCAAAAATGTGCGTCTATCTTTAAAACTGTCGCATTAATGGCCCTTCGCTCATTTTCAACTTCTATTCAATGTTCATACTGCCGTACTCTAATGGAACTATCCACCTACCCTCTTCTAAAGATCATTCTCTAGCTAATAAATCATCACACTAAATCTTCATGTTAGCATTTCCAACCAACTCTGAAAATCGTTAACTTCGCGTATGAAGTAACATAAAAACACTTTGAACTTAAATTATTGTACGAGTTCCGTGTTTTCAATCTGCCAACCAATTCTTCAAATCGTTGCATAACTTCATCCTCATTCAAAAAATGTGGGTTCAGTTTCCAGTAACCTCGGCCTATGCAAACCGTATCTCGTTGTTGGGGAATTGAGAGCTTTAAAACCACACTTTGATGATCAGAAAAAGATAATGAAATTGTTCTTATACTTCTAACGTTGTAAATAAATTCCAAAATGCATAGAAGCGATCCAGCCGAGACTTTGAAGTACCTCTTATAAAAGTAAAGTTGGTTTGTTTTTTCAGAATCGTTTTTTCCACATCCTTCAACCCAAGAGAATCAACTAAATTTTTCAGACCACCACAGAAGTTTTTAACTGAACCTATCATATTTATCATCGCCATTAAGAACGCAATTAAAGTCACCGACTATGACATTTTCACTACCGTGAACTAAGTGAATGAGAACATCTTCATTGAATAAAACATCTCTTTCTTTCTTATATCCGCTTCCTAAATGGGCATAAATATTAATATAGTTTATCGAATCTACAATAACAGACGAAATACGACCGTTAACGTTCAAAATAACATTAGAAAATTTTAGATTACTCGCAGAAGTATTCCGGTGCCTTTACCATCCTCGCTTATGTTGACTATTGCCGTATGCGTACTTAAGAAAGCAAAATTCTCAAAAGCTAGTTCTTGTACAAAAACGATGTCCAAATCATGGTTCCAGAGAAAATCTTTAAAAAGGGATTTTTTGACTGGAGAGTTGATAGCGAATAAATTGCATGAATTGATTACCGTTCGATTAGCGCAGTTGGATGTAACGAGTGACAATAGGATGCTCATACGAGCTTATATACACCGTCATTTCGGGTTAGACAAAGAGATCTACACCTTATTTATCTTGCTGTCCTTACCATCATTCTTAGCCTGACTTCGTGATCTTCTCGGTGATTGTTTCTTCGTCGCGCCGTTGCTGCCAGTTGATTGTGTCGAAACGTCCATCTTCTCGTCTCGCTCCTCTTTCTTCTCCACTGTTGGAATCACGCTGGTCCCTGGGCCTGACACTATCTCGGTTGATCTGTTCGAAGGCTGCTGGCTTTGTTTCGAAGCAGTTCCATTGTTGTTCAAGAGCAACGGTGTCATGTTTGGCTGCAGAGCACTTTTACTTGAACTTGTGGAATTGTTTGCAACAGCACCAGCAACCACACCACTGTATGATCCAGCATTGGCTCCTGTGGACTTCAAGCTTGCTGCTTTTGGACAATTAGCTCTAAGATGGCCCTCCATCTTGCAGTTGAAACATTTATTCTTCAGGCCCTCACGTGCAAACGTGCCTTGAAATGACCAATGTACAAATTAGCCGGTATCTCCTTGGAAATTTCCATGTGGACGCCCCGTATCCCACTGAACACGGAGTATCCGTATGTTGCCGGATATCGTTCACGACCATGTTGTCTTATCGTTCCGAATTGACCAAGCACCACCGCGATATCTTTTTCTTCGGTCTCCGGGGGTAAATTGAAAATCCTAACGTATCTAAACAGCCGGCTGGCTACTTCCAGTCCTACAGTCGTGGTTCCTCCATCACCATAAGCGAACAAGTACTGTTCATCCATTCCAGAGACAAAGCAGTTGAAATCCGGCTCATCAAGAATCTTGATGAAAAAGCAGCGGTCGTTTTCATCCTTGTAGATCGAGTGTACTTCCGGAGCAGGAATCTTCAGAACATTGGCCGTGAACCGAAGAACGTCTAGGTGGGTAGGTGCCTTTACTCCACTCGCGAAAACCAACTTTAACCCTTTAGAAGGCAGTGGCAACTATATTGCCACCAACAATCTGCATTTTTTCTCCACACAAACAATCCCGTTGCAGTTTTTTTCCATGCATTGGCTACTTCTGATATCTGGTAACACTAATTTTTTTTAAGCCGGAACAAGTGGAAACTGGGTATTTGGGAGTCATTTTTGTGTAAGATCTAAGATTTGTGCAAGATTTCTTAGATCATGTACTTTTTTCAAACGTTGATCTGTAGTTCATGTCAAATGTTACAGTTTTCTTCAATGAAAAATGCTCGCAATACTGTTACATGCTATTTTACGTTTCAGCTAAAAGTATGTCGAACATACCGTATACAGAGTCGGATGACGAGGTTGAAAGAGAGCTGGCGAAAATTTGTGGACTACCTGATAATCCCGATGTGTCCGATGATGAAGTGGAAGCTGATCCGGAACTCTCTACCTTGAGCAAGCTAGATACATCTCTGTTCGATATTCTCGCTGGAAGTGATGATTCAGATGATGCTGCTAAGGGCAGTGGGACTGAACGGCACACATCCATTGATGAACCACAACCGTGTTCTTCGGGTTATCACAACCGTAAGCATTTAAAAGCGATTCCTCACCCACGCACGATTACCCGCATTGAAAACAGTTGCAAGTTTCTAATCATCTATTCGGGTCATTGTGCTAACCTTATATGATATTGTTGGATCATATCTGATATCGTTTATATATGTTACCGATTTATTAGGAAAGCCAACTACTCAAGCATTATCCGAAACATCAGCTTCAGATGAATCGGATGACGATCAATCAAGCGAAGATTTTTCCCAAGTGGACCAATCAGACGATGATGAAGTTGACTGGAAAAAAAGGCGATTGGTCCCAGGATCCCAATACAGCCAATTTTGATAATGTTCGTTTGCAAGCCTTGAATGCAGTCCCGGGAAATGCAAGACCTGTAGCCTATTTCGCACAGTTTTTCGACGATGACATTTTGAAACTTATAGTTACCCAAACTAACATCTACGCAGACCAACAGCAAAGTCGACACTGGGAACCGGTATCTGAAGCAGAAATCAAAGCTTTTCTAGGGATTACCATTATGATGGGTCTCAAGCCTCTTGCAAGTGTTGATTTGTACTGGTCAAATGATCCATTTTTCCGTACGGACGAAATTGCTTCCATTATGCCGTGCAAGAGATTCAAAAAAATCTTAGAGAATTTGCATCTGAATGATAATCGTATTATGCCTCCAAGGAATTCAGATCATTTTGACAAACTGTACAACCCAAGTAACATTTTAAGTTTTATGAAATACTACAAAGCAACTATAAAACAACATTCATAAAACCCTGGTTAAGGCTATTTTGTCATTAATGCATCCACCAAAACCTAATTAAGACTAGAATATGTCTAGTTGGCCCACCCTGGAGAAAATTCTGAAGGGTGTATTCTCGAAACTCGTCAAGATTGATTTACTGCAAAAGGTTGTATGACGAACGCATTCAGAACCATTTGAAAGCTACAATAAAAGCTATTTAGCAACAATAAAAGCCATTTTCGAGCCATTTCCCTTAGCCGCATGCTGAATCCACTAGGAAAGCATCAATCAAGATAGAAAAGGATTTATGAATCCGATCTTATCAAAATATTTAAATGGTATCAAAATAATTAAATGGTATAAAAATATTGTTGAATATCCAAATTTATTACAATAGTTCTCATTAAGTGACCTAGTTTTAAGTGCCATATTCAATTTTATGTGAAATGTACGTGAAAACATCGAAAAAATTAAGTCCACCTTCGTAAAACGTCGATTTGACCAATTATTTAACATTGAAAAAAAATATATATTCTTCAGATCGAGCTTATCCGACATTTTTTTAAATGATTATCGCATTTAAATGTTTGCTCATTGCTAAATTTACCAAAATATAGTTATATCCAAGGCAACATAGATTGAAAATGGAAGATTGTAAAAAAATAAGCAAACTAATTGTAACATGGCGGTGGCATAAAAGTTGATTTTCATGGGTCATTTGGGAAAAAGTTGTTTTGCTTTCAAGAATTCCTTAACAAATTAATAAGGTTTTAAAATGGCTTTTATGAAGAAAACTTGAAGGCTGAATTGTATTTATCTAAAGCCATTTTGCTTGATCCTAAACCGTTCAGATTAGTGGCAGCATTTATGGAGGAAAAGTTGCCTGCAGAAAGTTAAACGTCAAAGTTTGTTTATCTTTCGATAGTTGCGCTGTTAGATCCAGGATTCTTCCAGGCGGTTGTCTTCCGATGGATTGGGAGCAGTTACTCAGATAGTTTGCAACACTGTTTTACAACATTTCGCATTTCAAACAGATGGAAGCGCAAACGTTACCGAAAAAGATTCCCTTCTTCCGGATGGTCACAGAAGAGCACCATCCAATGATGCAGAGATGTACGGTTGAATGAAATTTTCGAAGAGTCTTTCGCCGAATAAAATCGCTGTGTTGGATCGGAAACCAGCTGATCTCCGCTAACTAACAGTTTCAGTGGTTTGCTGTCGGTTGTTATTTCGATTGTCATCGCAAGATCTGGAGAAGGCTGATATGTTTTTCAACTTTAGACAATGTTTTATGAGTTCGAGGGCCCCGCTCACTTTACTCTTCTCCAACCGATGGTCAGTCGTTGATGGTGTGCTGGTTCTTCTAAAGAAGTAAATTTATCTGAAATTGACTTGATTTTTTCATTCTACTAATGCAATGATGATAGAACACGTTTATAAAGTATTTTATAATGACATTAATAAACAATAGCTAAAGACGTTTATGCTTGAATTAAAGAACAGTTTTAAGGAGGGATTGATAACTGTTTTAAATTTATTTTTAAAACAAGGCTTGACTTTC
This sequence comes from Ochlerotatus camptorhynchus, assembly GCF_037179485.1. Classification (NCBI taxonomy): domain Eukaryota; kingdom Metazoa; phylum Arthropoda; class Insecta; order Diptera; family Culicidae; genus Ochlerotatus; species Ochlerotatus camptorhynchus. Next base: position 1,507,166 of record NW_027040681.1, on the reverse strand, counting down.
TTGCCAGACTATAAAAGGTTTTTAAAACAGCAAAAAGCTGAATTACTAAGCAGGAATGTTTTACACTTTAAAATGCTATATTTAAACTAAGTGGATTGTTCATTGCCGTTATAAAACCATCATAAATCAGAGTGGATGCTAAATGGTTACTGAATTGCTACTTTGGAAGATTCGTCCACTTCTTGATTTACTGAACACTGCATGCCAGAGAGCAGTACAGTCCACATCATCGCAATCGATTGATGAATCGATGATTCTGTTCAAAGGGCGATCGACATTGAAACAATATATGCCACTAAAACCTATCAAGAGAGGCTATAATGTGTAGACAAGAGCCGACAGTGAGACTGGTTACGTATTTGAGTTTGATATTTATACTGGCAAACGCGATGACAAGTCTCCTACTATAGGCCTAGGGGCCAATGTAGTCAAGAATCTAACGCAGAAACTAATTGATGAAGGATTTCAAGGTCATGTGACCTTTGATAGTTTCTTCGCCTCATACGGTATATTACAATACTTATATGATCACGGCATTTATGCAACGGCTACAGTGAACAGTAATAGATCGGACCTACCTGTACTACTAAAAAAGTACAAAAGAAAGTCCCAACCGAAAAGGCGAAAGCGTTTCCTGAGAGGGGAGTACAAGTGGCGTTTGAAGAAAAACGTTGCTTTTGTAATGTGGAAAGATTCCAAAATGGTAACAATGTTGACTACAGCATTCCATCCTAAAACCGCGACAGCTGCGTGTGAAAGGAAGCAACATGATGGTACCAGAAAAACCATCGTATGTCCGAAAGCGGTTCAGGAATACACAAAGCGGATGGGCGGAGTTGATCGGTTTGATCAAAAGAGAAGCACGTATGGGGTCGGTAGAAGAAGCCAGAGGTGGTGGCTGCGGATTTTCAATTTCTGCATTGATTTGGCTATTACGAATGCATACTTGTTGTATGCATCTAACAACCATGTGCAAAATCACGTGACTCAGCTGCAGTTCAGGTTGAAGTTATCATGAGACCTTGTTGGTAACTATACTTCGAGGAAGCGCAGCCTACAAAGCGAACCAAGATATTCTACAAAGAAGCCTACAATGTCTTCAAACTATCAAAAAGAAGGAGTACCAGATAATCTACGCTTTTCAGATGTTGGAAGTCATAAACTGGAACAGTTGGCTACCTATCGTCGTTGTCGCCTATGTAGTACAAAGGCTAAAAATAAGAGGTCCAAAATTCAATGTTCCAAGTGTAAGGTACCACTTCGCGCAACACCTTGCTTTGATTTGTTTCACGTAAAACTTAATTGAAATTGATCTATGTCTATCTTACAATTCGTTCCAAAAATAAAGTGCACCTGCAGAGCAGTGGCAAACATATTGCCACCAATATTGTTGCGCTAGTAAGGCAGTGGCAAACATATTGCCACCAAGGTTTTTGGACTTCGAAGGCATTGGCAACTATATAGCCACTAATTTTTTCAAGTTTTTCAACTATTTTTTCCAAACAAAAAATATATTTGAGCTTTTGACCGAGTAGACATTGTTTTTTTTTGTAGTTTTTGTTGATTCCTTGCTTGGTTTCCACGGCCTTATAAAGGGTTAACGTATTCTTACGAAACTTGTCAATTCCTCTATTCTGATTCCGTTACAATAAAAATAGGTTAGGTGCACGTAAAGTGCGATAATAAAGGCCCTCTTATGGACTGTCAACGAAGCATGTGCTATCACTTCAACGTTCGAGCGAATACTGCTCATCGTTACAGCTAATCGCTATTGTGACGCTCTGAAAGCTAAATTGACAGGTTTTATGTGTACACACTTTACCTTCTTTTCTTGCATATTGTAAATAAGAATTATCATTGAAATATCTCATAGCTTCATAAATCCGAAAAATAGCATTTTAGCTGTTATGAGCATTTGTAAGCTTGGTTGAAAGTGGCGTAAACAGTATGATTTCGGCATAAACGAGTCAATTGTACGTTTGATACAATATGTTTGTTTAAAACCTACAACACAAAGTATTGAAGAGCGCAAACTATGAATAGTTAAGCAAACCCCACACGTATCAATATATTGACGCAAAAGGGAATTATTGACATTAATATTGATGATGTGAATAAAGAAATATTGTCAATACCGATTTATTGACGTCAATATTGAATGTATTGACAATACGATTACTGTCAATAAAAGCAATCGTGTAGGGTTCACATTACACCCTTTTTTCTCGAAAACAAAAGCAGCGCCGATCGAATACTTTTTTCAATTGCATTTTTGTCTTCATCCGTAGGTCAAAGTGCTTCGACGCGTTCGAACGGAATTAAGGTTCAATTTACTTTGATGCTTTTTGGAAAATTTCAAAAGCAGTTTTCTCCGACGCATTATTTCAGATTGCTAAAAACTCGCACTATTCGATTTCTTTTGATATTTTACACAACATGATGTGAGCTTTTTGCAATCTAAAATAATGCTTCGAAAAAAACTGCTTTTGAATTTTTAAAACATGCATCAAAGTAAATTGAACATTAAGTCATATCCGTAGATCGAGTTTAGAATCAAGAAGCACTGTTAGATTTTTAACAAAATCACAACAATTTGTGACTGTATCAAATCTTACGGTACGTATTAAAATTCAAGTAATTTCAGAAGTAACCAAAAGTAGAAACATTTCATTTTGTGATAGAATTCGCTTGCAACAGAGAGGTACAGTGTATTATGTGCTTAGTAGGCCCAACATTAGATCTAAACCCTATAAATATCCTAATGAAGAGAGAAACTGAACATTTGCGTGCCCCCAACACGCGCACAATCGTGCTCCCCTCGCTGGCTGTTGACTACCGACTAGCAGCAGTGGTGATCCATGAATATTTCATCGAGCTGCTTAACGGCAAATTCCTGCCGCACGCCTTCGATGGAATTTTTCGAACACAAAAATTCTTTTGGAAACACTTAATTTGCAGAATCACAGTCTGCAGCATTTGGGTTTGGCTCATAAAAGCCAATCATACGGCTAGAATTGGCCATCAGCTGCTTCCCACTATGGGTACAACAACACCAGCAGACAATATTTGGAAGTAAATTGTTGCGGTGCGAAGAGAACACGATGTTTAAAATTCACGACCAATTAAACTTTATAGAGCAATTCGGATAGATAGGCAAAACGATAGTTGTGGGAATAGATCTTCCACTGACTGGAAGGCGTTTCTCAAGGCAGTCGGAGTTTGTTTGCGGGAAAAGAGGTTGAATGTTGTTTTTTGGTAATATGGGCTACTGAGATTATCGTTTCACCTTGTGAGTTCGATTATATTATGATAGCAGTGAATCCACGACTGTTGAATCCACGCTGGACCAGTTTTAGGCAAGTCCCGTAGCCTTGTGTATTGAAGCACAAGATTCAGGCCCATTTGAATAAAAGACGGATTTGCATTAAATCAATTAAGTAGAATTGTATCATGAAATTTCACATCAAAACAAAATATTACAGTAGTTTGATTATTAGTAAAAGTGTATGGGACGCATATATCGTCCACATAGCAGCTCAGCGCAATATCAATAAGCACATTCAAAGGTGTTAATGTGAAAACTATTAGCTCATTTGACAACAGATTTTAAAGAAATAACCATTGTTACTCGCAGTCCTTTGGATTGAGCAAAGAAAACGATTTTAAAAGTATGCTTTCGGCGATACTTAATCTAAACTTTAAATATAACAAACATCAATCACAGATGCACTTAGCTTTAATAACAAACAACTTAAATTTCAGTTAAATCAATACATATTCTCCTACTCTCACTGTTAACACTCCTATACTTGGTCGTTTGTTGTAAATATTACTGTATTACCATTATTGACTACCGAAATACAAACAAACTCACGGTATGTAGCAAAGAAATACCACCGAAACAAATCGTAACTTGACACACATCTAATCAACGGATATCTATAATAGCATAAAATACAATAAATTACACTACAATTCAATTAATCTACTCAATTTTTACATTTGAAATTTAAAAAGAAAAATACAGCAAAACAGTTATGGCTGATCAGTCCGCATCGTGCTCTCTTGCCGTGCAGATCTATTTGCTTTTTGCTGAAGAAAGTGTTACTACTACCTAAAGCTACAACAAATTTAAACAGCACTTTTCAGTGCTTAACCTTTAAAATTTCTACCTTGTTCAACTCTTATTCCTCTTCGATCCTTGTTTGGACCCTACACGAGGTAATCCTTCTTGGATATCGATTTGGAAAATTCCTCTTCGATCCTTCAGATTCTTATAATACTCAGCTTGGAAGTCAATTTGGATAAAAATTTACTGCCGCCATGGCGCCTAAACGCAAAAGAAGGGGGCAAACTCTTGATCCCCGTTCTGATGAAATTAATTTGAGTAATCAATTTGATTTGCTCACGGATGATGAGAATGATCCATCATCCAAGAAAAATTCTAGTAAATTTTCCCGGCTTAATGCCAAGAAGAAAAAGATTCCCCCTATTGTGATAACCACTTCCGATTTCCATGCTCTTTGCATGGAACTTTTGAACTTCGTGAAAATTAAGTTTTCACTACAAATTGGACGTCGGGGTGAATGCCGTGTATTGGCTTAAACCTTGGACGGATTTAAATGTCTTCTCAAGTATCTTACTGAGAAGAAGCACAAATTTTTTACTTACGACACCAAAACTGAACGTGTGTTCAAGGTTGTCATGAAAGGACGGCCCAGTGGTGAATCCCTGGATCAGATCAAAGATGAACTGGCAAAATTACTTGGAGTTGTGCCACTCCAAGTAATCAAAATGAAAATGAAATCCCGTCCTGGCGATTCGCGCAACGGGATTTCTAATGATTTTTATTTAGTTCACTTCAAGTCTAGTGAACTAAACAACCTTAAGGCCTTAGAAAAAGCTAGCCTTATGCTCCATGTCCGAGTGAAGTGGGAACACTTCAGGAAGACTGGAGGAAACTTCCAAAACCTCACCTAGTGTCGTAAGTGCCAGGGATGGGGTCAAGGAACTAAAAATTGCTACATGCCAGCTAAATGCATGAATTGCGGTGATTCCTCTCACGCAAAGGACGACTGTCCTGAGAAGGAAGATCCTAAGAAATTTAAATGCTTAAATTATGGTGAAAACCACAAATCCAATTTTTGGGAAGCGATCCTACAATCTCGTTCTAACCGACAGGTAGGAAACGCTCCACGTTTCCGACTAGGTACAAATTACTCAGCTGTTAACAACGGTCAGCAAGGAACAAATTCTACATTCGTACCCGTAGGTACAAATATCATCCCTGCTTCAAATTTTTCATCTATACCTACTCCCCTTGCTGCTAACAATGTTTAGCGAGTAAATGGAGCTACCTATGCTGCTATTGCATCGAGTAGAAATCAAAATACTAACCAACGTTCTAACGGAAATTTTGACAATTTTGACTTAGTAAGCATTACTGCCCCAAAAATGGAATTTTTACAGAAATCATTAATTGATATGATTTCTGATGTGTTTAAATCAAGCTCCATGTTGGATGCTGTTCAAACTGGAGTAAAATTTGGAAACAATATTGCCATGACTTTAAAATTCAGCAATGGATTTTAAAGCATTAAATATTGTAAATTGGAATGCTCGATCTCTCAAAGATAATGAAGACGAGCTATTGAACTTTTTGAGAGTTCATAATGTGCATATTGCCGTTATAACTGAAACGTTCCTTAAACCTGACTATAAGGTTAAGGAGGCAAATTGTTTAATTTATAGAAATGATCGTCTTGATGAACCCTGTGGTGGCGTTGCCATCATTGTGCATAGACAAATCAAACATAAAATTCTTTCTTCATTTGAAACCAAAGTTATAGCTGCCTATTTGCCATTCCAATGCATAGGCCAGCAAAAGAATTTTCTCAAGGGTGACCTTCAGAAACTTACCCGTCATAGGTCTAAATTCTTTATTATTGGTCTTTTTAATGCAAAACACCGCTCATGGAATAATGCTCAAAGCAATTCCAATGGTATTATTCTGCTTGATGATTGTTCTGTAGGTTATTACACTATTCAATATCCAAACAGCCCAACATGCTTTTCTTCTGCAAGAAATCCCTCAACTATTGATTTGGTCTTAACTGATTCATGTCAACTTTGTAGCCAATTGGTAACCCATGCTGACTTCGGTTCTGATCACATTCCAGTAACTTTTGAAATATCCCAAGAAATAATTTCTAATCCCAACAGCTCTACTTTCAATTACAATAGAGCTGTTTGGGAGCAATATCGAACATTTATGGAATATAACTTCGATCCAAACATTCCTTTACAAACCAAAGATGAAATTAAATATGCTTCTGAATCTCTGACAACTTCTATAGTTGAAGCAAGAGCTGCCTCAGAACCAAAATGCGAGGTTAAATTCGATTCAATTATAATAGACGATGATCTTCAGCTCTTGATCCGTCTTAAAAATGTCCGTAGGAGACTATACCAAAGAACACGCGATCCTGTCATGAAAGTTATTTGGAGGGATTTGCAAAAACCAATTAAAAAGCGATTCTCTGTCCTGAGGAACAAAACTTTTGAGAATAATGTATCTAAGTTAGACTCGAGTTCCAAACCCTTTTGGAAATTCACAAAAATTTTGAAAAAAAACCTCAAAAGCCTATTCCAGTGCTTAAAGAAGGTGGTAAAATTTTGAACACAAATTTGGAAAAAAGCTCAGAAACTTGCTAAGCAATTCGAGAGTTCCCGTCATTTCAGTTTGGGTCTAACTAGTCCTATTGAGAATCAGGTTGCTCGGGATTATCTGAATATTTTCTCTCGGGAAAATATTTTTGATGATTCCTGGGGGACTGATTTGGACGAAATAAGGTCTATAACTAAAATGTTTCGCTTAAGCTCCAGGTGATGATGGAATTTTCTATATCCTCATCAAAAAACTCCCAGAGAGTATCTTGTCTTTCTTGGTAAAATTATTTAACAGATGTTTCCATTTGGCATACTTTCCTGATAAATGGAAAAATGCAAAAGTTGTTCCAGTTTTGAAGCCGGATAAAAATCCAGCTGAAGCTTCTAGCTACCGTCCAATAAGTTTGCTTTCTTCAATAAGTAAACTTTTTGAAAAGATAATTTTGAATAGAATGATGCTTCACATCAATACGAACTCAATTTTTGCAGATGAGCAGTTTGGATTTCGCCATGGGCATTCAACTACTCATCAACTCATCAAGAGTTACCAATTTAATTCGTTCAAACAAATCTAAAGGCAACTCAACTAGAGTTGCTCTTTTAGACATAGAAAAAGCATTCGACAGTGTAAGGCATGAAGGTTTAATTGCTAAATTGAGAAAGTTTAATTTTCCACTTTATATTATGAAATTAGTTCAAAATTATTTAACTGACAGAACTCTGCAATTAAATTACCAAAACTTCAAATCCAATCGACTACCTGTCAGTGCAGGAGTTCCTCAGGGTAGCATTCTTGGGCCTATATTGTATAACATTTTCACTTCGGACCTCCCTGATTTGCCTCAGGGTTGCCACAAATCTTTGTTCGCTGATGACACAGACATTTCCGCTAAAGGAAGAAGTCTTCGTGTTATTTGCAGCAGACTGCAGAAAAGTTTAGATATTTTCTCTTCTTATTTACAAAAATGGAGGATTTCTCCCAACACTTCCAAAACTCAACTTATAATATTTCCACATAAGCCTAGAGCTTCGTTTTTGAAACCTAGTAGTAGTCACATAGTCACTATGAACGGAGTTCCAATTTCCTGGTCAAACCAAGTGAAATATCTTGGATTAATACTTGACCAAAAATTAACTTTTAAAGATCACATTGAGGGCATTCAAGCCAAATGTAACAAATATATAAAATGTTTGTATCTTCTTATAAATAGGAAATCCAAACTTTGCCGGCCATGCTTCACGCTGTGCCAATATGGTCTTGTTGTTGCACTACCAGGAAAAAAGCACTTCAAAGGATTCAGAACAAAGTTCTGAAGATGATTTTGAAGTCCCTGGTACAGTACTACCGAAGTTCATAGAATTTCGAATGTTTAGACTTAAGAGCAAATATCCGACAAAATAATTAATAATTTCAGGCAAAAATCGTAGCAATCCTCAATTGCAATGATTAATTCCCTTTATATCTAGATAAGATTTAGTTTTAGTTTTTAGTTTTAAGTTTTCAATTGTTTTACTGACATGCAGGTTAAAAACCTGTTTAAATAAAATACTGTATTGCCAGACAGGAACAATGTAAAAACACCTAGATATATATCATAACAATTAAGGCTGGTAGGTTACTGTAGTAACTGGAGCACCTAGGTTAAAATGAAATGAAATTTATTGCTGACCCCACTGCGTAATCAACTGCATGCGCATGTATGCGTGCCTTTCGTTGGTCTCATCTTCATCTGCACTTAACGGATTCTTGGAATGATTATTGCATTGCCCGAGTGCTTTAACAATATACTCGTTAACGTAAATTTCCTAATTGACGGTTCCGGTTCCAGTGAAAATTTCACTTTTCAAGCCACAGGTATAGAGAGCCTGTCAAACCCGATATTTCTAGCTCCTACCAAGGAAGCTGTTTGAAGTCGCACTTCAACGAGTAGTTCGGATTTTCACGATGCACGTGCGAAATGTTGATGCGTTGCTCCTTTTGCTTGGACGTCATTTTGATAACTGAAGAGCAAATGTCAAATCAAAATAGAGGCATTCTGCACGCACACATCTACAAAATTTTAGGTGTTTAAATGCTCGATTATAAGAAAGGTGTCGAGTTCAATCAAAATTCATACTTAAAAGAGTTTTCAAGATAACGGAATAAGATTTTTATTTTGCTGGAACAAAACTTACGTACATATTTAAAATGCTGGACAATTTACCATTGCTTATTTAACATAAATTAAATATCAGAAACAACGATATATTTCATGATAGTCATTTTTAATGTTTTGTTTCCAAGATATTAAATTCCAACAAAAACTCGATACCATAAGATTTTTTTTAGATCTGAGATAAAAATAAGTTGATACATTCCGAACTAAGTAAAAATGTAATCATCTACTGTAATCCAACGGATCGCTTCCATTAGTATTGTCCCAACGCCCATTGTTTTGCGCTTGGTGGCGCCTATGTCTTAGAATAAATAGATGGTACTTGAGAGAAGCGTTCATATCCAATGTGCAAATTCTGGCGATCATATACATAAATGTTATGATATATTGGCGCTAGCAACGTTCAAATGCAGATGAATGCTTATTCCCGAGCAGGAACGAATATCTCGATACCTTAAATTGGTATGGATGAGCCTGATAATGATAATGCAATACCAAAACAATACCACCCAGGTATTCTTTTTGTATCCAAATATCATTTTTTTTTTATTAAGAAGGTATTTTGCATGTAATTTTTTGGTATTATTCTTTGGTATTTTACCTCTTTTGTCAAGCTGGTCAATACCAAATTATGGTATCAGGTCGGAATAAGGTTACTTTCTCCTGCTCGGGTTCGGGAGCTGCAATAGTTTTTTTTTTCTCAAATTGAAAATTAAAAATGTGGTAAATTTGGCGAATCAAAATAAACGATCAAATTGTGCCACATATCGTGTTTACAATTCACAATTTCTCCCGATGACAAGTTTCAATTGTAGTCTCATATAAGGGAATTCTACCAAACGCATCCGGCTATGCGGAATTCAAAACCGAACAAAAAAAAACCTCATAGCTAAATTCCAACTTCTCTTAAAATTCTGCCCGCTCTCGATTACGTTTCTTTACTACCCCAAAACTGCATCATATGTGGCACAAAGTTTTTACACCTCACAGGCTACCATCAGTCAGTGCTCAAAACTCACACACAAAAAAAAACTCTCCAGTGATGAGATGTAGGAAGTAAAATTAAGAATTGAAGTTATTTTTCCCGCTCGCTAGTGAAGTAAACAGAGAACTGCACCTACACATATATCGCTCAGAAAACTATGCAAAAAACTTCCAAGGGTTGTCCAAAATGGCCCGAATGGTCCCTTGGGGTCTGACAGTATAAAAACGTTAAAAAACTGTGGACAAGAGGCATAAACGTTTCTTTCTTTCTTTTTTTCTCTGATACTCATTCCCTTTCGACGAAGGTTCAGTGGTTGCATTGTTTGCACTCTTGAATTGTTTAGTTAAATAATAAATTAAGAATTGCTAGAATCATGTTGCCTCTCTTGGAAGGTTATTTTTCGGCGAAAAAAGTTAACTTTTTACCTTGTTCAAGAAGGCCGTCGAGAAAAAAAAATGAAGTACGTTCAAATGATTTCAACAAAGGGAAATGAAGTGGTCATGTGGCACAGGTAGAACTTTTATCTGCTATTTTTTTTTTGCAATTTTTTTCTTTAATTGGTTCAAATGCCGTACCCAAGTAACACAAATTCATAGAACTATGTTGAGTAAACTTCTTTACAACCGAAATAAGCTGTACAAAGGTTATATAAACTGCTATAGACCATAGGTGTTGCAACTCAACGGAGCCAAGACGAAGCTCGGTAGCTCAGTGGTTACCATTTCTGATTTCCGAGCAGAAGTTCGATAGTTCAATCCAAGGCCCGGCCCCCTTCCTCACATTTGTCACTTTGTAGCATACTTAGATTGTAGATGCCAATAGGTTTTAAAGAAAACAAGTTTTGCTTTAACCGACATCACTTACCACAGTAAATACGGATTTTAAAAATAATCCGCATTAGCATTGCCCAGACAACCAGAAGTCGAATAGCAATGACAGTAATGTAAAGAGCTAAAGTTTAAGTAAACATCGCATATAATAATGTTATAGATCGTACTATGTTTAAGTTAAATCTTTTAGAAGGAGATATGTGTTTTTCTTCGTACTGTGTCACAAATTAAATCGGATTACACCGTAAGATCTTTAAAATTGAATATGTTATTACAGGTTCAATCGTACATGTAGAGTGCTACTTCGTCATAATTGTCTATTTCCGTTCTATCGATAAGAAAAGATCAATAATATCAAAGATTTCACCGTGCATCAATCAATGATAGGTTTGTTTCGATGCGTTAATTCATTAGCTACAACATAAATTCTGTTAAAGAGCATTGTATGAATATTTACGCTTATTGTTCTCAAAACAAAAGAAGTGCTCCTAGCTAATCCCTTTTTCTACGTTTATCCGTAGGACGAAGAAAATCTAATGCGTTAGGACGGAAATGAAACTCGTTGAACGAATTTAGAATCGAGAAACAGTATTAGATTTCAAACAATATATCAACCATTTGTGACTTATTATGAAATCCAACGGTATGCGTGGGAAGGTGACTAGATTTTGAAGTATTCCATCTAAAGAGAGGTAAAGTGCGGGTTGTGCTTAGTAGGACGGAAATTAGATCAAAAACCTTAACGCTAAATCAACTCGTATGAAAAAAAAAAATTACAGTTAGGGTTCTAGAGAAACCTCGATGACAACGCTTTGGAAAAAGGCTCGCTATATGCGAACCCGCTCATCTTCCAATGAGAGTGAAGAATAGTCCTCCCAATGGATATTCGACTTTGCTAAAAAGGTTTGTCCATACTCTGTACCAGCACAACCAACTTTACGGGATACAGCCCGAAGTAACGAATATCTGGATGAACCATTCACAATGCTGGAATTTTCAATGGGACTTCTTTCATCGAATAACTCTTCTCTGGGAAGCGATATGATCAAATTCGACCTTCTAAAAAAACCTCCCCGATGTCGCTAAAAGACGATTACTTAACCTATATAATTCACTTATGGAATTCAATATAGTTCCACCAGCATGGCGACAGGTTAAAGTAATAGCTATTCAAAAGCCTGGGAAACCAGCGTCTGATCACCATTCTTACCGTTCGATCTCTATGTTATCATGTCTGAGGAAATTATTAGAAAAAATGATCCTATTAAGATTTGACCATTGGGTTGAGTCAAACAATCTACTTTCAAATACGCAATTTGGTTTCCGAAAGAGTAAAGGAACAAACGATTGTCTAGCGATGCTTTAATCTGATATTCAACTGGCCTTTGCGCACAAAGAGCAATTGGCTTCAGTCTTTTTGGATATTAAGAGCGCATTTGATTCGGTTTCCATAGACATACTGTCAAACAGTCTGCACAGTAGTGGATTACCCGGTATTTTGAATAATTTCTTGTATAATTAGCTGTCAGAAAAACAAATGACCTTCAATCTAGGTCAACTGACAACTTCTAGAATTAGCTACATGGGCTTACCCCAAGGTTCATGTTTAAGTCCCTTACTTTATAATTTCTATGTCAAAGATATTGATGACTGTTAAGATAATCTATGCACGCTTAGACAGCTTGCAGACGATGCCGTGGTTACCATGAGAGGTCCACGTGCGGAAATCTTGCAAAGACCATTGAAAAATTCCCTAAATAATCTGTCTTTCTGGGCAAGAAATTTAGGGATCGAGTTTTCACCGCAAAAACTGAATAGGTAGTGTTTACAAGGAAGCGGTTTCCAGCCCAACAGCGTCTAAATCTTTTGGGCAGAGACATTACCCAATCTTCAACCTTCAAATACCTTGGAGTCTTATTTGATTCAAAATGCACTTGGGGTATCCACATTACGTATTTGAAACAAAAGTGTCAACGAAGGATCAACTTTGTACGATCAATTTCCGGGACATGATGGGGTACTCACCCGGAAGACCTCATTAAACTATATAAAACGACTAGTCTTTCAGTTCTTGAGTACAGCTCTTTTTAATCAGCAAGAAAAAGCCAGCTGATTAAATTGGAACGCATTCAATATCGTTGTTTATGTATTGCCCTTGGTTGTATTCATTCAACACACAATAAGAGCCTAGAGATTCTACCGGGAGTAAAACCCCTGCAGAACCGTTTCTTGGAGCTTTCATTAAAAATATGGATTAAATGCACTGTCAGTAACAACCTGGTGATTGAAAACTTCGAAGAAATGCTCGAATTGAGCATCCAGTCTAGATTCGTGCGAATTTATCTTAATTATATGTCATCGGATATTAGTCTTCCATGCTATAACCCCCGTCGTGTATGCTTTACTAACTACAGTTCCCCCATTGGCTCTGATCTCTCCATGAAACAGGCTATTCAAGGAGTTCCAGATCAACTTCGACCTATCTCAATTCCCCGTATTTTGCTGAAAAGTACCAACAAGTCAATTGCAATAGAAGATTTTTCACTGATGGATCACGCATTGATGGATCCACTGGCTTCGGTGTCTTCAATGAATACTCAACCGCCTTTCGGAAACTTCAGGAACCTTGTTCCGTTTATGTTGCTGAGCTAGCAGCAATCAACTTCGCATTGGGGATGATTTCCGACATGCCCATAGACCATTACTTTATCTTCTCGGATAGCCTCAGTTCGATTAAGGCTATTCGGTCGATGAAACAAGGTAGGCACTCATCTTATTTCCTTTCAAAGGAAAGGGAGCAGATGAGTTAGGTGGGCGCACAACAAGGCGAGATTTATGATAGAAGAATTTCATATGATTAATTTTTCCCATTAGTACATCAGAGTTCTATTTTAAGTTGGCAAAACTATTGGGCAAGTAATGCTCTTGGGCGGTGGTTACATTCCATTATTCCAAATGTTTCTTCGAGAGCGTGGTTCAAAGGTCTGGATGTAAGTCGGGGTTTCATTCGAGTGATGTCAAGACTTATGTCCAACAATTACTCGCTAGACGCACATCTCTAAAGAATAAACCTCGTTGAAAGAAATATATGTAGGTGTAGAACCGGTTATGATGACATCGATCACGCAGTTTGATATTGCCCGGGTAATGACGCCTCCAGAGCACGACTATTCCCAAGTAACAATCCAGTAACCGTTTAGCATCCACTCTGATTTATGATGGTTTTATAACGGCAATGAACAATCCATTTAGTTTAAATACAGCATTTAAAGTGTAAAACATTCCTGCTTGGTAATTCAGCTTTTTGCTGTTTTAAAAACCTTTTATAGTCTGTCAAGAAAGTCGAAAACTGTCTTGTTTTAAAAATAAATTTAAAACGGTTATCAATCCCTCCTTAAAACTGTTCTGTAATTCAAGCATAAACGTCACTAGCAATTGTTTATTAATGTCATGATAAAATACTTTATAAACGTGTTCTATCATTATAAAAGCAACCATAAAACAATAAGGTTTTGCATTAGAGAAAAAAGCATTTATTGTTGCTTTTTAGCCTTTTTAAAAAGCATCATTAACTCCCCAAATACTTTGTTTACAAATTGAGCTTAAAATATGGTTCCTTATAGTTAATAAATGCCAAATTTATGACAAGCAAATCTCGAAGGATAGACGAAGTAGGATGAAAAAATAAAGTCAATTTCAGATAAATTCACTTCTTTAGAAGAACCAGCACACCACCAACGACTGACCATCTGTCGGAGAAGAGTAAAGTGAGCGGGCCCCTCGAACTCATAAAACATTGTCTAAAGTTGAAAAACATACCAGCCTTCTCCAGATCTTGCGATGACAATCGAAATAACAACCGACAGCAAACCAATGAAACTGTTAGTTAGCGGAGATCAGCTGGTTTCTGATCCAAAACAGTGATTTTATTCGGCGAAAGACTCTTAGAAATTTTATTCATCCGTACATCTCTGCATCATTGGATGGTGCACTTCTGTAACCATCCGGAAGAAGGGGATCTTTTCCGGGAACGATTGCGCTTCCAGCTGTTCGAAATGCGAAATATTGTAAAACAATATCGCAAACTATCTGAGTAACTGCTCCCAATCCATCGGGAGAAAACCGCCTGGAAGAATCCTGGATCTCACAGCGCAACTATCGAAAGATAAACAAACTTTGACGTTTAACTTTTTGCAGGCAACTTTGCCTCCATAAATGCTGCCATAAATCTGAACGGGTTAGGGTCAAGCAAAATGGCTTTAGATAAATGCAATTCAGCCTGCAAGTTTTCTTCATAAAAGCCATTTTAAATCTTATTAATTTGTTAAGGAATTCTTGAAAGCAAAACAACTTTTTCGCAAATGACCCATGAAAATCAACTTTGATGCCGCCGCCATGTTACAATTAGTTTGCTTTTTTTTACAATCTTCGATTTTCAATCAATATTTCCTTACATATAACTATATTTTGGTAAATTTACCAATGTGCAAACATTTAAATGCGAAAATAATAAAAAAAAATCTCGGCCAAGCTCGATTTAAAGAATATATTTTTTTTTCAATGTTAAATAATTGGTCAAATCGACGTTTTACGAGGGTGGACTTAATTTTTTCGATGTTTTCACGTACATTTCACATAAAATTTAATATGGCACTTAAAACTAGGCCTCTTAATGAGAACTATTGTGATAAATTTGGATATTCAACAAGATTTTTATACCATCAGTTTCTATTTTAATTATTTTGATAAGATCGGATTCATAAATCCTTTTCTATCTTGATTGATGCTTTCCTAGTGGATTCAGCATGCGGCTAGGGGAAATGGCTCGGAAAGGGTTTTTATTGTTGCTAAATAGCTTTTATTGTAGCTTTCAAATGGTTCTCAATGCGTTCGTCATACAACCTTTTGCAGTAAATCAATCTTGAAGAGCTTCGAGAATGCACCCTTCAGAACTTTCTCCAGGGTGGGCCAACTAGACATATTCTAATCTTAATGAGGTTTTGGTGGATGCATTAATTACAAAATAGCCTTGACCAGGGTTTTATGAATGTTGTTTTATAGTTGCTTTGTAGTATTTAATAAAACTTAAAATGTTACTTGGGTTGGATACCCTAGTGGCCCGAGGTAGACAACCCTTCCGTGAAGTAAGAGATGTATTGGGAACCCGTGATTTTCCCTACATGCAAGTGATCTACGAATTCCTTTGTTTGTCTGATGTTAGAGTTTGATGTGACCATCCCCTTCTTTCCAAACAATTTCCAGCCATTGTGTCCCAGTCTTATTATCCTCCTGTTCCTGTGCTACTTGCCCCTGTCCAGCCAGGATTTGGTCAACCATCCGAGAGTAGTATCTGAAGGAGGCTTCAGAAACCAGTTTCCTACCTGGCTCCTTCCAATCGAAATTGTTACCCATTAACCTCGAGCCCGCCACGAGTAATTGGTACCAAATACTAACCTAGAACTACTGCTATTTAAAATGTAAATTCAAACATTACTGATTTTAGCTTCGCAAAGTGTCACACACGACTGAGCCTAGCAAATAAACGAACTAGTTAAAAAAAATCATTTGTACTCATCTTGACAGCTAAGTGCAACCACTCAAAATTGAGTTCAAAGTTTTAACTTTATAGATTTAATCAACTAAAAGGGATCGAGGTAGGCCGTGCATTGAAACTGACGTGTTTTGAATTTGCTGCTGCTTTATTTTCCGAGATGTTTATTGAAAATTTAGTGCAATAAGTCCTTTAGCTGGTGCATTTTGGAAACCTGAAAACTTTTTCAATAATTTCGCGTGTGTTTATTAGTGCTGTGTTTGGTTATTTAAAAAATAGGATTGAAAGAGTTTTTTCTTCCTTCGCCGCCGCCGTGCATCCAACGGAGCGGATGCATCCAACGAAAATTTTAAGCGCAAAAGAATCATTACCAACATAGGGATAAAAAATGGTAAGATTCTTCCATTGCACTAATTTATGATTCTTCAATATTGTACAAATATTTACACATTACACACAACTACATATAGTAACTCGGAGCGTTTGGTACGATAAGTCCACGCATCCTTCCACCCCTGTAGATTCAAGAAATGTTCCCATTCATTTCCAAGAATCATCTTTGCGGTAAATACAACGCAGTAGGCCTGGCCGTATTGATGTCTCATATCATATCATATCTCAGATATGCTGTAAACATCAATTAGACAAGTAAAATGATTAGACCTCATGTAACCAAATCATTTTCCAGGATGCTTTCTCGTACTGGCTGCGTTTGTATTAGATTAGATTAGATTAGATTAGATTAGATTAGATTAGATTCGATTAGATTAGATTAGATTAGATTAGATTAGATTATATGTTTAATCAACTAAAAGAACTAAGGGCAAACTCAATTGTACCGACCACTTGCGGTCCTACGTCAACCTTTCCCGAGATAAAATATTCAGATAACTCCCAGCAACCTGATTCTCAATAGAACTAAAAAGACCCAAACTGAAATTATGGGAATTCTCGATTTGCTTAGCAAGTTTCTAAGCTTTTTTCCGAAAATGTGACCAAAATTTTACCACCTTCTTTAAGCGCTGGAGTATGCTTTTGAGGGTTTTTTTTTTCAAAAATTGTGTGAGGTTTGGAACTCGTGTCTAATTTTGAAACAATATTTTTCTATAAAACAGCAAAAAAGGTTATCTTCCATTTAATTCCACTTAATTAATTTTGGTATCCATGACAGATACGTATTTCGACTACAATGTGCAGTCTTCATCAGTGTCATTCCCACTAAAGAACTTATCAAAATCTAACCCCCTTAAGTACTCATCCCCTAGGTAAAAAAGTCAAGATCATAGGTATAAAAATGAAACTACAATGTGTTGAATCGGAACCTACCTAACTAATAAAAACCAAAGATTTAAGTAAGCTAAAGGAGAAAAATCTATACAACTCTCTAATAAGGAAAATGCCCAAAGGCTTGGTAGCCATCATAATGAAGTAATGAAATTGGGTTGTTAGCGGAATGCTTTAATAAAACAGCAAAAAAGGTTATCTTCCATTTAATTCCACTTAATTAATTTTGGTATCCATGACAGATACGTATTTCGACTACAATGTGCAGTCTTCATCAGTGTCATTCCCACTAAAGAACTTATCAAAATCTAACCCCCTTAAGTACTCATCCCCTAGGTAAAAAAGTCAAGATCATAGGTATAAAAATGAAACTACAATGTGTTGAATCGGAACCTACCTAACTAATAAAAACCAAAGATTTAAGTAAGCTAAAGGAGAAAAATCTATACAACTCTCTAATAAGGAAAATGCCCAAAGGCTTGGTAGCCATCATAATGAAGTAATGAAATTGGGTTGTTAGCGGAATGCTTTAATAAAACAGCAAAAAAGGTTATCTTCCATTTAATTCCACTTAATTAATTTTGGTATCCATGACAGATACGTATTTCGACTACAATGTGCAGTCTTCATCAGTGTCATTCCCACTAAAGAACTTATCAAAATCTAACCCCCTTAAGTACTCATCCCCTAGGTAAAAAAGTCAAGATCATAGGTATAAAAATGAAACTACAATGTGTTGAATCGGAACCTACCTAACTAATAAAAACCAAAGATTTAAGTAAGCTAAAGGAGAAAAATCTATACAACTCTCTAATAAGGAAAATGCCCAAAGGCTTGGTAGCCATCATAATGAAGTAATGAAATTGGGTTGTTAGCGGAATGCTTTAATAAAACAGCAAAAAAGGTTATCTTCCATTTAATTCCACTTAATTAATTTTGGTATCCATGACAGATACGTATTTCGACTACAATGTGCAGTCTTCATCATGCATTTTCCTTATTAGAGAGTTGTATAGATTTTTCTCCTTTAGCTTACTTAAATCTTTGGTTTTTATTAGTTAGGTAGGTTCCGATTCAACACATTGTAGTTTCATTTTTATACCTATGATCTTGACTTTTTTACCTAGGGGATGAGTACTTAAGGGGGTTAGATTTTGATAAGTTCTTTAGTGGGAATGACACTGATGAAGACTGCACATTGTAGTCGAAATACGTATCTGTCATGGATACCAAAATTAATTAAGTGGAATTAAATGGAAGATAACCTTTTTTGCTGTTTTATTAAAGCATTCCGCTAACAACCCAATTTCATTACTACAATATTTTTCAAAGTTTCGTTCCTCAGGGCAGAGAATCAGAATCATGTGTGACTCTTTTTCAAACCAAATGAATGTAAATGAATCAGGTGTGATCTTTAGTAGAAACATATAATTTTATTGATTCCGTCTCGCACGCTGAGCCAGTCAAGTTGCATCGGTCTCGTTGTACGACACTATCGTTTGAGTTTTTGAGTTTTTCCCCACGCGAGGGTTTTTTCTCGCCAAAGTTAGTTGGCATAGTGTTAAGACAACTAGTGCGCGAGTGAGGAAGCCGTTAATCATACGCCGAGCGCTTTGATTACGGTCCAGCTTTAACATCGACATCATCATCGCAACATCAACATCTGTAAAATCATCACCACTATCGGCACATCACCCCATTGATTTGATAGCAACAACGAAAGCACGTTGCCTACCGAGGCGACCGAGGCATACCAGCTATCAGTTTATCGACCCAACAGCCGTTGGGGCAAACAATAGCATCTCACCAGTCTTCTGTCGCCTCAGGCTGGTGTTTAATTAGGGTGATCCAAAAATTTGTTTTTTTTTTCCTATGATTTTTTTTTGTATCGCTTAGGGTGATCCAAAATTTTGTAAATAGTATATGGGTCATTCTAGCTCAAGTGGGTACACCACCTGTGGTCGATGTCACCAATTCTAGCCAAACTTGGCCAAAACGCTTATTTTGACATTCTGAACAAATGCCTTTTATGATTTTGCTCTGAAGTGCTCACCAGAAGATTTCTCCAGCTAATTGGCTGGCCACAGTTTGTATAAACTTTACAGCCAAAATTATAAATAAAGAAAAAAAAGAGGGACGTTATTTGAATACTGCGTAAAAAAAGACTTCGTAAACGGAGGTTTCAGTGTATTTAAAAAAAATGAAAAATAAAGGTGTATTCAAGAAAAAATAAAAATAAAAATTATATAGCATTGATTTTCCACCAGAAAAGCACAAAACTCCAACTCACTCATCTGGTCATATCGCAAAAACTGTTTGTCCAAATCATTTGCTACACATCAAGTAGAAGAGTTTTCCAAAGTGTGGTGAAAATTTGAGCCCAAAATATTAAGAAATAAAAAATCCCGCCCACGGAGAAAATAGGCCATTTTTTGACAATTTGGATACCTGCCGGTAATCAACCTGTTTTCTGTAGTTACTACAACATTAACAAAATGTGGGTACATCTCTAAGAATCAGCAATTTGTGCGCTTGTTATAGTGGCTAGCACGATATCGACCACGTGCTTTGGTCATGCACCCTACATTGTGTTGCTAGATCCAACTTATCCGCATCCCTCAGGGTCCGAGGAAAATAACCTCGTTATGCCCGTTAGAGACATCTTGGCGAGTCGAGATCCCGATTATTTTAATTTAATTTATGTGTTTTTAAAACGGATTGATCTGAGGATTTAGTAGTTAGATTCATCTATTTATTGAAACGCAAGCTGCTTTTCTTCTGATCAAAAAGTCTTTTATAGTGCAAACATTCCGAGCTAAATGCGGCATGGTTGACGTCCAAGTTCATTTTTCGTTCTTTATTCGTTTTCAAACAATTAATACATTTCAATACAGTTGACGTACACTCCGACGTTTTGTGTTGTTGGCTGCACCTAGAGCATCGATCACAATTTTTGCAATCCATGCTCTTGTGCCCAAATTCTCCACATTTGAAGCATCTCAACACATTAATCGCGGGAACTATCGAGCACCGATCAAACCCTACATTTACTTTTTTCGCACATAACAAACATTAACAAGTATCGACATCGACTTCAATTACAACACTAAACTTGTTATAAATTAAGCGTGGATTTTCAAACATGTTCACTACTTTAACATCATTTATAGTGATGTCTTCATTTTGACTTTTTAAGTAGTCAATGAAGACATCGGAGGAAAACTGATCGCTCATGCCCACTATTTTCAATCTTGGCACCAAAGTGGGAACAACAGCACTATATTTTTCACCCAGATTGCTTTCAATACCAGTTTTTACATCATTTAGATTAGCTCCTGTTGCACACTCAACAATAATAGAGCCATCTTTACCATTCCTAAAATTACTGATTTTGTGTGTTTTTGGATCCAACTGAGTTTTCAAAAACTTACGAGTATCTTCGCAAGCTTGTTTGGACTCTTTTGGTTTGATCACAATGACCGGACGAGTCTTACGATTACTCTGTTCTTTACTGTTACTGTTAATGTTACTGTTACTGTTACTAATATTTTTACTTTTACTTGCATGACTAGATCTTTTTACAACATCCGCAAAACTCGCATTTTCTTGAAAAACATCATCAGTCGAATCGTTGTCACTATTTTGAAATTTACGTTTTTTGCGTCTGGGATTTCGGTCCGATTCAGAATGAACCGTCCTAGATGCGCCATTCGTTGCAGCTAAATTTTTTTCTGTACTAATTTCAAAACATGAACTAGTCATCGTATTCCATTTAAACGGCGCCGGTGGTGCAGTGTTAAGCGTGATTACCTCTCACCCCAGCAGGCCTGAGTTCAATCCCAGTCGGCGCCGCCGGGATGTTCTGAGGCATAACATCTCTGATCACGCCTTCCTTTCGGATGGGAAGTAAAGCCGTTGGTCCCCCCGGTTCATGAGTTGATGGGTCGATAGGTAGGGTCCAGGTGTGGGAGCTGCCTTCCTGGCACGTCGGTAGCATTGGTGCTCAGCACGGAAAACAAGATCGACGGAAAAAAACAAACCAAAGGAAAAAAATCGTATTCCATTTCTCACTTATAAATTTTTCAAAGCAACTTAATCAATCGCTCAAATTTTGTTGCATTTTTTCCATGCCAATTCTCAACGCGTTGTCTATCTGAGCAGCAACGTTGTTTCGTATACCAGAGATAGAGTCAGCAACAGAAGACAATTGCTTCATTGCTTCCCCCATCATTTTGGTATCCGAAACCGATACATTCTGCTCGTCACAACTCTGATCTGACAGACAATTACTACACTTGAATAGAACATTTGCATTATCTGTGATAAGCTTTGCCTGAGTCCGCGTGAGTGTAGTACACTTGCAATGAAATACACGAGCACACTTACCCACACAGATAACCGGCAAATCACTTACCAAAATCCCCAAATTACACATTGCACACTCAGCCATATATATCACCTATACACATAAACTTTACATGCAACACTACAGAGACACAAGTAAAAACGAACAAAAGCAAAAATTTACAATGCCGTAGCTTACTAAAAGGGTACCAAATAGCTTGCCGGGCGAAGGGAAAACACAAAAATTGAACGAGAACCAGCGGCAACAGTAACCGTTCTCCTACTTATCCAATAAATTATCACTACGGGGCACGCGTAGGATCAATTCTACCGCGGCACAAGCACAATTTCACACTTAATTAATTGAATATTTATCACAGCACTGCGGAATAAACTATAACGTTCGCCATTACCAATACGATCAAGAGCACATTGCTCGAAAACACCTTGTGTTCTCAATCCCTACCCTGCCACCCATTTGTTACAATTTGTTACCCCTAACCTCAAGATAACCGCGAGGAATCGGCCCCCGCTTTACTAATGTTAGTTTTGAGTAATTTTGTAACCCAAACGATGAATGTCGGCTCCGCAAAGCTACGGTAAATGAGCCCGGAAAAATAAACACATTGAAAAAAAATCCATTTTATTGTACAAATGAGTTAAAACAAAGATTGTGGGGATGTGCTTGGTTAATTGGAAATTAAATCTCAGTCTTATTACAGATTTTGCAATTTTTTTATACAACTCTGTAAGTGAATCTTGCACTTCCCGCACTTCTTTCACAAAAACTGAAATCACAGACCACCTTCCGTTAAAATTCCAACAAGCTGATGTATGAACTAGCAACTTTAAACCCTCAAAAATGCTAACAATTCTCATAAATCGTTCTTCGCTAATCAAGTCCGCGATCGACATCAACTTCACATCCCAACAGCGGAATGCATCAGTCGTCCGTTCTTCGCATTCGTCAACAAATAATGCCAATCTCTATCCGCAGGCATGTACCTACCTTCATATGCTGACGGGCGAACCGAATGTTCAGACATGCAGTCAGTTCATTTAACCATCCAGTCAGTCAGTGTTTTTCAGTTTCACCAAAACGACAAAAAAAAAAAAGAATAAAAGGTGCTCCATTCAGTGCCCCAAACTGCTTCATAATTAAGACATCAAAAAACGTCCATTAATTTGTATTCTCGCTCGTTTCATCCTTCTGAGTTGATGGAACCAGGCAAAACGTTGAGGGTAGGTTACGAGTAAACGGATGTTCTTTCCGTTTCGTTGCTTTAGTTTTGTTTTTGCCGATCTTCAGGTTTCCAAGTTGGATTTTAAGTATCGCCGTCAGTAGTTTCTTTTGGGTTTGTTTTGCTCCCGCTTGGTTCGTTTTGTCTTTGCGGCCAGGGCTTAGCACACGTCTTATTTTGATTTCGCGGAAAGCATTCTTTACGACACACTGATGATGGTGGCAGAGGACAGCGAAGCGATCGCGGGTCTTCAGGTTGGCGTGTAGGAGATGTTTGGGTCCGCTATTGGCACCCGACAATCACACTGTACCAAAACATCGTCCTCTGTTCGAATGAAACCTCAGACCATTCAAATCGACACATCGAAATCGTTTCTTCGAATGATAGCTATAACCGGATGACGGTTGTTTTGAAATCAGATGAATCATAATGTTCTCTGCGGAATGATTGTCATATTAAATTGAAATGCATATAATATTGGTTCAGCCCCATAACGCAAATCATTCAAAACGATGATGTCAATCATTCTACCGAACGCAGTGCTGTGGTTGTGGGTAGTCGGCACTACTTAGCTGCAAACCGAAAAAAAAATGTTTACAAAATAAGTAAAATACAGCAATCCAATGAGAGCAAAATCTCACCGCAAATGTTAAATATTAAAATTACACTGCACCCAAGTCACCCCCAATTAACAAGTTCGACGAAAAGTTAAAAAAATAACTAGCGTCTGATATACATGTTCAGGTAAATTTAAAAATCAGTAAATTTGAAATGGTAAGCGCCCCTTTGTATACGAGTTCAGTTATCAAAATCTTAAAATTTTTAATGTTTTGTGCCCCCGATAAACGGGTTCTGGAAAACATTAAAAAAGGATATATTTGAAATGACTTGCGCTCCTGGTAAGCATGTTTAAAATGATTCAAACCGTTCAATTTAAAGTGGATAGCGCCCCTAATATACAAGTTCAGGGGAAAAAATGCGAACGGCTGGTAAACAGAATAGCACAGACCGTCCCAATTTTGAAACTTGGTGTACGATTCGGTTGTTGAAAACACGTGACGTCATCTACTCTCGTGCGGACAAGGGAAACGCGGTAGTGATTATGGACAGGGAAGATTACGACTCTCGCGTCCGTGCAATGATCGAAACATAAATTCAAAAACGGCAAAACCAAAGACCCGCTGAATGTGATGATCGACGAAGCGAATTTCGCTCGGCAGAATGTAGCGCGTTTAATGGGTGAAGAAAAACTCATACGGAAATTTCACGTTCCCAACCCGACGGTGGCATCGCTGTACTGCCTACCGAAGATCCACAAGAATCCAGTTCGGATGCGACCCATTTCATCAAACATCCGTACACCCACCGAAAAATTGGCAGCTTGGCTGGTAGAGGAGATGAAGCAGTACCCCGTCACACACGGCAAAAGTGTGAAAAATTCTGTAGATTTCGTACAACAGCTAGAAGGATGCAAGGTAAGACGAGGTGAGATCTTGGTATCGTTTGACGTTGCGTCACTATTTCCAAGCGTACCAATCGCCGACGCCTTGAGAAGCCTGCGCCGACATTTAGAACGTAGTCGGGCGCCACACCATCACATTCAGGCCTACCTTCTAGTGGCTGAGTTGTGTATGAATCAGAATTTTTTCACATTTAGAGGGAAGTTCTATAGGCAAACGTTTGGTCTTAGTATGGGTAGCAAACTTTCACCCCTTCTGGCGAACGTCTTCATGAGCGACTTTGAGGTAGATGCTGAAAAGCAAAAGTTTTTCCCTCGAGTCTGGCGGCGCTATGTTGATGATATCTTCGCACCGGTGAAGGAACGCTACCTAGAGCAGACACTGAACATGCTGAACTCCCGCCACAGCTCAATTAAGTTCACAGTAGAAAGAGAAGTGGATGGAAAATTGCCCTTTCTAGATTTGATGGTCACCAGAAAGGAGGACGACACGTTGAAATTCGGTATTTACCGAAAACCGACATCCACTGATCGATACATCACCTCGGACTCCAATCACTTCGGCGCTCAAAAGCAAGCCGCCTTCCACTCTATGGCACACCGTCTCTATAATGTACCTATGGAGGAAGAAGAGTTCGCTGAAGAAAAGGAACGTATCTACAAGGCGGCGGAAGTAAATGGATACGAAAAGGAGTTCACCAGCAAAATTTTACAAAAACACAAACGCAAGAAACGCCTACAGAACATAACCACACTACAGCCGGAGAGGGATGAAGCTAAGAGGATTAGCCTACCATTTTATCCAAAAGTCACAAACCCAATCAAAAACACACTCAAACGTCAAGGACTACACATAGTACACAAAAGCGACAACACTCTACGCGACCTGTTGTGTAACCTTAAGGACAAGATTCCGGCGGATGAGCAGTCTGGAATTTACCGAATTCCCTGCCAGGATTGTCCCTCGGTGTACATCGGACAAACTCGTCGCAAAGTAAAAGTTCGCCTTAAAGAACACAAAAATGCTGTCGACAACAATAAATCAAACGATTCAGCTGTGGCGGCGCACACGACGGCCTCCAATCATCAAATTGATTGGAAAAGTGCGAAGCTCATCAAAACAGTACGAAAACCCTCACACCTCAATGCATGGGAATCAATGCATATCAACAACACACAGGAACCACTGATGAATGAAGATGATCCTCCCATCACATCATCTTTGTTCAACTTGACGAAGCTGAAAATACAGTAACAACTCTCTTCTCTGGACGTCTACACAACAGCGTAGCAATCCTATTGTAACCAGTCGGACATTGTCCCGTAGAGGGCCGTAGGCGGTCGACAGAAAGGTAATTTTTAATCCGTTTTAAATGTTGTAAGAACGATAAGTGTTGTGTCTTGTCCCGCGTCGCGTGTTATGAGTGTCGTGGAGTTCTTACGTTAGCACAAAAACAACATAAAAAGTGAAAAAAATGCTATATCTGGATAATCTTTTAAAAAAATTAAAATTTTTAAATAGCTAGCGCACTTGGTAGACAAGTTGTTGTAAAAGTTGAATAAAAATGTTAAATTTCAAGTGACTTGCGCCCCTGGTAGACAAGTTCGGGTGAAAATGAGAAATAGCGAGTGCACCTCCCAAGACACGTTTCAAGTTTTATCACGATTTTAAAGCATGCGACAAGTCTAAATCATAGTCTGCCGAACCCTCATAAAACTCCAATTGCTACTTGAGCTGGTCAATATGTTCAGGTTGAAATTTGAAAAAGTCTACGCCCCCTGACATACATGATCAGGGATACAAAATCGTTATTAACATGTTGTGAAAAATATGATAAAAACAATAAATTTGGTTCTGGGAATTTGACAAAAAAATGTCAAATTGAAAATAGCTTGCGCCCCTGGTATAAAAAAAAATTAAAATATGTAAAATTTGAAATGGTTTGCACCTCGGGTAAACATGTACAGGTAAAAAATGATCAAAATAGTTAAATTTGAAGTGGCTTGCGCCCCTGCTACACATAATCAGACCCGAGTAGCACATTTCCGTCACAATAAGTTGCAGCAACTTGTTTATGACCTGATATAAGTTGTATAGAAGTTGCCACAACCAAATTAGGACAAGCGTGATGTGTGAAATAGGTAGTGTCCTTCGTAGACAAGTCTACGAAGAAAAAAATCTTGCGCTGCTGGTAAATATGATGCAGGAAAAATTGAAAAATAATGTTAAATTTTAAATGACTCGGGCCCCTTGGAAATATGATCACGGAGAAATAAAAATAAATGTATTATGCCTGCACCCTTGGTAGACATTTTCAGGGAAAAACATATTTTAAACATTGATAAAAGTCTTTAAATTTGAAGTAGTTTGTGTCCCTTACGTTCAGGAAGAAATTTAAAAAATAAAATAAATTTGAAATGGTGTAGGTAAATATGTTCAGGGGAAAATTGACAAAATCTTAAATTTGAAATGGCTTGCGCCCCTGATTAACATTTTACGGTAACAATCAATCAAAAATGCCAAAATTATTATGGCTAGAGGCACCACTGATCGAGGAAATATAAAAAAAAATGAAATAATACCAGTGAACTGTTAAAAAGTTCATCTTATTGAGGTTAACCACTATTGGTGATTGGCGAACAAAGTTTGGCGGTACTTAGTGGCGTAAGATAGAAATTTTGAAATGATGATGCTTTCAAAATTCTTTCACGGTCAGGTATGGGAGGGAAGTTTGGAATCATATCCTGATGAATGCGGGCGTCTTAGTGGAATACCTGTATAAAGAGAAAGAGAGAGAAGGATTAGTAATTTCCATTTAATGACACTACCTAAAGTCACTGAAGAAATCTGCACATTGTAGACGAAATAAGCGTATGTGTCAGATAAGCAAATAAGTTAGTGGAACTAAATGGAAATTACTAATCCATCTCTCTCTCTCTCTCTCTCTCTCTCTCTCTCTCTCTCTCTCTCTCTCTCTCTCTCTCTCTCTCTCTCTCTCTCTCTCTCTCTCTCTCTCTCTCTCTCTCTCTCTCTCTCTCTCTCTCTCTCTCTCTCTCTCTCTCTCTCTCTCTCTCTCTCTCTCTCTCTCTCTCTCTCTCTCTCTCTCGTTTTATATTTGGAATCATATAAAAAAAACGACATCACTTCGGAAAGTACTGAATCACCTTGACAGTACCTCGGAATCAATTGGCAAGGTACTACATCACTTCATACAAATTAACAATCACTTCGGGAAGTACTGAATCATTTCAGAGAGCGCTGAATAACTTATAAAAAGTTCGAAATCACTTCAGAAAAGTTTGGACTCAGTACTGCATTACTTCAGAAAAGACCGAAAACACTTTATAAACATTCGAAATCACTTTGGATAGTCCTGACACATTACGGAAAGTTCACTTTGCAAATAGTTGAATCCCTTAGGAATGCACTAAATCACTTCAGGTACGTTCGGAATCGCTTTGGACATATTGCATCGCTTCAGAATGTCCATAATCATTTCAGAAAGCACTGAATCATTTCAGAAAGTACTGAATCACTTCAGAAAAATTTAAACCATTCCTGAAAGTACTGAAACACTTCAGAAATGTTTGGAATCCCTCCAAAGAGTACTGAACAATTCCAGATAGTTTGTAAACTCTTCCGAAATTACTAAATCACTTCAGAAAGAATTTAATCACTTTTCAACAGTTTGAAATCAATTCTGACAGTACTGAATCACTTCAAAAAAGCTCTGAAATTCTTCGGATAGTATTGAATGACTTAACTAAATAATTCCGGAAATAACTGAAAAACTTCCCAACAAACAATTGAGAGCTCTTATAAAACACCTGAGTTGATCAAACGTTGAATAATAGCTTCCAGAGTTGAACAAGAACGTAGTTGTATTGCCTTTTTGGTTAGAAGCTTCAAAAGCTGCTTGGAGCACTCTTAAATGATTGTTTACGTTCGGTTTACTTATATGCTTTATAAGACCTACGATAACTTTTATAGCACCTTAGTTAAACTGATTCACAAGAGCTATACAGAACGTGGAATAAACGCATCAAAACAAACCATTGGGAGCTCTTATACAACACCTGAGTTGATCAAACGTTGAATAATAGCTTCCAGAGTTGTACAAGAATGTAGTTGTATTGCCATTTGGTTAAAAGCTTCAAAAACTGCTTGGAGCACTCTTAAATGATTGTTTACGTTCGACCAACCACCAACCACGATTTTGTTGCTAAAAATAGCACAAGTGATAGGCACGTTTATATGACCATAAGGCAATGATTATTCGACTGCAAGAGAAGTCACTCAAGATGAGCTTCATATACTTCTCTCATATGATCAAAATATGTATTCAAGAATAGAGCAGATGGAAACAGAAGCGGCTGGCAATCCGGGATCATGAGTTCGAATCTTGCTTCGAGAAACCCTCGGCGGAGTAGAGGTAAATTATATATATAGGTGTTATTAATAAATGCAATCATTAATTTAAGACATATATCATATAATAAACGATAACATTTCTAGATAAATTCTCTCAATTAATGATTAGCGAGATTAATTGAAAGAATATCAATCAAAGATTAAACAGATGCTTGTTATTACTTCCTCCATGATCACAGAATGTGAATTATGGCATAATTACATATTTTTTCAATGTGCACAAATAAATTAAATTAATAAAACTGTACAAGCAATTATTTTGGCGTACCACGACAATTGTTAAACTAATTTTAATCTGTGAATATTGTGAGTACTTACACAACGGTTATTAAGGAGTCATTAAAAAGTGCTATAAACGCTTTTCACCGCTTGCTGTATAGTGATTATTTAGGAGTCATAAAAGAGTGTAACAAACGCCTCTCAGGTTCAATCTCTAATACATTTCGAAGCAGCTGTTAGGAGGTGTCTACAAACGTTGTATTAGAGCTTTCACCAAAACAATAAAGCTTGAGTTTAAATATGTATCTATAAACGTTGTATAAAAGTTGCTTCTATCCGGTTGTTAAGGAGTCATTGAAAAGTGCTATAAACGCTTTTCACCGCTTGCTGTACAATGATTATTTAGGAGCCATAAAAGAGTGCAACAAACGCCTCTCAGGTTTACTCTCTACTAAATTTTAAAGCAGCTGTCAAGAAGTGTCTACAACGTTGTATAAGAGCTTTCACCAAAATAATAAAGCTTGAGTTTAAATATGTATCTATAAACGTTGTATAAAAGTTGCTTCTACTCCTATACCGCGTATACATAAAATGCTGTAGTTGAACAGGTTCTCCAAACCAGTGTAAACAAGAGTTTTACAGAAGTTGTAATAAACAAATTGTACAGTTATTATTCAGCATGCAGTTGAATAAAATCACAATAGAAGCGTTTCTTAAACAAGAAATTGATTTTGGGTAAACGTTTTACTGAATACGTTAGACAGCACCTTTGTGTTGCAGTTGTATAGGTTCTCCAAACCAGTGTAAACAAGGGTTTTGTAAAAGTTGTGGTGAACACATTGTGCAATTATTATTCAACATGCAGCTGAACAAAATCAAAACGAAAGCGTTTCTTCAACTGGAAATTGTTACTTGGGTTCCCAAACCTTCAGGAAGTACTTCAATTCTCTGAAGATTACAATCACTTTTTCAAGAGCTGAATCACTTTGTAATAACTTAATCACTTCAGAAAAGTTTGGAATCTCTTCTGAAAGTATTGAAACACTTTAAAAAATCTAGGAATCAGTTTGAAAAGTAATGAATTACTGCAGAGAAACTTCAGACAGTGCTAAAACACTTCCGTAACATAATTGAGCACGATAATGATTAACTGCTCGCGGTTGCTACTCCGTTATTACCAGATCACCTGACAGAGAAGCAACAAACGATGCGTTGAACTGGCATGCATCTGTAATGTGTAAAAACTGGTGATCTCATATTTTACGATAGGCAATAACAGTGCTGGTCGCTTCCAAATGTAGGTCAATTAGACCGTCAAAAACCGAGAGAACGAGGATCTGTCTATACTGACATAACATTTCATTAGGAAAGTTTGGAATCACTTTGCAAAAGTTCAGAATCACTTCAGAAAGTGCTGAATAACTTGAGAAAAGCTTAGGCTCACTTCGGAAAGTACTGTACCATTTCAGACAAATTTAGCACATACAGAATAACTTCTAACAGTACTGAACTTTACAAAAGTTTTAAATCACTTCGTAAAAATTACAAACACTGGATCCGTGTATTCGGCTCATAACATATTTAATAATTTCAGAAAAGCTTGACTTCAGTAGGGAAAATGTTGAATCACTCAAAGATAGGCTCACTTCCGACAGTGTTAAATTTTCTGGACTGATTCAACACTTTCGGCAGTAATGTCACGAGTTCTTGGGATCGTCTAAAACAAGAACCTGATATAAACGTAAAAATCTGGAACTGAAACAGTAAACGTATTGCCTATTAAGATTTCCAAAGGCAACATCAATTGTAACAGAACAAATATCTCTTGTTCTTATTTCAAAGAGTTGCGTAGCGACGATTACGTTATTGACACGCAAACATGCTCGAGGAGTTTGACATTCCACTTTTGCTGAAAGTAGCAAAGGTTGGGTTCACGAGGTTTTCTAGATAAAAGTTTCCTTTACAAAAGTAAGGTTTCTTGTACGAGGCCAAATGAGATGTGCCATTTTGCATTATTCTACATATATTTTTACGGTTGCTGTTCTTTTATGCTGGCAACTGATTTATGCTATCTTAACAGGAGTCATAATTTATAACTACTCAAGATAACGGCGCCGGTGGTGTAGTGGTAAGCGTGATTACCTCTCACCCCAGCAGGCCTGGGTTCAATCCCAGTCGGCGCCGCCGGGATGTTCTGAGGCATAACATCTCTGATCACGCCTTCCTTCGGAAGGGAAGTAAAGCCGTTGGTCCCCGGTTCATGAGTTGATGGGTCGATAGGTGGTAGGGTCCAGGTGTGGGAGCTGCCTTCCTGGCACGTTGGTATCATTGATGCTCAGCACGGAAAACAAGATCGACGGAAAAAACAAACCAAGGGAAAAAAAATTACTCAAGATATCACAAATCCACCACCTCCAGCATAAATTGAACAGCAACGTAGAAACCAATTTGTTAATCCATATTTATGCATCTTTTTTTTTATTATTGGATCATCATATCCATCATCTTCCCCTTATATAGCCTAGTACTTGTGACTTATGAAGAGGGCCTTGCAAGCATGTCCCCAAACGATGATTAAGTACTGCAGATGAGAATGAATACAGCCATGATAAAAAGTTAGAAATGCGTTCCTAGCCACAAATTTACTAACACGATACATTAGGCCACATAGAGATGATACTTTGCCTTGTACATGTTCTATATGATCCCCCCCAAGAGATCGTAGGATCTAATACCAAGCCCAAATATTTAAAACTTGATACTTTCTCTATTAAATACGTTACACCCAATTGATGGACTGTTGTGTGGAGAAATTTGTTTCCTAGGTGAGTGGAACACCATATATTTAGTCTTTGATAAGTTTAACGAAAGTAAGTTAGTATCAAAGTATCTCATGAGTACCTGTAAATCATCGTTTATGCAGGAAACGATAGATGCAGTATCCTGATTGCGGTAAAAAAGTGCTGTATCGTCAGCAAATAATTTAGCTATTCCCTTAAGAGGTAAATTTCCTATATCGTTTATATAGATAAGAAATAAGAGAGGCTACCTTGTGGAACCCCTATAATTACTGATCGGAGAGAGCTCTGTGCTTCTTTATATACCACAAACTGTTTCCTATCACTCAAATAACTGTTTATATTCCAACAGATGATAAATCGAATGAAGATCCTCTCAAAATGATCTGATAATAGTAATAGGGCTTGAGTGAGGTAATAATCATTCGATGCCAGGATGATGTTTTGGTTCAGTGTATGAAAGTTTGACAGATAAAATGAAGGATACGTGGATCTTCCTATGTTACGAGGGGTACATCGATTAGCTTGGGACCGAAAATAGTACTAGAGCTGAGCCAAAAAGTTGAGCCCGTTTCTTCGAGACCTTCTGGTCTTAGAGTTACCTCTATGGTTAATAGAGTGATGCAAAATTTGAAATTTTCGCTCCACAATACTTAAACGATTCCAAAGCGGATCTTGACTAACTTCTCATAATTTAAACCCATTTAGTGAGAAACTGAGATGGCACAAACCATTTGAAGTTTGTATGGGAATTACTATGGTAAAACCATGATTTTTGTTCATGTCTATCTAATAATTCACCATATCGGTCTGCTTCAAAAGCTTTCAATTTTACTTGTAGGAAATTTTTCCAGCTACAACTTTGCTGAATACCACTTTTTGAGTAAATGCAAGGATCGAAAGTTATTAATGGTTAAATGCACTGATGTCTTATGATCATGCTCAATCAACTGCTCAGCAGGCAACAATGGTGTTTCTGGGGCGTTGAATAGGACACAAAAATCATGGCTACTATATCACACTACAAAATACAGTGTTGCCTACAGAGCAGCTGCTTGATCATGTCGTAAGTTTACCAATCTCTTAAATAATTAATAACTTTTTCCCGTCTCATTTTACATAGAAACGATCCTCAGCAAAGTTATAGCTGAGAAAATTTTCTATAAGAATGACTATCGAGCTATTTTGCAGCTCAATATGGAAAAAGACTAGAAGGCAATGAACAAAAAGTTGAGATTTCCCATAGTAATTTACATGTAAACTTCAAATTATTTATGCGAAGTCTGTTTCTAATCAAATGAGTTGTAACTTTTGGAGGCTAATCAGGACCCGATTTGAAACCATTTAAGCACTGTGGAGCGAAAAAGTCAAATTTTGCATCAGTCTAATGGTTATACTACCTTTGTACTGCTTTAAGCTAGCACATAAAATTGTAATTTTTGAAGTACTAGATTAAACGAGTACAACGGTACTACTTTGTATGTCAAGGAAAATTATTTACAATTATTTTTTAAGTGAACCAAACATATAACCAAAAATTTGGAACAACCACCTAGCTAAGCCCTGGGATCTTTGTTGGCAAAATCTAAGATCAAATTTCAAAAGTTCAGAGGAAAAACATTACATGTTCTTGACGCTCAATGAAATTATCGCAACAAAATCCAAACTGTATGAAAAGAAAATATCTGGAACTATTGATAGTTTATATGAAGATTGTGGAAGATATGATACACTGAAACACAGAATTCAGTTTTATTAAAATAGTTAAGTCATTTGCTAAAATAGTTAAGTCAACTTGCAGCATAAAGCAAAAACTGAAATTACCAGTAAATGATCCTGAGAAATCAATTATAATTTTCCAAAAGGACGTATGTAACATTTGATAGGAAATTAGAAACATTGGAAAACAATGTGCATGTGAGATTGTGAAATCCTATTTAAAAGTTAATGCTTTTTTATACTGCTTCTGCTATTAGTTGGATAAATTGATGATGTTTAAGAGAATTATGAAAAACGTTGAGTTTTCGCAAACACGGACAAGACTCTTGATAAAGCAAAATGAAACACCTTTTCCTTGTTTGCTACTCACATACACCTTGATTGATTAGTCGGTATCACATCTTGATTGTGTCATACACTCTGCATGATTCGTTGATTTGACAGATCGGTTTTCACATGCGTCAGGTCAGATACACCGGTTCTTGTTTTGCAGTGAAGATACGGCGGTAACTCGGAGAGAATTGAAGATACTGCATCTGCATCTAAAAAAATATTTACTTTTAAGCATACCTCGCAGTGGCTGAAACCCGTTTACTTTAAATTTACGTGAACGAAAACCAGGTTTGTGTTTATAATTGTTTCTAAAACATCGATTTTATTAATTTTTCGGCCTGCATCATTTTGATACGTTATGCTTGAAATAATTTTTTCAATATATTTTTTTTTTTTTTTTTTTTTTGTTAATTACTTTATTTGTACAGGCTCAATCGAATAAACTTTACAGAGCCAAGTTATCATTTTCTTTATACATTATGAATGTCTTAAATCTAAAATTAAAGGATTGGAACCGATTACTCGCGGTCTTCTCGAGGTTATTGGATGACAATTGTTTGGATCGGGAGAGGGAAAAGGAGATTTGGAATATGATTCTAAAATTTCACTATTTCTAAAACATATACTTAATCCTATCGACGTTATATCAACTCTGTAATTATACAATTATTACAGAAACAAATCTACAAAAAAAAAATACACACACACATACAAAACACAAACTAAACACAAGGTTAATCAAACTTACAATCTATGGTTAATATTCTTCAAGAAAACATATATGAGTTGCATAAACTCCAGATCGCGTCTAGCCAAAATATCCCGAACTGGAACATTAGGTTGTCTACCTCGAGCCCGAAGGGAATCGTACAACTCGGATCTGACTCCACGGTGCTCAGCACATGACCAAATAATGTGATCTGCGTCCTGGTAACCTTGTCCACATTCACAGAGATTGCTGTCTCCCAGCCCAACACGGAACAAGTGAGCGTTTAACGAGTAGTGATTGGACATGAGGCGAGACATCATACGAATGAAGTCTCGACCCACATCCAACCCCTTGAACCAAGGACACTTCGACACCTTAGGGATGATTGAATATAACCATCGTCCCAAACTCCCTTCACTCCATTTATTTTGCCAGCTGGCGAGTGACTGTTGACGATAAATGAAGAAAAATTCGTCGTAGGCGATTTGTCGATCGTAAATATCGCCTTCCATAGCGCCCACCTTTGCAAGCGAGTCCGCCTTCTCATTGCCCGGAATCGAGCAATGAGATGGGACCCATGCAAAGGTGATGACAAAAGATCTTAAAGATAAAGCACTTAGAAGCTCTCGTATTTTCATGAGAAAATACGAGGAGTGCTTTACCGGCCTCATGGAGCGAATAGCCTCGACAGAACTGAGACTATCCGTAAAAATAAAATAATGATCTGGTGCAAGTGAGGCGATCGTTTCTAGCGTATAATGTATTGCCGCCAGTTCAGCAACATATACGGAACAAGGAGCATGAAGCATTCGAGAGGCGCTATGAAATTCGTTATAAATACCAAAACCAGCGGACGCCTCTATTAGTGATCCATCTGTGAAGAACGATCTTGCGGAATCAACTTGGCCAAACTTTGCAGCGAAAATTGACGGAGCAATCATGGAACGATGATGCTCTGGGATTCCGCGAATCTCTTGCGTCATCGATAAATCAAAATGAACAGAATTGTCGAAGTCGGAGAAGCAAACACGATAGGGATTATGCTGCGAAGGGCTGACATCCTGTGTTATGTACACGTAGTACAATGACATAAAACGAGTTTGAGGGTTTAGCTCAAGAAGCTTCTCAAAGTTTGCAATCACCAGTGGGTTCATAATTTCACAACGGGTGAGGAGCCTGAGGGATAATTCCGAAAACCGATCAGAGAGTGGCAACATGCCCGCTAACACTTCGAGACTCATCGTATGAGTCGAGTGCATGCATCCTAATGCAATACGAAGACAGCGATACTGGATCCGTTCCAGTTTGATGATGTGCGTTTTAGCCGCCGACTGGAAGCAAAAACTACCGTACTCTAAAACCGATAAAATCGTTGTCCGGTACAACGTTAGAAGATCTTGCGGATGGGCTCCCCACCACGTTCCGGTAATTGATCGAAGGAAATTGATCCTTAGTTGGCATTTTCGTCTCAGATACTCAATGTGGGATCTCCAGGTGCATTTGGAATCGAACCAGACCCCGAGATATTTAAAAGACATGGAATGAGTGATCGGTTTACCCAAAAGTTGAAGCTTCGGTTGTGCTGGGCTATGCTTCCTAGAAAAAACGACCAACTCAGTTTTCTCCGTGGAGAATTCGATACCTAGCTGGATAGCCCAAGTAGACAAATTGTCTAAGGTATCCTGTAAGGGTCCTTGCAGGTCGGCCTCTCTGGGTCCTGTCATAGACACTACTCCGTCATCTGCAAGTTGTCTCAACGTGCAGTTGTCCCTTAGACAATTGTCAATTTCTCTGACGTAGAAATTATACAGAAGGGGGCTTAAACATGAGCCCTGGGGGAGACCCATGTAGTTAAATCGTGAAGCTGTAGAGTTTCCATGAGAAAAGCTCATATGTTTCTCTGACAGCAAATTGTACAAAAAGTTATTAATTAATGGAGAAAGGCCACAAGCGTGGAGTTTGTCTGAAAGGACTTCAACCGATACTGAATCAAAAGCCCCCTTAATATCCAAGAAGACAGAAGCCATTTGCTCTTTTTTAGCAAAAGCCAACTGGATTTCTGTGGAAAGCAACGCGAGACAGTCGTTCGTTCCCTTGCCCCTACGGAAACCAAATTGAGTATCTGAGAGTAGGTGGTTCAACTCAACCCATTTGTCCAGGCGAAAAAGGATCATTTTCTCCAACAATTTTCGAATACACGATAGCATCGCAATGGGACGATACGAGTTGTGATCTGACGCGGGTTTTCCAGGCTTTTTAATGGCTATAACTCTCACCCGCCTCCAATCATCCGGAACAATATTTAGCTCCAGAAACTGACCAAACAAGTTCAACATGCGCCTCTTAGCGACGTCTGGGAGGTTCTTCAACAAGTTGAACTTGATTCTATCAGCCCCCGGAGCCGAATTGCCACACGAAAGGAGCGCGAGTGAGAGCTCCAGCATTGAAAAAGGCTGGCTGATCTCGTCTACCGAATTCGTCGTTTCGCGAGGAATCATCTGTGCCGGCACAGAATCAGGACATACTTTTCGCGCGAACTTGAGAATCCAACTATACGAGTACTCCTCGCTCTCGTTGTTTGAAGACCGGTTACGCATCCTTCGCGCCGTGTTCCAAAGCGCATTCATCGACGTTTCGCGCGATAAACCGTCCACGAATTGCCGCCAGTATCCGCGTTTCTTGGCTTTGATGAGGCTCTTGAGTTCGCGTTCAAGAGCCGAGTACGCTTCGAAATGTACGGGTGTTCCACGTTTCCGGAAAAGCTTAAACGCGTCGGACTTTTTACGATAAACCTCAGTGCATTGCTGG
The DNA here is from genome assembly GCF_037179485.1 of Ochlerotatus camptorhynchus. Classification (NCBI taxonomy): domain Eukaryota; kingdom Metazoa; phylum Arthropoda; class Insecta; order Diptera; family Culicidae; genus Ochlerotatus; species Ochlerotatus camptorhynchus. The sequence goes on along the minus strand of NW_027040681.1, from coordinate 1,469,629 downwards.
TCCCACCAAGGGGAAGGAGGTTTCCTACGGAAAGACGTTCCTGGAACCGGCCGAGTTTGAGCTTGAAGCGCGCTGTCCAAGATCAGATTGGAGAGGAAGTTATATTCCTCCAACGGTGGAAGCCCTTCTACCGACGTTAGGGCATCTTCTATCACATTTTTGAACTTTGTCCAATCGATATTACGGGTAAGATCGTACGCGACGTTAACGGGTTCCGACGGATTGAACCCACTGGCAACTGAAACTTTGATCGGCAAGTGATCACTACCGTGGGGATCTTGGATCACATTCCACGTGCAATCCAACGATAATGAGTTAGAGCAAAGTGTGAGGTCTAATCTGCTTCCATTCGAGGATGGGCCAGCCAAACGTGTTACTTCTCCATTGTTAAGAATTGTCATATTAAAGCTGTCGCAGAGGTCATATATCAAAGTAGAACGGTTGTCATCATACAGTTCCCCCCAGCCTGTACCGTGGGAATTAAAATCTCCCATAATCAACCGTGGAGCAGGAAGTACCGAACAGATATCTGAAAGTTGTTTTCGATTAACAACGGCTCTAGGAGGAATATAAACAGAAGCAATACAAAGGCTCTTACCTTTAATAATAGCCTGACATGCGACAACTTCAATACCTGGAAATTGTGGAAGATTCACTCTATAGAAAGAATGGCACTTTTTGATCCCCAAAAGTACCCCTCCTCCACGCGAATCCTCACGATCCAGTCGAATAATGTTAAAATCATAAAAAGGAAGATCGATATCTGAAGAGAGCCAAGTTTCACAAAGAGTAAATGCATCACAATCATTATTGTGAACTAAAAACTTAAAAGAGTCTAATTTAGGAATAAGACTTCGACAATTCCACTGTAGAATAGTGATCAAATCCCCGACCTCGTTTGGAAAATTATCCATCGAAGGAAATGATTGCTGCAATGAGGGGCCACTTCAATGTCAATTGCTTCAAGAGGGTCTTCACAGAAGGAAGCATTGCCAGAACAATGCTTTTGAGAGGATCAGAAATATTGAGGTACTTGAGAATATCGTCCACAATTTTATCAAATGAGAACAACCCGGATGAAGAAGGGGCTTCTGTTCTTAAAAATGGGCCATCAGGGGTTTTTGATGTCCCCCGGGGGAGATGGAAAATTCTGGTTATAGTCAGTTCTGCGGAAACCAGGAGGAGTTGAAACTTCCTTTTTTCCATCACTCCTTGATTTGGGCAAGCTGATTTGGGGTTCCTTATCTGCAACTTTCCGCGAACGGATGCGTTTTCGTTTCCGTGCAGAACCTTCCGGAAAACTGAAGGAAACTCCCTCCTCAGCCAAGTCAGAGTCAGACTCGTCATCAGACAAAACAGCAAAGGGATTTTTGTCGTTGGTTGATGGTGTGGCTGTTTTTAGCATTGCTGCAAAAGACTGCCTGGAGCGCTCCTTAAGAGAGCGTTCTAGTTTCTCCCCGCGTTGTTTGTACGCCGGGCACGATGAGAGACCATGAGGAGTTCCCTTACAGTACACGCATTTTGGTGCAGTGACTGTGCAGGCGCCATCCTCGTGCTTCTCCCCGCATTTGGAACAGCGTGCCTTGCTGCCACAGTGAGAGGCCGTGTGTCCCAACTGTTTGCAGTTTTGGCAGTTCATGACCCGAGGAACAAACAAACGCACAGGTAGCCGAAGTTTTCCCAACTCGATGTAGTGAGGAAGGGCTGAACCAGAAAAGGTCACTCGAAACGAGTCTGTGGGGGTAAAGCTCTTTTTACCCTCGCTGAAAGATACTGAGTTCAGCTTCTGGACTTCCAGTATCTCAACCGTGGGAAGCAAGGGGTTTTTGAAACGGCCAACCGCTTGTTTCGCCAAGATCTCGGGGGTCAGACTCGCTTCGGTGACCACACCTTCGATCTCCACATTACGAGCTGGGATGTACACTCTATACTCGAGTGTAAAGAGCTGGGAGGCAGCAATCTCGTTAGCTTGTTTCAGGTTAGAGACGACAACGCGAAGTTTATTGTACCTCACCTTCGAGATTTCGGTCACGGCCGAGAACCGCTTCGTCAGATCATTAGTAATTTGCATTACATTCAAAGGTTTCTTTTTGGGCTGAAAGTAAACAACCCATGGGCCAGTCGAGTCTTCTGGGTAGGCTCGACATCGGGGGCTTATCTGTCCCTGTCCATTACCAGACTGAGATGACGAAGCAGGGATGGCATCATCTGATTTCTTGGATGACAGACGCTTTCGACCCTTCCTGCTATCGCGTGGCAAAGTGGTGTCATCTTCCGACAAAACGTCCATTTCGTCTTCCGACAAAATGTCCATTTTGCCGTACTAGTGGGAGCGAAAAACGCTCTACCACTGCAACGATAATCAAAATTACTCGGACACAATACACGAAGAAAAAAAAATACTAACACAGAAACACAAACTTAAAATTTAATAGATGGGAGAAAGAAAGAAACCTCGAAACAAAAACTTATCTGATAATCCTATACTACTATCACCGAGCGTTTACACAGCAGCAGCGGAGCGATGCGCAGCTTGGATGATCTTCGATCCGCGTATGCGGGCGGTCTTCGTTGGTGTGTGCTTGTATGAAGCTCGGCACTCAGCTGAACACACGATGATGGATGAGCGGCTTGAATGTGGAGGCAGATGCTGACACTCGTTGACGATGATCCGTGTGCACAGGTATGCGTGACCACGCACCGATGGTGCGCAAAATGATTGGCGAATTGCCAATCGCAAAACCAATTATCGATGATGCCGAAAACACACTTTCTTCTCAGAAAAAAACTCACTTTTTGATAAATTTATCGGGAATTATGCCAGGAATCACTAAGCGAGAAAATCTGATTATTTACGTCAGATAATAGCGAGAAAACTTCCAAATTAACGGAGCGCGAAACAAGCCGACCGTACTTCTTGCTAGGACGCAGTGGTGTGTTTTTTTTTTTTTTTTTTTTTTTTAATATATAAAAAAGAAAACAATATCAAAGCAAAGTTGCCTTAAAGGGTTATACGGTCAAAATTTGGTCAATATCAACTTGACGTATTTCTTTCAATTTTGCATTGAAAAAAAAACCTGAACACCCCTCATTTTGAAGGTGTGTGTGCGTGTGTAGAATGTTGCTCCTATTTTGATTTTGGAATTCACTCTTCAGTTGTCAAAATGCCGTCCAAGCAAGAAGAGCAGCGTATCAAAATTTTGCTCGCGCATCGCGAAAATCCGAGCTACTCGCACGCAAAGTTGGCAAAATCGCTAAAAGTTGCCAAATCAACCGTTACAAATGTAATTAAAGTGTTTGGGGAACGTTTGTCGACAGCCAGGAAGTCTGGATCGGGGGGAAATCGAAAACCGGAAGCCGCTGAGACGACAAAGAGAGTTGCCGGTAGTTTCAAGCGAAACCCTAACCTCTCTCTCCGAGATGCCGCAAATAAGCTGGGTGTATCGTCTACAACCGTGCATCGAGCCAAAAAACGAGCCGGACTATCGACTTACAAGAAGGTAGTGACTCCAAATCGCGATGATAAACAAAATACGACGGCCAAAGCGCGATCCCGGAGGCTGTACACGACGATGCTGACGAAGTTTGACTGCGTGGTAATGGACGACGAAACCTACGTCAAAGCCGACTACAAGCAGCTTCCGGGACAGGAGTTTTATACGGCAAAAGGAAGGGGAAAGGTAGCAGATGTTTTCAAGCACATGAAACTGTCAAAGATCGCAAAGAAATGTCTGGTTTGGCAAGCCATCTGTACCTGTGGCTTGAAAAGCAGCATTTTCATAGCTTCCGGGACTGTCAACCAAGAAATTTACGTGAAAGAGTGTTTGAATAAACGTCTGCTGCCTTTCCTGAAGAAACACGGTTGTTCCGTACTGTTTTGGCCGGATTTGGCATCTTGCCATTACGGTAAAAAGGCCATGGAGTGGTACGCCGCCAACAACGTGCAGGTGGTTCCCAAGGACAAGAACCCTCCCAACACGCCAGAGCTCCGCCCAATTGAGAAATACTGGGCTATTGTCAAGCGGAACCTAAAGAAGACCACAAAATCTGCTAAGGGCGAGCAGCAGTTCAAGGCAAACTGGCTTTCTGCGGCGAAGAAGGTGGACAAGGTGGCTGTACAAAATCTGATGGCAGGGGTCAAGCGTAAGGCCCGGCAATTCGGAATGGAAAAGCGGAAGCCTAACTGAATATTTTTCCTGAATTTTATACTAATTGAACTTGAAAAAGAAATTTAATTTGATTTTTTAAATAAACGATTTCACCGATTTACACGCGTTTTCCCTTGACCAAATTTTGACCGTATCACCCTTTATGATTGACGACATTATAAATACGATTTAATTCAAAATGTAAAAATTTCAACCTTGAAAGCTCCATTAAGACAGCTCCATGAGAAAATATGGAATAATAGGCAACGGTATAGGTTAAACTTCAATAGGTGGATAAATAGGAATTGTAATGTTTAATAGCGAAAACAATAAAATTAATCTGGAAAAAAACAGAGAAAATTAGATGCTTAGATTTATAAAACTGTTGGTGAACCATTCGGTAAGAGACAATAGAGTTCCCCTCCCCCTGCGTAGAAAATTGTCCGCAACCATTTTTTTTTTATTTAGGCCGAAAATAATAATAAAAAACTCCCCCTCCCTTGACAGGAAGGTTTGAAGTTTTGTGTTGACAACAGGAATGTCAACGCGGATGAAGAGCAAAATTGATCGATTGAATGAGCATGAGCATGAGTATTGACGACCATACATGTCAGTAGTTGCTACTCCGTGATTGACCAGCTTTAGCAAAATTGGCACAAAGAACCATATGAATGGGACTTGGGACTTGGGACTTGGGACTAGCAACCCATCCTCAGTGTACAAAATCCGGAGAATCCTTATTTTTACGTAGACTACGTCTTACGGGAAGGTACTGGGGGTAAATTGAAAATCTAAAATTACGACCGTCGTGAAAAGATGTAATTTTTGAACGCTTTAAGCTCTGTCATTTATAGATGAAATTAAAATCCAAATACACCAATCGATAGGAAATACCTTTCGTAAGCTGTTGCAATAAACTTTTTTTTTTTCCCAAACCCAGTCCTCGTAATCAAGTACAATTAATCATTTTGTTCGACCATTTTCCACAGAGATGGCGCTGTTCCGGTAGGAAGTGATAAAAATCCCCATATAGAAATTGAGAGAAGTGGGAATAATTCGCTTTCGGTGCATATTCAGGTGAAAAAAAGTGAACGACAACCTAAAGAAATTAATCAGGGACTTTGTCGTTCAGTTTTTCCCGGAATTTATTGTTAAACAAGCTACAATTAATTAAATATGATTTTTCCTCATACAATTTTACCGGCTTTACTACCAGTTCCCAGAGAGCCAAAAAATTCAAATTAGAGAGAGAAAATTTGCTCTCACGACCTCAATCTCTCAATATGCCATGTATTTTGTTGACACTCGATTTGTGATTTCCCTTTCACAAATTACAAAATAGAGTACCTGACACTACAACAAAACATGTCTGGTACCTCTATATATGCATTTGCTTTAACCGTTGAAGTCCCTCCTTTTTTACATATTCTGCGCAAAAGATACCCCATACATAAAATTCGTCGGGAAATTCTGTGAGGGGTGAGCAATTTTGTGTGCAGAATTTGTAAAAAAGGAGGGACTTCGAATAATAATCTAAATGCATATATAGAGGTACCAGACATGTTTTGCACTGCAGTGTCCTCTGTGAACAATTATAGGAAAACAGATTGTGTGTAGTTTCCGGTAGATGTCACCGCAAACAACAGCAGTGACACCTTATGGAACATGAATGCAGAAGCTTGACAAAATGATTAATTTGGTTGCACATCGTGCTGCTTGAATCAGAAAAGTTATAAAACAGCGCTGCTAATGTGCCTCAACTCATCATTCGACTGCAAGCTTTCGTGGAGTGCGGACGCAAATTTTTTCTCGATTGAATTTTTAAGCGGGCTTTTGATTTTTGTTTCCGTTCGTAGAGCGTGCGTGTGAAAGACTTTTTCGGCGGCGGTTTTTTTGCTGCTGAGTTTATCGGAAAGTTTTTAGTAAATTGTTTAGTGAATAAATCAGAAAAAACAGTGACTGTTAGTGAACCAGCGTAAGAATGGCGGGAAGTTCGGGGTGGGACCCTGGAGTGCCGCCTAAACCGGACTATGGCAAACCTACGGTTCCGGATTGGATCCGCGGTGTCGGTATCGGCCAGCTGCAGATTCTCTCGCTGCAGGCGGTGGAAGCCGATAAGAAGCTCAGCCCTTTCATCGTGGGGAAATCGATGCAGGATCTGGTTGGTGAAATCGAAGGTACGACAACGGCAGCGAATGGAATGAAGTATGTGCTGCGAGTACGTGATGCAAGGCAGGCGACTAAGCTGTTGACGATGAGGAAATTGTTCGATGAAACGGCGGTGACGGTGGTTCTCCACCCCATCTTGAACAAGCGACGATGCGTTATTTCGTGTCGCGAAATCCAAGACGAACCCGAAGACGAGCTGCTCAAATGAATGGCTAAGGAAGGTGTGGTCGGTGTTAAGCGGATCACTCGGATGCAAGAGGGCAAACGAATGAATACTCCAACGGTCATTCTGACGCTCAATGGAACAGCAGTGCCGGACTACCTCAAAGTCGGGGCGCTACGGATCAAGACACGGATTTACATACCGGGCCCGATGATCTGCTACAAATGCTACGCTTACGGACACACGAAGCTCCGTTGTAAGGGAGTAGCTAAATGCAGGAACTGCTCGCAAGTTCACAACCCCCTAACTCTTGCCTTACAGTGGAATTTACTGGGTCTTCGAGGAAGACTTTCTGAATTACAAATTCTCATTTCACAATACAACCCCATAGCAATAGCCCTACAAGACACCAATGTCCCTGAATCCACCATTCCATCAAATTACATTAAAGGATACAATTTGTACATCAAAGAAAATCCCGATAACCCCCAAAGAACCGGTACAGCATTGGCAATCAACTCTGAAATCCCTCATCGCCGTATCGATCTCTCCTCTTCTCTTCTTGCAATAGCTATTGAAATTGATTTTCCAGTCAAAGTAACACTAGTCTCCATTTATATTTCGCCTGTTTCGCAATCCAATAAACTAATTAAATCTCGACTTACTAAAATAATGGATAACATTTCACCACCTGTTCTTTGAATGGGTGATTTTAACGGACACTCTACTCTTTGGGGTGTAAATTTTAACAATTCCCGAGGACTTATGTTAGAACAGTTCATCGACCAACAGGGTTTAACTCTGCTTAACGATGGTCATCACACTAGAATTGATCCCTCATCCGGTGAATCATCGGCTCTTGATCTGTCCATTTCCTCACACAATCTCATTTCCCAACTGTCCTGGAAGGTGCACGGTAGCTGCGGTAGCGATCACCTTCCTATTGTCATTTCATTGAATAGAACTACTCCTGTTACCACTTGTCGTCCTAGATGGAAATATGAATTGGCAGATTGGGACAAGTATCAGAACGAAGTGTTCGATCATTTTACCTCTAACCCTCCCACTTCTCCGGAAGAGTTCGTCAAAACTCTGTTTGATATTGCCAAACATCATATTCCCCGAACAAGTGGTTCTCCTGGGAAAAAATCGGTACCATGGTGGAACCCTGAAGTGCGGGCTGCTATAAAACTTCGTCGTAAGAAACTTCGTGCCCTCCAGAAAATGACAAAAGGTGATCGTAAAAACTCCGTAACACATTTAGAATTCAAAACAGCCCGAAATGCAGCTAGAGATACCATCCGTCAGGCCAAACTGGACAGTTGGGAAAAATTTATCTCCGCTATCAATCCTGAAAGTACATCAAAGGAACTTTGGGATAAACCGTTTGAGTGGTAGTAAAAGTCGACCCCCAATAAAAATACGTATAAATAATAATATCACTGATAACCCATCCACCATAACCGAACACCTCGCAGATCACTTTTCCCTGGCCTCATCTTCCTTCATATTTTCTGAACAGTTCATGTCCCATAAAACAACCACTGAGGCTTCTCCACCACTTCACTTTCGAAGAACTAGCGTGGGCTCTGAGTAGGGTAAGTGGTTCATCCGCTGGACCAGACGACGTAGGCTATCCTCTTCTCAAAAATCTTCCCCTAATCGGTAAAACTATCCTTTTGTCTATGTTCAACCAAATATGGGACCAGGGAGAAATTCTCACTGACTGAATCCCGGAAAAGACAGGAATAATGCAGACAGCTACCGGCCTACACAGCAAAAAAATAATTTTGATATCACGTCAAAGTGGATGCACTACAATCATGTCGAAAATATGGTGTAATATTACTTGCTAAAAAGGACAAAATTATCATTAATACAATGCATGAACTGACATTACGCTGCTTTTACTGCATTTGTTTATTTATGTGGTCATAAAAATTACATGAAATTTTCGACATGATTGTAGTGCATCCACTTTGATGTGATATCAAAATTATTTTTTTGCTGTGTATCACTCTATTGAACTGTATTGGGAAGGTTTTTGAAAAGATGGTAAATAGACGACTCATTACTCGAATGGAGTCCTAAGGCTTACTCGACAATCGCCAGTTTGCTTTCCGTCCAGAAAAGTCCGCGGATGATTACCTTACGGAGCTAGAGGATCTCATTGATGCACACTTAGAAATAACTGCTTTTACACGAGACGTAATCCATATTGGACGTAAATCATAGAACGTAAACAAACATTTCATGTAAAATTAAGTGTTCTCAAACCGAAACATCTGCTAGTTGACGAAGAGAACGTTTGATTGAATTGATTTTCACGTTTCTTTCAACTGTTTCTTATGTCAAAAGGCCCGCTTACATGTGTCGGTCTCAGGGTACCGAAATTTACATGACTTTTCAGTAGTGTGTGGATACCTTGAAAGAGGTATGCATGGTGACGGTGTTTCTCTGGATCTGTCGAAGGCTTACGATCGTGCATGGCGTTTTCCCATCCTAAAGTCGTTCGAAGAATGGGGAATCAAGGGCCGCATGGGTCACTACGTTCAAAGTTTTCTTGACGATAGGAGATTCAGAGTCATCATAGGAAACAACCGATCTGAGGTCAGGGCTCAAGAGAACGGTATCCCCCAAGGTACAGTAATCGCACCCACACTCTTTCTCATCTGTATGCAATCCTTTTTTGATTCTATTCCCCCCAATGTCCATATACTGGTTTATGCAGACGGCATTACCATCATCACTTTCAATATTTTCAAATCGTTAGCCAGAAAAAGGATTCAATCCGCAGTCAATATTGTTGCCAAATGGGCTGATGAAAGAGGTTTCATCATATCCCCTGAAAAATCTCAACTCCTCCATTTTAGTAGCAATAGGAAAAAGCTTAGCAAACTACCCCAACTAACCTTAAACCAGACCACAATAGAAGCAGGACAGACTCTGAAAATCCTTGGAGTTTACCTTGACCGGACTCTCAGCTTTAGACACCACGCAGACGTTGTTTGGAAAATCACCGAGTGGCGGCTACTGGTCATTAGGACGATTGGGACAAGAATTCCATATGCACATAGAACATCCATCATGCAAATAATTAACGGCTGGCCTCTGCCCAAAATCTTCTACGGTACAGGTTTTTTCAGCAGAGGTGGCGATATCATAACCAAAAGAGCTACGTCCGTTGTACAACAAGGCTTTCCGATCAGCTTCCGGAGTTTTCATCACTAGTCCCATATCCGCTATAATGGCCGAGTGTGGTCAGCTCCCCTTCGAACATTATATAACAGTCTGCGTGGTGACTAAGGCTATTCGATGGTTAAGTCTGAAAGGTAGTCAGCCCCTTAGTAACAAGAGCAAACGATCTGTTCAACTCCCTTACCAAACTAAATCTCCCTCCAGTTGCAGTGTTACCCAAAAACAAAAACAGACCTTGAAACCAACCACCTCCTAAGATCTTCTCCGAAAAGTAAAAACAGGTGATTCCCCGTTAAAAATACAACAACACTTTAACAATCTCCGTTCAGAAAAATACAATAATTACTTCCACATCTACACCGACGGTTCCGTTTCTAATGGAAAGGTTGGCTTTGGTATCACTAGCGCATTAACCAGTATTAGTTCCTCCCTCCCTACATCTTGTTCCATCTTCAGTGCCGAAGCTTATGCCCTCATGAAAGCTTCCAACTTGATCCCTCCACAGTCTGAGAATCCAACTGTCATCTCTAGCGATTCAGCAAGCTGTCTCCGCGAAATGGACTCCAGTTCCATGAAACATCCTTGGCTCATGTCAGCAGAAACATCCTCCATAGCTAATCACGTCTCCTTCTGTTGGGTCCCAGCTCACTCTGGTATCCGAGGCAATGAGGAGGCGGACCGATTGGCTGGTGCTGGTCGAGAAATGAATCCCGAAACAGTTGATGTTCCTTCTATGGACGTTGTAAGATGGGTAAAGGACCAAATAAGGGAAAGCTGGGATCTTGAATGGTTCAATAGCCGAGGTTTCGCCCTAAGAAGAATCAAACAGTCTACATCTCGTTGGCCAGATAACAAAAACCCCAAAGACCGCCGTATTCTTTCCAGACTTAGAATTGGTGCTACCCCGTAGCTACCGAATTACCAAAGAGGAACCTCCAAACTACATCACATGCGGTGTCCCACTGTCCATCCCCCACCTTTTGTTAGACTGTAGAGCCTACAGTACCGAACGTTTGACTTATAATCTAGATACAACCATAGAGGAAGTTTTATCACCACCCACTAAACAGAAGCTGCTGGAGTTCTTGAAAGTAACCGGATTGTATGACCAAATTTAATTTAAGCAAACAGGGACGAATGACCGTTTACGGTTAAAGTCCCATTAAAACAAAGACACACACACGCCTCAACTCATTTTTGCTTCGAACGGCGGGTAAGCAGGAAGCAGCAGCAGCAGTAGTAGCAGCAGCAGTAGTAGCAGCAGCAGCAGCAGCAGTAGGAAGGCGGTTCCTGTCAAGCGCGCAGAGTTTGAGTTTGCACCTCGAACTTTGCGCGTCGTTCCTGTCGAGATCATTGGCTGCTGGTAGCGGCGTCGCCCTTGCCTGAATGATAACTACAAATCTCGATTACTTTTCGGAAGGACATATCAGCTTTTGTAAACAACGCATTTTTATCGTCGGTTTGGCATAACTAATAGCTCGCCCCACATACTATTTAACACCGCTAACAGGTTGGGAAAATTTTCCCTATCTGATGGTAGAACTAGCATGCGTGGGCGAGCTACCAGTTACGCCAAATCGACGATCAAATGCGTTGTTTACAAAAGCTTATACGTTCCTTCGAAAAAGTAATCGAGAAATACTTCTTGGCCTCAGCGGCGCCGGTGGTGTAGTGGTAAGCATGATAACCTCTCACCCCAGCAGGCCTTGGTTCAATCCCAGTCGGCGCCGCCGGGATGTTCTGAGGCATAACATCTCTGATCACGCCTTCCTTCCGAAGGAAAGTAAAGCCGTTGGTCCCCGGTTCATGAGTAGATGGGTCGATAGAATAGGGTTCAGGTGTAGGAGCTGCCTCCCTGGCGTCGGTAGCATTATTGGTGCTCAGCACGGAAAACAAGATCGACAGAAAACAAATCAAGGAAAAAAAAACTATGAAATGTTGCATAACATTGATGCAAAATTGTGCATTCTGTTTTTGTGTGTGCATTTATTTTTAGCGTTTTGAAGTTGAATCGCTGAGGATCAATTTCATTACCATAGAAAATTTTCAATAGTACAGATATCAGCTGTTACAAAACTTATAACAAAGAAACTGGAACTTCACGTTTGTTGCAGTCTTGTGTTTCTTGAGTTTCAATTTCATGAGTGATGTCACAACGGTCCAAGATTTGTGTCCTAGAAATCTTGAAGTGATAGGGAATATCAGCCATCATGACGGTCATTGTTGGACGCTTCAATGAATCACCTGAAGAAAGCCTTACTCATATCTGATTGTAATTTAGGAACCAAATTGTAATAGAATATGTATTCGCATTTTTATGAGGTCCTGAGTTCAACCAAGTTTTACTAAGTAGGAAATCCAAAATATGTACATAGGACCGAAATCATAGGTTACTTCTACTGTATTTTAAATCAATATCTAGAAAAAAAATGCACGATAATTTCACTACACAGCTTAACGTAGTCTACGTCAACCCTGCGGTCGTGTCTTGTACACAACCCCTCAATTTTTTTTTCCTCTGACTGCCTCTTCACCAATAAATGGATCTTAAGTTTGAACCCAATTTGTGATGTGCAGCAGCGCTGAAATTTAGTTGGATTTCAAAGTAATCTTGCAGCCGAGTAGCAAACCTCGATAAAATCACTCCATTATGAGGTGGATTGCTCGACGAGAACAGCACTTTCCTCTCATGATAAGAGAAAATCCACTGGGAAAGGTTATGTTTGTAACGAACTTGAAACCAAAAGTCTACGTTGGTCGTGATGCAACCATTTAACGTAGTTAAACGACTTACAACTGCTGCTAAAACGAAAGCTTCACAATGGCATGCGGTTAAAATTTTCACCATACACTCCATCTTCTGAGCAAACAACTCAGCCAGACGGTTTTTCCCCAACGTGTCCGGAGCTACTGTTTGCTCGAAAATCAAGCTCAGCTGAATTCAATGATGATCATTGAAAAAGTAAGTTGATGCCTAATGCATTTGCCGTTTTTTTTTTGTTTTCCCAGTAGGATTGTTTCCCTGTCGATTATCTGCACGGATGAGAGTAACTCAAAATTGGGTCCAATTCGACTCAAAATTGCCATAAGTGGGACACTTTGTGGATGAGTAACGTTTTCCTGAATTTTGCAAAAAAAAAATCGCCTCAAATATAGGAAAATCAAAGAAAATTTTACCCAGGTTTTTTTTTTCCTTTGGTTTGTTTTTTCCGTCGATCTTGTTTTCCGTGCTGAGCACCAATGCTACCGACGTGCCAGGAAGGCAGCTCCCACACCTGGACCCTACCTATCGACCCATCAACTCATGAACCGGGGACCAACGGCTGTACTTCCCATCCGAAGGATGGCGTGATCAGAGATGTTATGCCTCAGAACATCCCGGCGGCGCCAACTGGGATTGAACCCAGGCCTGCTGGGGTGAGAGGTATTTAATCACGCTTACCACTACACCACCGGCGCCGTTATTTTACTCAACTTATCAAGTTTAATTTTCAATGATTTTCCTGAAGCTCGAGAAAATCATGCCCACACACACACACAGACACACACACACACACACACACACACGCACACACACACACACACACACACACACACACACACACACACACACACACACACACACACACACAGGGCTACAAATGGTGAGTTGACAACCTAGCTCTGGTTCTCACAAGTTCCTACCTCACGCCTCCCCGTGGTGTAGCCTGGGCAATGTTGTCCTTCTGACAATAGCAAAGTGAGGGGGTGCGACGCGAACACTGGCGCGGTAACCATAACACGGCGATAGAGGAAATGCTTCGTCAACCCGCAGGAGTGCCAACCGGCACATTAGGATCGACGCCAGTAAGATCCTTATTACGGCATACTGGATACGGCATGGAACTATGGACACGACACGGCACAATGGATTGGATACCACGCTACAGGGCTGACAGTCGTGCTATTCTGCTCCCTAAGTAAAGAAGGGTGACACCTTCTTGAAATGGCGAGTGGGCTAATAGTGCGGCTGCCCCCGTCCCGGTAAAACCTTGGCAGGCCTCCGGATACGTTCAAAACTCGTCACCAATTGGTGATTGGTGAGTAGTAGGCTCAGATGTAACATTCCTGACTTACGCCGATCTGGCTCTGAACACGGCCCCCATGAAGGACCGTGTCAACCCTAGCATGGCCTCCCTGCTTGCATAGATAACCATGGGATCACGATAGGAGACTACATACAACGAGTGGAGATAGCGGCCCGAAGGGGGGACCCATCAGAATGGATAAAATTGGAGAAAAAAATAAAAATGAAGAAAAAGAAAAAACCAAAAAAAATATGAAGAACGACGGCAATACGCCAGACAGTGAAAACGGAGGAGCAAACGTGTTCGCAAGGAGTGGGATATTGCAGAGATCACCAGTGTCGAACCTGGGGGTCACTGCGAGTTCCAGCAGCAGCAGTAAGTTTCAAGAAGAGCAGCCAGGCGTTGGGCTAAGCCAGATATTCACACCAATATCCAGTAGTAGCAAATCCCAAGAACTGCAGCTCGGGAGAACCAAAATGACGGAGGTCAGGAGGAAGATCGATGATCTCTATGTGTTCGTGAAGGATAAAAACAACGTACACAAAGAGATCAAGCAACTTGTGACCGGTATCAAATCCGGCATAACAGTGGCAGATCAGGAATGTCAAGAGTGGAGAAAAAGAGCCGAAAATGCCGAAAAGGCTCTGCTGGAGGCCAAGGAGAGCATAAGACTGGCTCAAGCATATGAGACGCCGAAGGGACCCACAAATCCACGTCCTGAAAAGAGAGATAGGGACACGCCAGGAGATGAGGAGGAGCCCAAAAAACGCAGGGACGACGAGGAAGGCATCAAGGAGATGGGAGAAAATGGTGCGTGGCGTAAAGTCGAGAACCAGAAGGAGAGGAAGAAAAAACAGAAGGAAGATGAAGTGAGGAAGAAGGAAGAGGAAGCGAGGAGGAAGGAAGAAGAAGCGAGGAAGAAGGAAGAGAAGAAGAAGGAAGACAGGAAGAATAAGGAGAATCCTAGGCCTCGTAGGGAGAGAAGCAAGGGTGACGCTCTAGTTGTTGAGGCGAAGGACAAAACGTCCTACGCAGCACTCCTCCGGAAAGTGAGAGATGATCCGGAGTTGAAACACTTAGGCGAGAATGTGGTGAAAACCAGGCGAACCCAGAAAGGCGAGATGCTATTCGAGCTGAAAAGGGACCCTACGGTTAAGAGCTCAGCTTTTAAGGAGCTCGTCGAAAAATCTCTTGGCGAGACGGCGAACGTAAGAGCCTTATCCCAGGAGTCAGTGGTCGAGTGCAGGGATCTGGACGAGATCACAACAGAAGACGAGTTGAAAAGTGCGCTAAAGGTGCAATGCAACCTGGGAGACGTACCGATGGCAATTCGGTTGAGAAAGGCGTATGGTGGCACGCAGACGGCGTCGATACGACTTTCTTCGGACGCAGCTAACGAGCTGCTGAAGACTGGCCGAATCAAGGTTGGGTGGTCAGTGTGCCCGTTGAAAGCTATTCCTCGGGTATCTAAGAAAATGGAGAGATGCTACAAATGCATGGGCTTCGGTCACCAGGCGAGACACTGCAAAGGCCCTGACAGATCTGATCTGTGCAGGAAATGCGGAGAGAAGGGGCACGTTGCAAAAGACTGTACAAAGCAACCGAGGTGCATGCTCTGCAAAAAAGAGGACGGAAATGGCCATGTGACGGGAAGTTTCAGGTGCCCTGAGTTCAAGAAGGCGATGGTGGGCCAGCAATAATGAAGGTAACCCAAATAAATCTCAATCATTGTAACACAGCACAGCAACTGTTGTGGCAGTCAACAACGGAAACAAAGTGCGACGTTGCAATCATTGCAGAGCCATACCGAGTCCCTCTCGATAATGGTAACTGGGTGGCGGATAGAGCAGGAATGGCGGCCATACAAGTCATGGGCAGGTATCCCATACAACAAGTGGTGGCAAGCTCATATGAAGGTTTCGTGATCGCCAAAATCAATGGAATCTTTGTATGTAGTTGCTACGCACCCCCGAGATGGACAATTGAGCAGTTCCACCAGATGCTAGATGGGCTCACCGAAGAGCTCATTGGACGGAGACCAGTCGTCATCGCAGGAGACTTCAATGCTTGGGCAGTGGATTGGGGGAGCAGATGTACCAACGCAAGAGGGTATAGCCTGCTGGAAGCTCTGGCAAAGTTGAACGTCAGTCTGGCCAACGAAGGAACCATCAGCACCTTCCGCAAAGATGGTAGGGAATCCATTATCGACGTTACTTTCTGCAGTACGTCGCTAATGGCAAATATGAACTGGACGGTGTGCGAGGAGTACACCCATAGTGACCATCAGGCGATCCGGTACAGTATCGGCGAACGAACACCGGTGGAAATGCGGAGGACGAAAGTAAGCGAGCGGAAGTGGAAGACGAAGGCATTCAATAAGGATCTCTTCATCGAAGCTCTAAGGGTAGACAACAGCGTCCCGGGCCTAAGCGCGAATGAGTTGACCGAATTATTAGCAAGGGCATGTGACACAACTATGCCGAGAAAACTGGAGCCAACGAACAGGCGGCGTCCAGCCTACTGGTGGAACGAGGAAATTAGCACCCTCCGTGCTACTTGTCTTCTAGCCAGAAGGCGTGCTCAGAGAGCAAGAACAGAAGCAGACAGAGAGGAGCGCAGGGTGGTGTTCCGAGAGGCCAGGGCTGCACTGAAACGAAAGATAAAGCTGAGCAAGTCAAATAGTTTCAAGGAGTTGTGCCGCGATGCCGATGCCAACCCCTGGGGCAACGCATACCGAGTTGCGATGGCGAAGATCAGAGGCCCAACGATGCCGGTTGAAATGTGTCACAACAAGCTGAAAGTCATCGTGGAGGGACTTTTCCCACAGCATGACCCAACGAACTGGCCACCTACACCATATGGCGAGGTAGATGAAGACAACGTTGAACAAGTCTCCAACGAGGAACTCATAGCAGCAGCGAAAGGGTTGAAAGCGAATAAAGCTCCCGGCCCGGATGGAATTCCCAACGTGGCGTTGAAGGCGGCGATCCAGACGTTCCCGGACATGTTCAGGATGGTGCTGCAGAAATGTCTGGACGATGGTCAGTTCCCTGATAGGTGGAAGGTACAAAAGCTTGTGCTGTTGCCGAAGCCCGGAAAACCGCCGGGGGATCCTGCATCGTATAGGCCAATATGCTTGCTGGATACTGTAGGAAAGCTCTTAGAGAGGATCATCCTCAACAGGCTGACGAAATGCACGGAGAGTGAACACGGATTGTCGGAGAGACAGTTTGGATTCCGGAAAGGGAGATCGACGGTGGATGCAATTCGGACAGTGATTGACAGAGCCGAGAAAGCTTCCAAACAGAAGCGGAGAGGAAATCGATACTGCGCCGTGATTACGATCGATGTCAAGAATGCATTCAATAGCGCCAGCTGGGAGGCCATCGCCAAGGCGCTCCATAGAATGAGGGTTCCAGGCTACCTCTGCAGGATTCTAAGTAGTTATTTCCAGAACCGGGTCCTTGTCTACGTGACAGACACGGGGCAGAAATCGCTTAGAATCACGGCGGGGGTTCCCCAAGGCTCCATTCTAGGTCCCACGCTGTGGAACGGAATGTACAATGGCGTGCTGACGCTCAAGCTGCCCAAAGGAGTTGAGATCGTTGGCTTTGCGGACGATGTCGTCTTGACGGTAACCGGTGAGACGCTGGAAGAAGTGGAAATGTTGGCGGCTGAGGCGATAGATACGATTGGTAACTGGATGCAAGGAGCGAAGCTGCAGATAGCCCACCACAAAACAGAAGTGATGTTGGTCAGTAACTGCAAAGCAGTGCAGCGGGTAGAGATTACCGTTGGAGAGCACACCATTGCTTCGAAGCGCATGCTTAAGTATCTGGGAGTGATGATCGACGACCGGCTAAACTTTAATAGCCACATCGAATATGCTTGCGAGAAGGCGACGAAGGTCATCAACGCAATAGCCAGAATCATGCCGAACAATTCTGGTCCAAGCAGCAGCAAGAGACGTCTTCTGGCTAGTGTTTCCTCATCAATACTAAGGTACGGAGGTCCAGCCTGGATTGAAGCGCTGAAAACGAAGCAGAACCAAAGGAAATTGAGCAGTACGTTCCGGCTCATGGCCATGCGAGTCGTGAGTGCGTACAGAACCATTTCGATGGAGGCAGTATGCGTTATCGCCGGTATGATCCCAATCGGCATCACCTTGGCGGAGGACTACGAGTGCTATATGACGAGAGAAACCAGAGGAGTACGAAAAATGGTGAGAACGGAGTCGATGGCTAAGTGGCAGCAGGAGTGGGATGCAGCAGAGAACGGTAGATGGACACACAGGCTAATACCGACTCTTTCGACCTGGGTGAACAGGAAGCATGGAGAAGTCAACTTCCACTTGACGCAGTTCCTGTCTGGTCATGGCTGCTTCAGGAAGTACCTGCATCGGTTCGGACACACAACGTCACCCTTCTGTCCGGAGTGTGGGAATGTGGAAGAATCACCAGAGCACGTGGTCTTCGAATGTCCTAGATTTGATGATGTGCGAGAGGATATGCTCGCCCTTAGCACGGAGAATGTCGTCGAAGAAATGTGTCGAGAGGAGGGCACCTTTAACGCCGTCAGCAGAGCAGTAACGCAGATCATGTCAGCGCTGCAGCGAAAATGGCGGGAAGACCAACTAGAAAGTAGTAATGTGCTCACACAAGTGCGAACTGAAAGCCGAAGCCGGGAGAACTCTCCGTCAGAGTAGGCTGTATCCACCACCAGGGATAACCGAGTAGAACGTGACGCTGGGAGATAAATGGCTCACAAATTGGAGAGACGATCAGCGAACTGGAAGCGCCAATTAGCTGAGGTAAAGTGAGGTGCGTAATGCACGGCCCCCTCCGAAGTAATACGACAAGTGGTTCCGGGGGAAAAGGGCAAGGCGTCTAAGGAGGTTTTAGTGCGGTAAGAATCCCACACACCGTGTCACCGCGACTGTGCGCCCAGTCGTCAAGCGGTGGCACGATGGCCTTTTTGAAGGTTTCCTCCTTGCCAAAAAAAAAAAAAAAAAAAAAAAAAAAAAAAAAAAAAAAAAAAAAAAACACACACACACACACACACACACACACACACACACACACACACACACACACACACACACACACACACACACACACACGTGCGCGCGCGCACACACACACACGCGCGCGCACACAAACATACAAACACACAAACACACACACACACACACACACACACACACACACACACACACACACACTCCACAGAAGAGGAGCTAAGAAGTGCGTTGAGAGTGCACTGCGATCTGGGAGATGTCCCGATGTCAATCCGCATGAGGAAGGCGTACGGCGGCATGCAAACGGCGGTTATACGGCTTTCGACAGTTGCAGCGAATAAGCTGTTGGAGACGGGCAAGGTCAAGGTTGGCTGGTCATTGTGCTCGCTGAAAGCCACTCCTCGGGTTACCAAGCAATTGGAGCGATGCTTCAAGTACATGGGATTCGGTCACCAGGCGAGGAACTGCAATGGCCCTGACAGCTCCCACACCTGGACCCTACCTATCGACCCATCAACTCATGAACCGGGGACCAACGGCTGTACTGTGCAGGAAATGCGGAGAGAAAGGCCATATTGCAAGAGGCTGCACGAAGCATCCGAGGTGTATGCTCTGCAAAAAAGAGGACGGTAACGATCATACGACGGGAGTAAGGCGATGGCAGGCCAACAGTAATGGAGGTAACCCAAATAAACCTCAATCATTGCGACATTGCTCAGCAACTGTTGTGGCAGTCGACAACAGAAACAAAGTGCGACGTTGCAATCATTGCGGAACCGTATCGAGTCCCTCCCGATAACGGTAACTGGGTTGCGGATAGAGCTGGGATGGCAGCTATACAAGTTATGGGCAGATACCCCATTCAAGAAGTGGTTGCGAGCTCATACGAAGGCTTCGTGATCGCCAAAATCAACGGAATCTTCATGTGTAGTTGTTACGCACCCCCCAGATGGACGATGGAGAAGTTCCACGAGATGCTTGATGGACTTACCGAAGAGCTGGTCGGACGACGACCGGTAGTCATCGGAGGAGACTTCAATGCTTGGGCAGTGGAGTGGGGAAGCAGGTGTTCCAATGCAAGAGGGCACAGTCTGTTGGAAGCTCTGGCAAAACTGGAAGTTATGCTGGCCAATAAAGGCACCAGCAGCACTTTTCGCAGAGATGGCCGAGAATCCATTATCGACGTTACTTTCTGCTTTCCGTCGCTGATGGCAAACATGGATTGGAGAGTGTGCGAAGGATATACCCATAGCGACCATCAGGCGATACGATATGGCATCGGTCAACGGAATACTGTGGCAGTACGGAGGACGAGAACTTGTGACCGAAAGTGGAAGACGAAAGCTTTCGACAAGGATTTGTTCGTTGAGGCACTTCGTGTGGACGGGAGTCCCGTAGATCTAAATGCGGACGAGCTGACAGAAACGTTAGTGAGAGCATGTGACACGACCATGCCGAGGAAACTGGAGCCAAATAACAGACGGCGTCCAGTCTACTGGTGGAACGAGGCACTTAGCACTCTCCGCGCTAGTTGTCTCAGAGCCAGAAGACGTGTTCAGAGAGCAAGAACGGAAGCAGACAGAGAGGAACGAAGAGAAGTGTTTCGAGCGGCCAGGACCGCTTTTAAACGAGTTATTAAGCAGAGCAAGTCGAACTGTTTTAAGGAGCTGTGTCGAGACGCTGATGCCAACCCCTGGGGCGACGCATACCGAGTCGTGATGGCGAAGATCAGAGGTCCAACGATGCCCGCTGAAATGTGCCCAGAGAAGCTGAAAGTCATCGTGGAAGGACTTTTCCCGAAGCACGACCCAACAACCTGGCCACCTACACCGTACGGAGAAGGAGAGGGAGATAACGTCGAAATCACCAACGAGGAGCTCGTAGTAGTGGCGAAAGGATTGAAGGTGAAGAAAGCTCCCGGTCCGGATGGAATTCCCAAAGTAGCGTTGAAAGCGGCGATCCAGTCATCCCCGGACATGTTCAGGATGGTGCTGCAGAAATGCCTGAACGAGGGTCACTTCCCTGACAGGTGGAAGATACAGAAGCTAGTGTTGCTGCCGAAACCAGGAAAACCGCCGGGGGATCCAGCATCATACAGGCCTATATGCCTGCTGGATACACTCGGAAAACTCTTGGAGAGGATCATCCTAAACAGGCTGACGAAATACACGGAGAGTGAGCACGGATTGTCGGAGAGGCAGTTCGGATTCCGGAAAGGGAGATCGACGGTGGAGGCAATTCGGACAGTGGTCGAGAGAGCTGAAAAGGCGTCCAAACAGAAGCGGAGAGGAGATCGATATTGCGCCGTGATAACGATCGACGTCAAGAATGCGTTCAACAGCGCCAGCTGGGAGGCCATCACCGAAGCACTGCATAGAATGAGGGTCCCTGACTACCTGTGCAGGATCCTGAGGAGTTATTTCCAGAACCGGGTTCTGGTCTACGAGACAGACATGGGACAGAGATCGATTAGGATCACAGCGGGAGTTCCACAAGGCTCCATCCTTGGTCCAACGCTCTGGAACGGGATGTACAACGGCGTGCTAACGCTGAAACAGCCCAAAGGAGTTGAGATCGTTGGCTTTGCGGACGACGTCGTCTTGACGGTAACAGGCGAGACGCTGGAAGAGGTGGAAGTGTTGTCAACCGAGGCAATCGACATGATTGGTAACTGGATGAAAGGAGCGAAGCTGCAAATAGCCCACCACAAAACGGAAGTGTTATTGGTCAGTAACTGTAAAGCGGTACAGCGGGCAGAAATCACCGTCGGGGAGCACACCATAGCCTCGAAGCGTGTGTTAAAATACCTGGGAGTGATGATCGATGACCGGCTAAACTTCAACAGCCACGTCGAATATGCCTGTGAGAAGGCTTCGAAGGCCATCAACGCAATAGCTAAAATCATGCCGAACAACGCTGGTCCCAGCAGTAGCAAGAGGCTCTCTTCTGGCCAGCGTGTCATCATCGATACTGAGATATGGAGGTCCAGCCTGGGTTCCAGCGCTGGAAACGAAGCAGAACCAAAGGAAACTGAGCAGTACGTTCCGGCTCATGGCCATGCGAGTCGTGAGTGCGTACAGAACCATCTCGTCGGAAGCAGTATGCGTTATCGCCGGTATGATCCCTATCGGCATCACCCTGGCGGAGGACAGCGAGTGCTACAGGCAGAGAGAAGCCGGAAGAGTACGGAAAGTTGTGAGAGTGGAGTCATTGGCTAAGTGGTAACAGGAGTGGAACACGACGGAGAACGGTAGATGGACACATAGACTAATACCGATTCTTTCGACCTGGGTGAACAGAAAACACGGAGAAGTCAATTTCCACCTAACGCAGTTCCTGTCTGGCCACGGCTGCTTCAGGAAATACC